>NC_087550.1:115146159-115746159 GCF_036250125.1 Pseudopipra pipra | reverse complement strand
TGCCCTCTTGTCCTGGTTTTTGAAGGGTGGGCAGTAACCCCTGGCAGAAGGGCAGGATGCAACAACGCCTGCCTCCCCTGTGCCCTGCTGCTGGGCATGACCGAGCCATCTGTCATGGCCATTAGCTTCACTCTCCCCTGTCTGTAAAGTACTGCCATTGCTTTGCCCTTGGAAGATGCTTTCCAGAGGCTTTCCCGGAAGACAAGCTCCGTTGTGTCACATAATGGGTTTTGGGCAGTGTCACAAGGACACTGTCGCACGGAATATCGAGGAGGCCACACACCCCCTGAATGGCTGCAGGAACCAATCGTGTGGGAGACAAAAATTTCATGGAAGAGATGCATGAATTACCACCAAGTGCCTCTGTAACCACTGGAACTAATGACACTTAGTGTCCTATGATTACGTGTCTTATGGCTGATTGACTTCGGTGCCGGAGCTTTTCCGCAGTGACGACAAATAAACAATTCCTCTTCTCTGCCTGGCAGCCCATTGCCATGAAATCAGGAGACATTTTACATCCTTGAGACCTTAACCTCTCTGACAGCACGGCTAGCAGATTTAAAACGGGGTTTACAAGGGGAAAAAATGGAAGATGAGAAAAAAAAAATTAAAAAATAGGAAGGATGAACTTATGAAACTTGAGTAAAACTGTGAGACATAAATAAAATCAAATACTTACTGCCATCGTAATTGAGTGTTGCAAATTTGGTTTGTTTCTCTGCACAGCCAGCACTGTTGCACACTCTCATCTGCAACTCATACCAGGTTGCCTCCTGGAGGTCATACAGGATGTAGGACTTGGACAGGGATGTCCTCTGAGCCGTTGTCCAGACCGTTGTCCCAAAGGGCCGGTATTCCAGGGTGAAGGAGGTGATGGGGCAGCCCCCGTCATTCCAGCCTATCAGGTTCAGCTTCACTCGTGTGGTGTTGATACTGGCAAAGAGCTCTTGCTCCTTGGAAAACTGTGGCTCTGGAAGCAACGGTATAATTCAGGTGAAATGCTTAAATATTACAGATAAAGGGCTCTTAAATTATAAAGTTAAGAGAATAACTTCTAGGATGCTTTTAACTTTATCTTGAACTCAGTAGCTATATATTTAACTTCTCCCACTCCTCCTTCTTAAATGTTTTTTTCACACTTATGTGCCAGACTCACAAACTCAGATTTCCAAATCTACAAGTGAAAAAAATATCCATACGTCTCCAGACGGACCTGACTTGCTGGTTTGCATGGTCTGGCATGGCTTGTAAATCTAGTGCAGACACTTCATAGCAATAAAATGCCCCTGCTCACTGCTATGAAAAAAGAGTTCAAAACTTCCTCCAAAAATACTACAAAAGACAAATGCACTTGAAGATTGTCCATTGATGCTCCAGTCTTCTTTTGAAGTGGTTTTTGAACAAGGCTTTTTTGCAAGTACAGAAACTTTCATTTGCCAAAAATGACAAGTTTTAAGAACTTGCAAGAAAAGAACAGCGATTAAAAATAATTATATGCTAACATTGCACATGACATATATGAAAATAATATATATTTTGAATTTTGCATTTCTGAGTTAAAATGTTTCCATTCAGAAAGGGAATGACATTTTTATTTCCTTGTCATACTTTGGGCTCAAATGATGGTTTATGATTAAAGTTTTTTTGGCAGTTCTACATAAGACAGGAGTAATGACAGTCAAAATGGCACCTAAGAATTGAAATAGCAACAGTAGATGGACAAGGGAGATCATCAACAAATGTAATTTAAATTAAATACTGTTGCAGAGTATTTAAAAGTATTATTGCAAACTGTTCAGCAAACCAAGTATCTTTACTGTTAGAAGTTACACCTAATGTAGTGAAAATTATCTGTAATGTGCTATTTTGTTTTCTATAATGAAGCATAACTTTTCCAAATAGGGGTATTTTTGGCATTATTGTATGAAAACATAATCTTTTCTGAACTCTACAGGAATCTAAATGAAACTTGTAATTCCTGCCATGTGTTATGAACTACTTCAAATTGTCCCTGTTAACAGCTTAGGATAGAGATGCTTCTGGAGCTTTAATATGAAGGAGAGTGATCTCAACCTTCTAAATAACACAGTACCTGTTCAGTCCATAACTGTTACACAGGTAGTTTTCAGGCATTTATATAAAATCCCAGAGAAACTCAAAAGGTTGGGAGATCTTCTTTCTCTTGAACCAATAATCTTAAAGATCTTTTCCAATCTAAACAATTCTATGATTCAGATGTTATCTGAAGCATGTTTAAATTTTACATCTCATGCAAAAAGAAACATCTCATGAAAATAAAAAAACCTCAACTGCTACTTCTCCAAGTGTCCCTTTGCTTTAAGGTCAGCAGATGATTCTCCCTGACCACGACAATCTCAGGACATTTGCAGTTGAGCTTCAGCCTCCTCTGAGCTTCAGCAAGTCCTGACACTCACACCCACTCTGCAACAGCACTGGTGTGATGGAGAGGATGGAGAAGGGCTGACATTCCTACCAAAATAAACTATTTTTACTGTGAAACTGCTACCAAGAGAGAGTGTTTCTTACAACTGGCGAAGAGACTCAAGAGGAGGTGACCTTCAGAGCATTATGCAAAACTACTGCACTATCTTCTGTTAAAGTGCCCCTTTAAGTGGGTCTGTAGCCAAATTTGCTCATAGTTCTGACACATATTTCCAGTGTGGAACTTCCCTCAGCAACCAGGACCAATAGACCCAGTGCTGAGCTAAATAAGAATTTCACAGATTTTGGTTGTTTTGCCTTGCAGAACTTGATGTAAACTTTTCCTTTATTTTTGACACTGATCCTGCTCAAAGGATGCTATTTGCATGGCTCCTGCAATACCAGCTTGGAGGAGAAGTAAAACATTGGCCCCATTTCCTCTATACATAAATTTATTCCCTGTCTTCTTTCAACATCCAAATAACGCCCTGAACTTTTATAAGAAGAGAAGAAACAATTTGTTCGTGGCAATAAAGCAGTTGGAATTGCTATATCCCGTGGCAGGGGAGACACCCTCTGACTAAATATCACCCAACCCATCTTAGAAAAAAATTACTGGAGAAATAAGGATAGAACGTCAGGGCTTAAAGCCCTGCAGGGACAGCCTCTTCTCTCACAGCATGGACACAACTGGAAATGCTTCCAAAGCCAGAAATATTAAATATATTTAATATTTAATGTCTTCTCATCAAACCAAGACCTGCAGCAGGATGCCAGAGCTTTAGGGGATGGAAATCCACGTACCTTTTCCAAGTGTCTTGGCCTCGATGATCTCACTGATGCGTCCCGGCCCCACCCCGTTCTGGGCAGTCAGAGTGAACTTGTACCAAGTGCCACATTTCAGTGTTTCCAGCCTGTAGGATCTCTCACTGGGGCTAATGGGAAAACTGCCCCACTGCTCACTGTTATCTTCAGAGTACTGCAAAATATAACCTGGAGGAAAAGCACAGACGGCGGCGATGAGCTGGACGCGAACCACAGATTCTTCAGGTAATCAATCCCACGAGTCATTTTAAAGATCTAATAAAACTGGGAAAGTCCCATTTGCAGGAAGACATAAAGCTCCCCCCTGACTAAAAGATAGGCAATGCATTTTTCCCCATCCTTATACAGCTTAAATACCATTTTTGTGATCGCTTCAAAGGGAAAAGAAAGGGATAGATATTTCTAAGCACCCTTCAATCAGCAACAACCAGATGATGAACCTGGACCCTCGGAAATGAGTGGTTGGAGATTACATGCCTGGAAAATCAGATAGAGTAACTGTCATAACAGCTGAAAGAAAGTGATTAAATGTGTGAATAAACCACCACAAAGACAAACTGCAATTTACTGAAAGCTGTTATCACGGTGATAGAGCACATTAAGGGTTGACAGCAATACAGATTGCTTTGTTTTTCCGGGTTTTTTAGCCATTCATAATTACATACTAATCCTATCAACATATGAGAATTTAGTAGGAAGTAGCAATTAACCTGAATTATATTACCTCGGATAGAACTGCCACCGTTGTCTCCAGGTATCCAGGAAAGAGTGATAGAGGAAGATGTAGTTTTGGATACAGTGAGTCTTGGCTGGTCTGGTGGAACTAGATGGGAAAATAGTTAAAATTAGAAAATGCAATCAAATGATTAGATGTGATCTTAATCACTTCTCATAGTCATTTATCAAATAACTGTTTTGAGTTGCAAAAAAAGCAAATGATTTATGTCAAAGTGTCTGTTTAGCTGACACCCTTGGTTTAAACAAGAGCAGACAAGCTCTCATTTTTTACATTTAATTTTCTACACAATTTTGTCTTTCAATTCCTAACCTTTGTTCTTCTCTGATTTTTTTCGTATCATTCCTGTCAGACTTAAATAGCATATGAGCTACCCAGCCATTCATTTTCATTATTTTTCATATCTGTTTTAGGAGGAAGCTGAAATTTTAGTGGCAGGAAACAGATGTGAAGTTGCAAATGATGCCCCACTTGTACCTGTATTTGCAGGCCATTATGGCAAAAAATAAAAAGAGAAGGGTGTATAATGAGTTTCTGCCACTCAAGTAGGCAGCAGAGTTAGATCTGTGATTGGAGGCAGATCCATAACCTCTTCCACAGCACTGAGGTTATTGGTATAAGGAAGACACAGTTTTATCAGCGAAGGCTGGAAACACTTCAGTTCTGCTGCTCTCTATAAACATTATACCTGTGTTTAATCTGTGGGATATAAGAACCAGGTTCTTATGTGTGGTTCTCAGGACCAGCTCCTGACCGAACACAGGCATAAGACAGAAGTCTCATCTCCCATCTTCCCAGTGCCCACTTTCCTTCAGAGAAAACTCACTTCCACACAGGTTGGATGAGAGGCTGAGTAACCTGGTCTAGGGGAAGGTGTCCCTGCCCATGGCAGGGGAGCTGGAACTGGGTGATCTTTAAGGTAACTTGCAACCTAAACCATTCCATGATTCTATGAAACTCCAGCATGAAAGGGCAGAGAAAGAGCCATGCCACATCCCAGTAAGTTGCCCAGGATAAGAAAAACTGGAACTGGTAAATGGGACAAGGAATTGAGACTGGAAATGGGACTATAAACTGTGACAGTTTAGGCTCAGGCTAAGTAATCCCAAACTGTAATCCCAAACTGCACCAGTGCAGAGTGGCTGGGTTTCCAGAGCTCAGGGACAGGGAGTGGCAAAGCAACCAGCTTTCTTTTCACCTTGACAACTCTGTCATGTGCCAATATGATCATACACTAGTTATGGTCTGGGGAGGTCATCTTAGACTTCTGCCTGAATCTTAAACTGGCCCTGTTGTAGAGATGAAGTAACCAGAACCATGGCACAAAAGCAGTGAGGCCATGGAGGATGATGTTTGAAAAGAATGGCAGGTGAAACTTTAAAGAGCTGGGAGAAAATTTATTGGAGCCCTGGAGGGTCAACATTTGCTAACACATCACTCAAGTGTCTTCTGAACACGTGTGACTAGAGACCTCCAAGCTCCTCAGAAACACAGAAACAAAATGGAGCTTTGCTGCCTTAAGAACAAGAAGTGAGGCATGGACAGTGTCCATCAAGGAGAAGGATGAAGAACTGGGATGGAAAGCCAGGGAGCTCATGCTCAAGTCAGCAGATTGCAAAATAATTTGAATGCTGATATAAATCAGAGGCTGCTGGTTTGCAGCTGTGGACTAGTTCAGAGAGTAGTTCATTTTGCTGCCCTCACAGGGCCCAACAGCGCTGAAGAAAACCAAAGAGACAGTTTATACTCTGAAGGAAAATTCTCTGTGTGAGATGGATTTGTTCTGTTATTCTGACTGACTTGGCTGACTCCATGGAGAGAGACTGCACACACTGCACTGGGCAAGATTTATTGTAAAGCCTTCCATCACAGCTTCACCCTATCTACAAAAACTGGTGGTCCCACATATTAAATGCCATTCTTTCTCTGTCCCTCAGGGAAATAATATTGACTTGCTCTTAGTTACTGCAGTTCAATAAGAGCAAAGATATGCAATTACAGAAGTACTTAATGAAATATAAATATAAGGTTTCCATTTGACAGTGTTTTCTCTGCCTCCTTCCTATTGTGGTCATGCTTTTATATGGATCAACACCATCATGGACACACTTCAGGCATTTCAAAATGCACATAAAAAGCAGCTGGTGATATGCATTAGTTGAAGGTGTACTGATGTTTCTTTTTAAATGCTTCCTCATATCCACCATCAATAAAATTCTGCTCCTCGATAATGAAATTTCTGTCCAAGGTCTCAGTACAGGGGCAAATTTCTGTTGAGAGCTTTTCAGAAGCTGAAGTAAAGGCCTTCAGGTCTTTCTGAATTTTGTAATATTTCAATGATACATGTAATCTTTGTAAGGAGAAGGTATAATCTGTTACTTTCTGAGCGAAGAACTAGAAGATTGTTGTCAATCCTACAAAAACTCACAAAGAGACCTAACTGCAAGCGTGTGAATTTTTCCACCAGAAGCACCTCTTGCTAGCTCATAAAATGTTTATGGCTGAGTCAGACTGACCTGCATAATATTTTATTTATTAATTTAGAAGAATTAGATAGGCATTAACACACATTCATATTAATTTTTTACCCACACTTTGCATTACCAACACGTAGCAGTCAATAGTCGCGGTAACAATTACGAGGTGGATCAAACAGCCTTACCTTGTACCTGCAAATTCAAAATGATTTCATCTGATCCCCAGTTGTTACTGGCCACACAGCTGTAGTATCCAGAGTCTTCTGCTTTCACAGTCCGGATGACAAAGCTCCCGTTGCTGAAGATGCTCCTTCGCCCATCAATCATCACTAGACTGGGTGTCCCGTTACTACCTCACAGGAAACAAAGTGCATACATTAAAGAAGTTACAATCAAAATTAGTCAGAATTGGATTTTTTTTTGAAGCAACTAAGAATGGGAAGAAAGAAAAAGGGGGGGGGAGTTGGTGCGTTCTCTTTAATGAGAGTAAAGGATATTTTCTGTTGGGAAACACTCGCTGTTTGCTTTAAAAATTCACATTATCTGATCCAAATTTGAGTGAAAATGGAAATTCACTCCTTCCTTAACCACATGCTGTTTCATAGAAGTGCCAAAATAAGAGTAAATCAGCTCCTGGCTGCAAAGTTCATCCTTTACAAAATAATAGCTACTTGTATCAATGCCCACGATGGTTTCACAGCACTGCAGTATCACTGCTTACACGTGCCTGGATGAAAATTGTTGTCCAGGTGTGCCTCTCAGTGACTCTGTCAAACTGTGAAACCAGAGCTGAAAAGAGAATAACGAAAAATGAAATCTGGGCAAGACATACTGACACACCTCAGCAGGGATCAGTGTGTCAGGCATTTTGCTTTCTCAGAATAAAACCATCCTGTCTGCCCGAAGGTAAAACAAAACAGACTCCAAGGTTTCACATTTTGAATGTTTTCCTTTACCCTTTCTCCATTATTCTTCTGCTTTTGACACCTTGTAATCACCACAGCCAATGAGTTCAAGGGATTTCTAAACTCCTCATCTACCGTGACCACGTCTAAGTGCCCACATCACAACCTTTAGGATTTTAAGGAAATGGGCTTTATCAGAGCTATACATTTAGTTGCTGGTTACCTATCCTTCATCCATTTGACTGTTGGAGCTGGGTCCCCCACGGCTTTGCAAGGGAGAACAATGTCCTTCATCCAGGGAGTCGTCACCGTGCCGCTGAAGGTCAAAATCCTGGCAGGAGCTGGGGGGGAGAGAGAGAGAGAGCAAGAAAGACTGGAGTGAGGTGTCCATTCATACAGCCCTTAGAAGGGAAATACAGACACCCAGAATTAAAGGTGGAAAAGCAAACTAATCTGTTTCAAGCGGTGCTTTTAGGAAACTAATTCATTTTAACTCGTAATATTGTCTATTTATTCAAGCACAAATATCAGCTTCAGTATTTGGAAGGAAAGTAACTGAAAAGACAGATAAGGGACAGAATGGAATAGTCTTTGTAGAGAAAAAGAGTAAATCCAGTTATTTGTCATCTTTACTGACTTTTATATATTTCATAGCAGAAATTACAGATGAAAATTATGTCCAATGGATGCTTCTCTCCAAACTCTCAGCAAGAAGTGTCCACAACAGACAGGTGTCTTACAGAAGCTAAATTATTGACACATAACTGCTACAACAGTTTTGTTATAAAGCAAAGTAAACCTTCAGGTATGTACAGGTTAATACATTGCAGAGTATACCAGAAGTCCACAAATATGAACAAACTCTTCAGTCAGTTTGTGTCAGCTCTCAGATCACCAAAATATATCAAGAAAAGTATCAGTCCTGTAGTTTTAGTTTATAATACAGAAGAACACTGAGGTTGTTTTAGAGGTTCATTTATTACTTAAGAATGATCCTTGATAGAAATAGATTTCCTGTTGGCCTCTAAATATACATTTTAAAGGCACATACTGACTACAGATAGACAAAATACTGTAGGCTTGATCTACTTCAGCCATGCACACTGATCAGAATTTATACTTAATAATCCATTTTGCACCAATTAGAAAAACATGAAAATGAGACCCAGCTTCAAATATAACTGGGATGGTTAATCTTGAAGAAAAAAAAATCATGCATAAAAGAACAGGCCTTGAAAAATTAAGCAAAATTACTTGAGTAGGCTGCAATGGGACTTGAGATATTCATAAAAAGAAAAGACTTCATAGATTATATCATCAGTTTGGGCTGTATTGCCTGTGCTCTCTTCTCACACTGTTGAAGATCAAGCTTCTAGAGAGATTTTTCTCTGGTCAGAATTTTGACTGAAAACAAAAGTAGCTGTTTAAAAATTTAGGTAACAGACAAAGTGGTAATGGGACAACATTATTTTCTGAAGAGCCAAGGATAGATATGTCCTGTCCTGGCTCAACAGCAGCTGAAGATACCTGGCTCCCTCCTTCCAGAAACTCTGATAATTAACCCTGGAAGGAAAGTGTTGCCCTGGAAAAGTTAAACACCAAAGTGACTCAAAGACACTGGTCAGTCATTAAAGCCTCATGAATCTGCCTGGTTTTCCACCAGGGCATTCCTAAGACCACGTCCCCTAGGAAAGATTTACAGAGGCCTCTACTGCCATAAGCCATGGGCTCATTAACCAAAGGAGCTCACACAGAAAAATGCTCAGTGCACTCAGAGACACACACAGTGAAATCCTGACTCTGCTCAAGTGTTAAAAGGCTCAACTGTCTTCAGTGGTGCCTGGTTCTTGTGGCAGGAGGTGCCTCCTGGTGCTCACACCATCTTTAAAAAGCAGCAGGAGATGTTGTCAGCTCTGACTATCTACAAAACACATCTGGAACCTCTGGACTGCTTGAATTCCCCATTCCATGCAAAATTCCTCTGTAAAGTCAAGCCTGAAAACTCATTTAAAATTAACTATTAATTATTTCCTCCCTGGCCTTCCCACCTCCTTGGTGGATATTGAAATATCCAGCTATTTCCAACTGCTGCCAGTTCCTGTGGGACACAGCATGTGGAATACAGGGATCCTGCTGAAGCCTTCAGCACAACGTGGCACCACTGGTGGCAAACTGTCTGTGTTATCCCTTTGCTTTTGATAGTTCTTTCAAAGTGAATTCTTCCTTTAGGTCAAAGGTTGGACATCAGAAATTGAAAGTGCAACAATGATGTTGTAGCTCCTGGTTTTCCACATCCTGGTTTTGCTGTGATGGGTGGAAATAACATAAAGCTCAAAGAAGATTAAGTGGTAAAATGACAGGTCATAACGCAGAAGTGCTGATTCCAAATGCTCAGTGCACTATTCCTCTGAAAGTATCCACAGGTTTCTACAGATTATCTTATTCCTTTCATGCACTGAGTGCTTTTATAAGAGATCATGGTAATTTTCAAGTCCAATTTTCTTCATAGCTTGACTTCTAATAATGTCCCGAGACTGCTAAAAGGTACACAAAGAAAACTAGAAACGAAATAAATGCCAAGTGAAATCCATCTAAAAGCAACGGGTTTGAAACTCCAACAGGCATTCATGAGGTAAAAATGCCTGGAATCTCACAGACCTCTCCCTTTTGAGCAAAGGGAGTTTTAGGAAGCACGTGAGCAATTCAGCTGCAGAGTTTAAGGGTTTACCTCTGTTGTCAAAGCCACCCACATGCCTACAGACTTCTCTCCAGCCTTTAATTTGATGGCATGGCACTGGATTGGGGCTGTGTCTGTCCTTATTTTTTGCAAATTACCCAATCATTAATTGAAGAGAAAGAGGTGCCTTCACAGAACAGTGCACTCCCTTATGCTAATGAGGTTTTCTGCAGGTTTGTTTGCTTAAATTACAAATCCTATAACCTACATTTACTGTCATAGAAATAGAAATGGGCAGGAATTCTTTGCAAGAGGCTGTAACACATTTTTTTGGGTGTGGGTTTTTTTTTTTATCCAGAGGACACAACTGCATTTTAAAGGCAAACTGAACAACAGCTATGACAACCTGTTCCATCCCTTGAAGTGTTCAGGGCCAGGTTGGATGGGGCTTGGAGCAACCTGGGAGAGTGGAAGTTTCTCCTCTCAGGGAGGCAGGAATGAGATGATCTTTAAGGTCCCTTCCAACCTAAACATTCCATGGTTTTATGGTTGTGATATCCTGTGGACTCCAGTCTGAAGAACCATTAAAGGAACAGACCACTGAGGTGTGCTATTATCATGTGAGCTCCCCATGTTTTTTAAAAACATTAAACAAACAAATCAGCATAGACTAAGGGGGAAATCTGTTCAAAATTTATGCTCAAGTAGTCTAAAAGAACAGAGAAAACTCAACACTGAAATCAGAGAGTTCTCCCCAGAGGATCAGATTGCCATGGGTCCAGATCTGTTATCATCACTTTGCCAGCAAATGTCATTCTCCATCAGTCATGGCCAGTAAATAAGAGGAACGAGGTGCATGCAAGGTTTTATGTCTTTTGAATATATTTGATAGGCTCAACCCACGTCTTTCAAGTCAACAATGAAGTGTAATTTGAGGGGCAGGGGCAGAGCTTTACTTCCAGACTGAACTTTCATTGTCGTGATTATTTTCTGTTTGTTGGGTTTTTTCTTTATTATTTCTGTCAGTTAATTACAGAGAATAACAATCTGTTCTGAGAAATGAAGGCACTAAAGAAAGAAAGAAATGTTAACTTGAATTAAGCTTTCATTTAAATTGGACTATCCATTTCACATCAAACCCCTATCTAGACATTCTCATTGTTCTCAAAGGAGTTCTTAAAGGGGTTATAATTAAGTTGACATAATTCAATTCAGAGTTAACTCTCATTAGCTGTCAGGATGGTATCATTACTTGGACAGTTACTGTGCAGTAAGAGGAGCAAAAAAAGAAGCAAACAACTTCAAAACAAAGGCCCACAGGATGTTTTAGCATTGGTAACTCGTGGTAAAATCAGGCTATAACTGCTCCTAACTCTGTGATGTGCTGTTTGCTTCAGACAAACTGGGGGGTGAGAAAGGTCTTGAAGACTATTAGCTCTGCCCATCCTTCTTCACTGTGCATCCACTGCCCTTGTCACTGATCAGCACTTCCTCCCAGCTCTCTAAAAAGCCCTGTGATGCATTCATAAAGGAAGTCTTGCACATGATACAATAATTTCTAACCCAGCTGCATCCAAAGTTCATAAAATTGCCATCTACTAGTATTCCTTGTGCCCATCAAAGCCTCCACAAATGGATTATTCACCACTTTTTCAGTCCTAAGTGCATGTAAGAGGCTTTTCCTGAGCATCATCTAATGCAGACTTTATATTGGAGTACCACTGCAAGCTCTAAGGTTGACTGGATGCATTCTACTGTCCTTTGAAATAAAGCCTTGTTCAGACTGACCTGTCTATATTGAAGTAATTAATTATTTTTCTTTAAAGTCATGTTGTCTTTTCATAGAAGTTATTTTTAAGTTCACTTATTTGTCATCATGGATTATGTTACATAAGCTTCAGAGGAGCAGAATTAATTCTGGTAAGCTGGATCAGTTTAAGTACATGTGGGTCAAGTTGCAACTTCTCAATTTTTTGGCAGAGAGCAGCTGCATCCCGCAATTCCTCACGAGAAGGGGTTAAGAATCTTGGCACCTGCAGGGTCTGCACTGATCTGTGTTCATCTTTGAACACCTCCCTCTTTCTTTAAATGCACAGGGAATGGAAAGAGAGAAATTCTAGTGCACGCTGTGCAGGGTTTGCCTGTAGCCTCAGCCTATTAGTATTGCACCATTTTGATGGTTGATTGGTTTTATTTTTATTCAAGCATCTATTTTTACGCATATTTTTGCTTCCTTTTTTTTTTAAATTTCATCACCACACATCCATTCCACACAGGTGACAACTGGACTAAAAAGAGGAGCACACTGAGACCTTTGCCCTGTTTCCCTAAGATGTTTATTCAAAATATTCCTTCACTGATGTCCTTTATTACTCCTCATCCCTCTTTTAAGATCTCAACTTTGGTCATACTGATGTTCACAGCGCAGTGTGCAGTTATCCTACAAATTAGTCAACAGTGGAAAAGCTCCAGATTTTTCAGATCCTTTGGACTTTTCATGGCCTTTCAAACACCCTTTCGGTCATTCCACTAACACCGTGTAGCTCCTAAGAGAAAGAATTGTCTGAAAGGCTGTACAAAAAGCACCACAAAGAAGGTGACTCTCCTTAATTGACGGAAAAAAAACCCTACAAAAATCCCAGAGCCTTCTCTTCTCCAGGTTGAACAATCCCAGCTCTCCCAGCTTTTCCTCCCAGCAGAGCTGCTCCAGCCCTCTGATCCTCTTGGTGCCTGCTCTGGACTCTCTCCAGCAGCTCCATGTCCTTGCTGTGCTGTTCCCCAGGGCTGGAGCAGCTCTGCAGGTGGGGTCTCACCTGAGGGGGCAGAGGGGCAGAATCCCCCCCCTCACTTGCTGCCCACAGTGCTTGGGATGCAGCCCAGGATAAAGCTCAGATAGTTAATCTACCACCATCAAACTGGTGATCTCCCACTCAGACTGGCAGGAATGCAAGATTTCCCACGGTGAGGTTGCTTGCTCTTCCATGCAGAAAGTGCCTTCATGTTGGTGGCACGAGGCTGAAATTCTGCAAAGCTTTTTTTTTAGAAAATATCTCTCCTCATAATGCACTTGACACTTTCTTTAACATTTCTACATCATTAGACACATGAGTGAAGAATTAGCAGGCATGTAAAACTGCAAAGTCAATTAAATTTTTGCAGCTTTTGGGGTCTGTGCATTACTCTGCTCATAATGGCACAGGCTGTGATGTACCAAGTTGAGTGGGGAAAAGACATCAGCCTGAACACCTCACACAGAGAATAAATATGATGGGACTCTTCTCACTTTCCTGTCTATTTTCAAAGCTAAGGTACTATAATATTGCAGGTATCACATCTCACAGAACAGGTAAGGCAGAATTCACAGGCCCAAGCACTACCTTTTAATAGAACAACCAGTACAGCTGGAAATAAATATGCAAGATTTGAGGCACATTATCCCTTCATCACATCTGAAATAGAAGCAGCAAACTTCAAAGCTAATGCAAGTAGAGAACAATTGCTCAGAGTTCAGATATGTTAATCAAACCATTTTATACAGAAGATGGCACTTGTGGAGTACACAGGAGATATAACTAAGGAAAGGAATGATAAAGAAGTTACCTTGTACAGCAAGAGAAAGAAACATACTCAGAGGGGGAGAGGTATCATGTGCAAACCCTCTGTAGCCCACAAAAGAAGACAAAAATTGCTCCAAAAAAAGCAACACGCTTCCTTCTAAGGAAGGTAGGACGAGTTACCCCCCCCCCAGAGGAGCATGTCACCCTCTCTCTGCTGACTCCAGCAAAAGCTGAGAGTTGTCACTTTTGGAGAGAGAACTGAAGTTCTCCGCTGACAAATCCCGCCCTCGGTGAGCGGTGAGGCGCGGAGAGGCCACGTGCCAATTATCACAGTAATTAGCACTGCAAAGCCCTGCCTGGCTCCGGGCAGGGCTGTCACTGTTACCTTTGGCCAGCGGCTCCACCGTGATGATCTCGCTGCTGTTGCCTCTGCCCGCGGCGGTCACCGCCACCACCCAGACGCTGTACTGCCGATTCCGGCTCAGGTTGGGGATTCTGTAGGAAAATGAGTCGGGAGAGGCTTCAAACTCGCTGATTACCTGTGGTGGGAGAGACAAATGTTTCCAGACTAAAATAAACAGCGTTTGGACAATGCCTGCTAAGCTGAGCGCTACAAAGGCTGTTACTTCAGGGTTCTCCTGAATATCAATGGCTGCAAACAGATGGCACACGGCGATAAACTGAGCAGGCACAATAACTTGTTGCAATCCATTTATATTCAGTGAATTTGGGCCTATGTCTTGTTTACAGATTGCTTGTATTCAGATTGGGACTTTTATGTGCCTGTTTATTTTTACAGGGTTGGATAAACAATTGAAGGGAACACATTTGACTGAATTTTACCGTCAATAGTTCTGACAAAGCAGAACTGCTGCTTCTGATTTGCATCTACACAAAACTTTCCCAACAGAGGATTCAGTCCTGCATCTGCTGTGAAATCTGGAGTTTACTAGTTGAGATATGTCTACAAGAAGCTTTGGTGTTCCTTATTCTTGGCTTTGGTGCCTTATTCCTTCAGCAGTGGGGCGAACCAAGAAATAAAAACCGTGTTCTGTAACAGACTGTTCAAACTTCCCCCCCACGTCTAGTTTTGTACAGTCACAGAATTACTTCCATTCAAAGGCTCCCAGCTGAAGGTCATCTCAGCCAGTTAGCTGCATTAGCAGGGAAGGACAAGTGCTGGAAGAAATGCCAGTTCAGTCTGTTGTCACACTGTCACTCAAGTGCCTCGGCCGCGGGGCTGCGGCGAAGCGGAGCAGCTGCTCTGCAGTACCTGCTCGTCTGTGAGAGGCTCTGCAGCCTCCTTGGAGCAACCTGTGCAAGGAAAAGCGTGGAGAAACATATAGATTCCCGCAGGGAATGTGGCTTTGTGCACCTCAGCACATCCCTCCACAGGAAGCTCGGTGGAGGAGAAGGCAAACCTCAAACGCTGCTCAATACAGCCACTTTTATTTCTGATACGGGCTTTGTGATGCTGGTACGTAAAAATAGAGGGGAAATGAAGCATTAGAATGAATAATACTCACTTCCCTGTGCAATGCTGAGCATGGTAACAGCTAACTATCACCCGGCTAAAAATAATTAGAACGTTAATGACGTAGAAAAGAAGATTTTACGAGGAATCAGCATTAAAAATAGTGCATCGCTGTAATCTAAACTTGGTTCAGACTGACAGAAAGTGTGCAAGGAATCTCTTTGATATACAAATAATCTGCTTGTGGTAAAGGCCAATTCCATCTGATTAGCATTTCAAAAGGCACATTGACCTGAAAATACTGGAATATGTAGTCCTTCAAAGTGAATTCCAAATAAACAGGGGATGTTTCTGAGGTATCATTAAACACCTCTCCAGTGTGAATTGGTAGAGTTTCAGCTACTGAATGGGTCAGTGCACTTCTCTGTTCTTGAGTTGGCATCTCCTACAGCCAGGGGAAAAGGGGAGTTCATCTCATCTCATCTCATTTAGGAAATCTAGACTGAAGACATCTGTACCTGAGCCAGACCCCCTTCAGAGACCACGCAAAGGCTTCTACAAGAACACATTCTGTTTATTCCATGGTTACTAACTTTTCTGGGAAGACTGGTTTTCTCCTGCTAAGTTACCCAGGCTAAGCACAAGCCTAAATGGGGACCTTGCCTTATTTTCTAGCTCATCTCATTGCTCCTTTCCTTGTCAAAATGCCAAGTCAGCTTGTCCCATTTAACAGGCATTTGCCTGGGTTCCCACTTCTGATATGAAGAGGTCAGTGCAGCCAGACATTCCTATTATTATGTGAAATACTGCAGCAGGTTTTGAGAACCATCTGTCTTGACATTTATACAGGAATATTGGACAAATGCCCGTAGCTTGACAGACTGGATCTTTGTGAGGTCGTACATAAAAATTAATGTATTGATCATGGCACAGGAGGCTGAATTTTAATATTAATGAGGCAGCATTTCCTAGGGTTAATTTGAAAGTCAAGCAGGCCAGGCTGTCTCTAGCACTCGGCTCCACTCATTAATGGAGTTATGTGGCACAGGTTACTTCTAAACCACCTATGGATGCAGCATTTAGGAACAGCTGAACATCACAGAATTCCTCTTTGCTCACTTTCATTCCAGCAAACATCAGACCAGTTAAATTTACACTGGTTTCCCCATGATTCCTGTGCTTTATGAAAGGGACACATGGCTGTCTTTGGAAGCCACTCTTAATACAGCCAATCTCCTGCTTGAAATGCCTCACTGCCCTGCTCCCCTCTGCTGTGGCAAAATTGTCTCAAAACAGAGGAGCTCTCTCTCCCTGAAACTCCAAAGATGGAAGAATCACAGATTTAGCTTTTAAATGCCTTGTCTTCAGTTCCTTTCTTTCACCCACAGAGAACCAGCATCAGTCACACATTTGCATCTATAGCTATTCCGAACGTAAAATCAATTATTCTCAGAATTAATTTATTAATTGAACCTGGTAAATGTACCTTCACTAAATAAATGATTCTCATTTTCTTAAAACAAACTGCTATAGCAGAAGAGTTTAGTTTCTAACTGGTTAACATACATCTTCTGTTTCCTCAGCTCACATTCCTTTTTAAACACTGGGATGCACCAGTGACAAAGAATTGATTTTCCTTTAAACTTTTGCCTGTCATTTCAATTAGAGTAACATGCCAGAGACTTTGATTACACAAGGAGAAAAAAGGCAGCTTTGTCAGCAGAGGGAAGATTAAACAATTGAAATAAGAAATATTTTAAAGGAATGTCACCTTGTCACATACTGGTCTGTGCATGTGCCAGTATAAAACATGTGCTGCAGTTCTGTCTCAGGAGCAGTAACATGCTTGCTCAAGGGATTTTTTTCTTCTAACCACTATTTTTCTTCAGCTTATAGATGATGGGTTAATTTTTTTTCTGTCTTTAGCTCACTGTCCAGAAAGGACAGGCAGAGATCAATCTCTAAAAAGCCAGCAAGGGCTGTGAAGAATGAAATGAAATGAAATCCAAGTCCTCTATCAGGATGCAGTCAATCTACTTCCCAAACCAGGCAATGGCAAGATATGCTGAGGAACAGCCACTGCAGGGAACATCAATTTCCTCTGATGCAACTTCAGCTCTGCTGGTGTGCATTCCTTCACACACTTTGAAGCAGGATGCCATCTTCTGGCATTTCTGACTCCTTTAAAGCACAATTAAATAGGTAATATGCATAGATTCTGATGCCTCTGGCTTTTATTTTTGATTGCTTCTTTTATTTGTTGCTTTGTTTGTTGTGGTTTTTTTTTTAACCCAGCCTTGGACAAAGGTTGCTTTAGAAAAAATTAAAGAAATATTTCTAACATTTTCCAAGTAATCTCTGTTTCCCAAACAGAGAGTTAAGACATATATATACAACCTGGAGTAGCAAGTGTGTTTTCACTGTTAATTTAGGTAGAAAATATGGCCATAGCATCATGTAAAGGACCCTGAGAGTTCACCCAAGTCTCTATTTCTTTTTTAAACCAGGTTCAACTGTATCTGCTCCATTTCAAAAAGATGTTTTTCCAACCTGATTTTGAAGACTTACAATAAAAAGAGATTTTGCAACTCCCTAGGCTGCACAACCTATCCCATTGCTTAATCTTATGGTTAGAAATCTTTTCTTGTAATCTAGCTCGAGTTTCCTGCTGCCCTTTAAGGCCATATCTTCTTTTCCAGGCTCTTAGGAACATGGGGAATAGAAAATTACCCTGATCTTTGCACTAGCCTTTAATCTACATGAAGTTTTATCATTCCTTTCCCCACCAGTACCCTTATCTTTTTACAACTAAATAACCCTGATGCTTTCAACATTGTCCAGAAATCACATTTTCTGCAGCAGTTCCTCCAAGAATATCTGCTGTTAACCTTCAGGCTCTCGAACGATGGTCCATAGCTTTCTCAAACACGGTTTCCAAACCTGTATTCAACAATTCCAGGGTTTCTCATTTGGCTTTTCACAACAGGATCATAAAGGCAGCTGATGTTCATCTTGGGATGCACAATAACCTCAAAACCCCCTTCTGAAGAACCAAGCCAATTGCTCTCTACCCAGTGCTTCTGTAGCTGATTATTCATACTACTCATTTTCTTGCTAAATTTTATCTCACTTTTTGCAGACCAATTTCTCAGTTCATCAAGATCTGTCTGAATTCTGGTTGTGTCTCCTGTGTACATGCAATCCCTCTCAGCCTTATATCTCCTGCAAATTTAATAGGCAGCCTCTCTATTTCATTATCCAGGTCACTAATGGAACCACTGCACAAAAGTGGACTCAGGAGAGATACTTATGTCTCTCCCTCTTGCCCACAACAACAAACCACGGGTTTTGCAGGCTCCCACAGAGCAGCAATCAGTTTTATATCTGGCCTGAGTTGAATCAGTGAAATGCTGTTTGCATAGCTGGGTTTCTCCCAACAAACATCAGTCCTCTGGGCTTATCTCCGCTGCTACATGGGAGACAGCCAGGCAGTGTGGTGTGCACTCCATCCCAATGCTCCACAAGGCTTTCCAACTTGGTCTCTAGCTCAGTTTTGTACTGCTTTAAATAGCTCTCATCAAAACAAATCTGCTTTAGCAGTGTGCACTGACACTGGTCACCATCACATCCTCTTGGGGCCTGGTGCTGCTCCTCAGCCCTTGTTTAATCAGTAGTGCAGATGAGGCCTATGATAAGCACTGAGTCTCATCAGTAATTAAAGTAAGTTTTTAGTTCTGTGTGGTCAAAACACAAAGATCTCCATCTTTTTGAACACCGTCACAGAACTGTCTGCCGTGCTCTACCTCAGGCCTTTGTTGTTCCTGGAAATCCCAGAATCCCGGAATCATCACGGCTGGAAGAGACCTTCAAGATCATCTACCCCATCTGTCACCCCAGCACCACCATAATCACCCCTAAAACACAACCCCAAGGGCCACATCCCGGTGCCTCTGGAACACTTCCAGAGACAGTGACTCCACCACCTCCCTGGGCAACTTATTCCAAGGCCTGACTACCCTTGCGGTGAAATTTTTTTTTCTAATCTCCCCTGGTGCAACTTGAGGCCATTTCCTCTCATCCTTTCCCTTGGGACATGGCAGAAGAGCCCAATCCCCCCTCCCTGCCCCCTCCTGTCAGGGAGTTGCAGAGAGCAATGAGGTCCCCTCTCTTTGAGCCTCCTCTTCTACAGATAAACCCCCCCAGCTCCCTCAGCTGCTTCTCATAGGACATGTTTTCCAGACCCTTCCCCAGATCCATTCCCTTCTCTGGACTCGCTCCACCACCTCAATGTCCTTTTGGAAGTGAGGGGCCCAGATCTGAACACAGTACTCGAGGTGTGGAGCACTGCCGTGTTTTATTTTAAAAACGATGTTTTAGAGTCTCCTGGACTCACAAGTTGTCCAGTAATGTGGGATATAACCAGTTGTTTCTACCTGGAAGCAAACTGGGGTGATACAAAATCAATACATTTCTCTATTTATAGAGAATGAACTTCAACTTCTGCATCCCTGAACAGAGTAGACAGACCACTCATTTGCCCTCTCAGTGAACTCCCTGAAGATGTGAAACTCTGCCTGAGGTTGTGAGTTGTACTTTTCTTGAGGACTGCTGGCTTTTGCCTTGCTTCCTTTCACACATGACCAGGCTGTCAGAGCTGCAAATAACCACCAATCCCGGACCCAGTCTCCAGTAAGACTCCTGGCTGCCTCTTTGGTCACACAGAGGTTTCTGTTCAGGCTCATGTTTTGAAACACGGCATCTTCTTCCCTGTGAGGGTGGTGAGGCCCTGGCACAGGTTGCCCAGAGAGGTTGTGGATGCCTCATCTTTAGATGTGTTTAAGGCCAGGTTGGACTGAGCTTTGAGGAACCTGGGCTAGTGGAAGATGTCCCTGCCCATGGCAGGGGGTTGGAACTGGATGATCTTTAAGGTCCCTTCCAACCCAAACTATTCTGTGATTCTAGGATCTGCTTTTCACTCAGCATTATTGAAGGCAACTGCTGGAAGCAGAAGCTGTGCACAAAGCAGAATGCAGCTGCCATATAACATTTTATCTTTTTTTTTATTTCCTTAAATATGGGACTGAAATGTTAGAAAGTGTAAGATGGGAATTTTGGAAACAACAGAAGTAACTCCCTGCCTTCCCATTTCCAAGAATTACACCTGGAAGACAACCCACTGCCTAGACTTCCACGTGGTCAAGGAGTCTGTTGTGTGGAAGCCACCAAGATACACCCCCTGCCTGACCCTTTGGAGAAACACACAGAGAGTCCATCAGCCTCCTGAAGCTGGTGAAGGGTCTAGAAAATGTCTTATGAGAAGCTGAGGGAGCTGGGGGGGTTTATCTGGAGAAGAGGAGGCTCAGGGGGGACCTCATTGCTCTCTGCAACTCCCTGACAGGAGGGGGCAGGGAGGGAGGTCGAGCTCTTCTGACATGTCTCAAGTGAAAGGACAAGAGGAAATTTTGCCAGGGAGGTTCAGATGAGATATTACAAGGAGGGAGTTTTATGAAAAAAAATCAATATCGAATTTGTTTTTCAGTAGGGCTTTACAAGGAGACCTTTTAAAAATGGTATAGAAACAGCACATCATCAGAGTCAATTTATACTCTGTCACATCTCTCCTGAGGTCTGCTCCCTGACAAAAACAAGATAGGCAAAAAATGTAAAGTTGACAAAGCAATTAAAATAATGAATGTGCTATGTTTGGGAGCTGGCACCAAAGCTGTGAAATAACTATGAAAAAAGCTAAATATAGTACATGTGGTATATTAAAAAAGACACATTTTAAGTACCATCCAAAATAAGGTTTTAAAATAACCACCAAATTATACACTATTTCTATGCTAAATAAAGAACAAGAATTAATAAACATAAATATCTTCATGCTGTAAAAAGTACTATATAGATACAGTGATAAATACTGCTTGTAATATACAAATCAATGAACATATATTTTAAATTCATCCTTACAGGTTCTGCTGACTCTAAATAAGCTTCTCTTCAGCAGTAACTTTATCTACTTGGCCAACTTCTGTCAGCTCCTTCTCCCCTTTTTCAGAGACTTTCAGCATCCTTTCAATCACTGAAGCTTCCACAGTATGCAAATAACAAATCATTTGTGGCTTATAATTTCTTTAACTCTATTTTCCTTGCCTTTTATTCAAGTCTTTAATCTGGGGAGGAGCTGAGGGTCAGAAAATGCAATGCAAACCAAAAGTTTGATTTTGGACAGATCCTATGCAAAGTCAAGACAAAACTTGTGTCTGCCTGAAGGAATTGAGTGGAAAATACCTGGATGCTGGGAGTTTATAACAGCTAATCTTTAAAGATTTAGCTAAATATAATTGTATATTATATATATGCATATCTAGTTTAAGTTGCATGTCATCAGGTTTGAGATGACCACATACACTTTCTCTGAGTAAACAAAGAGGAGGGAAGCTTTTGGAAGGAGGTTCATCCAGCTTCTCCCAGACCTCCACCTTCTTTCCTTTAGTGAAAGGAAAGCCTTGATGACCCCAGAATAAGCATAGGTGTCTCTATTTGAGGTGTCTGAAGTCAGATGAATAAATCCCACCTTGAGCCTTAAAATTACAGAGAGAGAGAGAGCAGAGATGACTATTTTCTTCCACAGGGCAACCCCCTGAGTCTCCCATATATGCCTTTGATGAGGTATCAGTAACAAATTGCAAAGAACACCCTCCATGTGTTTTCTGGAACATTCTGCCATTAGGGAATGTATTCAAGTCATACAGGACTTAATAAAAAACCAAGATATTTGGCCTAAGTGTTTTCCACTGGCACCTTTTGAAAACTCTGTGACCAGAACTGGGAAGCTTCAGTCTGTGTATCTGTGGGAGAGATGAAGGAAACCTGGAGAAAGAACGTGATTGATGCCACTTCTACTGGACAGAGAAAAACCCACTGTAATACACCCTCACTAGGAATCATTCCTATAGTTTTTCCCTCAGTATGATGCTCTACAGATTGACAGTAAAAGATGCATTGAGATGTGAGAAACAGATTAATATTTTAGTCACTGCTGCTGCTGGTTATTCTATCAAAGGACTGAGCAGACACAATGTCCATGGGAATGTTTCTTTTTGTGCAGACATCATATGCCTGGGTTTTAATCTGACAGCCAGTTAAATCATGTCATTTTCTTTTCCTCTTAGTGGGTTTAAACCAAAGCAAAAAAATGAAACAAATATAGAAATCTAACAGGCTTAAAAATATATTTCTCACAGAAAAATGAGCAAAACAAAAAGATCAGTATATGCCCCAGACAGTCCCAGATGTTGGTCAGCTCCCAATGTCAATTATGTTTCCAAGCAAATTAACTTGAGCTTTGGCCAAATATAAGATTATTTCCTTCTTCTCCATCATTACTTTGCACCTCTTCATCAACTGCATATTCCAAACCCAACTGTTTCACAGAAATATTTCCAAGCCATCGTGAATCCTTGCTGGGCTTTCAGCTTTTGGATCTTTCTAAATCCTTTGGAAAAGTCCAGAATTGTAAAGTTTTCAAGGATTCCTTCTAACACAGATACCAGGGGCTGACTGTGGGGTTTGTGCTATGAGATACATTTTATTCATCGCCCCTATTTCAGCATTTGGGGTGTGCTCTGTGTTCTGGTTCATCATCCAGCTGATCCAACTGATGCTTTTATCCTGGCAGCATCATCTGGGATCTTTGCAGGAACATTCTCACTCCATTCATTTGGTTCAACAGCATCTTGCCCTGGAATTTCTTCTCCTTCCAGACCTGGTCATTTGGGACCTCAGTCCAGGTGGGTTTAAGGGACAAATCATATCTCTTAGCAGAATCTCCCAACTAGTAACAGTTTGATGGGCTAACATTTCAAAACTACTGTCAGATTAAAGAGCAGAGAATAAACTGGTTCTTCTGATCGGAAATATCAGGGTTTTAAATATCTGCCTGTATGTTTTGCAAGCTTCTTGCCATATTTGCCAGTCTTTGGGTACTTGTGCTGAAAATGGAGGTTAAGAGCTGAGAAAATATAGACCAATTACATCATTTGGGTGTCAACCAACAGTATGACATCATTCAATCAGAAACACACATGTTAAAATCTATTTTGACTTGTTGATTAGCAAAATGTTGTCATTATGGTTGTCGTTGCTCTTGGAGTTTTGTTGGGGGTGATCTGCTGGTTGGTCATTCACTAACAGGAGCAAACATATTAAACAGGCTTATCCTGCTGTTTCTAACAAAGCAGGTCATTAATTTGTACATCAGTCTAATGATTTCTCAAAAAAATGTCTGGGAATTAATGGAAAGGAGTTGTGTAAGCACAACTGAACTATAAAAAGATAATAAATTGAGACCATTCTCCTTCTTGTTGGTTTTCCTTTCCAGGACACTGTCAGTTGGTTCTTGTCTTTCTTCCACTCATGTGGAACTCACTTAAGATGTGAAATAAGATGACCTCACTACCACTCTCTGATTTCCTGATAGTGAAAGCTAAAAGCAGATCTTGTTTGGGCAACTGTGCACAGAAGGAGTTCAGATGTGAAAGACAAACAGTCCTGCCAATGGCCTAAAATGTCATACGAGTTTTATTGGAGCCTTTTTCCCTCTCTGACTTAGGAGACATCTTGGTGCCAATCTAATACATTTCTTCTCAGAGAGTTGCACATTAGTTCTACCACTGTCTGGTTTCAGTTGTTGTAAACATACTTTGGGCCAACTTTTCCAGTTTTAAACTTCCATGAAATAATAGAATTGAGGTTGGAAGGTTCCTCTGGAGGTCACCTAGTCCAATCTCCTTCTCAAAGCAAGTTTAATTGCATCAAGTTGCTCAGGGGCATGTCTAGTGAAGCCTTGAAGAATTCCATGCATGGAGATCCCACAGTCCCCCTGGGCTCGTTCCAATATTTGACCATGATCTCATGGTTTTTATTTTTCCCAGATGATCAGAGTTTCTCATGTCAAAACTTTTCCCACTCTTCAAGAAGAGCTTGGTTCCATCTTCTCTGTATCACCTGACGAAGAAGTTGTAGATGGCAATAAAGTCTTTCCTGACTCTTCTTTTCTTAGGGTTGACAGCCCTTGTCCTTGTACAGGAAGGGCACTTTCTCAGCCCTTCCTGCACCAGGAAATCCTGTTTCTTAACCTTCATTCTCCTGCCTCCAGGACACTCCATGCTTCTCTAGGAGTTGCTTTTTCCCTGTTCCAAGATCAAAGTTTCCCGGGCTGGCCAACCATTGCACACTGTGTGTCACAGTGACCTTTTACAGACTCTTTCTGCCACCTAAATTTTATTTAGTCTAATCCCACTGCTTTGTCCTTAAGCAGTGGACTGACCTGAATGCAACAAGAGCTTGGCAGTGCTTGGTTTTTTACCAGAAAACACTTAAATCTCATTTTTTACTGCTCTTTCAAGAGCCCTGCCAAGACACATCTACAACCCAAGGGAGCAGGTGCTGGAGCAGCTTCCCACGCAACCAGGTAGGAATTGAACCACTCTGACTTCTGTGTTCCATGTCTGTGGCACCACAGGGAAAATCCCACTGTCAGGATGGAGGAGCAGCCAACAGCACAGCCTGGTGCTTCCCTGAGGCCTGGGCAGAATGAGTGCCGTGAGCATCCTGCTGGGAATGGGCACACCTAGATGGAATCTGGCCAACATGGGACCAACAGGGGATCTTGAGAAGCCAGATGCTATAAGAAGGTGGGCATGGATGTGGGAGGAAGTGGGGAGAAGAACTGCAGGAGTGTGGGCTATGAGTTAGCAAAAAGGATAATTATTTTAACTTAAATTCTGTGTTTGTTTGTTTGCTTGTTTGGGTTTTTGTTTGTTTCTTATATTTGAAGAATGAAGGACCATAAAGTATTTCTGCATTTTTCCTACATTTTCAGAAAAAAAGAAAAGGAAGTTTTGCCTAATTATGCCTTTAGAGCACTATAGGTAAAACAAACAGTGTGACATTGGATCTTTGCTTGCCCTTTGTCTTGGCTAAAGAGCAGACTGCAGTGGAGAATCTCTCTTATTTTTTCCACACATTAATCATATTTGTGGTTTGAAACATCTCAGACAAATACTGTCCTTTTGACTCAAAATATTTAAAGAGGAAATTATATTTAAAGAGGAAGTGCCCGTGTTCTACACAGGGGCAGCAGAAGTTTTAACAGCTTCTGCCCTTGCAAAGCAAACTGAACAGTGCAAGAGGCAGCAAGTCTTCACTTTATAATATACCAGGGTTGTGCTTGTAATAAAAATATGCACAATATGACCAACAGAGTTAATTAGTTTTCCTGTTGGTGACTTAAACACCAAAAAAACAGTGTTCTTGTGTAAAGGACTGTCTTGTTAACCTGTCTAAAATGTACTGCATTGACTTGTTCCCAGCAAAGACCTACTGCTCACAAAATACAATCTTCAAAGAATGCAGCCTTTCCCTTTCCTCTTTCTCCTCACTGATGCTTGAAAACTGAGTTTGCCTTTCTACTTAAATAGCAGACTCTTAGCAAAGTTATTTTGCAGCCAGGGCTGTGACTGATGGAAAAGGTCTGTTGATGAAGTTTTTATGGCTCTATACCTGCAGCTACAGCACCTGCTACTTATTGGTGGCAGAAGAGATGTTAAAGACAGAGGTCTTTTATTTATTCTCCTCCTCACCCTAATTTAAGACCTCTTCCTCTGTCAACTGCGTGTGTCTGCCAACAATGAATCAAACAAGAACTTCCCTGGGATGTAGAAAGTGTATCTGCACAGCAGTGTTTGCATTTGAGCATCTCTGCAGCAGGTTTGTTTCACTGCAGAGCAGCTCTGAATAAAACAGCTCTTTATTTCCCAATCCTTTCAAAAATGAAAGATAACAGAGCATTTTGTTAGAAATAAAGCTGGGTGTGTGTGTCCTATTTAAATATGTCCTGAGGTCTTGCATTTATTTAAATATACCCAATGTGGCTTCTGGAAACTGAGCCCTCAGTGTGATCCCTGCCTCACTCACCACACAGGACTGATACAGAAGATCCTTGTAAGCCACAGTTCATGCCACACCTCCAAATGCCTTTGCCTTGAGCTAAGGTACAAGGTATAAGGTGTACATTGATACCCCTGCATCATGCCACAATGAACACCACAAAAATATGGCAGTAAAATTCAGTACAGGCCAAGAACAGTAAAAAAAAAAAAAGTAATTACTCTTGTTGTCCATCACTGAAGTGCTCCAAAAGGTAACTATGCAATAAGCAGCTTTGTATGTGAGAAACTGCATATCAGAGAAAAGTATTTTTAGCTGAGGATGTTTATTTTGCTGGTGATGTAAACGTAGGAAAAAAATGTTGGTAGCAAAGCCCCAGGAAGAAACACTGCAGCTTTGTGCATGGGAAGTAACTGGAGAGGGCCGGCAGCACCACCTGGTGTTCTCTCCAACCCCCCACAGAAGAGCTTGGTCCCCACTCACACCAGTCCTCTAAACACGGACCTGTTTAACCCACTGAGTGCCACAGAAATGCAGGAACCGTGTTGGGAAAATCTCCAGCTAATTTACATTCAAAAGGCATGCTAAAGGTAGCTGGGGTTGCATGGCTACAATCATGGAAGCAACAGAGTCTGGAGACAGTAGTCCCAAGGCACAAATCATGAAACCACAGGATGGTTTGGATTGGAAGGGACCTTAATGGCCATCCAGTTCCACCCCCTGCCATGGGCAGGGACACCTTCCACTAGACCTGAGCAACCACAGGTTGCTCCAGGCCCCGTCCAACCTGGCCTTGAGCACTTGCAGAGATGAGGAGTCCACAACTTCTCTGGGCAAATGAAGCAAAGACTCCAACGCTTAGCTTGGGACGTGGATAATAAATCCTGCATCAGTTTAAGAACAGCCATCAATGGACATGTCTGTTTTAGCCCTTCTTCCCCTGAGTACCTGCAGAGTTAGTTCAGTTGCTGGAAGAGTGGGTTGGGTGAGGCTGTGCCTGCCCACAGGGTCCTGTTCAGACACACCCTCAGGCCTTCCTCTCTCTCAGCCAGCTCTGAAAACAAGACTGAGACACTTCTGGAAATCTCTGGAACAATATTTTCCTTCTCTATTAAACTAAGATTGCATTGTGCAACTTGCAGTGCTACCTTTGATGGGACATCCTGCTTAAGAACTGTATCCAAACTTTGGTAAACCTAAATCCAAACTTCAGATATAAAAAAAAATAAGTACTTTTTTCAATGTACATGAAAATAAATATGCATGGCTATTTACAAAGAGCAATTGGCCCTTTTGCTTAAAGATAATTGGATTTCTTTGTGACTCAGAGAAGGAGAAAGATAACCTGATATTCAATTCAAATTTCCTCATGTCACTTCCTCAGCAAGTAGGGCTAGAGTGGGCCAATACTCCAGCCATAAATAAGCTTATTCACAAGCAAATATGTTTGTTTGTAAGTCATTATGTTCCTTCACACATGAATACTCAAGGCAAAAAAGCAGGAACTTAGATAAAAACACGTCAAGGATGGGTATATAAATACTTGCCTCCAGCTGCAACAGGGCTCGTGCAGCTGGTCCTCTAAAACACAACTTGGTATACCCTAAGCAAACCAAACCTCAAAAGATGCTCCACTTTGATTGTGAGTCTTGAAATTATTTGAAGCCAGTGCTCTGCAGGAGGTTTTAAACAGTGCAAAAGTTTGGCAGGAAAAACCAAACCCAACTCTCAGTCCCCTCCGTAGCCCCAGGACCCCCCTTAGGGTGAACAAATGGCAGGGGATGAAGGGGCAGGGAGAACATCAAGCACTGAGTATGTTCAAACACCACGTTCCAGAGCCACCAGTCGGTGCTGTGGGACTTACTGTGGGGTAGGGGTGGGAGCAGAACACGGTGTATTTCCGAATGATGCCGTTCAGCTTGAGGGGAGGGAGCCAGGACACGAAGACAGTGGAGGCCGAAGCCGCGGCTGCTTTAACACCAGCGGGAGGACCTGGAACTGGAGAAACGAGGTGTGTTAGAGTGGCCCAAGGCAGGCATTTGGTCATCCCAGGGTGACAGAGGAGGAAAGAGGAAAAGGGGAATGTGCTGCTTTGGTAACTGAGCCCCCATGGACTGAGATGGACGCTCCGTGTGAGGGAGCAGCCTCCGCCCTGCTCCGTCAGGGGAGAAGGTTTGGAGGGCTGTGCTCCCAGTCTGAAGAGAGTCCCCAAACAAGAAGTTGCCACTGAAGGTTAAACTTTTGAGAAGTTTCCCTCTCAGCCTGCATAGAATTGTAGAATGAACCCTTGAAGGGTTTGGGTTGGAAGGGACCTTAAAGATCATCCAGTTCCACTGTCTGCCATGGGCAGGGACACCTTCCACTAGACCAGGTTGCTCCAAGCCCTGTCCAGCCTGGCCTTGGACACTTCCAGGGATGGGGCAGCCACAGCTTCTCTGGGCAACCTGTGCCAGGGCCTCCCCAGCCTCACAGGGAAGAATTTCTTCTGCAAATCTAACCTCAATGTCCCCTCTTTCAGTTTGAACCCAAATGCGTGGTCAGCGAAACCGCCAAACAACATATTGTCACAAATTGTCAACTCTGAACACCAAACTCACACCAAATTATTATTCACTGTATAAATAACACACATGTGAACAGTTTAATGGCCATGCACAGTAGAGCTGTGACTTTAATGAAGTGCAGTGTAAATGAGCAGTTAGCACTCCCTGACATGACCCAGGTCTAGCAAGTGCTGTGATGTGTGAGGAGACATCAGGCCACACAGTGTCCTTGTCCCTTGTCCTGCCCTCAACAGCTCAGACCTCTATCTGGCACTTCAGTCTGTGAACACATATCTATTTCTCTAATTACAGCAGCTATCTATATAAGCCACCAAAAACTGTCACAGAGAAAGAGGGTGAAAAAAAAAAATCCTGTCTAAAATCATGTGGAAAAAGCTTCAGCTAGGAAATGCTAAAATCTTGCTACATAATCTCAGCTCTATCCCTTTGCACGGTCTCATTTTGAGAAAGGCTTTAATTTCATGAGCATATGTTGTTTTTCAAACACACATTACAGTGTATAATGTTCTCCAACTTTGGAAACACTGTTATACTAATTTGCAAAAATCCTAGAATTTTTCCTGCATGCTAGAATATCACTTTATACACAACCTTGTACTTAAACAAAATAACAAGGGCTACATTTAACATCAGAATAAATGTTTTTGAAGTTTCCTGAAAGGCAAACTTTTCATCAAAATATTTGAAAACATTTAAAAAACTAATAAATAAATGATTTGAAATATATTTTAACACTGCATGTGGTCAATACTCACGTCAAATGATTAAAATAGGTATTTTTTGTTAGAAATTACTACATATGGTATTATGGACAAAATGAAAGTTTTTGATGGACTCTGTTCTATACAGAACTTTGGTTTCATGAGGAATCTAATATTTATGTCTAATTTCAAGTAAAACAACCAAAATGTTAAAATTTCCATTAAATTAAAATTGCATGGCTTGATCAGCTTTCTCTAGTTTAACAGTTACTGTGCAGCACAGATGCAAAACCTCTTGTCAATAAAGCCAATCTTCGTAGGTGGATTCTAATTCTTTGTATTACCTCATTTAAGTGTGTAGATATTATGGTGCTACAGAACTTGGCCTATAGAGAGAAGCCAGATAGACTTGGGTCTAAATTTTCCCAGCTTTGTGGCAAGTTGTAAAAATAATGTAAGGAGGACTTCAATTTTATATCTGCACAGGTGCTACTGGAAGATGAAAAAAAGACCTGACAGGCTCCACTCAATGCAACGTCTCTGAATATGTATTTTCTATTTATAGTGTGCTGAGAAAGCTAATTAGGCATCAAGTGAGAACGTCATGATGATAATTGCATGCAAACCCAGCCCCTTGCTGCAAAGGGGCTAATTCAGTTAGCAGTTCTATCCATTGCAGGGTAAATATTGATGCTTGACAGCATTCAACTTGTTATTTATACCCAGCTCGTTAGAAATGCTATTTGCTCCCGCTGCTGAGGAGTGAAAGCTGGCTCTCCAGGGTAATTACCTAAACCACAGGAGGATTCCTTTATGGTTAGCAATGTTTTCTGGAAATCACTGCAAATAGATGTATGAGGTTAAGGTAATTTATTGTTAAATTAGGGTGTGATCTATAGGGACAGGTTCTGATGGTAATTGGTCATGGCTGTCAAGTGTTGAGGGATTAACTCAGAATTCATCAAGCATTTCCCAGTCAACGGACATACGTGGAAAACAAAAATTGTCATTGCTGTGTTGCTGTCTGGTAGGAGACCAGCGGAAAAAGGGGCTAGAAAGAAACTCCGGAAAATCAAATTTCTGACCCAAGGACCCCTCCTCGGTGTGCAGGGGTTGGAATCAGGCAACAGTTTTTGCAGAGGTGCCAAAATTATTGTGAATGTTCATTTATTAGTCCTCTTTCTGATAAACTGTTTTGTTTGCTGGCTTGTGCACATGAAAACCACCGTGTGTCATTCCACTGTGTGTGTGGAAGTGTTCAGGTTTCCTGAGGTTTCTGGTGCCTTCCAGACCACCCCTGTCCTCTGTCCAGAGGGTAAAGTCACTGGTCAAACTTATCCCCTGTGCCTAAACAAGACTATGATGAGATAGCTCAACATTAACTGAATATTTCTTACTAAAACTGGGCTCCTTGAGTATCTGAGGAAGTTCTGGTCAGGGAATGCTGTGCCTGCCTCATCTCGGAGAGGAAAAAGACCTGAGCCTTGCTCGACTAACTTGAGGTATTTTCCCTCGTTGCCACTGCATCCTGCAGCCTAACTGGCTTTAGTCATTATGAGGCAGCAGCATCAGGAGATTGAATTCTCCATAGACCTTTTTTTAGCACACTGATCCCCACAGATCCCAGCTAAGTGTGCACAATGCCACAGTTTCTTTTTTATCCATGGTCACTGGGGGGAAAATAGCGCTAAGAAGCCAGAGGACAACCCGGGCTGAGCACAGAGAAGCAGAGCACTGCTTCTAGACAACTTTTCAGCCTTCCAGGGAGCAGATTTGGCAAATTTAAGATCAAAGATGGCCTCATTCTCCAGCTAGCAAGCCTTTGAAAGCCCCGGAAATAGCGTGCTGCTTTCATGTGGAGGAGAACACTTTGTATTCCTGACGGTGCAAGTGAAATGCTAACGCAGAGAAGGCAATTATACTGATACAGAGAGTCTGGGACGCAGAATTTAGATGTGCCAGATAATGGGGAGGAGCTCCAGGAACTTTCTCATTCCCCTTTTCCTAAGCAGAGAGATTAACACCATTTTTCTTCACAGTACTGAGCAGCAGGGAGGCAAATGCACAAGAGCGTGCTGCATTTAACAGTGATATCACCCATATATCAGAAGACTCAACCTTGCTCTCTAACAGCTTTTTAATTCTGCACAACACAGGACTGTCCTACTGCCAGTTGCACTTAGAAAAATCAAAATAAAATAAGCTCCTGACTGCTGCCTGTTTGTTTAAATACATATCCCACCCACAGTGCAGACCTAAGCCAGCCTAAATACAGTCACATGTTCTGCCCACCCCTCATTCAGGCTGAAGTGGCCTCATATTTAGCACACCACTTCTAGCAAATCCTGCCAGTTTCACAAGGGGAACATTTCTTGTTCTACACTTTTTTTTTTTTTCCTAGTCAAAAAGATTAAATTGGAGATCTTTCACACTAGAAAAAAAATGCATTAAGGGGTCATTAAGGGCAATTTTCTGTCACAGAGCCCAGCCATCCTCATTAGCCCAAGCAGAGCTCTGCTCCAAAGAGTACTGAACGTGCACTTGATTGGATTTATGTTTATTCACTTTAAAATAAACATAAAGCTTTTTTAGATGGTATCTGTCCATCCATCTCCCTTGTGCCAATCAACAGGAAGCTTGGTGTCCAGAGAGAGAAAGGAGAGGAGGAAAATCTCTCTGGATTCAGGCAGTCTCACAGTGAGGCTGGCAGAGGGGTTTAATGATATTCCTCCTTTCTCCCTGCAGCTGGTCCCTGCTGCTCCCTTCCTGCAGCTTTCCCCTTGCTCTGAATTCCAGAGAGCTGGAAGAACAGCACTGCTGCAACCAGCAGAATCTTCTGTGAATGCAAACAGCTTTCTGTGCATAGGAATGCGTTTTCTCAAGAGAAAATTCCCAACTGCAGGAAGCTTTCCCTGGACAGGCTCTGTGTCCTTCCCTGGCCATTTCTGCTCAAGGTCAGGGGTGATGCTGCCAGCCAAGGTCATGTTTTGGGCTTGTCTGGGGAGCAAATTCATTGTTTCAACTGTATTTTGCTCATATTGCATCTGCAGCACAGGAACAGAGAGGGAATTTGTCACACACACTCCGTCTTGCTACAAAATGGAGCAGCTTCTGAAACTGCATTTTGAACACAGCGAGGAAAAGAATTTGAAGAACTACTTTAATTCTTAGTGATTCAGTAAATCAAATCTTCAGGTGAAGGGGATGAGCAGCTTATTAGAAGCTGTAAAGTGGAAAGGGTTAAGGGGCAAAACCACCATTAATTCTTAAAAATTGGACATTTCTGCTTGGTTTATTTTTCTACAGGAGGAATTACAAAAGGAGCAGTTTCTTTTTCTGAAGGCTAAGGGGGAGAAGGAAATCTAGACAAAACCCAGAAATATGATCACACTGAAAGCTCATTTTTTGAAAGCTCATTTCCTATTATTTGCTCGAGCTGTTCCCATTTCCTCAGCTGTTCAGCAGCAGTGTCTGACCTCTGGTGTCCAAAATCAGTATCAAACATTACAAGAAATCGAATTTCATCCAGGCTGACTGCCTCACTCCCTGGGTTACCTTTATTTTGCCCCACTGGAGATTTCAAGCCTGCTAAAGAAATTTTTGGGCTGATGCCTTTAGCTGAAGACCAATGGAGAAGTCACAGGAGGCCAGGATCTGCCTTTCCACAGCAGCAGTGGAACACTGATGTTACAAAGAAAAGTTTCCCCTCATGTAAAAGAAATTAAAAAGGAGCAAGGAATTAATGACATGATATGGCCTCATAGTAATAATGATGTGGAGGGCTTGGCAGCCACTTGAAAATATCTCAAATTTCCAGATTTTGTTAGAGGAGGGTGGAATATCTTGTGTCATAATTTTAGCCGGAGAAGGTCTGGGAGCAGAGATTTCAGGTTTCCAGTTCTAAGCTCTATTCCAATTCATTTATTTCACGTGCCAAGAGAGTGTTTAAATTCACTTCAGGGCAGGATCTTTTAGGTGCACTGAAATCAGTCCTGCTGAATAACCCTCTACAGGAGACTTTTCCTTAGAAAATTACAGAAGAAATGTCCATTCTTTTGGTTTATAAAGTACCCGTTTCATGCATATAGCTTGGCAATGTGAATTCTCTTTTTTCCTCTTTAACTTCTTTAATTTTCTTCTCTAACACAGCCTTAAGTATGTTTAGACTCAGGACTTTGGGGTTGGCTTATGCTTAATTCCAGGCCTTTATATATTTCACCCCTAAACTTTCCTTGTGAAGCTGAAGGAGAGCATGAAGTCATTGTATTTTCTGGAGCACCTTTCCATTTAGTTTTCTGGACAAAAGATTTAATGAATGGAACCACTGTGAGCCATCAGAAAATATCTGAAAATGTTAGTCATGCTGCCTCAGAGTGAATTATTGCTGAGCTGCCAGGGGGATTAGAGATGAGAGATGAGCCCTTGCACAGCTGCCAAACACGGGCTGAGGAGATGTGCTTCCCTCATCTGAGCCCAGAAAGGGAGGGAGAAAAAGGACCACAAAGAATTAGGGAGAAGCAAACTAGGAAAAGGTGGGTTTAGGGGGAAAAGAAAGAAGGGGTGAAAAAAAGGGGGAAAAAAGGAGTATTTGAGGCTTCTGATGTTTCAGTAATGTTGCAAAGTGGAGACAGGTCACAGGAGATGGACATGTGTGTCAGGAGAGAGAGCAATGGGCACAGCAACCCTTCAGATAGGAAATACTGTCAGAAAGCAGCAAGTGATCCATCACTTTCCCAGGACAGCAGGGCAGAGGGAAGTACTCAACCCACTTTCCAGCAGAAGAAATTGCACCATGGTGGCTCCCTAACTGATACAGGGCACTTAGGGAGGTCGTGGAGTCCTCATCGCTGCAGATTTTGGAGGAAATCAATAAATATCAGTGATGGATGAGATGTATCTGACTCTCTTTAGGGCAGGGGAGAGGTGTCAGCAGCCTTTCAGGATCAGTACACCATGTTTTTGTTGTCCCCAGTGAGAGGTGAACACACTGCTGGCACCACTTCTGCCTTCAGATCAATTCCAAAAGGTGAATGAACCTCACATAGAGACAAGATGGTCTCTGCTCCAAGGCATATTTTGGTAGCTTGCAGCTCTCACCAAGCTTTTAACTCAGCAGAAACGAATGCCTGGCATTCCCAACGAGTTGCTGTGAATTCTCCAGCATGTGTGCCATGAAATGCTGATCCAGGAGCCAGGAACTGGCTTTTCAGGGATTTCTGGAAGAATGCTTCTTATTGTCCCCCAACACTGGACTGGCTGGTCGATACCACAGAGTCACAGAATCATTGAGGCTGGAAGAGACCTTCAAGATCATCCAGTCCCATCATCAGCCCAGCACCACCATAATCACCCCTAAACCACATTCCCAAAGCTCAGGGGTGACAGCCTTTGTGTTCAGATAAAATCCAGGGAAAATTCACTACGTTGGGATCTACTTGGCAAAAAGTAACTTGAAAGTGCAGCAGGTGATCTTACAATTGCCTGACTTTTGAGATTTATTCTTTGAAATAAAACCATCTCCTTCCAAGCACTGGGTGTCCCAAGAGCATCTGGCCCAGGACTCAGGTGCTCCAAAGCAGTTCTTAAAGGACTTTATATTGGGATCAGAACAACCTGACATCCAGTGTTTAAGACATACAAGTCTAAAGCTGAGCAATTTTTATTTATTGCATCCCCTGGATACAACTAAGTTGGGGCCAGGTGACCTTGCAACATATGTAAATTTTACAATAGCCCCTTAATATTTTATTGAAAAACATTAATAGCATTCATCAAGTAATTTTTTTTTATTGGCAAAAACCCCACCAAACTTTCATCAAGTGAGTTAATCCACTGAACTTAATCTCTTGGCACTTTTGTAAATCTCATTACAAATAAAAAAAAGTTGATGAATATATTTATGTATTCACAAGTGACCAGTAAGCTGGAAAAGCAAGAAACAAAAATCCATTAACTAATTTCCTTGAAATCATATTGCATAACTCATGGGAGGATTTACCAATGAAACCTTATCCATGTAACTTCATTGCTAGGGCTGAGTGCATTTTCATCTCTGCCAAAAAAATCCTTCATCCAGATTTTCAAACATGTTTAGGGATCTAAAGAGATATTTGGACATCTCAGAGGGCTTTCAAGACACTAAACAGGTTAGGGACAAAACTCCCACTGAATTTGGAATTCCAGTCTTTCAGAAATAGATCAGTGTGTATCCTACCAAGGGGACCTGAAGTGATTTTTTATAGTTAAAGTTACAAGAAAGTGATTATGAAATCTCCTGTGTATGTGTCTATGTATGATTATAAGTTTCATAAACTTTCAGCATTAGGACTTAAATTTTCCATTCTTTGGTCTATGAAAAATGTGAGACATTTTTGTTCTTCATTTTGCTTTTGAGGGAAGAGGTATTTGGAGGATTTTATACATATATATGTACTGAAAATAATACTCTTAGAAGGATATAAGTTATATAAGACAGTCCCAGAATAGTCTCTCCTCCTTTACCCATTTCCATAGTATCACAGAATTGTTTAGGTTGGAAGGGACCTCAAAGATCATCCAGTTCCATTCCCTGCCATGGGCAGGGACACCTTCCACTAACCCAAGTTGCTCAAAGCTTCACCCAACCTGGCCTTGGACACTTCCAGGAATGAGGCAGCCACAGCTTCTCTGGACAACCTTGCCAAGGCCTCACCACCCTCACAGGAAAGAAATTTTTCCTAATATCCCATCTAACCCTGCTTTCTGTCAGTGTGAAGCCATTCCCCCTTGTCCTGTCACTCCAGGCCCTTGGAAGTAGTCTCTCTCCATCTTTCTGGTTGACCACAATCAGGTCACCCCAAAGCTTCTCTTCTCCAGGCTGAACAATCCCAACTCTCCCAGCCTTTCCTCCCAGCAGAGCTTCTCCAGCCCTCTGATGATCTTGGGGCCTCCTCTGGACTCATCCAACAGGTTGATGTTCTTCTTTTGCTCAGGACCCCAGAGCTGGACTTTCAACCACTTCGAAAGAATTAACTCAAACTCTCAAAATTGTCAAATAAGGCCCTGAAGTATTTGAAAAAAAAAATAAATTAAAATGTAACGCAAACTTCCCCAGATAATCAGGGCTAACTACAAACTTCTGTCTCACCGGAACTGGAGTCATGGAAACACTCAGGTTTTTTCCAAAGCCATGGGCACAAACACCTCACCACGTGCTCCTAACCCCAGACCTCCAGATAGAAATCTCCCTTTGCATGTTTGTGTGCAATGTTTGCCCCAGACATACCAACATTTCCTGGAAGTGGGGAATGGAAAGGGCTTTCCTCCTTACCATCTTCCTTAGTGCGGGTGAAAATCTGTTCACTCCTCACTCCATCCCCGGCTCGTGTAAAAGCCAACACCTGGATGCTGTAGTTGGTGTATTTTTCCAGGCCATCCAGCTCCAGTGATGGCTGTGTGGTGGTGACATTCTTTATCTCTCCCAGCTCTATAAAAAAAAAAAAAGGGAATTGAGTTATTTCCAAGCTCAGTTTTTCTCCCAGCTATCGACACTGTGGAAATCTTGGGGATTAAAGTGTGTCCCAGACAAGTAACGCTTCATTATTATAAGACAGCACTGAATTATAATGAATTAACATAAACTCCTTTGCGTGCTGACTTCTTGTCTTTCAAAACAGACCCAGTTTTCATTTTCAAGCTTTATTTTTGCAATTTTTTCCAAAAAAAAATACAGTGCGGAGAATTGAAAAATTTCTCCAAGTAATAAGATTTTTCATAAAGAACGGACAACGAGGAAGAGATTATTGCAAAACGTTCCCTAAAGAAAAAATGAGAAAGTCAGTTATCTTTATAAAGGTTCTCTTGTTTTGAGAAAGACCATTTTTCATAAGGAAAATGAAGAGAAAGTTCCCTTTATTTTAAAATATGTAGGAAGTGCTGCTGCAAAGCACTTGATGGCAGTAATACAGGCTAACAAGAGATTTAAACACAGGAAAATCAGATTTACTTGCAGAAAGATGATGCTCTTCATATGAATCTTTTTTTTTTTTTGGGACAAGCTAAGAAGTACAGCCCATATGGCAAAAAAGCTTTAAACATATTTGGGACAGAAAATAAAGCTGAACAAATGAAGAAAATCTAGTTTTAAGCATTGCATGAACATCATCTTTTTTCATTATGTTGTAGGACATCACACAGGAGCTTAGGGGTGCACTGATAACATCCACATAGGATCTGATCCAAAGGCTCCAGGCATCACTGAAAACATTGAATTTTATGCCCCACATGTCTACATTCTTATGTATGCTTCTCATACATTTGAAATCTTTATTTTTAAAAGAATTGGTGGTTTATTCCCAAATATTTTTTGAGTCTACCATTACCAGCAGGGCCTCTGGGTTACATTCCCACTTCCCTTTGCCACACTGACAGAGGCCAGGATTTGCATATTGGAGTGAACTATGATTCTGGTGGATGAAAGCAAAAGAAGGGAGGTAGAAGGGAGGAAAAATCCTACAGGGCAAATAGGAATAAAGGCATGTGCTTCCAAACTTACTAACATTTAATTTACAAGAGAGGACCATACACAGAATTATCATCATGCGATAAATTGCAGATTAGTGAGGCATCTCATTTCTCCTTTGATCATCTCACTCCCTCTCTGCTCTGGGGCCTGTTTCCCCAGGAATTATGCTCAGAGTACAAAACATGAGCACAACAGAAGAGGATGGAGTGACAATAACAACCCTTTTCCAGAAGAGTTTCCTTCTTTTGCCCTCAGCTATGGAGATGCATCCCAATCAAAAAATAAGTGATAGCATATCAGGTAGGCAAACAAATAACCAACCAAATTAAAGTGAAATACAGGTTTGGGTTAATATGTTCCAGGTTCAGGTCATCATTCTTTATGGAAAAAAGCCATGCTGGGCTCTATAAATGAGGCAAAATCTGCTCAGGTCATGTAGGGTACCAAGGTAGGCCTATGGAGTGTTGCAAACCCTCAGTGGAAGCTTTCCCTGAGGAAAAGCTTCTTCCTCCAGGCAGGTTTGCAAAACCTGACCCTTTGTTAAAGCTCCACAAAAAACAGCTTCCTCACAGGCAGACAAAGTTTTCTCTAAACCAAAGAGAAAAGGAAGTACAATGACTTCACACCAGAGAGCAGAAGATGTAAAAGGCACATCCAGGTTGTTACTTGGTAACAGGTTGATTTCTCTCACCTCCATCCAAGAGATTGGCCCAGTAGATGACCCTGAATCCCTGCAGGATCCCATTCAGGGTTTCCTTTGCCAGCGTTGACCAAGAAATAGAGATGGTTTCTGGTGATGTGGCAGTGGCTTGCACGTTCCCTGGAGGGCAACTGGGCACTGGAATAAGAGATTCACCACTTTAACACAAGGAATACAAATCCATGTTTACCCTTTATTTTCACTGCTATCCCACCCCACACTGTTTAATCATCAGTTATACTGTTAACAATGCAAAACCTCTATTTTTGCTACAATCCACATGTTCCTGCAAGCGCAGCTGTTTTCTCTGGAATAACTTTTGATGTACTGTTTCCCCATTTGCTGACTAATCTTTAACAGGCTTTTTGTCTCTCCTTTTGAAAGATGTGTCCCAGTGCTGAAATATTCCATAAACAGTTTAAATGTACTTTTTTAAAATTTGCAGCCAAATTTGCATCTTTCGGGACAATTCTAACGCACATTTAAATTTGGTGGAGGGAGAAAGCGGGCACTTCCTTAAAAAAAAAAATGGAAAAAATGTTTTCACTGGCATTTAGGATGATTGGAAACAGTCACCCAAATCTAGGGCATTTTCTGTTGGTCATTTCGTGTCAAAGCAGCACAGTAGTATTAGCATTTGGCATTGCTTTTAAAGATTATGGCATTTCTAATTCTAAGAGGGATCTAAAATTGAGTGAAAACAACAACAACAACAAAAATTGACAGAAACAGTAAGCATGCTGGATTCTGAAGGAAAAATATCCTGTTTATTATAATATTAAATATATGCTTGTTTGAGTGTACTGCTTTTTGAGGTCTTGCAGTGACCTGTCTAGGCCTAGAAGCATTTAGACTAAAACCCACCAGCCTTCCACGAAGCTTATGTGTCAAAATCTGTAGGTCTTGAGGATTTTAGGTACGTGTTACTCCATTTTTCCATGTAAAAAGTCAGATTCCAAGCTGGCACTGACTTCAGTGCACTGCTGCCAACTGACAGGAGCTGAAAATCTGACCTATACTAGTCTTTAGGATTATTTGCAGTTATACTCCTCTGAAATACTGAACCCTTTATTTTCTGAATGTAGGATCATTCTCTTTTTCCACTAGAGGACTCCCTCTCATTGTTTGAGAAGCACTTTTTATGTAGTTGGGAAAAAAATGTCTAAATTGTTCCTTGGATTAGACATTTTGTCTGAAATAGTGATGATTTTTCTCTTATTGTTTTGGATATCCTTGAAAAAAAAAGGCTGACAAGAAAATGGATTGTGTAGTACAAGAACTTTAGTTACACAGCAGGTTCATTTGAGAACAAAAGCAAACCAACAAAATTAACAGTATTGCTTCACCTTTCAGGATTTCACGACTAAGCATCCCAAAACTATGATAAGATCAATATGATGACCACAAAATTTGCAAATATGTAAACACCAGAGTAAGAGGCTTCAAAATGAAAGTTGTGCTCTTAGTCACTACCATTCACAGTGGAATATATTGCATCAGTACAGTTATTTTTGTTTATCTGGATGATTCTGCATCTCTTTCGATGAAAATCATACAAGTTCATTGGCTGGTCTTTTCCAATCCAGCTCTTTACTGTATCTTACACCTCTAAAATCTGGTCTTCTATTATCTCCATTATATATTATAATAATCACTAATACATAAAATAATAATAATCAATAACCACACAACTAATGTAACAACGTAAAAACATATAAAATAAAAATAATACGCCCCAGGGCAGCTGTTTGCCAAAACCTACCATCCTCAAGAGTCGTGGTGATGATTTCCTGAGAAGAAGGTCCTATCCCAGCCCTGTTACAAGCCTGGACCACCATGCCATACTGGGTGAATTTTTTCAGGTTATTCAGTGTATAAACCTCGCTGTCCCCCGTGGTGTCAATGCTGATGATGTTGAACTGGAAGTTTCCCCCTGCACTGTACTCCCGGTAACCGATCTGGTAGCCACGGATAATTCCATTTTGCAAGTGTTTCTTTGGAGCCTAAACGGGGAAATGAAAGGTTACACATTCAGTGCACCCATCCAAAGTCAAGTTGTTCCCTTAAAGTTTCCGAAAAACACCCAAATTCCATTTTGCAAATGTTTCTTTGGAGCCTAACAGAAAAATAGAAGGTTACACATTCAGTACACATATCCAAAGTCAAGTTGTTCCCCCTAAAATTTTTGAAAAATACCCAAATTTAGCATCTTTTTTCCTGCTGAATGCAAGTCTATTTCTAGGCAACAATTCAAAAATACTCCCTGCACACAAAGTAGTGACTTTTTACAATGACACATAAATTTCAGGTGTGGTTTGTTCGAATCTGTGCATTCCTGAAAGAAAGACCTTTAAAAGTTTCATGCACAGAAAAATCTGATAAGGAGATTTCTTGAGTGTGAATTTGGGATGTTTTGTTCTCTTATCGGTGAATCATTCAAAGTTGAGCTGATAAGGGTATATTTGCATTACAGGCCTACCACTTACTACTAGTTGGGTTTTTGCCAGAAGCCCCCACCATTCCCTAAATCTTTAGTAAGGCATTTTTTGATCTGTGGAAGACAGTCAGAGTTTATTCAGCAAGATACATCAGGAAACTTTTACACTGTGCTTTGAAATGTGCTGCTGTTCATTCGGTGTAGGAAGATGATCAGATGATGAGTGCTGAAGGCAATAATGATTTGGAAAGCAGGGATTTGCATCCTGAGTAGCTGCAATATCTGGCATTCGGGAATATGGACAGTACAAAGGGGTTGGCCATAATTACAGGCCTCATTTCTCCAAGTGCAAGATTCCCTGTACCTGGAAATCACTTGTGTACTCTGCAATATAAAACGGAATCTAGAGCAAAACAGGGATTGTCAGCTCAGGGGAAAAGCCAGTTATTGACAGGAATACCTATTAAAATTCCATTTAAATACTATTGGACTAATTTCAGTATGTGATAATGTTCCTGTCTGATTTTCTACGTGTACGGGGTATAATCAGTATAAGATTTTAAGGCACAGTTCATAATCCATGGGGAAAAAGCACACAACTCCATCAAGTATTATTCCAGGGACTGTGCCTTCAGTCAATGACTTTCAGGTCTCTTTGCTAAATGTTTGTCAGTGTGGAGGCACCAGTTTGATCATTCCAGGACACCACTTCTATCCATCAGTGTTGGATTCCATCACAATTTGGCAAATCCCCAACACTCTACATGGAGATTTCTTGTCTCAAACACCATCAGAGTTCCACACCTCAAGAGCCCAAGTCTAAAGGCTGCAAGTGGAGCATTCCCACGAGTTACCACGGGGTGGCTTCTGAACAAAAGTTGTTGCCACAAACGTACTTTTGCAAACTGAAATCAAAACCAATGTTTCTAAAACGCATCACCACATCATGATAAAAATCATATATTTACTATGCACTGAAATGGTCTCAGAGAAGGACTGAACCCACAGTAGCCTCTTCACTGGGAATTCTGCAATTATACTTTCTCATTTTGAATTGGAACAAAATGGCACACTCTGCATTTTTCAGAAACATCTTTACAACTGTTTTAGGTCAAGAGTTTTTTTCTTCTTTAAATAAAACAATAGCATCTCTTTTTTTTTTTTCGCTTTTGAAACATTATATGATATAAAACAAACTCCAAGTCACTTCAGGACAAAGCATTAAAATGTTCTGCTTCGCAAAAATTTAAATGTTCCTTGTTAATATGATCTGAATGCTTCACTTGGAGTCAACAGTCATAGAACATTATGAAAAAGTGTCTTTCCATGACCTTACTGTTTATCTCACAAAATCCAGTATTTATAAAACAAGGTATGAATGACTTCTCTAAAGTATAACATTTTATAGTTGTGTGTGTGTGTGTATATATTCATGAAGAGGAGAAGGAATATTTCCCATGCCTAAATTTAATGGGTTTATTTACCTAATATAAACTACTACAAGAAAAATTATTATTTTCACGCTAAATGAGAATTCCTGTTTAATTTACACTATCTCTGCAACATTTTAAACTACTGAAAAGTGCTGAGTATTACTCAAAAACTCAATCTGAAACCCAATATCCTATGTGGACACACAGAAATGGGATTAAATAGATCACAGGCCTAAACAACTTTGCTTAACTAGGATTTTCTAAAAGTGGAGGCACTTTAAATGAAGATTTACAACTGAAGCAAGCTGCAGAAATGGAATTTAATACAAGATGAAAGATAATCAATGTGTTATTTTTGCTGTTATTGACACTGTATTTCAACGAGGTTTGCTAGTTTAAATACAACCTTGGTTCTCACCACAACCCCTTTTGCATAATTTCATTTTAGGTTTTCATGGCTAAAGCTCCACATGCCTCCAAAATAAAAATGACCAGGTTATCACTGAGGGTTTTTTTTCCTGTTTTACCTTCAGGACTTGATGGTCTTGGAGGTCTTTTCCAACCTAGTTGATTCTATAAATATAGTGTTGATCTCATGGGGTATTTCTTTATTCTTAATTACATTGTACTGCACACTGCAATGAGTGCCTTCTGCACAGCACCATAGGGACCTACCCAAAAGTTAGGATTCACCATGGGACCAGACTACATTTTTTCTGGGGACCCTCTTAAAGTAGTTTTTTGAGTAATGGACTAAAACTGCTCTGGCCAGAAGAAAACTGCAATATATTAGGGGAAGTAAATGGCTCACTCCTCATTTGGGACTTCTTAATTGAAGGCCCTTTTTAGCCAGCTTACAAATCGTCATTCAGGAAATCACTCTTCTAGTAAAGGCAGGAGTACACAAGCTCTAACTCTGTGACTTCACCTTTGGCTGCAAAGGAGCTTTGAGGTCAAGAAAGCAATTTCAACCATGTCCACACCCCAGAGAACCTTGGCAACCATCAGCTGAGCAGGTAAAGCAAGGACTGCAAACCAAGGCTGTCCAACCTTTAACAGGCAAATCCCCAGATTTTCTACTGCTTGGAAAACACAGCACCTCATGGGGCCATAGGGTGCCTCTGCCTAGGCCCAGGAGCACATTCCCAGCCCTGGGATGAAGGACACTGCTACAGTGGCTCTGGTGCTGCTTGACCATGTCAGATACTGCTGGTCAATAAATCAAGAGATTTAACAGATTTAACAGATGCTGGGTCTGCAGGAATAATATCTTGGAGGTTCCCAGGAGCCTGGAGGATACGTGTTGCAGTCTGGCAGCACAATCCACAGCAAGCTCCAGCATCTGCACCGTCACTGGCACCAGGTTCACGTGGTGGTGCACAGTTCTGGGAGCATGGACCCACCTTTCCTGATCTGGATATTTGCTGCAGGGGTACAAGCAGGCATTTCCAAGGTCACAGGTAGCTCACACCAATTGTGAAAATCCATCTCTCCCTTCAGCTCACGAGACTTGCCAGGGTAATGGAGTAAATATTCAATACACAGCTTGTTTCTGTGATTGTCTTGTTATATTAGAAACTGATCATTACTTGCCAAGAACTCACAAATCAAATTCCAAACATGATCTTGAGAGCACATCTCCAGCTGCTCATTTGATATGCATCAATATCAGTCAATAACCAGAGATCAGGACAATAAGTTGTACTTGAAATGTCCTGGAAGTACAAACTGAACTATATTTTAGACAGCATTATTGAAATGTAGGTGTGGGAATTTGGTTTGTCCTGTAGCTGCCTGTTCACACCTGCATCTATAAAATTTAATGGCAAACCCTCAGAATCCCAAATAACAGCTATAAACTCCAGCAGTGAACCAATGGTGCCTGTCTTCTCTTGCTGCTTTTCAAAATATCCCCCAAAATGAGCTTTATGAAAGGCAAGCCAAACCTTTCAATGTGCCTACCCATAAATCCATAAAAACTAGTTTGTGCATAGAAGCTTGGAGGTTTAGTTGCCTAGATCAGATATCAGTCATGATTCTTAAATGATTTTAAAAAAATAATTAAGAATTTATTTCAGCTGCTGAGAACCACTGTACACCCTTGCTTGGCTTCAACAGCCACTTCCTTTGCTGTGTGTTGGATTTAAATCCATGCTTGATGTATGATTTTTGGAAGTACATTGTTGTGCTTCACTTCAAGTGCCAGGTAAGCCTGTGACTATTGAACACATACCTTTCTGTTTTGGAAACCATTTGATGAAAAGCAGCACTCACATAAATTTAAGATGGGGACAAGCCCTAAGAATCAGCACTGCATTTGTAACCTGCGCAGAAGAGTTCCTGCCTTTTCAGAAACCCCTTAAAACTACAATATAGACAATATTATACAATAAATAACCAGACACCCATAGTTATTTGTATGGTTAAAGAGAAGCAGCTCATTACTACTATTCTGTCTTCCTGCATGGTCCATATAATGGGACAAAAGATATATCATCCACATTTGCTGCAGTAATTAACATCACTACAGAAATTAATAACTATCATGCCACCATCCCACTCCAGCACTTAATAATATATATTTCAGAATTGCAAATATGTGAGATTATCAATACAATTTGGAAACTGTCATTTATATTGAGGTTACACTGCTGTAATTAGAAAGCTTTATTCTATCCACTGTATATATACAAGATATATACATAGTGATATATATAAGCAGTATGTATACCACAAGCCCATTTAAAACATGGTTTTAAAAACCAAGTACCTTTGGTATTACACTAAACCCAAACATGGTTTTAAATTTCAAGTACCTCTGGTATCACACCAACCCCTTTAAAATATTCTGCCATTGTCAAAACACCGGGAAAAATATAGAAAAACTGAGTCACATGACATGCCAGATTTTTAAATAATACTAACATTTTTAAATAATTTTCTTTTGTTAATTAATTCCCATGGACGGTATTGAGACACTACACTGCTCTCTCTCTTTGTAGTAAGGATCTATCCCAAAGTCCAATGCAATGGGAAAAAAAGTCCTGTTGGTTCCAATGGTTCAGGGAAATTTTGCCCAAAATCACAGTGAAATTCTGTGAGTGTTCATTTTCCAAGCACGTGGCCTTATCTCTGAAATGAGCAGGAACTAGGAAATGTTTTTGTCTTCAATACAGTCAAGTGGCTGCTGCTCCTGCTCTGGAGGTAGAAAAAACTTAAGGTTCTTTCTTTGCATGATGCACAACTCAGTGGCCAATCAGAGATTCAGAGAAGGGTTTGGGTTGAAAGGGACATTAAAGATCATCCTGTTCCAACTCCACTGCCAGGGGCAGGGACACCTTCCACTAGCCCAGGTTGCTCCAAGCCCCATCCAACCTGGCCTTGGACACTTCCAGGGATTGGGCAGCCAGAGCTTCTCTGGGAAACCTGGGCCACGGCCTCCCCACCCTCACAGCCAAGAATTTCTTCCCAATATCTAATCTAAACCTACTGTCTTATCAGTTTAAAACCATTCCCCCTTGTCCTGTCCCTCCAGGTCCTTGGAAATAGTCTCTCTCCATCTTTCCTGTCAGCTCCTTCAGGTCCTGGAAGGTCACAATCAGGTCACCCCAAAGCTGCTCTTCTCCAGGCTGAACAATCCCAGCTCTCCCAGCCTTTCCTCCCAGCAGAGCTGCTCCATCCCTCAGATCCTGTTGGTGCCTCCTCTGGCCTCTCTCCAGCAGCTCCATGTCCTTGCTGTGCTGTTCCCCAGGGCTGGAGCAGCTCTGCAGGTGGGATCTCACCTGAGGGGGCAGAGAGGCAGAATCCTCTCCCTCAATCAGTCCACGCTGCTTTTGTTGGCAAAGGCATCTGCAACGACTCTCCCAAATAAAATAACTGAGGCACAGTTGTTATAATACTCCCCTCGATGGGACCTCTTTGAATGCACCCAAATCCTGTCAGATCCCACATTCCTGGATGTGTGAGCATTTACCTTCCAGGTGACTCGGATGCTTTGTGACGATATAGGCTCCAGCTGGACATCCTGAGGGGGACCATCAGGAGCTGGGAAGACAGAAGAGAGATGCATCAAAACTGGCCCCTGCAGCCCCCAGGATCCAGCACTTCACATGGCATGTCACCATCTTAACACTCAGTGTCACAGAGATTTGGACTGAGCCAATGGCACATGGAAACTTCATCCAACAGAAGCAGGGCCTGGCATCTTCCACATTCAGGTGTCACCCTGGCCAACAGGGAAACACAGCACATGCTGAAACACAGCAAGCTGCTAAATAAAATAAGAGTGAGTAATAGTGGCTTTTCTTTTTTAGAGATACTCTCACGGTGCTGTTTCTGCACTGTAAATGGAGGAGACTTATTTTCAGCAGTCAGAAGCCTGTGGGTGATAAAAAAGCAGCAGAACCCATGTAAAGCAGGTGAGACAGGAGCTCCTAATCCAGCCTTCACCATGTTGCAAACTTTCCAGTGGGATCCTAGAGGATGAGCACACTCAGTCTAATATCAAATATTTTATACACAAACCCCTGCACACTTTACCCCCTCCTCAGGGTAAGTATTCCAGCCAGGAAGTCGGACAGAAAATAACTGAGAAATGGGGAAAAAAAACCCCTGAGTCAGGAGAAGTTTTGTTTGCTCTCAGCACTTTGCCAGAAGTGTGCACGAGGCTTTAGAGGTGAGTGAAAAAAGGAGGCCCTCAGTCTGGGGGGAACCTACTTGTCATCTGGGCAGCTACAAAGCAGATCAGGAATCAGCTGGGATTGAACAGGGAGATGTGAAGTAAATTGCTTGCTCAGCGAGGTAAATCATTGGAAAAGGGAGATCTGAGGAAAGGGATGGAGTCAGCTCGAGCTGCTGCAGAGGGTTCCCTTGATGCAGAATATGGCCTCAGTAAAAGGTATTAAATTAACTTTTAATAGCATGACAAAGGAAGTAAAGCAATAAAAAGGGTGAGATGGGGCTGTTAGAGGTGGAGCAGCAGTAAATGACAGCTGTGCTGAAAGGAACCAGAACATTTGGCTTTAACTGGTGAAAGCAGAGAGGCAAAGAATACAGCCTATAATATGTTTAATTTATTAAATATGCCCTATTCTCTGCCATTCCTGACTGTCCTTCATATGGGAAATTTCCAAAGCTTGAAAGAACTTTATTTCCATTCCTCTTGCATTAATATAAAGGAAGGAGAAGAGCAAAAAGTCCACTGGTAAAAATGAGACCTCTATGAATTTTTTGAAGCCTGACCTTGATTCTGTCCCCCTGTTGACAAAAGTGAATGCCATTTCTCCAGGGTACATTATAATGCAGTGGAATTTGAGCAAAGCATTTGATCCTGAAAATGGGGTATAAAATGTGCCCCCTAAAATCTTGATTTTGCCTTGAAAGATCCCAAAAATTTTAACAGACCTGAACAGTTAACTGCTCCCAGCATTCCATGGTGAAATATTTAATAGGAAGTCATTTGTTTTACATACTTAATGTCACACAGAGTTTGTGGCAAGGACATAAAGAAAACCCAGATATCCCAGTTTCCTCTATTGATTTTTATATTAGGCAATATCCATAGTGCTGCTTTTTCTCTGACAAGTGTTAGTGCAAGTGTGTATTTGCATCTATTTTCCAACATGTGAGCTAATTTGGGCTGTACAGAAGAAAAGACGTGGTCTGCAAGCTTTGATATCATGCCATTCTTAAATATCTTTTTTTCCACAGAGACCATTTAGTTTTCTTTCTAATCAGGTCACTGCAATATGTGACACGCAATCTGGGCCCTTTACCAACAGCATGGTTGGAATTGTTTAGTTTTTATATTGTCTTTCTTGGACCTCTATTTTGTTCCCTTCTCATTACTTCGTCTCTCATTCTCTGCTCCCAGGCTGTTCTCAATTTCCTGCTGTAAAGGCAGAGAACAGAAGTCAACAGTGATCAAAAAATGATGTTCTCACACGTTGCACATCACCTGAAATAAAAACCCAGGAGGCAAACATCACATACCCTGCCTAAGCCTGACCTCCTCTCTCCCAACTCTTCCCTAGGTAGATCAGTGACTTTTGAATACAGTTCCACACTGCTGGTCTTTTCCTCCCAACAGAGGCTCCTTAAAAGACAGCAACAAAAGGATCATTTATTCTGAAACTTGGTTACAAAGAACTGAGCAAAATGTGATGTTAAGGTTCCACCCTGTTCAAGGGGAAGCTGTTTTTTTTTATTTCAAGGCCAGCTGCTGATCCTGACAACTTAATTATCAGTGAGGAAAAACTTGGCAAGTAAAAAATATTACAAGCATGGGTGAATGAGCATGAGAGAGTAGATCCAAGACCCACCCCTGCACTTTGATGTATATGCACAAGGGAGGATGGGCACTTTGGGGCTACAGATGATGCTGGCTGGGAGAAGGATAGTCTGTTTTCTCCAGTGATTTCCCTATTTTCCTTGAACAAAGGAAGAGGAAAAACCCTGATCAAATGATAAATATTCTGCAAACAAACTCTTCACCGCGAGTAAAGCTGCTCACTGAAGGGTTTCCTTCCACTAGGGTGAAAAAAGAAATGAAGCTCATGTCTCCAGCTTTACACTGAGCCCTTGTGTCCTGTTCTTACTCAGAAAGCCTCTCAGAACCAAAACCACGTTCTCCTGACAAAAGGTAGAGTTTCACTGCAGTAAATTCACCCACAGAGAAAAGCAGTGGGAATTACACAGCTGTATTCACATGAGCTGAACTGAAAATCGGTCACCAAGTGTTCAAATCCAAGACCAACATGAATCTTCAACAAGCAGGAGAGTTTTCACCACCCCAGCTACTTGCACTGCAGTTGTCCTCTCTAGATCCCCAAAGAAGGAAGCATCTTTGGGGATTTATTTCCTGTTATCTTAGCATAAGACAACAGGAAAAATAAAATTGGCAAGACAAAAGTGATGCTTTCAAATATGAATGAGCAATTTCCCTGGTGACCAAGACTTTTCAGAGTAATTCCATCCAATTTCTAAGGATGTTGAAGCTACTTGGGTTACTCTCAGCACCTTTGTACACTGTATATAATTGCAGTGTGTGCCTGCTATTTATGGCCATGCAACATTTTCTTTTCTAATTGCTGAAACAGAGTAAAAATACCCCCATAGTCCTCCTGGGACAGAACCCTGTAATGATGTAGAAGAGTAAAAGGTTAAAGGTAAAATAAACAGTTGGATTTTATGGTCTTGGAGGTCTTTTCCAACCTAAATGATACATGGCAGCAAAGAACAGGGGGATGACAGTAACTAATGACAGCCAAATGACTCAAGTACAGAGATCAGAAGACTAAATGGTGGGTGGGTTGAGTGATGGAATATTCAGGAAGATTTGATTCACGTGGACCAACGTTCTGAAATGGGGGTAACTTAAATTAATTCCCTCTATTCACATCTGAGCATCCAAGGAAAGCCACAACACCCACAGGGGCGGGAACCACCACTAAAAATAGGATGTTGCTGCTTGAGCTGCCACACTGTAGACACAGGTGTGTTATTTCCAGAACCACAGGCTGAAAATCTGGAGCACAATGTCTCCTTTGACCACTAGATGCCACTGAACTGCTTCAATCACAGCCCTGCACGACGAAGCTGCAAAAGTCGCGACGGAACGACTCAGTGTTGCCTTGGGTGCAGCTGCAGCATGCATTGTAAAGATTCCTCACATCAGAGAGAGAGAATTCCCAGCACATTTTGGATGCCACAAAGCCAGGGCACACCTGCTTCATCCGTGGTGATGGTGAGCTCGTTGCTGGCCTCGCTCTTGCCGATGCGGTTCTTGGCGTACATGCGGATGTTGTAGGTGGAGGAAGGGTGCAGGTCGATGATGGTGGCCTGGTTTAGCTGAGGGGAAACGTCTTTGGTTCTCTGAACGGAATCCCAGGAGTCTGTTTAGCAAGAAATTCGTGAGAAATCAGTAAGAAATATTAGAAAAACACAGACAAATACATGATGTTAACGTGGCTGACACGAGCACGCAGTTAAAGCATCTCACAAAGCAGGGTTGCTGATTAGCCCAGAAAATGCCTCCTGGTGCTACAGGCAAATCCAGGGATCACCTTCCTAGACAGCACTCCTGACTGCTCCAAGTGGGGTGCTGTGACTCAGCTCCGGGGTCATCAGAAAATCCAGGGAAATAGCTACTCTTTGAGGAGGTGGTGAGAGGGGATTCCCTGGTTTTATGAGTGTGCACATACTGCGTTTTTTACCTTTGCTACATTGGAATAACTGTGAAAAAGACCCTTCCAAAGAGATCCTCACTCAGGGAGAAAGTTGATTGTGCTCCAAAGAGGGGGGGTTAATAAACAGCAGTGGGTGGGGACCTTTTTTGCTCTCTACAACTCCCTGACAGGAGGGGGGATCCAGGGGTGGGTCGGGCTCTGCTCCCAGAGAACAAGGGACATGGTGAGAGAAAATGGCCTCAAGCTGTGCCAGGGGAGGGTCAAGTTGGACATGAGGAAGAATTTCTTCATTGAAAGGGTGGTCAGTCATTGGAAGAGGCTGCCCAGGGAGGTTTGGAGTGCCCATCCCTGGAGGTGTCCCAGGAAGGCCTGGCCGTGGCACTCAGTGCTCTGGGCTGGGGGACAAGGTGGGGATGGGGCAAAGGGTGCACTCTATGATCTTGGAGGTCTTTTCCAACCTTAATGATTCCATGATTTTAATGGAGGGTCCTTAAACTAGCAGGGGTCAGTCAGAAGGTTTGATCCCAAACACCAGGAGCAAACAGTGAGCACCAGCTTGGAGTACTTAGACACGGGGTTCATCACCCTCCAGGACTGGTGCCATTTCCCTGACTCATTTTAGGGTGCAAGAGAATGTAGAACCCTCTAAACTGTCTCTGTACAGCTGCAAAAGGAGGAGCATATTGTTATTTTTTGTGCTTACTATTCACCTGCCTGTTACGTTTTTAATAAATTATCCAGACATGTAACAGGAAAAAGGATGGAAATTGGCTAAACACAGCAACCCCTGTTATCATCCCAGCATTGAATAGCTGAAAAAACCCCAGACAATGTATCAGTTTAAAGCATCTTGATGTCTTTTGTGTGTTGCCATCCTTCATTTCTTCCTTACTGCAGGCAATGTTCCCCCTTTAACCTCTGCAGCATCCTGTGGGGGTGTCACTGCAGGCTCCTGGGAGTGTTTTACACCCTGGGTCACTGCAGGCAGGACTGCAGGAAGCTCAGCAGGTGAGAAAGACTAGTTTAAAAATAGAAAGCTCATCCCAGATACAAAATATTTGCACAAACCATGTAAATTCTTTTGCTAAAAGATGTACAAGTTGTCACAATGACACGTCACCTGCACGCTGGCTGGTTACAGGGCCTGTTTGCTCACCCATGTGGCTTCATTTAAACAGAAAACATTCAGGAATCAGACATTTAAGTGATAGCTAAAATAATTTGAATATATTTTACCTTGAGTTTGTCACAGATTTCTCTGTGGGATACTTTCAGAAGCTCTAAAGGAATTATCTGCAGGCAGCGCTTCTACAACTTGCTCTCAGTTTGCTCCAACTTTACAGAATTTCTTAAACCTCACAGAATTTTAACCAGCAGTTCCACTCCACTGAGTTAAATTTAATACAAGCAGAGAAGCAAACTCTTGTCTTTAAAACTCCAAAAGGAAAGGATTTTAAAAAAAAAAAAAAAAAAAGAAGAACTCCTTGGTATGGAGATTGTGTTAAATTTCCCTTGAGGATGATGAGAATTTCTTTTAATGTGGTTTGTATATTATCAGATTGCTGTGGCTTTCACTTGGTTGTTTAAAATACTGACCCCTGATAGGCCTCTAGTACATATTAGCTACTGAAATCAAAGAAACTGATTTGAAAATTTCTGGTGATTCTTAGTAGATTTAATAATGACACACTATGGAGAAAGAGAGATGAAAACTCAGTCTCCTGTATTTCTAAACACAGGTTTCCAGTGTTTATTTATGGCTAATTCCTGGATTTCAGGAGCTTATTTTCATACATATAACCCCTTTTTGAAGGGTAAAATAAACAACAGCAATCCTTTTGAAACGAGCCAGTCCAGAGAGAAAAAGAATTCTCTCCAACTTTAAAAAATTTAAGTGTTAATAAGAAAAAAAGGGAAAAAAAAAAAAGGTTAGTTTTTAAAAAATTATGTTAATGAGAAAAAAGAGGAAATTAAAAAATGTTAGTGTTAGGAAGAAAAAAAAGGGGGAAAAAGTTAATTTTGTTTTCTTCTGGCAAATCCTAAAAATATTTGTTCCTGTCCACGTGGTAAGTACGTGAGGTGTTAAGATTGACTATTGGCTATACTGGTTTTCATTCATGTTGCAGAGTACTTTAAAATCTAAGTGTGCAGAAAGACTAACAAAGCACAGAAAACAAGTAGCAATGCTATAAAAAAAAACCCAAACAAAAATAAAACAAAAGAAAACCAACCAAAAACATCCACAAAAAACCCAAACAAAAACAAACAAACAAGGAAAAAAACCCTGAAAACCAAAACAAACAAGAAAAAAACAAGAAAAAAACAAAATAAAACAAAACAAGAAAAGTCCCTCCAAACCAAAACAAACAAAAAAACACAAAGAAACAAAAAAACCCCCACAAAACCTCCCCAAAAACCAAACCAAAACAAAAAAAACAAAAAACAAAGAAAAAAAAAGGAAAAACTAAAACAAAACCAAAAAAAAAACCCCAAACCCCCAAAACCAAAACAAACAAAAAACCCCACAAAAACCCCAAACAAACAAAAAAACCCCAAACAAAACCCCCCCCCAAAACAAACAAAAATCCTCCCAAAAAACCAAACCAAAAAAACCCAAAACCCAAACCAAACAAAAAAAACAGACCAAGAAAACAAACAAAAACAAAAAAACCCCTAGAAACAAACAAACAAAAAACCCCCAAAAAAACCCCAACCAACCAACAACAACAACAAAAAAAAGAACAAAAAAAAAAAAGGAAGGAAGAAAGGAAAGAAGGAGCGAAGTTTTTAATTTATGTTTTATTCCGTTCATAAAACGTTACGCCCAGGCTTTTCTTAGTGTAATACAAAACTTTCCAGAAGTCCTTACAGAACGATCTATAAAAAATAAAAACCACCAGCTTTCCGCCCGTCCCTAAAAGGGAGGACGGAGCTTTGGGGAATTTGGGGATGGATTTGGGGAATTTTGGGAATGGGAATTTTGAGCCGGGGCTGCCACCCGGTGGCCACTGCCGGTACTGCACCCCCGCGGGCCTCGGGCGGGTTTTGGGGGAACCCCCGGGGTCGGTTTTGGGAGGAACCCCCAGCTCTGCCAAGGCAATGCCCAGCTCACTCTGAGCATTAAAAAAAAAAGCGCAATTAAGCGGAGCTGATGCTCGGTTTGCGGCTGAGATTTCCCAACTGACATAAAAAAACTAAAAAGGATGAGGAGAGAGAGGCACGAAGGACTCACACACCCGTTCCGGTGCTCAGACCTCTTCCTACGCCTCCCATGGAAAGGTCTCGTGGCTATACGGGACTGGTGTCCATGAAGGGCCAGGTTTCTGTACAGACAGGTGTTTTCTCTAAGTCCCAAAACATCCTGAACTCTTGATATCCACAGTGCTCCTGCACTGCAACTGGACCCTACAGGTGCCACTTACCCGTGTGACAGGCAACTCCCTGCTCCTTCTAGAGGGTACATAATATGTCTTTCTTTCAGTCTGATGGGGAAGATATCAGCAGTTCTGAGTCAATAGGACTTAACAATCCTAAATGTCTTTTCCAACCTAAATTCTCTGATGGGATACAGGAGGGCAGCACCATTTAGTGAAGCCCATGCATGCTTTGTGGTCACCTGCACATTCTCTGAAACTTAAAATTCTTCCTTTTTCCTTCTTGAGAAGCCTAGATGATGCATCCTGATGTAAACTCATTTCTGGGTCCTCAGGGTAGGGCAGCATAGGTGGAAAATTCCCACTAAACACAACTGTGCAGTTTCCAGATTTACTTTGGTGTTGGCAGGATGTTCCTTGAGTTTAACATATGGATTGTGAATGCATAACCTAAGTTTTCTTCCATCCCTTTAATACCTGGACACTGTGAGAAGTTTCCTTAATTCCTCCTCTTTGTTCTAAGTCCCCCCTCCTCCCAATTACCCTTTGCAAGTTCTTTAGGTGTTTCATCTTCTTGATGATTTAACTAATGACAAAAATCATGTGCAAGAATCCAAAAACCTGTTCCTGTTTCTTCAAACATTCAGCCTCAGATTCTAAAACATGACATTTCAGCTGTTTGCAGTGAGAAGAAGATAATCTGCTCTTTTTAGGACACGACCTCCAGGATTTGCCTTCATATATAGATAAAGAAATATTTTCTTCAACACCAATTCTGTCACCCACTTCTTTTCCTTTCTTTATCTTTTTCACCTTTATCAACATGTTATGTCTTGATATTTCCAACCTGATGATGCTTCATTTGCTGTCTTGCTACTGATTTATCACCCCACATTAGAGAGACATCATTTTGCAGTGCAAGTTCCTGGTAATTACCACCTAATCTTTGCCAGCATTCTGCATTATCACTTAAAAACATGAAAAATGTAAGAAAGGTGTTTTAGAGCTCTGGAGTCCCTTCCCACCACCTCTTCAACCAAAGGAAAGCAGCTCAGTTTTCCAAAATGGGATTATGCTGAGTTACTAGTGATTTTTAGGGTGAGAAAGGAGCCTATCAGGCAGGAATGGCATTCAAATACTTTTCTGGAGCAGGTGGGTGGCTGGAAAGAAAGGAAAATAATAAAAAAGAAAACAAAGCCCAGCAACTTTTAGGTATAAATGTCCCTTGAAGGCATCCTTGCCTAGTCTACAAGTCCAAAGCTGCAATTCCTGACCACAGCCTCAGTGGAGAATTGTCACTTCTAATCTTTCAGGTGCCTTTCTCACCTGAATGTTATCAATTCCATTTACAAAGCCAGTGCAAAAATGGTGACTGGTGATTTAACACTCTGGAAAATATTTTATCTAGTAATGAAAACATCACAACATTTTTGCCATATAAAGCACACACACACACACAAAAAAAAAAAGCCAGTGTAGATAAATGAAGAATATTAAGGATGGGTAGTAAAATAATTAAAAAGAAATAAATGTGAATTTTAGAATTTTATGGACTAATTCATTTTTATTTCTCAGAACTAAAGGCAGAAGTCTATAAATGTACTAGAGCTGCTTTGATAAACAGAATATCTCACTGATAAGCACACATAGAGTATTCCTATTAATGGATTATGTTCCCTTACATTCAGTGCAACAAACTCCAACATGAAACAGTACAGTGTAATTTCTCAGTGTCTTTTTAATCCTACATGAAATATGACAATACTGTTCCACTGCAATTTCCTTTCTTGTCCCTTCTGAAATGATGACACAGGGACGGTGTTTAACAATGTGCTTAATTAGAGGTGTGATCTTCAATCATGAACCCAGTTCAAACACACTTGGAGTGTTTTCAGATTTCAAGAGTCAATGAATATTTTGGGGGTCTAATATGTACAGGAATAGTTTTCTGACTTCAGTGTTCAGCAAACTACCACACAACTTTCTTTGTCTAAAAATTCTCATAACTACCCTTTTTCACTGCTAATCTTCCAGGGAAGATGCCACAGACTCAACAATAGAAAATAACTCCTAAAAATCAACCCTACAGGAGAAGACAATTTGTAAAGGCAGGTATTTTTTCCTACAGAGAAAAATGTAAAATTAAAAGAAATAAAGAGATAAAATCCAAGACCAGGGGCCAACAATCAGCCAGCAAAAAAACATCATATCAGCTGTCACCCAGACAGGCTTGTTTTACATCAAAATTTGTTTCCCTTTACATGCAGGTTTTCCTGGTAAAAGGGAAAAGCAGCAATTGCTGAACTTAATGTTGTTACCTAAAAAAAAAAATAAAAATAAAAAAATAAAAAAAGGACAACAAATGAAGATAAATCTTCCCGGGGAAGATTAAATAAACCGTGATAAAAATTTCCATCAGGCAGTTCCAATTTATGAATTATCTGCTACGACGCAAACCCGGTGATGAATGACTTAGCAGCGGGAATTACTTCGGAGGGAGGTTGTTTCTTACCAGACTTGTTCTTGCACTCGATGTCGTAGCCGGTGATGGGGCTGTTCCCGTCGAATCCCATGGTCCACCTGAGGGCGATGCTGCGGGCTCTCACCTCTCGGATTTCTATCTCGGGAGGGTCGGGGGGTTCTGGGCAAACACACACGAATTGTGGTGAGAACAAAGCCCTTAACAAAGACACGACAGCGAGCGTGGCACTGGCACAGCTCCTGGTAATTCTCAGGTCACTCATTACCGCCCTGATCCAGTTAATCACCTGCTGAAAGCACTCAGGAGAGGGAGGAAAAGTCACTTTTCAAATAGGAGTCAGTGATGTCATCTGGAATACAGACTTCTCTTTAACCTTCTCACATGCAACACAGAGCTGCATTTCCTTAGGAACACTCCCAGCTTGGACTTACATGCTGGAAATGATGTTTTGCCTCAAACACCATGTTTTGCTTCTACAGATTTTTCACCAAACGTGAGGGTAGAAATATGAACACTGAACTCCAAAATGCTAAATATGGTGGTGCTCAAACCTGATGCCTAAAAGCCAGAAAATAATTCTCTAAGACTCTTTTCAAGTATTAGAGGGGGAGTAAAATTTCTACCTCTTTGAGCGTGTTTCAAAGTCTTAATTTGATAAAAGAATGATTTGATAACAATATAAAATCACTCTTGCTGTCTCTAGAGTTAAGGTTTTAAATAAAAAATATTTAGATACGTTCCAGTGCCCCTCTAAATGGTGGTGGCAGTTGAAATGAGCAGTGGCATAACTGGGAACCTGCCCCCAAACTCCACCTGAATTTTTCAACAGGGCTGCCTCAGGCGTTTGCTGGAACCTGCTGCTACTTGGAATCAAGAGGAGGGAGAAAGAAATTTGCAAGTCCGAGGAATGAGCAGTGTGGATGCTCAAAGGCACACAGCCACAGGAACAGGCACAGGAACAGTCCTGCCCGTGCTCTGCATCCCAAATATTGTCACCTCGGCCTCTCCAGGAGTGAAACCCTGCAGGAGGGGAACCCCAGCCCCAGGCAACATCAGTTCCTTGAGCTCACATCCTGCAAACTGCTCACCATTTATTTTGACTGATTAAACCTGAAATATTTTGCTCGGAGTTCCACAGTGGGTTTAGCATTTCTCTAGAGATGAAGCAAGAACACTCTTGTTTTATTTCAGACTTGGGTTTGCAGCACATTTGTTCTTTAAGAACAAATGCAACCCTCTCCCTCCTCTCCTCAAAAAAAACCCAACAAAAAACTCTCACATCCTACTGAAGATAGTTTTAAATATTTAGCAGATTGTCAGTGAGCGTATTTAAGAAAAATTCTTATTAATTTGTACAGACTTGAGCTCATTCTTTATTCTGATTTTATCTGTGATGCTTGGAAATGAAAGACTGAACATCTTCATGTGGCTCCTCCTTTCTGTGACAACGAGGAATACATTTAATTAGGAATCAGAGCCTCCCTCCCCCAGCAGATTTCTGAGGATGGCACACACTTACTGTCCTACAAAAGCTGTGTTTTTTTCCTTATGTTGTCCTCTTCCTACCTTGCACAGTGAGCTGAATTATCCCACGATCCTCCCCGTAGGAATTGATGGCGTGGCAGGAAAAGAAGCCAGAATCTTCACGCACGGTTGGCAAAATCTATTGGGTGGTTTGAAAAGAAGGGATTGATTGAACAGCAAAGCAGAGAAAAATAAACCCAACAGCTTTTCCCTGCGTGGCGCGAGAAAAACGGCACAAACTGTTTTACTTGACGGGACTGAATAGATGCTGCACGTTGCACACACACAGGTGCACAGTAAAGCATCCAAAACACTGAGCCTTATCAAACCCAGCAACACCTGGGCTGAGGAAGCAGGTTATCAGCTCTACACGTGTAGGCAGGACTTGGAGCACCACCTCTTCCCGTAGCTTCTCCGTAGGATTCCCGTTTTCCAGTTACTCGCGAGTTTGCCAAGTATTTAACTGTTGGCTGAAATTTTCCCTGCAAAATGGTGCCTCCTGCTGCCTCCAATTTTTTTTTTTTTCCCAGCAATTTCTGAAAATAACTCAAGTGGCTGAAGTCTGTGTGGAGGAAACGGAGGTTCAAGCACTGGTGAACCCCGTACGTTCAGCGCGGTGCCTCAAAATAAAGTTTTGTGTGGTCTTTCTTCAATTTGTGGTTTGTAAATTTTTATATAATATTTATGTAAATGATCATAATGACATTTTTCTACAGGACCACTGCTTCATTCAACATACAATAGGGAAAGGATTTTTTTTTTGAAGGAGCAGATGCTCAAAATACCATTTTCTTCTCGTTGTTCAGCGTGCTGCTCCGCACTCTATTTACTGCACACAGTTCAAACTGTGCCCTGAAAACAGATATTAATTTTCTCACAGCATTTTCTCTGCATTCACCTAAGCAACACCCATTTCAGAAACATGAGTGCATTTATTCCTGACAACATGAAGAGTATTCCACCATTTCATACAGGGAATTAAGGAACCAGATATATGATAATGTTTGTGGCTGCTTGACAAGTTGCCACATATTGGCTGAGCCATGGTAACTCCACGTGCTCTTTATCCCTCAGCAAAACCAAGGGAATATGAGCACAGCTCTCAGTCACCACTGGTCAAAATAAATGGATTAATTTCCCACTCTCTGTAAGGAAATTGGAGAGTTATCATCTGAGATGTGGTAACTTGTCAAGCCGTGTTAAGGTGCACGTGTGGCTGAGCTTTAAGATGGGGAACCAAAAATTTCCAGAGCCCAGTTTGACACATTTAGGGCCTTCTTCCCCCTCAGCCCCCACCACAGAGTCCTTAGAAATAAATAGCCTTTCATGTGTCCAGAACAGCTTCTACTGAATTAAGCAGCAGAATTCTCCAAACAGGTCTCAAAGTTTGCAAATAGAAATATTGCTGTGCACCCAGGGATTGTCTTATTAAAGTCAATAAGAAAAATGAGGGCAAAGAGGCCTAGGGGTCTATCCTATAATTAAATATCATTTGTAACACAAAAAATACTAATATGAACAAAGTCACACATAGAGTTTATTTTTCCTCATAGAAATCAATGACAAAGCCCCCTCACAGAGAGCAAATCTAGATTTTTACTGGATATTATCCAACACAGTTTTTGGCTGATAAACTGATCTTTTATAAGAGTTACAGTAGAATTTAGACAATCACCAGAGAGTCAGAGAAATAGTTCCTTGAGCCTGACAAATACATTTTTTAAATGTGACATTTTTTAAATGGATAATCAAGATTTTTGAGTGAAAATCTAAATGACTTTTTTAAAAAAAACCTTTCAGATTTCACAAAGGCACATGTAAAACACCACTTTGAATCCAATGACTAACCTGACTTTTTAAAGTGGTCTCACAAGCCCCACAGAGGGGAAGGGAGGAAGAAAAGACAGGATTTTTATCTCAAAACAGCTTAATGATTTGGGTGAGGGTAAAGCTGATACACAGCAGAACTGGGGGTCAGATATTCTCTGGGTGCTTATCAGCAGTGTTCTCAAACCTGAGCTGTGCTGGTTAAGGCATGAGCCACTCAGGTTGTGCCTGGATCATTTTCCTGCTGCCTCTGGAGTTTGGGAAGATGGAGGCTAATTTTTTTGGGAGAGGTGGGATGCAGAGGTTTCCTCTACCCCCTCTTGCTTCCATCACTCCAGGGCTGCACCACGGGCAGATCTGATGTTGGGAAGAGGTATCCAAACCAAACCAAGGCACACTCTGACACATCTGGATGAGCTGTGGGTCACTTTTTTTTTTTCCTTACCTGCAGAGTAGAGATCACTTCATCCCCAACTTCCTTGGTGGAGACAAGGTAACGGGACATCTCGGGGTTGATGATTCGATCTTCCTTCTCCCAGCGGACTATGATGGGTTTCTCTCCATGGGCTGTGCAGCTCATCTCCTTCTTCTGTCCTTGTGTTGCCAAGGTGGTGTTTGGGTAGGAGGTGATCATAGCTGGAACTGGAAACACACAAAGCAACAAAAAGAGGTTGTTCTTCAGTGAGCTGACAGGTCTGATGACACGGGGTTGGCTCTTCAGTCTGTGCCTCGTGCAGCCTGTCCATATTCAACCAGATGGACATAAATGTAAGTATTTCATTCCCATGTAAAAAAAAACTCTCTTAAGATTGAAGATGGGCCTCAAAGGGAGCTTAGCAGAGAGGAGCTGGAACTGGACAACGGGGCTGTAGAGAGAAGATGATGTGAATCCAAAGGAAGCCTGACTTGCTGCTCACAGGAAGACTTGTAACATAATTCAATATTCAATATTCCCAGCACATAAAGGTACTGTAATTAATAAGCATTCAGATATGGGGCGAATAAAGAACTGATAAAAATGTCTTATTTCTTCTGAGGAGCTATTGCTTTATTTGCTGACAGTTATATGTTTTACAAGTGTGTATGGTAGTAATGATCCAATGAAATGAGGGCTCAATTAAACCAGGAGCTGTACAAAATTAAAAGAAAGGCTCTGCACCAAAGAGCTTACAGTCCATGCATGTGCTGAGTGCACAGCTAAACTGTACTGAAGACAAAGTATAATTAAACTGACAATAAACCAAGCTAGATTTCAGTTTCTGCTGTATTCAGAAGGTATTTGCAGAACAGTTTGGACATTTCTGTCAACTTCGTTAACCATTCTTTCAAAAAGGGCTTAAATTTTAATGTTGAAAAAAGTACTCTCTTGTTAGCAAGACTAGTCTTAAATCCCAAGTATTTTCACCGTTTGGAATTAAAATCTTCTGGAAATAGGAAGAAAACATGCTCAGAGTGTTTCACTGCAAACCCCTCGAAACACGGCGGGTTTGAAACAGGACAGTGTCTTTGGTGTCCTGTGCTTTCTTTCCCACGTGGTTTGTCCACCAAGGAATAGCATCTGGGCTTCTGTGACTAGGAAGAATCAAAGCCCATAAACCTGCCTTTCAGTTCAGGCCCTTTCCCTTCTTGGGAGAGGCTGGAAAGCCCTGGGCAGCACACGGAATGAATCTTCTTCTGACTGAATCTGTCCTCTCCCTTAAAGCACAGCAAAGAATTCTTTCTCTGAGCTCCTGCAATAGCCCCTCGCCCCTTGGTTTTATGCATGAACACTCACCTCTTCTCATCAGAACAACTCCCTCATTCCATCTGAACCTCGCTGGGTCCCTGTTTTAATCAGATGACATTGGCAGAGGACCTGATTTGAGGCCTTCCCAGTCCTCCCTCCTGCTTGGATTGCAGCTACTGCTGCACAGCAGAATAAAAATCCTTATTTAAATTAATTACTGTAATTGCAATTCTGTAATGCTAATGCTTGATGGCATGACCTTTTCACATGCCAGAGCTGCTAATGCTTGGATATGACAATATGTCAGGATGCAGCCCTTCCTGTTCAAAGGCTTCCTGAACCAAAACAAACGGATTTGAAGATTAACAGGGCCGTGGAGCTGTGGGTTTGAGTTATGAATGGGATGTAATTACAGGAAGAACCCTTAAAAAAGGTCTTGTGTGAGTCACGAAGCTCCTCGGGCACCAAAATGCACTAGTGAAGGAGTACATTTTGTTTAACGGTTTGGGTATTAGGTACCCACTAGTTTTGTCCAAGAGAAGCATTTGATGAGAAGTAATTATGAATAATCAGAATAGAAAATGAGGATGAGTGTGATTCCATCTTCCAGAAAATGAAAATAGCTCCAGTTTCATCTGGTGTCTCAGTGTGTCAGTACCCACAAGGAGGTTGCTTTCAGAAAATCACTCTTTGTGTCCATTTGCTTGTTGCTTCCAAATCCAGAATATACTGGACCAGGGTCATGCAGCTGCAGGGCTGCAGGTAACTTCACTTCTCACAGAATCCCAGACTCACTGAGGTCGTAAAAGAGCTCCCAGATCATCAAGTCCACCCTGTGCCCCATCCCCACCTTGTCCCCCAGCCCAGAGCACTGAGTGCCACAGCCAGGCCTTCCTTGGACACCTCCAGGGATGGGGACTCCAAACCTCCCTGGGCAGCCCCTTCCAATGCCTGACAACCCTTCCCATGGAGAAATTCCTCCTGAATTTCTTCCTAAACTAGCCCCATATATCCTTTTCATGTCCTATGATGAGTGACAGTGCCAAACCAAACACCACGACTCTCTTCCTTGCTTTCTAAAAATCCACAGTCTAGCTTGTGAAGCTCAATTTTTTTTCCCCCAACAAACTTTCTTAATAAGAGCAGCATAAAAACATGTAAAGAAAGATGACTTTATTCCTCAGATACAGCTTTATCCCTGCTTATCCTTCCCTTCTTCTCACATAATCTTCCACACGGATTCCTCATTGCCATAGCAATGCCTTACAGCTAATATTTCCCCTTCCTCCAAAGCTGATTTTTTACTCTTCACAATTTATCTCCAATGATTCTAAACCATAAGCTCTTCTTTTTATCTTCCTCTATGTCAAAAGATTTCTGGTAACAAAGCCACATTCCCAAGGATATTTTAGGCAACGTATTTCTTCATCCCCCAACTATCTTTAATCAAATTACTGATGCAAATAACTGAGATAAATGTGCTGGTGCTTTACTGACAAAATAATCTAGAAAACTGTAAATAAGCAAAATAAATCTGCACTACATATGCATGAGATATTCTCTCAGGATGTCTTAAAAAAGAAGTGAAGGCATTTAGAAATATATGAAGATGATTCAGATGCCATATTAAGTGTGTGTATCCTTTATAGCTCTTCAACATTATATACAGACAAACTAAAATATGTATTTATATACGGGAATTTTGGAAGGGAAGGACATGTTGCTGTGCATGTTCAAGGAATCCACAGAGACTTGTCCCACAAATTGGGAGTAGCCCACAAATTGGGACAAATTAATCCAGTTCTGTTTCCTCTGGATTATCCATGTCTTTCTCTTGAAGGATGCTTTGTGGAGCTGGGCATAGTTAAAGATGTGTTGGTCAAAACTGGACAAAGGAGAAGCTATAATTTACAGATCATGGCAATTTCCATTTTCAAGGGATGCATGTTCCTGCCAGCAGCATTAATCCAGGAGTCTTCCCTGTTTAAAGCTGGGCTTCCTGTTGGAAGGGCAACCCACTGGTTTCCTCTTTCTTCATGGCAACCCAGTAAGAAGTAATTAAAAAGTATTTAATTATATTATTATTGATTAATTATATTATTATTTATTATATCATCAAAACATTATTTAATATAGCATTAAATATTAGTGCTATATTACTGTATGGCAAAAATGTTATTGAAATTACTTATTAATATCAATTATGTTTCTTGTTAATATCATATTTTCTTTATAGCATTAACTTCCTCCTTAAAAAACAAAGTGCAAAATTCAGTAGTCGGGGTTATTCTTAAGAATCATGGAACTTGCTCAGACAAAACAAGAACCTTTTGTCCCACTCTTGAAGAAAACTGAATCTGGACTTTTCCCAAGATTCAGTCAAAATTGCTTCATCTGACTCTCTTTTCTCTGCTACTGTTGAGTGTTTCTTCAGGAACTGAAGGCAAACAGAAGTGGAAACACTTAATTACCCTGAGATAGACTGGTCCCATTTTTCAGAATAAGGAGGCCGTAGTAAGTTAGGTCAAGCCTGTGCTCAGAAACTTTGGAATCCTTTTAGAATAAATCTTCATGACTTACTAGGAAACCAAAATTCACGTTAATTTTAAAAGTTGTTTGGGGAGTTGGGGGAAAAATATTTTTTCTCTCAGATCATAGATGGAAATAGCCACATGGGGGAAAAGAAAAAACAAAGAGGCTCACTATATTTCAGTTTGTAATTAAACACTAAGTATCTTTGTAGCATTCATACATGACTCCGAGACTGGTTGAAGTTCTCAGCATGTTTAAGAACCATCACTGTCTGTAGTCTCTAAATGGCATTTTTCTGGCAACCTGGCTGTGGTGGAAAGAGGAACACAACACAGGCTGCACCACAGTCCACGGGGAGATGCCACAAGCCACTCTGGGATGTATTTTGAGCTGTACTGAAGGTTAGGTTGTTGTTCATGGCCAAACATCAGTGCAAATTCAAGTTGTTCTTGAGACAGAAGATGGAAAAATGCAGCAGGTGAACAAATCCAGTGATGTAATGATCTGGAGATAACTGAGCCCAGCGAGAATTTGGGTGTGCTCAGTAACAGACACGTCCTGGACTCTGTTAGTGATGTGACTCCCAATATATAAACATGTCTCACCATGTCTCCCCCTCTTCTGGGTGCCCTATGAAGTGTCCAAGGCCAGGTTGGACGGGGTTTGGAGCAAACTGGGCTAGTGGAAGGTGTCCCTGCCCATGGCAGGGGGTTGGAACGAGATGAGCTTTAAGGTCCCTTCCAACCCAAACCATTCTGTGGTTCTGTGATTCCCCTGCTCTGAAGATCTCTGTGCTGGCAGAGTATCCACCTCATAGTTTGGCTCTTTAACTGGAGCATGATTAAACTGGCCAAACATCAGTTTGGGGACAATCTGTCACCGTGGTAGAATTCATCTTGCAACCATCTATGCCAAGACTTCCCAATGGAAAGAAAGATCCACACAAAGAGCTGCTCAACTAGTCAGATGAACTGTGCCCTCAAAAGCCTCTCCTTTACACTGATCATTCAGGAACCTGCACTGGGTTTTCTTGTACATCTTCTAGAACAGAGGACAACAACCCTTTGATGCAATTCAAACCACCTTGGGTAAAAATAACGTCATGAATGAGGATGGCAGCTGTGGTAAGAGAAAACTGCAATCATCTTGAAATTATTATATATTGAAAAAATTAATTAAAATTCCAATTTAGCATTTAGGCCAAATTCAGGACGCCCTTCCATGTTGGTCAGTCACGGTGAGAATACTCTTCTCCTGTGAAAAATGCGATTTTTCTACCTCAAAAACAACTTCCCTCTTCCTCAATCCACTTTTGCTCAGGCAAAGGAAGCCCATGAGGATATATTACTTATGTTTAAGGGAGTCTAACTCTCACAGTTTATTAACTAATAGTTTATTATTTGTTTATTCATTTTCAAATTTGGTAGACTTCCAGGAGTCAATGAGTGCGTAGCTAAAATTCATAATTTCAGTTTTCCCTTTCTGATAGGAGACATTTTGGTTTACTTGAATAGCATCTTCCTGGAATTCAAATGGTGTTCTGAATCCAGAAGGGAATTTTAAACCAATAGAACTTCAACACTTCAATTTAAACACAGTTTTTTTGGTAAAACTGTAACCTGTTCAGCAGGTGAAAATCATGCTGAGTCCTCATCCTCAAGAGATGCCCAAGACTAGGAAGCAAACTGCTTGTCTCAAAGGGTAAAAGAAATATGTTAACACAAAAATAAGCATCCAATTTTTATGTATACAAGTTATTATAATGGGCATCTAATTAGTGACAACTATTTTCTACCAGTGTTCACAAATTTTGGAAATGAACATCAAATTTGTGACTTCACCATGTTCATTTGCTGCAAACCTCCTGAGAGACATGTTCTTTTAAGAGAAATATTTTAAAAATTCCATTTGAAATATTTAAATATTTCATAAAGGTAAATTCAGAGTACAATATTTTACTGTACTGCTTGGAATTAGGAAATAATTTGTTGGGTAAGCAATGCAAGTCTCAAATTGAGACAATAACAAGTGACTTGTGTCACTAATCAACACAGCATGAATTTTAAATGTAAAAAGCCAATGTTTTGAAATTAATAGCTATAGATGTTCCAGATTAAAAAGAAAAAAAAATTCAAGCATGTCAACCTGAGAAATTTGAGGAGAAAAGTAAAGATTTGATGAATTAATATGACAGATTGAATTATTTACTCAGCTTCAGTTTCAGGAGTCAAAGTAAATTCAGAAGATTTATTCATAAATATATTCCTCAAAATATTTTTAAATAAAGCAAAAAAAATCAAATTACCTCCTACCCCCAACCTGCCCTAAAAGGAGGGCTTGTAGCCTTTTATATGCTTCCATTAATAACTATTAGATGAATGGAATTCTGGACAATAGGTAAGAGTTTCATTAGCAGTTCAATTAACAAAATTAGACAGGAAAGTCTAAAAAACAGCTCTGCTGTGTAAAAAGAGACTGTGAACAGCAGAAACTGCATCTTTCTATTTCTATTTAGTGAAGAGTCCATGAGAATTATTATATATAATAGAGAGAAATTAAATCCAGACATAACCAATCCATGTACCAGCTTCATAAATTGGCATTAAAAATCCCATATCAAAACAAGAGACTCAGTGGTCTGTAAAAACTGCATTATTAGGATATTAGGACACCCATACAAGGTGATCTTTGGAAAAAAACCAAATTCTAAAAAGAAAGAAATCACTGAGTGGGCATGAATATGGATTCTGCACACCCTAAAATATCATCCCAGCTCTTCCCCTGACAGAAATGAAGTTACTTTGATTATAAGTATTATTCAAACATGTGTTTCCAGGCTCAAACAGGCCTTGTTTGATGCTGAGCTTTAATAAGAATGACAATGATGTCTTGAGCACTTGGCAGCTCTGCCAGGGCCTCCTGATCTGATTGAATGTGTCAGGGCAAAGGCTGTGAACATTTAGGGTTCATCTCGTATTCACTCAGAAGTGGTTTCAGGTCACATTAGAGGAAGAGAAGATGATTTATTTTGCATGACAACTATGAATTTTAACCAAAAGACACATTAATAAAATAAAAAGGGTTTTTTTTCTCTCAAATCACAAAGGCAATTCTTTCTTCTTCCTCAGGTTCTTTTCTGGCGTGAGTTCTGTGTTTGTACAGTGCAAGCTGATGTCTTCAAATGATACACAGGAGACCAGCAGCTGCTCATATTTCCTGGTCTTTCCTTTGCCTCTGACATGGTTCTGAAATGAATGTGACTTTCTTTTGCTTTGCCATGCAGCTTCAATTCCCATTTTGTCTGACTGCACTTCCTAATAGCCAGGAGGAAGGGAATGGGAAATGATAAGATGACAGATTCATCCCCTGCAGTCAGTTATAGTAAAAGCCTGTGGAAATTTGTGACAAATTGTGGTGGCTCCCATGAGGCACCGGAAAATCAGCTCCATCAAAGCTTGGCTAATTGTCCAAACAAAAATAAGTGATCACAACCCTACAAAACATTACATTACCATGTATATAATTATGATTTATGGGACTTAGACAAAGACCATCTTCCTACACAAGCAATTAATGGACAGTATTAGTGCTACCATTGTTGTGAAGTGTGGATGCCTCAAAATTAGTATTAGAAACATATCTCCATGAAGTATAAATTTCTTGGGCCACTTTCTATTCCAAATCAATTATGATCTTTCATCCCCCTATATAAAAGCCAGGCTGGAAAGAGCAGGAATGTTAAATAGTTAAAATTAGCAATACATAATTTCAGATAACTTCTCCAATGCTTTGATCTTAAATTGAATTCAGTCTGCCATTGAGATGGCATCAAGTTTTAATGTTAAATGAGAGGGTTACTGGTAGCATAACTGTAAAGTACAGTGCTCTAATTTTTTGAGACTTACTAAATGCAAATCAGTTAAAAACAGACACTGTAGAACCACGTGGGAGAGAGCTCATTTTTTTTTTTTTGCAAGTTGACATGCTCTAAACTTTCCATTTGTGTCCTTTCATTAAAAATACCTGAACAGTTTACAAGTTTAAATAAGGGAAAAAAAAAAAAAGGACAGAAAGTCATTGGAAAACACAAGCTTTAATCAGGAGCTATTTTATGACCCAGCAGTTCCCATAAGTCTTTTAGATTTTGGAGGCTGTGAAGTGACATGTGTAAATGTCCCTCCCAGGGGAAGAGAGGCAAGCACTAATTGGGGTATTGACAGGTTTAAATGAAGCAGAAACACCCTAAGAAACTCTGGCTACAACAGAAATGAGTATTGGTGAGCAGAGCATGCCGGGACATTAATGGTTTTCATTCACTGCTCACTCATGCAAGTAACTCTACTTTTAAGCACGGTGACCTGGGTCTATAACAGCTCAGTTCTGAGCTAAAAAGCCATGAAATACTATCTGCTGATGTATAAGAAAGAGAGCTCTGGTAGGGCTGGTCTCCTCTAGCCACTCAGAGCAAATTATATTTTTATTGCCTAGATAGATGCAGATAAACCAATATCATCTGTGATGACAGAAAGAGAACTCAAATATGTTAAAGTCATCAAGATACTGCTCTCTGTATTTAGTAGCCATTCTCTATATGAGTACATTAAATACAGGAAACATAAATATATATATTTTCTGCACATTAACACCAACAGAGAGGTGTTATTGCATTGGATGGATATACAAAAGCATTCACTCATGCACAGAAGTCAAGCATGTTCATAGAACCAGTCAGTGGTTCATCACAGCCTGTCTTCAGGTGGCTAAAAATTAGCCATCCAAGCTTCTGTCATGGTCCTTGGGGGGAAACAAGAGCTTCCAGAGGGCCATTCACCTTGTCTTAAAGATGACAAACACCTTCTTATTGATGATAAAAGCACCTCAGGGTGAACTGCTCAGACTTTTGCAACCAACCTTTAGAAGTCCAGCCTAAAGTCAGGGAAATCGAGTGCTAAAGGCCCAATATTAAACTCTACATTCCCTTAACTAAGGAGATTCAGGATGTTAATAAATGCAACACTCTCAGGATGTTAATAAATCTACAGTCTCAGGAAAGACAGGAAAGGAGATTCAACTAGAGGGAATAAGATCCTAATAAAAAGCTCTGAATGCTTTTATTTTAATGGACATCAATCTGGTTTCTCCAGGAAAAATTCTAATTCTGCCTCTTGCCACAGAGACCATCTGGGGATGGTTTGGGAATGGTCTCACCATCCATGAGGCATTACGTCAACCAAAAACTTGATTCCAAATCTATTTTACCTTTTATTTTCTGCTATAAGATCTATTTTCTGCTTTTACTGCTCATCATGCCAGGAGCTTCTAGAGGGAAAGGAGATCTCAAGTTGGTCAATAAAAGGAGAAAAATTCCAAATGATTGGGGAATGCTCTGAAAGGCTGCTCAGTCTCAGAAAAGCTGATGGGTAACTTGTGTACTAAATAATTTCTTACTACAGGTCTTATGGAATGAGGGAATTACCAGCAAAGAGAAACAAAGTGGGCTTAGAGAAGCACAATATTTATAAAGTAAAGATATTCAGTATAATACTTCCCTGAGTTACTTTTTCCCCATAAATAAGCAGATCTTACAGTAGAAAATCAGAAAGGAAATTTCTCACTTACTTTCATTATATTTAAAATGAGGAGCCGCCCCTTTGGGAATTTGTTGTGACTTTTATATTCATTGTTATCATGCCTTTGCAGTGTTTTATCAAATTCAAGGCCAAGCCTTTGTACTGAGTATTTTGGGAGTGTTACACTGAACAATTAATACACTTCCAGGCAAATGCTGTGGCTGACAATTTGGCTCCAGCACTCAAATGTCTAAGGCCAGAGGAAGTGGATGGACCCTAATTTGGACCCAGATTATGGTTATTTTGGCTTATTCAGAGCTGCCAGTGTGCTCATCCAGCTGTGAGTCAGAGAACAGCTGAAAAGAAGTTTTAAAGCCAAATTTCACACCGCTGTTCCTGATGCTGAGAGGGCCTTGCTCCATAGCTGGGGACCTACAGGTTCGTCACCTATATAATTTAGGTCAAGGGTGGTGTGTGTGTGTGTATTTGCACCTGACTTTGTGCATAGACATGTGTGGGAGTAAGAAAGGAAAAAAAAAAAAAAAAGCAGATGTTTTCCACAGAGGCAAACAAGGAGAAATATTTCACTACCTGGAAAAGAGGACAAAGCAACCTTCACTGCCGCCTTCCCTCGACCTTCAGCTGTCCTGTATATTCCTCTTTTCAATATGCTCTCAAAGAAAAAAAAAAAATGTTTCTGTTTCTCCAGAGACCGTTTTTACCCCTTGGCCAAGGAAAGGCATCATAAATACTTGTGTTTCAGGCAGGAGTAAATTACAGCCATCCATCTCCTGCACAGAGCCCGTGGCACAGGGCTGTGGGTCACTTCCCCCCACGGTACCTTCCCACAGCACGAAGGAGTTCAAAGGACTTGGTTTATTTTTTATTTTATTTTTGCCTTTAAATTGTGCTTCAAGGGAATAGAAACTTCCATTACCTCTTCCACACCCAAAAGCAGAGGCCAAAATGGCACTGCTGATAATGTAACCAGCAGCAAAGCAAGAAGAAAGTCATTGCTTCTAAGCATGGCTTGACATATTGCATGTGATGGATGCTGAATATGATAAATGAAGCAGCCAGTTACAGGGGCACAACAAAAACACTGCTTTGATTCTTTTTTAAATCAGATTGTCAAATGTTTCTTTCTTAATCAGATCCTTGAAATGCACAAACGCAAAAACCGTGCTTAGATCTAAACTTGCTGCCTAAATTCTTAAATTATCTTTTGTACAAAGAATTTGGCCTTAGGAAATCCGGGATGGTTAAGTGCTGATTTGGTCATTCTGGGGTTTGGGGCTTTTTTGTGTGTTTTTGGTGGGTTTTTTTGGTTTTGGTTTTGTTTTTATTTTTTAAAAAATTACATTCCACTATAAAAAGAATAATCACTTACAAATGAACAGTGTGGGTTTGTGCACTATATAACAACCTCATTAGTCACATACACAGGGAGAACTTATGCTCAACTTTTATTGCTTTTTCTGTGATGCATTTTAGAGTTTCTTGTTAGTTGGTAGGAAGCTTTTCAGAACCGCTCCTGTTGAGACTTCAGACTGTAAGAATGGCCAAGAAAGGCTTTTAATTTAATTTCTCTAAAGCATATCTAATGATTATTCCTTGGGATGCAAGAAATACACAGAAAGAAAAGGTTTTTTGACCCCTGGTTGTAGGGTTTTCATGTTCCCAGCTGGGAAAGCAGGATGCCCTACATTTCCTTGGCTCCAAAACAGGTAATCTGAAAATGGTGACAGCTCTGGCTGAAATTGGGATCTCAGGATTTCCCAGCCCTCTGTGATGAAGCTGAGGACCCTGAGTGTGCCTGTGGTTTGACACTACGGGTGAGATCAAGCTCTGGGCTCCACAGCTCCCTGTACAGCTTTTATTGTCCACAGTCAGCCATGGCTGGTGTGGTCCCCCAGACCCAGGTTCATGGGCAATAAACTGTGTGTGAAATCAACTGGTGGGGACACAATGGATGGAAATTTCCAAATATTTCTAAGCAATTCTTTTCAACTGTGTAAATAAGTCTGTGTAAATATTCTGTGTATTCTACCTCTCTGTCCACAAAAACATTGGAAATTACACCGAAATTAAATTATAATTTTCAGCAAACCATCACTTACAGTTATGATTTCCCTAAATACAGGCTGGGTTGAGAGCAGCCCTGAGGAGAAAGCCTTGGGAGTATTGTTTGATGAGAAGCTCAACATAACCCATCAGTGTCCACTTGTAGCCCAGACAACACCTGTGTCCTGGGCTGCATCCAAAGCATCATGGGCAGCAGGGCAGGGGGGGATTCTGCCCCTCTGCCCCCTCAAGTGAGATCCCACCTGCAGAGCTGCTCCAGCCCTGGGGAACAGCACAGGAAGGACATGGAGCTGTTGGAGAGAGTCCAGAGCAGGCACCAAGAGGATCCCAGGGCTGGAGCAGCTCTGCTGGGAGGAAAGGATGGGAGAGGTGGCATTGTTCAGCCTGGAGAAGAGAAGCTCTGGAGAGACCTTACAGCACCTGCCAGTAAATAAAGGAGGCTACAAGAAGGCTGGAGAAGGACTTTTTACAAGGGCATGTAGTGTTAGAACATGAGGCAATGGTTTTAGTCTAAGAGAGGGTATGGTTAGATTAGGTATAAGAAATTCTTGACTGTGAGGGTGGTGAGGCCCTGGCACAGGTTGCCCAGAGAAGCTGTGGCTGCCCCTGGATCCCTGGAAGTGTCCAAGGTTAGGTTGGATTGGGCTTGGAGCAACATGGGCCAGTGGAAGGTGTCCCTGCCCATGGCAGGGGTTTGGAAGGGGGTGATCTTTAAGGTCCGTTCCAACCCAAACCATTCCATGATTCTTGACATGGAACTTTTCTGTTTATTCATAAACAAATGCCAAGACCCATCAGCTGCTGTGCAACTTCTCTTCTTAATCTGTCTCTGTTATAAAACTGGATTCAGAATATCAGACATTTTTCAGACACTAATGCTACTTCATTCTCCATAAATCCAGACAGATTTCAAATACTAAGAAGTAAAAGGCACTGCTTTCCATTACCAGCTTCACAGGCTCTTCAGTTCCTTGCCTGACCTGACTAATTCGATACGTGACCAAGGACTTAACCAATTAGATATTTTTTTCTTTTTCAAACTTTAGAAACCATCCATTATGCAATAATTAGAGCTACTTATCTTATAAATGTTAACAAATAAGCACAGAAATGATAGTTTGTTTTAAAACTCAGTACAGAGCTTTCAACAATGAGATTTCCTAGTTACAGGTGATAAAAACCACTGAAAACAGGAGGGAAAAAAGCAACGTGTATTACAGCTCCAAACTTATTAAAAAATCAAGACAAAATGCTCAGGAAATCTTCAAAATGCAAAATTTTGACAGAAAAGGAAAAAGAGCTGTGAAAATTTATGAAAATTCTCAAAAGTAAATATTTTTTCAGCCAAAAAATAGAAGTTCAATGGTTCGAACTCATGGAGATAAAATCACTGTATTTCCTGGTGGTCACCTGGGAATACATTCCTGACTTTTTAGTTCTATGAGGAACTGAAAGAACAGTTTTGCCAAGTAGAAAACAAAACTCAAGATTATGGTTTTATTGAATCAGGTAAAAATTCTTTTATTTACCATGAAGTAAAGTTATCCCTAATTTCTAGTTAGCTTCTAGTCAGCTCCTTATTTAATAAATTTGCCCATGGTTGAATGCTTCCAGGTTCACTGCCAAAAACAGACTGCAGGATTGATGGGCAGGACACTGGATTTATTGTTGTATAACCTGCAGCTTCTCCTCTAGAAATAACTAGTAGCTCATAGTAATTAAAGATTTTACCTAATATCCCATAAAAAAGCATCCTGAGATTTTATCTTGAGAAGCAATCCCATTTTTGCTCTCTCATAAATGGTGGGAAATCTGGTTGTTATTTCAAATGCAGCATGAAAAATCCCGAAGTGCTACACCTTCATCCCACAGTGTTTTACTGGGAACTCACGGTGGAAAGATGCTGGAAAATGATGTGATTTTTAACTTTCCTTCCCAGTAAGATAAATGAAAGTAATAACAGCATCAGCATGATGCCAAACTAATAACTGAGTAGGAAGGTTCTAAAGAGGTGCTGCCACTGTCAAAGCAGCTGCAATTATAACTTTAAACTGGGACAAACCCATCAGATTCCCACCATCTCAACCACTTACGCAAAGAAAAGAGTGATAAAAGCAGATTGTTTCTCCACCCCAAATTTACTTTATTTACTTTCTTTTCCCTTTAATAAGTGGATCGTTGGTAACGTTGAACAACTTCAGGACATCTTGTGGACAACAGGTTTTTCCCCCTCAATTCCTAGGAATGAAAATGGGGGACTATTCAGCCAGGCTGCTTTGTCTAAGTCTCCAGATCCAGTAGTTGTCTTAAAGAGTTTGTCCCGTCTTCCATTAGTATAGAATCCTGAAATTTGAATGTCAGAAGAGTAACTCTACTGAATTCAGAATCTATTGAATCACAGAATCATTTAAGTTGCAAAAGACCTCCAAGATCATCAAATCTCCAACCTACTGTCTGCAGACTTAAACAGTAAGTGAGAATTAAATTATATATACTACTTTAATATATATATTTCCTCTCTGAATTAATCTTATATGGATTAAAAAAAGAAACTGATTTTAAAAGGCAAATTCAAGCATCCAAGATTCCAATAAACAAAATAACTGAATCTTCCAACCAGTCTCCAGTGAGATTGCTGTGATAATGTTTGATGATGCATTCTTTAATTACACAAACATTGTTTTCTCACAAGATAAATTCTCCTTTAGTACAGGGAGCACACAGTGCTCAGGGTTGTGGACTTGGGGAATGATGCTACTTTTATTTTTGCCTCATTTTTGATAATGCACTTGATTAGAAAATAGTAAAAGACACAAAATGAAGTCCTTTGGCTAAGCTTGCTGAATGCCACATAGGATACTCTCATTTTACTCTCTTTTCTGTGGCAAAATGAAGGTTTTCTAGAACATTACTTCCACCTTCTTTCACAGATGTTTTTTTGTTCCTTCATTTATTTCTAGGTGTTCAAGTGGCTTTGCAGAGTTGCTGAACATCCCTGACTACAATTGAAGTCTTCTTGAAAATGTGCCTTGACTGTCTACAAAGCGAATTATTCCTCAAGAACATATGGGGTATGTTTGCTGTCTTTTGAAGTAGTCACATAGCCAGAAAAGATCTGAACTTATATGAGGTTTTTCAAGGATAACCTGGAAGCCTCTTGAAGTTCTGTGATTCCTGAGATATTCTTATATTTATGCTGTGTACTTGACTCAGTTGTTCTGTATGAGCAGCATCAACCAAGAGACAGAGTGCCCAGAACTAGTCTTAGAAAGAACAGCTCATTAAGAAGCTGAACTCCACTGAACTGTGGAAAAAAATATAAATATAATGCAACCATATCTGCAGCACTGAAGAAAGGAAAAGCCTTCTCAGCCCCGTGTCAGTTAAATGCATTTTTAATACTGCTGCTAACAAATAATAATCCTTTGATTTTCCTTCCAAAAGCTTGCAAAGTTGCTGGCAGCTCCACTAACTCTTCCAGTTTCTATTGTCAGCCCTGCCAGTCTCTCATAAATCTCACTAGTCTCTTACACCTCTCTCTCCAGAGCTCGTGTTCCTTCCCTCAGATTTTGCCAGAATAAACCCCTGTAATCTCACACGGTTTCCCCCCCTCCTCTCCGAGCAGGCCCCTGTTGTGTTTTTTAATTAGATGGTGTCCTTTGCAGAGAGCGGGAATTTGAGGCAAAGGGGTGAAAAAAGGGTCACTGGTAATTTATTGCAGTACCAGGGCTGAGCGAGCTGGTAACTGCGAGACTGTAAACCTGGGTAATTAGTTTTGGAGGGAGCATTGGAAGATTTGGTGCTCCAGGTAAAAAAAAAAAAAAGAACTTGAATCATTATCTTAATCTTATTGAATGCTCTCAGGAAGTGTAAAAAAACAGGTAATCTGTCAAGAATTCCCATGTCATAATTACTGGCTGGGCCCACCCAGCCCGGCCTGCAAAGCCCGGGCTGTGCCCTGTGGAGAGCAGGGGTCGTGTGGGACCGTGGCCAAAGCCCCGCAGGGCTCTGGGGTGCAGAGCTCAGCCCAGCACAGCTCTCCCAGGAGTGGCTCCGGCTCCCTCTCCCACTCTATCCCTCTCTCTCTCCCTTTCCCTCTCCTTTCCTCACTCTCCCTCCCTTCCTCTCCCTCCCTCACTCGCCCTCTCCCCCTCTTTGCAGCACAGGACGACGCCAACAGACAGGAACAGGACCATGGCCATGGATGAGGAGAAGCCCGCCCAGGCCTCCTCTGCCTCCTCCGCCCCCCGCGGATGGACCTCAGGCTTCCACAGGATGGGGAAAGAGCCCCCAGGATCCTGGGCTTCCCATCGGCCAGACCCACCCAGCTGGATGGATACTGGGACCAGGATTAACATCCCAGCATGAGGAGAGCGATCGACGCTGGGACAAGGATCAACCATCTCATCATAGGGATCCACGCTGGGACCAGGATTAACATCCCATCAGCTGGATCAACACTGCCTCCTGGTAAACATTTTTTTCTCCCTCCTTCCTTCCACCCTTTCTTTCTTTCTCTCTTTCTTTCTTCCTCTTTCTTTCTTTCTTTCTTTCCTTCTTTCTTTCTTTCCTTCTTTCTTCCTTTGTCTTTCTTTCTTTCTTTTTTCTTTCTTTCTTTTTCTTTCTTTTTCTTTCTTTCTCTTTCTTTCCTTCTTTCATTCTCTCCTTCTTTCTTTCCTTCTTTCTCCCTTTCTTTCTTTCCTTCTTTCTTTCTTTCTTTCTTTCTTTCCTTCTTTCTTTCTTTTCTGCTTTCTTTCTTTTTCTTTCTTTCTTTCTTCCTTTTTCTTTCTTTGCTTCCTTCTTAATTTTTCTTTCTCTCCTTCTTTCTTTCTTTCCTTTTTTCTCTTTCTCCCTTTCTTTCTTTCTCCCTTTGTTTCTTTCTTTCCTTCTGTTTCCTTCTCCCCTTCTTTCTTTTTCTGTCTCCCTTTCTTTCTCCCTTTTTCTCTTTCTCTTTCTCTTTCTCTTTCTCTTTCTCTTTCTCTTTCTCTTTCTCTTTCTCTTTCTCTTTCTCTTTCTCTTTCTCTTTCTCTTTCTCTTTCTCTTTCTCTTTCCACTTCTCTCTTTCTTATCCTCTCTTTCTTTTTCTCTCTCTTTCTCCTTCCCTTCCTCCCTTCCTTTCTGTGACAAACAGCTTCCCAATGGTAAGATATCAAAGACAAAAGCTTTCCCAAACCCATAATGACAACAACAATAGGCTTTGCCAAGGGGAATACAACAATGTCCAAGAGCTGCCCCAAAGGAAAGATGGTTTTAGCTAGGACCTCTGGGACAACCCCTTAGGCCCAGGAGGGGCCCAGCTGTCCTGAGAGCACTCCTGCCATGCACAGTGTCTCCTGTTTGCCAGGAGGTCCCCCAAAATCCTATGGAAGAGGCAGCACTAGAGGAGGAAAGTTCCTGGCATTCCTGTAACAAGCAGTCTTTGAACCCTCAGGGAAAACTGTTCCACCCTTCTGTACTTGGGAGCCTATGGCTCTGGGTAATTTTGCACAGCTCCCTTCCATTAGGAGAATAATCATGTTTTCCAGTTCAGAAAAAAAAAAAAAAAAAAAAAAAAAAAAAAAAAAAAAAACCAGGAAAACCAAATATATATATATAAATTACATAGTTCAGAAGGAAACCTGTAAAAGATGGTGACGCTGCCAAAACTCACAGATAGCAAAAAGGAGGGAGTTCAAGCTTTTTTTTTTTGTGGAACTGGGCTGTGCAGGGGCAAAGCCAGGAAGGGTTCAGGCCCTGTGGCCTCGGGTTGTGGGAGCAACTCTGCTCTTGGGAATGTCAGCAGGAAAACCCACGTTCCAACCTCAGGCTTCAAACTCTTGCTGCATCGTGGCAGGGGTGTGAGATTCCTCCCATTTCCAGACCTTGATAGTCCACGTGGATGACATTCTGATCCCGTAGAAGTCTGGAGGAACTTTGGAGCTGACTTTTGCTCAAACAGGATTTAATTTGCTAAAATAAGAGCTACGCTGGCAATTTTCCTACAGTCTTGCTATCCAAGCTAAAAGGGAGGTGCTAAAAGAGAACTAAACTGCAGAATACTAAAAAGATTAATTCCTTTCTGTTTTTGTTTAATAAATAAAAGAAAAAAAATCTCCTAAGGTGCTTAATATTGCCTGTTCCTGTGCATATCCTCAGTTCCTGACTAATGCATTTTAACTCGGGCACAGGGTGTGCATTAAACAAGCCAGTGCTGCATTATGTGCTGCACTTGAGATGTTCAAGATCTTAATTGTTTGTTCTCTTCAGTATCCCTCACCCAAGAAGCTGATGAAAAATTCAGCCCCGATGGTATTGTTTATGACACACATAACTGTGACACATGATAATTTCACAATCATTTCAAGACACCATGTGGTTTCTTTTGACATTTGGTGACAGGCTGTGTTATCAAGCACAATTGTTTGCACAGGAAACAACTGGAACACGTGGTGCTTGGGACATTATGTTATCTCCTGATAATGATGTCATTAACATGTGTATACTATAATTAATGACTGCAAGAGCGATTCATTTGAGTAAGGCTTATGAATCCATTTCATCTAAAAAGGGAAAGAAAACCTATAATCAGTTGGGCTCAGATCCTGAAAGCTACTTACTTGCAACCTGCTGCAGCTACACTGGGTGACCCATTAATTGAGGCATATTAACAAGAAGCATTTATTTCTCAATTATATTACAGAAGCTTGGATTGGAATCGTTATCATAATGATTGTTCTAATAGAGATCAGTGAGGGAAACAGGAACCTAGCAGTGCTCCAAACCCCTTTGTCACCCCATCTCCTACCGATGGCAGCCAGGAAACAATTACAGTTCATCAGCGTGCACGGCTGACATAATGAAGCTGGAGAGGTGGATAGCAAACCCTCTGCAGTTAGCGCTGCCCCCTCCTGCTCTTGGAAGCCCCTAAGACAGGAAACACACTTCTTACATCCTTGCCTGCCTGTCACAAAGGAAGAAAACTGTCCTAAAAGCAGTTCAGACACGTGAAGAGTTCTTATGTAAGAATTACAGAATGGTTTGGGTTGGAAGGGGCATTAAAGATCATCCAGTTCCAACTCCCTGGACAGGGACACCTTCCATTAGCCCAGGTTGCTCCAACCCCTGTCCAACCTGGCCTTGGACACTTCCAGGGATCCAGGGGCAGCCACAGCTTCTCTGGGCAACCTGTGCCAGGGCCTCACCACCCTCACAGGGAAGGATGTCTTCCTAATATCTAACTTTTTTTCCCCTGTTCCAGTTTGAACCCATTACTCCTGTCACTGCAGTTCCTGATGAAAAGTCCCTTCCTAAGTTCCTTGTGGGCCCCTTCAGATACTGGAAGGTGCTGTGAGGTCTGCACACAACCTTCTCTTCTCCAGACTGAACAGCTCCAACATTCTCAGCCTGTCTCCAAAAGGGAGGTGCTCCAACGCCCTCATCAAGTTCATGACCTTCTCTGGACTTGCTCCAACAGTTCCATGTCCTTCTATGTTGAGGACCCCAGGGCTGGAGGCAGCTCTGCAGTGGGGTCTCACCTGAGCAGGGCAGAGGGGCAGAATCCCCCCCTCACCTGCTGCCCACCCTGCTTTGGATGCAGCCCAGGAACACAGTTGGTTTCTGGGCTGCCAGAGCACATGGCCAGCTCATGTTGAGTTTTCATCACCCATCACCCCCAATTCCTGGTCTCAGTCACTTCTTTGCCCAACCTGGAGGTGTGCCTGGGATTCCCCCAACCCAGGTGTAGGACCTTGCTTTGTTATAGTTCATATAACTACAGTTTATATAACTATAGCTTAATAGTTTCTATCCCTCACTGTTAAAATGCACGAACTCTTGACCAAGTAATATACAATCTATTTTTGCCACCAGATCTTTGCCAATATATTTGACAGTTCAATGTCCTGTTATACCATGGTTTTGATGTAATGTCACAACAAACTCAATTCTGTTCCTCACTGCTTAGAGCTTCCTGAGAAAACAGGTATATTTAGACCACCAAAATTTGCTTTCAAGCCTGATAATCCACTGTTCTCCCTTAAGGCTACACAAATTGCACACGGACTTTTTTGTGTGTTACTTGGATTTTCAGAAGGCTGTGTGCAGGCACACATAATATTTTCATGGAGGTATTTGCATAGAGGAACAGCCACAAAAAAACCCAGCTGGGAGTGAATGAAATTTCCAACCTGCCACAGATCCAGCCCTCAGGAAAACTGCCTACAATATGTATAAAGGAATTAGGATGAGACTGGAGCCCTGTGAAGATGATTGAAAATAGAAATAATGTGGAAAAGCTACAACTGAGGAAGGCTGGATCATGCTGGATCCTTCAGGAAGATTTAAAGAGGACAAGGAGGGAGCTGGGGAACCACGAGCAGGCATTTTTCAAAGAACAAATTTTGACTGGGGTTCAAAGACACACAAAGCACCAGCTGGGCTTTTCCAGGACAGGGGTGGTGGGATATGTTCCTGAAAAATAAAATCAATAAACTGGGGTTTTTTGAGAGATACTGCTGCCTTCTATTGGTTCCTTCTCTCTTCCTGTGGCACTGGAGGAGAACACTGGGACACCCAAGCACGCCTCTCCTGTCCAGCTGCTTCACATATAAAGTCAATCTCTTTGACTTCAGTTGCCTCTCACATCGTGTTTCTGCACAGTGAGCATATGGATTATGAGCATATTGCATAAATAATTATTTCAATGCACCATTAACTTTGCTCTGAGCCTTGAAACACTAAATATGTACGTGCTTAGTAGCCCTTCTGACGCTGTAACCCCAGAATTATCATCACTGCATCTACTTCAGTGACTTTTGATTTTTTAAATAAAGTTAATAAAATAACAACATGTAATTTCATTAAGTAAACAAAAAAAAAAAACTTTTAAAAGGCAAGAAATGCAAAACCAGAATTTCTGGACTAGAAAATTAGAAACACTATTAACACCAGTTGATGTAGGAGACATAACAAAGGAGTTTACACTCAGAAGTCATTCTCTCTACCTCAAAAACCTGTTGCACCTGTATCTGTACATGTATGTTCCATACCTCTACTCTTGTCTTCCAAAAATATCATGATCTAATTAAAAACAAGTAAAGTATGATTGTTCTTCCTAAACAAACCCCCTGATTCAGAATCAAATGTGCTTTTTCTTCCATGCAAAATATAAGACCTGGAAATTCACAGTCCTGGTCTACAGGAATCTTTTATGAGTCAAAGCCTACAATTCATATATTACTTAACTTTCTAATTGCAGTATTTTTATAAGTATTTATTATAACATCATTTATAACATTAACTTAAAAGAAAATGCTTCCTAAAGGAGAAATAAAACCTATATACCCATACAAAATCAGTGGAGTTTAGAAGCAGTCAGGGAATATATATTAAGTGTTTCTATTGCAAATACATCAGAGGCCTAATTTTGGAAAAGCAAAAACAATTGGAGGACTTGCACATATTCAAAACAGGGATATCAGAGCTTAGTGAACATTTAGAAATCTGACTTGACTCAACAGTTGGAGGTAAACATGCTGATTAAAGATTATTCCAAGGAAATGAGATCTATACCTTTTAAATGCTAAGCAGATTGGCTTGGCAATTAATGCTGCACAAAATTTGGCTGGAAAACATATTTTTCCTGAAAACACTCAGTGGAAATAATACGTCAAGTGATGCCACGAAGTTACTTTTCTATGCATTATTCATATTTTTGTATGTGTATGCACATCCATGGAAACAATGCAGACAGGTGACCGTGGAAGACACATATTTAAAATTGTTTTCATCCTCACACTCTGAGGAATCATGTTGGCTTTTCTCATGCAAAGTCCTCTGCCGATTTAACAAGTTTTTATTCTCTCCTGGCCCCTACAGAGACATAAAAGTGGGGTTTCAGTGTATTAAGAAATTAAAAAGGGAAGGGAAGGCAAGGCAAGGCAAGGCAAGGCAAGACCTCTAAAGGAGTTAAAGGAATAAACTGGATTTAAAGCAAACAGGCAATTTTTTGCTGGGAAAACATTACATGGTGCACCCAGAGGATGCCAGACTTGAGAATCATTATGTGACCTGCACAAAGGCTCTGAAAAGCCCTCACTCTCTTTATTAAGCATCCAGTAATCCAAATTAAATGGGTGCAGAGTCCATATCTTAATTTTCTTTGGAGTACAAGAATTAAGGGACTCCCTGCAGAACATTATCTCGACAATGACAAATATGTCTGTTCACGTACCCAGTGGTACTTAAGGAAAAAAAAACCCACTAGATTTATGAGGAGAGACAACAATGAGCACAGATTCCCCCAGACTTCAACCAGTTAGATGGTTTTATAACAGTTCATATAGTATTACTTTCCCTTTTCTGGGTATGAAAGCAATTTACTTTCGTGTGAGAGTGTAACTCCTCGAGGTCACTCACATTCCAGCATATTTGAAATATTCCCTGGGTTAGTTTACAACACCCTGCATGAGAAACAGGCTAATGCTCTGCTAAGCCAAGCTGCTTCAGCATAAGCAAGCTGGAAGTATATGATATATCCCTTAAAAGTACCCTAACTCCTGTGGTTTCCAAGTGAAAATATCCCTGGATGGCTCCAAGCTAAATCCCTGATGCTTCTAAGCTCCTACATTTCCCTTGTTCAGCTTGCTCAGTCAAATTCAGGAGCTGAAGCAAAATTTGTTTCAGGTTTGTGTTTTGGGTTTCATTTGTTCCCTGCTTTTAAAAGTGATTTTAACCAAGCTGCAAAAAGTCAACTCTGGCTTCAGAAAAAGTATCAAGGTGAGAGATTTACAGTAATACAGCCAAGCAATGTTGCCATTGGAATATGAGAGAAAAATCAGCAAAAGCAGAAGTAACCTTGAATAAGGAACTTAGTGGGAATCGCAGAAGAAAGCGTGTATTTTATGCATATTATATGTATAAAAGAACATAAATACACAGTTTAATTGCAACATCTGAAGAACTTGCTGTGTATCAGCAAAGCCATGGTAACTCAGATTTTTAAGAGCTTTTTAAGCATTTTTGGTAGGTCTTTGATGCTGAGAGGCTTAAGGCCCCAAAGGGAGAGAGTCAACACCTCTGTGCAAGGTGTTATTTTCATTATTTGCAAACAAAATTCAAAAGTCTTTGTTTATATCTGTCTCTCCATTGGTGAGTTCCTTGAAATAGGTCTGGGAACTGTCTGGGAATCAGCAAAACTCCTCAGGGCATCCCAGATTGCTGTGCTCCCTGTAATGGTCTTCCTCACCACTTAGGTGCATTCCCATTTTCCTTAAAAGCTCGGCAGTTCATTTAGCTCTTATTTAAACCTTAGATCTGGGCATTTAGCAAAGGGTAATTGGATTTTCCACAACAATATGCAACCACTTATGAAAAGCCTGTTCTTCCTCATTTCAGCTTGGCAAGCCACCACTTAAAAAATCTGATGGCAGGAGATTTTCCTTGCTGAAAGTAGGGGTTTTATGGCTCGGAGAGCATGGCAAGGAGCCAGATTATACCAGTTGTAAATGCAACAGTTGAGCTGCATTGTAACCAGGACAAAAATACAGTGCAGAGCACTGCACATGGAGCACTTACAGTAATAGGCACTTATTTTAAAAGCCAGTTTTGAGATAAGACCACAGAAGTGAGATCCTGCTGCCCCACTGTGCACGTACATGTGTGCAATTACCAAAAATCAATAACTAGAAATTAAAAGCCAGGGAAAAAAAATAATAGTCTAACAGATGCTTTTTTTCTACTGCTCTGATGATTTGCAACAAAATGTACTTATGTAATAGCCCTTTTTTCTGTCTCCTCACTTTTTGATCACAAGTTCATGTCACCTTACTTCCAGAAATGACATTTGATCCTTCAAAAACCTTTCTCCTTTGCAAGGAAAGAGATGGAAGTAAGCGAATAGGATTGTTTTCCAGGTACTAATCTATCAATATGACAAGTCTATTAGTGGAAAAATGTTCTTGTTAGGTCACTGATGATGTGATTTAAGAGTTTATTTTAACCAATACAAGAGAAATTCAGAATAGGGAAACAGAACTGAGAGAACTTGCAGTGCTGACTGCAAGCCAGCTACTGACATCAGTTGCTGCTTTAATATCAGTTTCCAAAGGCACAAAACATTTGCTGGAGGACTTTTTCTTAAAAGTTTATGCCAAATTTTAAGACACCACCAACAAAACCCCACACCAACTCATGTTAACCATATGTTTAATTTCCTAAAGAGCCATCTACTTTGCTGAGCATCCTTCAGCACATCACTGATCATATGAAAGACAACTGTGTACACATCATTTCTATAAATCAGGGTTCTGCTTTAAGAATGACAAAATGGTTTTAGGAACATAATATTTAGGATGCTTCTTTTTCTTTTTTTTTTTGGTTAATGTAACTTTAGGAATTAAATTTCACCAAATCGCTGAACCCAAGCCATTCTATGATTCTATAATTCTATATTAATATGATGTGAATTCTCACATGTTCACGGACATGGGGGCACAGAAATATTGGTAACTGAGGCCTTTAGCTCAAAAAAAGCAAGAGATATTTTACAGCCTGATGGCATCACATGATCTTTTGCAAAATGAAGAAGAGAAACTCTCTACAGAAGTTTCAATTTTAAAAGCAGGGAGTTTAAATGTCATTGCCACTACCTGTGGCACACATTTCCTCTGTCAACACATCAGAATTTTAAAGGAATAAACTGCTTCACAAGTCAAGGATTGTAGCTGGAACTATAAAATTTATTCCCTCCCTGAAGTATCATTTCTGCTTTCTGAATTTGCTCACCAGCATCCATACAATCATATGACATTAAATCCATACAATTACACAACATTGCCTTCCCAGGGGCAGGAATTTGCCAGGAGGAAGCCAAGCACCCAATAACTGATGGCAGAGAAGGTAAAATTATTGTCACAAACATACACACTGCCTGGACAACACCATTCCTACGGGATCAAATATTCTAAGTCTGAATGGAAAACCAAAACCAAAACTTGAATGTAAGACTAATTATGCTGTGGCCTGATGGAGGCAGTTTAAAAAAAAAAAAAAGAAAGGATGGGGTTAGATAAATCATAACTAATTAGGCCAACAGTGAGAGCTCATTCTTTCATAATCTCCTGGTTTGACAGACCAAGTTGATTCATTCCTTAACCCTGCAGGATTCTAATAAGATTTATCTAAAAATGGAGCCATGTTTATTTAGGGATCTGTACTGTGAAGACACCCAGGAGTCAATGGCCATAAGTGGGCACGTCCTTCTCTTTTTTTTTTTTCCCAAGAAACATAAAAGCAAAATATGTTCAAGCATCACATGCCAAATATCTGAACAATGTGGATGGGAGTTCATATCTTCATACTGAGCACCACTGTAGGATTTTCACAGAGGGATGTGAACAAAACCACCATGCAATTATTGAAAAAAAAAACCAAACAACTATTTTGAAGCCAAAAAGAAAGTACTATGAAAAAATGACTCTTTATGCTTGAAGGCAAAATTACTTTCCTTAAAAAAAGCTTAAAATTGCACTGATGGAAGCAGTTGTAAAAGATCATGGTTGACTAATAGCAACATTTGATATTATATTTTAAAAGAAATAAACTCTTATCCAATGTACAAAATATTTGCATATAAACTACCTTTTTTTACAGTGTTCTTTTACTGCAGAAGAATTATATAGAAAAATGGATGTAAGTCATTTGGTATATGTGTCACTTGATACTCAAATGTAGTTTATATCTTTCATATCTCTTAAGATACTGTGAAATACTTTTTATTATTTTTATTATAACTCATTACCTTTTTCTTTCATTGTAATGCAAAATTTAGGGGCTTTTTTACATCAAATTAAAGATAAGGATAAACAATGAGCCATAATAAATAAATAAATCGAAAAATTACAAAGAATCTTCATGCAGATTCTGTGACAACATTCAATAATAACCTTTTGATCACAGGCCTTTTACTGGAAAAGACTGTGATTAAGTCATTCAAAGTGCAGAAGAATTCAATATATAAAAAGAAATATAATTTAAGACTCTGCCCACTATTTTTTGCTGTTCGAAGACCATTCTGCAAACCCTAAACTCACAGAAGAATAATAGGGGGGAGCTCTGAAATGGACAGAAGAATGAATGAAGGATGGAAAAGGATTTAAGGGAGAGAAGGAAGTGATGGCAGAGATGTGAGATTTGCAGAATGGTGACAGTGAGGAAGAGGAAGATGCACCACTGGCTGTGAAGGGAAAATGATGTGGGACACAGGAATATTGTCCTCTTTGGGCCTGAGGCTTTGTCCTGCTGGAACTTTCTAAATGAGATGTCCCTTAAAGCTGGCATGACTAGACATGGACAAAAAGATAAAGGGAAAGGGAAAAGGAAAGGAAAAAGCACAGTACTATAAGAGCTGGCTTTCCTGAAGTGGAAATAGTCCCGTGTGCTGCTCATACGCAGTAAATTAATTTCCATCCCACTATTGCTTTACAATGTTCTCTTGATTTAAGTTTATTTAATCTTTGTTAGCAAGACACAGGCCCAACTTTTGATGACATTGCAAATATAAAACGAAGTAGCAACAGATCATGAATTCCCTTCCTCCCCCAGAAGCCAACATTAAACCCAGCAAACACACTGCAAACAGCTCCCAGCCCACAAGTGGAACATTCCCAGCAGCATCTGTATTTTAAAATGTTACTCTGAAAAACTGTTAGGTTTAATGGCATGAAAATCCAGGTAAATGTATACACTCTATACATTTAATGCCCCTGAAGGTAAATATTCAAGAAAAACCAAGACTGTGCACCTGTATCCATGCTGCATTTGAAATCAATTCGATTCTGGATAAATCAGTAAACGTCACTAGTGAGTTCTGGGCATGGTTAGCATTTAGTCATTACGTCTGTACCATAAGGATTAAAGGAAAAAAAGAAATAACCCATGAGAACACTGTCCTAACACTATTTGTATTAAGACACAGTTTTGTGTAGCTGACTTTGAGATTTAGAACCACTTCATAATTTTAAGAAAACATCGGACATGAAAATTTTTAAAGATTTTTTTTTCTTTTTTTTTCTTTTTTTGCTTTAAGACTGGTGCGTTCCGACAAGAATTTCTGAGGTAAATTTAATTACTGTGTTCTGGCCTCCTCAGGGCAGGAGGGACATGGAGCTCTTGGAGCAGGTCCAGAGGAAGATGCGAAGATGCTGAAGGGATGGAGCATCTCTCTGACCAGGTAAAGGTTGAGGGAGCTGGGGCTGTTCAGCCTCCAGAGCAGACACTGAGAGGGGACCTCCCCCAGGTCTGTAGGGTCTGCAGGGAGGGGGCAGAGGATGGACCAGGCTCTGCTCGGGGGGCCCAGCAATGGGACAAGAGGAACGGGCAGGAACTGATGCCCAGAAAGTTCCACTGGACATGAGGAAGAACTTCTTTGCTGAGCAGTGACCCAGCCCTGAGCAGAAACCAGAGAGGGTGTGGAGTCTCCCTCACTGGGGATATTCCAGAACTGTCTGGACACAATCCTGTGCCATGTGTTCTGGGATGGCCCTGTTGGAGCAGGGAGGTGGGACTGGATGACCCCACTGTGGTTCCTTCTAACCTCACCCATCCTGTGATTCTGTGATGCTATGATTCTGCCCACTTGTTTCTCTGCCCATCTGACTGATGTCACCACAGCCTCTAAATGCCATCACACCCCCACCTGCAGCCTCTCAGCACTCCACTGATGTGTTCTGGGTGATGCTCTGAGTGTGCCCTGCAAACCTGTTCCACCCAAAGGCTCCACCCGAGCTGCTGTGGGTCGAGCCACGACTTGCACCCTCAGGTGGCCTCTGCCACTCCCTGACACAAGGCTTTGGGGCAGTGCCAAGCCCAGGATGGGCAAGGTAGAAGGGCCAGGAAGAAGACACACAGCCTTTTTGTAGCCAGAGGTGGAAGAGAAAGCAATGAACATCAGAGATCTGAGCATGTTCCACCTGCCCTGTCAAATTAGGAGGAGGAGTAACTGGCTAAACCTGGTAGACGAGTAATGAGTAATTCCAAGATGAGCAATCCTGAAATTCTGTCTCTCCAGTGTCCTATGCTTGCTAGTACATATTTTTCTTAAAAGATTATTGGGCCATCTTGTGTTCCAGAAGAGTATTCATTCTCATTTCGTGTGAAGAAAAGTCTAAATCGGAAATCATGTTTTAAGTTCTCTTTCAAGAAAACAAGCTTCCAAATTACCAGTAAGAATAATTTTCAGTATATTTCCTCCCAGCTAAGAACCTTTCAAGATTACCATTTATTACATTCTAGCACAGTAAGGAGTTTGCAGTATTGTGCCAAATATATAAACTGAAATTTGTACTTTCTTCATGATGGTTATTTTAAATGGATTATTTGTCCAGCTTCTATCAATCACTGCAACATCACTCTCTCAGCTGGAGGAGGAGAGAAGAGCAGACAGTACTTTGAAGTTTTGTTTCAGAGTGTTCAGAGACAGAGGAGCTGCAGTCCTTGATCCAAAATATCTCCGTGACACAGAGTCTCCTGACCACAGTTGGCCAAACCTGGACACAGAGTTCATTGCAATCTGAGAGCCATGTAAAACCTCTGAATAAAGTAATAATTTAACACAAGAGTCACTAGTATTGAGAAAGGAGAACATGTTAAGATATCTATGGTTTGTATATTACTCATCTGTTCATTAAAGGGAGAAAATAAGCAGCAGTGATTCACAACCTTGAGAATCCTATCCATTATGAGCCTTTCTAGGAAATGTGAAGATGTGAAGGTATTTGAAAGGCTAAATCATCACAACTTTGTGAAATTGGTTATTTTTCAGGAAAGCCTCAAGATTCTGCATCCGCTATAAAAATTTCAACAGAAGGAAAACTTCTGAAAATAAACCTCACCCATGCATCCTTTTGGGCAACATAAAACTGAGAGAGGCAACTATTTAAAAAAAAAAAAAAAGAAAAAGAATAAAGAGCAATAAATATGACACTGTTGATACAGATGGAAAAGATACAGCAGAGCCCGTGTGGAGAAAAATCTGTTTCACTTTTCTGCTAGAAATACTGCTGTGCAACCAGCCTTGAAGGAAAGAAAAAGGGCTGTAAATACTCTCTCTTCTTGCATCCACTCAGAAAAAATATTGAAAAAAAAAAAAAAAAAGAAAAAAAGAGAGGAGTCCTTACCTCTCTCCTCATTTTTTTTTAACTGAGAGAATTGCCAAGATTTGCATACAAAACCACTTGAGTATTTGTACTCCAGCACATCTGGCAATTACCTTACAAGAGAAAGCACCCGTTGGAGCCAATTGCCACAGGCTTTGGAATGTACGGAAGGAAAAAGGGGGGGTATTCCAGCTTTTCTACCAGCTACCTTGAACATACTTCATGTTTAATTTCCCTGCCTTGCCACAGGCGGTGTGTTGTTGTGACAGCTGATCTGCTGTAAAGGAAAAAAACCAACAAAGGATCGCGCTCCGGCGCTTTTCCAGCGTGGATTTATCGGAGCTCGTGCGTCTCGCGGCTGCCGCCGCCCGTCGGGGTAATGACACATGATGAGTGATTAAAGATGCCAGTCCCTAAATCAAAGCTGTGCCAACGGTCTGAGGAGGCAGGGAACAGCACTTCTCAGAACCTGCTCGTTCCTCATCCCGGGAGAAGCTCATTAGGAAAAGAAAACGAGCCGTTCTGCTGACAAGAGGAAGCGCTCGCGACTCGGGAGGTTTTTTGGGGATTCCGGGACTCAGAGTAGCTTTTACAGCATCTTTTAGACTGTGCATGCAATGAAAATAACTAGAATCACAGAATCACCAGGGTTGGAAGGGACCTTAAAGATCCCCTGCCCCGGTCAGGGGCACAAAACAGATAAAGGAGCGTTTAAGTCACTACTGACTTGGAGTTTAAACTGAGTTGAGCAGTTTGTTCACATCCTCATATTTAACACAGTTTTTGCCGTTGTTTGCCAAGAAACAGGTGGTGAAAGAGGAAACTGCCTGTCATGAGGGTAAGGGTAAAATTAGGCAAGGGCAGATCACCAGATCTTCAGGAAGGACTCTTTGGGACTCAACGGCAGCTTCAATTCACAGGCAATATTTTTTGTTTTCTATCCCTTTACCCCACTCTTTCATTCGGAGTACATTTGCAATCTCCATCCAGACAGACATTCTTACCAACTCTGGCCAGATTTGTCCACTAGACAAAAATGTACTCTACCTGAGATAACTGCAAAGTAAGTATGAAGAATCAAATAAATGAAAAAACCTTTTTTAAAACAAAGATGGTGGAATATCAGGAGAAGAAAACACTAAATCAGACTGAACAATCAGACCAGGGGACTTCGTTTTGATTGCCACAGAAAACAGTATTTACAGACCACCTACTGCAGAAAAAATACAGATTAGGAAATACCAGAATAACTGGGCTCTGGTGAATTTGACATTGCATTACTGCTGTCCTTTCTATAAGTGCTTTTTAGAGGTATTAAAGAAAGTGATTTTTAGCCTCCTTTGCCACATATCGTGGACAATCTATCTTTGCAAATGTAGAACAGGCAATGCTACCCTTACTAACATCTTGAGGGACATATGCATTTTAAGGAGAAATTGAATTTTTTACACAAGGAAAAGTAGCAATTGGACAGATCTCAACATTCCCACATTCTCAACAAGGAATTATTTTCCTAAAGACTAAAAGGAGCATTTAGAAGCACCCTGGTGAGCAGAGCACAGGGAGTTCTTCATCACAGCTTGCTGGCTTTGCTGCTGGTGTGGCAGCACAGCAAACTCATTTGACTGGTCACATGGAAAGGATGCCTTTATCCTGCTCGGATAAAGTTCCATGAAGGAAGCCAGGCATAGATTTCCATCCATTTCAGTAAACAAATGCTGCAGTGCTTCAGCCATATGGTGGAACAACTGTTCTCCACAAGCAGTGGAGAAAAACAGCTTCACGAGACTCAGAATCTCCATTCATAAGGATCTTTTAGGGTTATTTGTGTTTGTAACTACTGTTATATTTTATTTCTTTTGCAATAGTAGCTAGTTAGGGGATTGAGGTCTCTTTGTTCCGTGAGTTGTCTGGAGATGGTGGGAAACAAATCTTGCCTGGAAGAGCTCATGGACAACACAGATGAATGGCACTATAAAGGAGGCAGGGGCAGCAGAAGCACAAGGTAGTGCAGGAACAGGGCATTAGATTCACTTTAAACTGTGACCAGGCTCTCTTTCCCAACCAACCTCTTCTGTTATTCCACCAGTTCTTGTCATAGGTAACAATTTTAAAAGGTTTTTTTTTTTAAAAAATGTTTAAGTGGCGAAACTTGGCATTAAAAGAATTAGCTGGGATTAGCATGTTCCTGCTGGAAGGAGCTGTGGATCTGACTGACAGCTTTAGGTTTATGCATTAAACACACATAATGCCAATAGTTAAGAAGCATATTTGAGAGGAAAGTGAATGAAGCAGCTCTGTTTTGTTGGCAGACAGGATTTGCTGGAAAGGTTTTGATGATCAGATTAAAACTTGTCGGGCTCCACATTGTTGTGAAAACAAGTGATGGATTTCAGAAGGGGCAGAGCTGATGTGATTGCCTCCAACAGATTATTTACATAGGAACACACATACCTTAATGAAAGCCTGCTTTTCAGGAGGTATGTTTTTTTTCAGAATACCATTCTATCATGTTATATATAGCCACTAAAGTGGAATTAGGAAGTGTGACATTTATTCAGATGAAGGCAGGCAGGCAGTCCGTTTTAAGCAGAATCTCTTCCCTTGTGACTCCCAGGCAACCTTTAAATAATTTCAGTTCTTCCCTTCATGTTAAAGGCTCATTATCCTTTATAGAAATTCTTCAGAAGTCTTCTCATCCCAAGCACCAGGAGTCATTTCTCAAGACAGCACTAGATTTCTTATTCCAGATCTCTCATAACTTTCTAATACTGTATGTCTTATTGAACACACAATTCAAGAACTACTTATCCTTGATTCAGAAGAAGAGAGAAACGAGCTGATCGTCATGTTTATGTCCATTTCTCAAAAAGAAAGGGAGAAGAATAATAGCTGCTAAATGAATATTCTCTGCTTTCATGGCTGCTATTCTACTCCTGTGGTTCCTGATCCAGCATTGACACTGGCAGCTCACTCTCTTCACATTTCTGTTAGTATTCCTGAAGCTCTTTCATTTCCTCTCATCTTTTTCCTCTGCACTCCCTCCTCAAACAATCTCCTTTCAAATGTTGGATCAGCTTCTCTGACACGAAGGTGTCACACAACAAACACTGAGGCACTAAATAAATGCGTATCTGGAATTACTACCATTTCCTTCTTAGTACTAAGAGTCTTGTTGAACAAGCCAAGGTGGTTTACAGCTTGACATGGGTTTTCACTATAAAAAATCAATTGTAGAGGTAGTGAGTCATAGAAACACATTAGATCAATGTTCATCCTGTCCCGTCCTGAACTACCAAAACAAAGATTTGCCCACTCTCTTCTGACAACATCTTTTTTGTTTAGATCCAGGTGACACTGGAAGTTCTGGAAGAGTAAAGCATTGGCTCTTTGAAGAGATTTGTAACGGGAGCGATGAAAGGTAAAAATTTATGCAGCAATATTACTGACAGAGTAGGGAGAAACTTTTATCAGACTTGGAGGAGAAGAATCACCTGTGCACAAGAGGGTTTTTTTTTAAGTTCACAGTGATGCTATCCATGGTTAGCACCACATACATGAGGTATCTGTGGCACAAGGGACTGTGAAGAAGTGAAGGATTCGGCTGTAAAGGCACTGCTGCCATGTTTTTCCTTCTGAGAGTCAATCCAGTTCCATAATCAGTGACTAAATCCACCCAACTTTTTCATCAGGTGATTTCAGCTACTGCTCACAGACAACCCACACATAAACTGAAGGAAGGTGGGAAACCAATTTGTCACAAGGAAGACACAAGCTAATCTTTGTTTATGTTTTGGAAGGCTGTTTCTTACTTACAAACTTTGCACCCCTAAACAACTGCACAGGCCAGGCCTCACCTTCTGCCTCTGACTAAAGAAGGCATTTAGGGGGACCTTGTGGAGAAGGATCAACTAACTGAGAGCACTATGAGTTTCAGTGAAGGTAGTCCTAGGTTTTTATCTGTCAGGAGGACTAAGCTGAGGACCAGGGTCCAGGAACAGGCTTGTGGGGAGAGGGAAAAGGAACCACAGGGAAAAAGAAAACAATGAATGACAAGATACAGTGCCAGAGAGATTAAAGGCAGATCCAGGCCCTCATTTTGGAGTCAGTCCACATAAACAGGTGCAAGTATTACGTGCCACAACCACTCCACCGGGATCCCGCAACACCTGAGGGCCACCACGGCCCATTTTCTCACAGCATCTTGTCCTTAACGTGTGTTTGATAAAAGCTAAAGCTGTGCCTCTTCTCTGCACACACCAACACCACCAGCATTTTCTCAAACAGCCGTGGTGGGAGCTGTGCTGTGTCAGGGTGGGTGTGTGAGGGGGTACAGACGTGCTTTCCTCCTATCTCAGAGCTGGAGGGGTTTTTATTAGATTCAAACAGCAACTGACTCTCCAGGGAAGCTCCTGCTCTTATTTGATAAGGGATGCTCTTTTATCACACATGAAACTGCATGCAGTGATCAGACAGGCAGTGAGCAGAGCTGCCAACCAGAGCAATGCTGGGTTTCTGTAGCATATTACAGCACTGCATTGCTGCTACAATGGAGGTTTGGCCCAAAAAATGGCCAGTTATGGAAACCACAGAAGCTGGAACTTCTACCGATCCACAGAAAAAGTATGGATTTAATATGCTTGCTGGAGAGGTTGGGATATCGTGTTATTTTTCAGAAGACAAAGCCACTATGGTAAGTTAGCATAGAGAGGACATCTGAGGTACTGGGGCTTGCAAAACTAACGAAGTTGACACTCTTCCTTTGAAATAATTTAGATATTCATTCTCAACAACAAACAAAACCGCTAAACCTAAACATTAATGGACTCAAGTACACTCTCCAACAGAGAATAAACTGGATTTTTCTTCCTTTCTGAAAAAAACCCCATCTTTGTACTTTCAAGAGCAAATCTTTTTCAAGCTAATTGACATCCCAGAACTTCAAAGCACTTAGTCAATCTTCAGAAATCCTACAAACATGAAAGTTCATGGCTTGGTGACCTCCTCCAATACTGGTCTGATAGGTCATCCAGGAACATTAGGCATGCTGAGATGACAATAGTCTCTTTTTTTTCTCTAGTGAGAAATTACATTATCTTAAACAGCTTCTTTTTTTTTTTTGCACTGTATTTCCTCTATTTCCTAAGCAATGCTGATGTTTGAAGGGATCATAGCCAACATCCACTTGAAAACTGGATTGCTTTTGCCCCTTACGCCTGGAAAGCACAGATAGGTCGAGGTTGTGTAAGCACTCCAGATCCAACAGAATTAGATGCATTTTCTGAAAATTACCTGCCTAAGTCAAAATGACTGCTGTGGCTGTATCTATAAAATCTTACAGGATGTTGTAATATCTTGTAGTAAATATCTACCTATAGTAATTGTAGTTGTACATACGGTATGCATCTATGGTATATTTAGGATTGATCAAGGACTTTTTAATCTATATTTCCTTCAAATTATAAGATTTGAAACAGTTCCTGTGGATATTTCTCCTTTGTTATTGGTTTTTACTCTTGACCAACAATTTATTTTTTTTTACTTTCCCTTCATTATCCAGCTGCAGCTCACAGAAAATAAATATTTTTGAAATGAGATGTTAATCCTTTTCATCTCGAAGTCCCCTTCTCTTCCTCTACTAAAAAAAATTAACCATACTAACTTCCATGCAGCTGAAGACCAAAATAAAACAAAAACTAACAAAGCCAACCTCTGCCCTCCCTCCCCACCAAACTAAGGATGCAGCAGACAAGCCTTTTTCACTCAATGGCAATATCTGGATCACAGAGAAGTGTTTAATTCTTACTTTTAACAGTGAGGTACATGGACTTGCTGACGTCTGCTCCCACATCATTGCTGACCTTGCACAGGTAGTATCCACTGTCTTCTTCCAGCACATGTTTAATCAGCAAGGAGCCGTTTGTGAGAAGCTGGATACGACCATTCAGTGCAATCGGCTGGAACTGAGGAACCCCGGCACCTGAGGAAACCCGTGGGAACAGGTTAGTTAGGAAGGGAAACACCTTTTTTGTTTTTCTTAAAATAAGGCAGAAACTGCGGCTTCCTCTTCTTGGAGGCTCAATGCAACTAAAACACAAATGGTTTCTGACATCAGCAGAATAAACAGAGTGGTTCTTTGCCAAAACAGAAGTCATTAATTCAAAAGAAAGACTTTCGGAATGCAACAGTAGGAATAAATTGCCCACATTAAATGTAAAGGGGCAAAAGGAGCACAAAATGAGGAACCAGAAAGGGAGAGAGAGGAAATGAAGATTTTCAGACCGTTCATGGGTGAAAAGGCACATTTGTCGTACATTTAGAGGCTGATGAATTATTGACAATTAGAGCTGAGCAGGCACACAAGTCTGCATCCCTAATGCAGACACCAAATGAATTTCTTATAACTAAGAGGGATGTCTGTTGAAGCAATCATGGCAAACTCAAGGGACCTCTAGGACCTTGCTTGCAAAACCCTGGGTAACATGGAAAACCACATCAGCGACTGTGTTGCTTATTTTGTCCTACAGCTGATGGACTGATGACACAAAAATCTCTGTTCTGCCATGTTTGTAGCCAGACTGTTAAAAAAACCCCCAAAATCCCACAACCCCCCCCCCCCCCAAATAAAACAAAGAAAGTAACAAATGAAAAGCTCAGAGCACTAATCAGGAATGAGGCACCATGTCTGGTAGGAATGTAAGAATGGAAGGTCCATAAAAAGACAGGAAGCCAAAGATTTTTGTATCAACTTTGTATCAACTTTAAGAAAGAATTTGCTTTTCCTTGGAAATAAGATACTGGGTGATTTAGGCAATAGGAAACAGGATATTACTGTCCAGATGCCCACCACGAGTTCCGGTTCCTCCAGCACTGGGGACTCTCTAAGTGTACATTAAAATATGTTTCTTGTAACAAAGGGGTTTACAACCAATTCTGGCAGCAGGAGATGGGATTTTTCAGGGAAACCATAAGGTAGTTCACTTCAATGGAATTCTCTAATACCGCTTTCTGTACACACATCTGTCAGCATTAATTACTATAAGCAGTGGGCTGAGTCAGACCAGGAGGAAATATGATGAATAAAGATTACAGGGAATGATTTAGGATAACATACCAAGCTAGAACAACCTATGAATACAATGTCTAGAATATTAGGAAGACCAGACATGCATACTTAAAATCCCTTTATTCCTAGCAGAGTTTGCTTTGGGAACTTACAATTTCACAGAAAGTCTGGTGACCAATACTGTGAACTGAAAAATGTTGAAATGATAATGTTTTCATAAAAATTCTGTCGCCCTTGTTGATTTTTCAACTATTCTAGTCACATGCATATCTCACTTTTCCCTTTGCTAATTTTTTTTTCTTTAATAAGCCATTCTTCCTGTCATTCAGATGGAAGGCATATTTCTGCCTTACTAACTGTACATGCCTGTGATTGATTGCCCGAGTAGATGCCAGCACTCACTTCTCGTATTTCTTCCCATGAAAAATTCTAGGAACCATTTAATATTCACAGAAGGGAAAAGGCTGATAGTCCCAGGGACAGCTACTGGGAAAAACTGGGAAAAATTCTTCCTGGCAGTTTGCAAAAAGCTTCTTACACGTCACACACGTTACTGCTATTACAGCCAAGATCCTTCCTGAGCAGGGACAGCAGCTTGTCCCATACAACTGTGTGGGTGAATCCACAGTGAATCACAGACTTGCTGAGGTTGGAAGAGACCTCAGATGGCCACATGATCCAACTGATTTGATCAAAAAGTGTCACCTAATCCTGGCTGCCCAAGACCATGCCCAGATGGATTTTGAGTATCTCCAAGGATAAGACTCCACGTGTCTATCAAAACTTTCTTTGACTTAAAAGCTTCAGAGTTCTAATTGATAAATCTTAAAAACTTGATGGCAGAGTGTCACTCCAACTATCCCTTTCTCCTTCATTAAGGTTAAGGTCTATATTTATACTGAGTCTAGAGAGTAAGTCATATAAGGAGCTGCTGAGGGAGCTGAAGTTGTTTAGCCTGGAGAAGAGGAGGCTCAGGAGAGACCTTTTCAGTATCTACAACCACCTGAAAGGAGGTTGTAACCAGGTGGGGGGTCAGGCTCTGCTCTCAGGTAACAAGTGAGAACAAGAGAAAACGGACTGAAGCTGAGCCAGGGGAGGCTCAGGTTGGACATGAGGAGGAATTTCTTCATGGAAAGGGTGGTCAGGCCTTGGCAGGGGCTGCCCAGGGAGGTTTGGAGTGCCCATCCCTGGAGGTGTCCAAGGAAGGCCTGGCCATGGCACTCAGTGCTCTGGGCTGGGGGACAAGGTGGGGATGGGCACAGGGTGGACTCCATGATCTTGGAGTTTTTTTCCAACTTTAATGATTCTATGGTTCTATCATCCCAAGACGGGCTATTTATCTCTTCACAGTTAATTACAACTCGTCTGTTTTGTCTTGGCACCCTCCTTCAGCACACAAACACAACTAAACAGAATTACTTTTTCCTGACCTGTACTCATAATTAAAAACTCACATGTCACTGAGATTAATGGAATTTGAAACTCTGTACCTTTCTTACAATGAACCAGAATTCATCAATAAAAGCAAAAATAGTCTATTACGGGAAACTTCTCTTCCCTTGCCCCTTTTCAAATACAATTTGGACTTAGGTCCTAAGGAAACAAAAAATGACCATGGGGCATTACAGAAAGATTTCTTCTCAACAGCACCTCATTTTATTTTTCAAGGAGTTAACTCATTTGGATTGGGTAAAGAGTTTGTTTTTTTATTTTTTTTGCTAAAGCCTACCAGAAGACAACTGTCCAGAAGACACACTTTATCAGGCAGCATATTTTAATTAAAAAGCAGTCAATTTCCTGTGGTTACTGAGGGTCAAGTGGGGCCAGTTTTAATGCTCTGTTACATGAGAAGAAAATGTTAAAGCATTATGTAAAGCACATACTGAATTACTGCTTATGTTAATGCTACCTGACCTCTCTTCTTTGCTGAAAAGATATGATTGGCCATGTTATCATGAATTTTGAAAGGGGGGGGGGAATGAGCCAAATGCTGCTGGTGAACCTTGTTCTGAGGTTGCTTCAATTAAAGCTGTATATCTTTCCTCTCAGCCATCCATTTCATTTGCCTGCTGAGGCCATAGTTTACACAGGGGCACTGTCACAGCACTGGGACATCTCCAAGGCAGACCAATGACAGTGTCCATGACAGTGACCAGCACTTTGTGCTTGGGGAAATGATTTAAGGACAATATAAACACAAGGGATACGTCCCTTATTGCACCCAAACACTCTCTGACAACGTGAAGATTAAACCAGCAATTTATGGGTAAGTTTCTACTAAACCAGAATTAGTCTGTCCCCAGCAATCACCACAGAAATCCTACCTTTTGAGTACTTCCAGACAATGGTAGGGACAGGATAACCCTCTGCAGAGCAGTTGAGGATTACAGCTTTTCCATAGATCCCATCCTGGTCGCTGGGCTGAACCACAAACCTGGGGGGCACTGTGGGAGGAAGCAAAGGGAGCCATGAGAATTTGTGACACTTACTGGGTCACAGTGAGTGTGACCTCAAAATGGCACACCAGTCAAACAAACACAGAGGTATAAAATTTCACAGCAGAAACAAAAAAATAAATTTCATTTTTTGATGATTCAGTGAGTGACATAGTACAGCTGGTTTCACCAGATTATTTTCCTCCTGTGCACAGTCTCAATGTATTTCTTGCCAGGCACAACAAAAGCACTGGTCTTCATAGGATACAAAAAAAGGTTTATGAAATCTCTCCATAGGAGAGGTTAAAAATGGAGTAATAGATAAAACATGGTGTTGTGGCCAGATAATAAATGCTTTCTCATAAAGCAGAGGTTTATCAGATGTCTAAGAAAAACTGAATTTTTCCGTGTTTGCTTTTTAGAACCGTAACTAGTAAACTTTAGAAAAAAATAATTAGGTAGTGTAAATAACCTTAAAAAATAATGCTTCTAATAGCAATCAAATCACATTAAAATAAGGGTGTTTGATCCATAATTTCTAATAGGACTTCACTCTACAAACAGCCATAAAAAGGTTCAACACAATTTCCTTGCATTAAGTTGAAGAGGAGAATTCACACTTCAGTGCATCAATGTATACATATTATTAGATTTATTCCAAGGTAGCATAAAACCACTGCAATGAGTCTTCCACACATAGGCAAGTATTTACCTACTTATATATAAATAAGGTAAGAGCTGCTGATCTCAAGGAAAAGCTCTACGTGTTCCAAATGCACGTGCACAGTAAAGAAAACAGCTTGTGACAACGTTAGACCAACAGTTCACCACAAAGGGCTGATTCTAAATGTCAAAGTCTCAATAAAACCTATAAATTTGACAAGCTGGAAAGAAAAGCTGAAAGATGTGAAGAACGTGGAAAGCTCCACAAAAGTTCTTGAATATTAGAAGTGTTTAATGGTTGTATTAAAGTCAGTTAAGGCCACAACATTTGCTGAACTCCTGTTCTCTGGTTCAGAACATGAAGGAGTAAATGTCTGAGAAAGAAATAAATTATTTGTGTCCTTATCCCACGTGTTTTTGTCATTTCTTACAGTGCCACAGAGAAAATGCAGTGAGGTGACTGAACCTGTGACAGGTTTTTTTTCTTCTCAAATAACTTTGCTTTTTGAAATGCTCTTGATCACAGCGTCAGGTGTGATCCTAATAGTTCCTGTGAAATCCTAATAGTTCCTGGCTTTTCCTTGCCCACCACAGTATATGGAGTCTCATGGATTTACAGCTCTTCAAGTCCAGCCACTACTGACCTTGAAATCTGGGGGAGACAGAACAAAGGCCCCGCCTTGCTCTGACCCAAACACCCATCAGACCCCACCAGCTGCCTCTCCAGAAGTGCCAGAAATTAAGAAAGGAATGATGGGAGGAGGTTGTATCACAAGAAAATGCAAGGCAGCACGGAAAGGGAGCTCAGTACAGGGAGTATTTGCCCTGGGACCCGAAACAGGTCTTACTAGCCATGAATACAGGACTAATTACACATCAAAAACACTGCGCAGCAAAACCACAGCAGAAGCACCAGTGCTGTGATATAGGACCCTGAGGTTCTTTTCAGTATAAACACTCTCATAGTTTATGCAAATAACACCTCCCAGGATACCAAAGAGTCCCAAGTTTTCCTTAAGAAGAAACTGGAGCTGCCAGTGTTGGTGTGGACAGGACTGCTAAAAGTTGGAGGTACATAAACACTCTCTCTGCAGGTTCAGAGAACCCTCCTCACAACAGCTCCAGTCCTCCTCCCTGTGCCTCCACAATCCAGACTCCCCTCCGACTTTCTCTTTCCACATTCATAGATACAACTGCTTTTTAAAAGAGGAGAACAATCCTCTGGAGGGAAAATAATGCCTCCAACTGCATATTTTCCTCACTGAATCTTGTCGCTATAACACAAAGGTGTTTACTGCCCAACTGTACGAAAAAGCTCTATTGCTGTTTGGAACGTGGCTAGAAGAGATGGAAGGAACTAACAGAGATACCTTTCCACTAGAAGACATCTTTACTGCTGACAGCCCTTCTGGCTTTCCAAATGCCTGCCACACTAACAAACTGTTGCAGGTTGTGTTAATTCATGATAGGGAAGCATCAAACTTGAAATCCCAGTAAGAGCAGCTCTGGGCAATCACCCACCCTGTTCTAATTATCTGCTCAGAGAAGGCATTTGCTTCAGCAGCTCCTTTCTCACTGTTCTGTGTTCATTTTACCCCCCAAAACACATAATTGCTTATTTTCCAAAGCAGGTGAAAAGCACAGTTAGTTGCACAAATAGATTTGATTTTGTACGGCTCGGCCCGGCGGCATCGGCTTGTTTCACCTCGCTAACTGTAAGGAAATGTCTATTTACAACTTCTGAAAAATCAATTACGAGCTGCTTATGCATAAAGAGGGATAAAAACCCGACACAATACACAAACCCAGCTTGGCAGCACCAGTCTTACAGTCCTAGAGATGAGTGGTTACAAATGATGCAGTGGAGCGACTGATAATTACTGGCCTCCTCTACCACTGAAGGGTATAAAGAGTATAATGTCTTTTAAAATCTCTCTCACAACACAAAACTTCTGTAACTTGTTTTATTTCCCCTCTCTCTGAGAAACGTTTTCTTTATATGCTTCATTTGTTATGGATGTCACTGGCAAGAAGTGCTAATTTTTCAGGAAACAGCTTATTTTATTTTATGAGCAGGCACATGCAGAAAGTTCTGGAAAAGTTCAGCAAGACTGCTTAGTGTGGAATAAAGGCAATCGGTTTTTAAAATACTATTTGCATTAAAGTTATCTGCTAAAATACACTTTTTGTCTAATATAGAGAAAAATGGATGGATGCCAAGAGTAAATGTTCTTTGAGCATTTCTATGGAAATGCATCCTTTCACATCTTTAAGGAACTCACGTAGATATCCTTGGGCTGTTGTGCCTTTAATGCTGACAAGCTCTGAACAGGGCTTTTGATCATATTGATTTCACTGTGTTTTGGATATATGTATATATAAAACATTTCTCAGATGTTCTTGGTATTCTCGTTTTTAATCATTACTTTCAATACAGAATGACTCCAGAATGGTAACTGAAGAAATAAAATTTTGCTATATAGCTCTGGGACGAGGTGTATGATTAGAAATCATATTATTTTCTTGTTCTGCTTCACAAAGTGTGTTTCAGCATTACTCATCAAAAACTCAGCCCATACCCTGTAATAGAAACAGTTTCTATGTTCAGTAAAGCTTTGGGCTTCCTTTAGTACTACCTACAAAAATGCCAACTGCTGCTCTGATTTTGAAGACACAAACCCTTCCCACTTAGTCTTAAGAATGCCAATAGACATCAGAAAAGATGCTACAGTAAAATAACATTACTCATTCAGTGACCTTCCAATTGTTTCTGTATTGCTGTCTGGGTAAAGCCACAGGATTTTTCTTCTTATGTAAATGATTAAAAAGCAAACAGAGGAGACCTTCACATTTTTCTTCCTCTCTTCTGGTTTGCTTCTCAATTTTATTTCAAATTAATAACTTGTTCTGTGCTATGTGCTGCCACAGTTTGGAACACCATGCTGTTAGCCACTTAGTTTACATCTAAGTTTTGATATTTAGCTTTAGGTTATAAACCTACATTAACTTTTTCATTCTCTTTCAGGAGTTCATTAGCCCTTAAAGAATATATGCTTAGTAAGAATTTAATGAAGGTACTTTGTCTGATGTGCTTGAGTTAATGGGAAAAAGTAAACAATTAGTTCTCTTCCTCTCTCTTTAGTTGTAAAGGTGTGGGATTTCTCTGCCCCTTTAGAAGTGAAACACTGAAATAGCTCATGATTATGACTGAACAGTTCTACTTTTATTATCAACTTTGTCTCAGCAGCACAGTTCCTTGAACCTGTAAAGGAGGGCATTTAAAATTGCTTTTACAGTGAATTTATGCCAGGTTCTCTCATTTAAGGCAGCCCACGGATCTGTGATGAGAAATGAGCTGTTGAATTGTTTAGGGTAAGAGCAATAAGTTGACAGATGCAAACTATTTAATGGCTGAACTCAAAGGACCTAAAAAAGGTATTTTCAGTCAATATTATGATTAGCAGTCTCAGGCTCTCGCTATGGGAAAACAAAGGATGAGAGCAATCAGAATAGGATATGAAAGATAGTGTGCATGTCACAGTGCCATTTTAAAGGAAGGAAAATGCTTTTAGTATCTCCCTGTGCGAAATAATCCTGATAAGATGATAAAATATGAGTTGGTACCCTAAGAAGACACTGCTTGCCAATGTCAGTGCTGCCCTCAATGACTGACTTTACAAGCTGCTAACAAAAATCGATTTATGTGTGCATGCTAAAATTCACAGTCATGGAATCATAGAATGGTTTGGGTTGGGACCTTAAAAATCATCTGGTTCCAACCCCCTGCTGTGGGCAGGGACACCTTCCACTATAGCAGGCTGCTCCAAGCCCCATCCAACCTGACCTTGGACACTTCCAGGGATGGGGCAGCCACAGCTTCTCTGGGAAACCTATTCCAGTGCCTGACCACCCTTACAGGGAAGAATTTCTTCCTCTCCTGCTGCCCTGCTGTGGGATGAGCCCAGGATACATTTGGGAAACATGGGCAGTTCATGTCCATCCTCTCCCCCATCAGCACCCCCATGTCCTTCTCCCAGGGCTGCTCTCAGTCTGTTCATCCCCCAGCCTGGGTTGGTACCAGGGGTCTCCCTGACCCAGGTGCAGCACCAGCACTTGGCCTTGTTAAACCTCACAAGATTCCCATGATCCCACATCAATTCCATGATTTAAGTTTGCTCTGTGTAAATCCAAAATTCCTTTTTGCCCGTGCTTTATTCCAAGGACCGGATGACAAACTCCCACAGTCCTTCCTGGACTTCAAATCCACGTGAGCTCTTCTGGCTCCCAGGTACAGTGATTAGTATGTCACTCTGGGGAACAATTCTGAAGGCTCCTAACACAGCTCCTCTGGTGGGCTGCTGGAGTGAGTTAAGAAATAATCTATGACACTGGCCCAGAATACGATGTTTCATTTCTACACGGAATATTTGTACTTCACATTTAGATCATACTGTCAAAATGATGGAAGAAATTTAATCAGCCAAAGCAACCACTGATGTATTAATGAATGAGATCATTAAACACTGTACTTTAGCAAAGATGAACAGTTATTAAATTTGGTCATTGGACCTAAGGGGTCGATTTAGCTGGTTTAGTGAAACCATTTGCTCTGCAGTTCAAGAAAAAAGATGTACTTTTGCAAAATGAGACCGTGCCCAGTGGTTTGTGTTGATCAGGTTTGTCCAGTGAGAACATTAAATAGGAAGTGAATCTTTTAAGAGGGCATTTTTGAAGCCTCAGTGTAAACATCAGCAAAGGAAATAAATGAGATTTGACACCAGCTGCGACCATAAATCTTCCCTCCCTGCTTGTCTGTCACAAACCGCATTTGCTGCATCGCACCAGCACCACCAGCAAACATCAGAAAGCAGATGGATACTCACTCCCTATCAGGAATATCCAAGGCTCAGGGACCCCTCATTGGGTGCCTAACTAGCTAATGATATTCGACACTCCTGGCAAGCACAAAATGAAAACACATTTACACTAAATGCACTGAGTGCATTATGGGGGGTTATTAGGTATTTAAAGACCTTATCTCAATTTTAACTTATGATGTGTTCACTAACAGGAGTTATAAAATCATGATTTATGCATCCAGTACTATCTTTGAATTCTCTTTTATGGTAGTATCAGAAAAATTTTGAACTCTTAATACATTGAAGAGCTTTTTCTTTTTGGTTACCAATTAAAGCCCTTTTTATTTCATAATTACTTCGTTCCCATTTTAGGAAACCCTACAGAAATGAATAACACATGATAAAGTGTATATAGATTTTTAATCACTCTTTAGAAGACAGCCCTAATGAGTAAAGCCTTAATTAATTCCTCATGATGATATAAGTAGTTGACAGAGAAGATATTTTCCTAATTTCTGTGTGTGGCTCTCATGACAGGATCCTATTCTTTTCCTTTTCCTAATAGCATGCCTAGCAAACCAAGAGTGTGCCAAGGAATAAAATTAAAATAATAGTAATTTATGAGGTTTTGAGAAACCCTTCTAGCTTGCAATTTTTTAATGCATTCCCAGAGGAACTGCAGGCCAGGATCTGGCAAAGCCCACGATTTTGAGGAGGAAAGCCCCATTTTCACTCACCTCAACTTCCTACCTGCAGTCCCTAGATGCAGTGAACAGTGGGAATTTTCCTCGTGGCTAATTAATAAACTTCTAAAAGATATTCCATAACCATTAGGACTAACCAAGCCTGATTTTCTGTGGATTTGTACCTCGTGTTTGAGCAGAGATTCCAGCTGGAGCATTTCTTGTGTTTGCAGATGGGTTTGCCTGTGTGGGTTCTCTGGTATCCAGTGTTACACTCAGCAGAGGTGTTCCTTATCAATCACCTCTTTTCATTAAGTTTGTAGGCTTTTAGCTACACTGGAGGTGTTTTCCCCTCTTCTGATTTATCTAAAATTGGCCAATAATTTTTGGAGAGAAGTGCTGACAGGTCTCTGTCCAGAGCATTTGACTTTGCCTTATTTCACCAAGAAACCCATGGAGGAGAGAACTTCTTACCCAGATGCTCAAAAGCTTCATCATCTCACTTCCTCTCAGTTGGTGCCTTCCATCCCCTATGGGATGTTGTGGAAGCTGGTTATCATCTTCCTCTGATATTTAAGGCAGGGAAAATCCAGCTTTGCTGGATTTTAAGGGCTCCTTATACCACTTGATTGCTTATATAAAGCACAAAATAATTGGAACAGCAGCAAAGATTTAACATAAGGTGCCCACAGATTTTAAGAAACCAGTGCTTGTTTTTCTTTTGCCATTTAATGCTCTTTGCAAAATGGCAATGCAGCTTAGATATCAAAAATAATATCTGTAGGAAGAATATAGGAAATCTATTTAACAGACTTAAAACTTAATGGGAATTTAAGAATGATAAAAAATAGCAGATACATGTGATCTGACACAGAAAATATTGAGGAAAAAATCTGGAGCTGTAAAGCTGAAGAATTTCTGGGGCTGTATGTATTCTGCAGATGTTTGTATATTCACTAGTAATTCTAATGTAGCAATGAGCAGTTGGCCCGTGTTTCTTCATTCATTTTAGGAATGGACCGGATTTAGATTCTACATCTAATTCTACCCAGGTACTATAAAATGATATGGATTCCCATTTATTTTGGAGACATGAGAGCCTGCATTGTTTTAAAGTCTACTTTTGAAATGAATACAAGGACAGGATAGATAAGAAAAAGGAACTGTGTGGGTGACAGTCATATTTCACTTTCCCACTCACTGTCTACTCTCATATCAAAATGCACAATCTGCACATAATTAAGATATTTCCAGAACACATCTCCAGGCTTTTAGGATAGCCAACATTTAAGTTTAAAGCACACAATGTGGATTAGAAAAAAGAGGACTTAAAGCACCACTTCTCCCTATATTCAGAGATAAACCCCTTAGTTAATTTAGAAAAATACTGTGTTTCAGTTACATGGCACCTACGAACAAAAGGATGAGGAGAGATCAGAAAGCTTGGAGAATAAACAGGTAGCAGGAGAAAAAAATCCAAGTCTTAATTTAAATGTGTATAGGTCAGGTTGGATGCAGAGGAGGAGTGATCACAGTGGCTGTTTGTCTTCTGGCCTGTGTGGAATGAGACAGCTGAAGCAGTTCAGTACCAGGGAAAAAGGCCAGTGTAGGGTTTTGGCAGGGAATTCAGGTCAAACACGATATTACATTCTCCACTTTTCCTCTGAGTGAGAGCTGTTGTCTCAGATGCATATGCAAAACTGATTAAAACATTACCATTTAAACTGACAGCAAGAGAGAGAAGGGAGAGGAGAGGCTTAAAGGAGGCTGGGGCAGAGCATGAGCTGGGCAGAAAGTTAAGCACAAGGGGAAAATGACAAAAAGTTGGAGGAGTAGGACTCCAGAGGGTAAAAGAGGGTGAAAAGCCCCTTCTGTCATGCCTATGGGTTTATGAGGACACCCTTCAGGCACACACATCAACAGCTGTCCTCACACCACCAGGGCAGAGCCCTGGTCAGGAGGTGAAATTAGAGCAGAAGGAAAATGAGGAGGAAGTGGAGGTGAAAATGGAGGTGTTGGTGTCAGGGGCGTGTCAAGGGCGCCAGAGAAGGCTCCCCAAAACTCCTCTCCTTGACAAGAAGGGAAATCTAATTAATGCCCAACAAGGCAGCAAGAGGCAGACGTGTCCAGGGAACAGAGGTCAGGGCAGGCAGGGGCTCCCCAGGGGAGGAATTACCCGCTGGCAGCAGGAGACAGGGAAAGTGCAGCTCAGGAAAGGCCGGGAGAAGTGAGGGCAGGGCAGGACCTGTCCCCATCAGTGGGACACGGAGCAGAAATCCCCACACATGGACTCACTTGACCCAATTCCTAAAGCCTCCAGTGTCTCAGACTGAAGGGGACAGACAGTGGTGGCAGAGAGAGATTTTCAGTGGTAAAACCACATCTTCCCACCATCCCAGAATTATCTGTAGGAACCCACACAGAGCTGCTGCAGTGATTCGTTCTCTTATAGGATCAAATGCTAACAGAACAGTTTAGGAAAGGAATAATTAACTTCATGTAGTTAATTAAACTACTTCATTTAAGAATTAATAAATAAATGAGGTAAGTAATAGACATCTGTACTGAATAATATTAAATAGGATTAAAATCAAGGAAATTAAAAAAGTAAAGTAATATTTATACCAAAACTAGTGGAGAAGTAATGGACTTTTGTGCCACTGCGTTTTGGTAATACTAGCATAAAAAAAGTAAACGTGCATTCTATAAGTGGAAAACTAGGGAATAATCCACTAAGGATAGTCTTAAGACAGTGGGAATATTTGACTTAAAAGGAAGACCTGTTCAGAAGACTTTGCTTCAAGTGAGTTTTTGAGGTGAAAAAAAAAACAAAAACAAAAACAAACCTGGAAAAGACTGCAAAAGCCCCTTTAAAATTTTAAGATTTATTTTGGTAAATCTCCAGAAGGGAATATAAAATGTAGTGATCTGCAGCAGGCCGAAATAACCAGGGTTACCTGAAGGATTATTCCATGTGCCCTCTTTCTCTGAGGAGCCCAGTGGCTTGGTACCAAGGAAGAGATGGTGGAGAGGGAGGAGTAAGACATTCTCATTTTTTAAAAGCAAAAATTTTAAATACTTCAAAAAACTTCTAGAAAAGGAAAGGAAGTAATTTGCTTTTGTTGAACCTTTGCACAGTAAGTTTGAAAATATATCACAAGGGATAATCTCTGGGTAGTTTGGCTAAGGTGTGACTTGAAAGGTCTGCTACACATAAAATGTTTGCTTACTTGAACATCCAGTCACATCCACCTCAAGGCAAAATGTTGTGAAGACACCAGAGTGAATGAATGGAGATAATTGCATAATAAACACAAATAAGGAAAAGAACAACCTGGTAACAGGGGAGAGTCTTTTCCCCACAAAGTCAACATCAATGCTTTGCTTTTTAACTGATGTAATACTACAGGAGAGAGTGATCTAAATAAAAAATGGGTATAACCAGACGAAAACAACAGCAGAGAATAATTTGATACCATTTCAAAGGCTTGATCCCAAAGAATGGGCTTGTGCCTCACACAATTTTCCATGAAGTCACCCTTGCATCTCCCCCATCCGCCCTGTGCACTCCAGTGTTTTTGATGAGTTTCAAGACTTTTAGATAGAAAAGTGCCATTAGTTTCTGTGCTTCACTGCTCTGTGTGTTCTCTGTTAGGAAGGGAGGGATTACCACATTCTCCTCCCTTTTGTACTTCCCATCAAACAGATGCCGTCACAAAACACCGACGGATCCCGCTTAATTGGCGCCCCTCGAGGTAATTACACCTCCTCACCTCTCACGATTAATTGGCTCTGGTGCTCCACAGCCGCCGCGTCGTTCCTGGCTATGCAGGTGTAGTTCCCGTTGTGCATCAGGGACAGGTTGGAGATCCTCAGGGAGCTGGTGAAGTCGATGTTGTCGATGGTGACGCCGAGGCTGGCGGGGATGGGCCTGCCGTCCTTCTGCCAGGTGATGGTGATGGGCAGGTCCCCGGAGACCACCACGCAGGGAATGAAGACCCTCTGCCCGATGGAGAACCGCGGGAACTCGAAGGGTTGGATGAAAGGCGGGACTGGGGAAAAAAAAACAAACCAGGAGAGAGGAGCTGTTGAAGTCACGGGGCTGATTTCTGAAAATAACATAATGGAGCAGATGTGCAGGTGTGTTTTAATACGCAAAAGCTACACCTTCAGCAGGCACAGGACTTTGTTTAGCTTGGAAAATCACATCTTTTCAAAAGACCTTTTCATTCCTTGACCACCCAGCGCTTAAGCAGAAGTGACAAGCAGGGAAAGTCCTGGCTTCTAGAGACACCTGACATCACTGGCAGACTCTTGCAAGAATATTGAGCATCTCTTCCACAAATCACATCACCAGCTCGAGTTTCCCCCAGTCTGTAAACAGTGACATTGCCAGAAAGAGCTCAGCAACTTTCGTGGGCCTTGCTTAGATCATGGAATAAACCTGGAAGAGGCTCTAGCTTTGCTTCTTGGATGTGATGAAAGGAAGTGTGAGCTTCTCTAACTGCTCCTGGTATTTATTTCTAAGTGTTTCAAGTCACATTAATGTTGGGTAGAGGTAGAAAGAGAAAGGCATATACAGTACTTGTAGGACAGCAAATTAAGTTAAAACTGATTTCTAATGAGAGGGTTGGTAAAAGTCATAAATATTCAAGCTGGTGTTTAATTCCTGCTAAGGAAAAATCTGGCAAATCTGTTTTCTTTCTTTTTCTTTTCTTAGCATTCTGTGGCTGAACCAAAAAAAAGAAAGTATCCTATTTTCTATCATAGGAGAGAATTCTTGTCTTAATTCTTGTCTTAAAAATCTGTTGTTTTCAGGTATTTTTGATAAAAACAAATGAAACAGTGGGTTAGATTAAATAAATATAGAAAGGATAATGAGGGTGCCTCACTTTTGTCGGGTTGTGGTTGGAATGTTTGCTAACAATTTGGTAAATTGAGTCTCAAATACTTAGTCAGGTGAAGGAATCAAAATCTTCTCCAGTTCTCAGGGGAGCACTCTGACAGCCAGGGCATTGATCTAAGATAGGTTTCCATCAATCACTCCTGAAAAGGCTGCACAACCAACTTTGCAAGCAGTACTCAAATCCTCGTTTATCAAAGGAGAAGGTTCCTGGAGGTTATGTCCCTTAGATACAGGAGTGCATTCTCCTACTGCCTGAGAGATCACTTACACATAATCTGTAGTACATCCGAACATCTTTAACAGGAAAGATGGAAGGATACCCAGAGCAGAACATTTATAGTGATCTATATGAGCGAGCTGCAGAAGAAAATGGAGTTGGTGGCTTTATCTAATTGCATTTCTTTTGTCCTTTCTCCCTTTAGCAATTCTAAGGCTGTGCTTTCCTCAGAACTGAAGCAGGAGAGCTCTCCAAAGGGGTTGCAATGTGTGCCAGCCCAGTGACTTCCCCAGCAGCAGTTTTGCTCCTCTGCCAGTGTCCTGTTTCTGGGATGCAGGGACAGATACCTGTGACCATTACTCGTCAGCTCAGAGCATTTTGGGGTGACCTAATTGTGGCCTTCCAGGACCTGAAGGAGTCGACAAGAAAGATGGAGAGAGACTATTTCCAAGGGCCTGGAGTGACAGGACGAGGGGGAATGGCTTCACACTGACAGAGAGGAGGCTTAGATGGGATATTAGGGGGAAATTCTTTACACTGAGGGCAGTGAGGCCCTGGCACAGGCTGCCCAGAGAAGCTGTGGCTGCCCCATCCCTGGAAGTGTTGAAAGCCAGGCTGGACAGGGCTTGGAGCAACCTGGTCCAGTGGAAGGTGTTGGAACTGGATGATCTTTAAGGTCCCTTCCAACACGATTCTGTGATAACAAACCTCCCAAAGGACTAAGGCTTTGTTCAAATCCTTGTGTACATGCACATCACGGTGCAAGAGGTTGACACAAATCAGATACTAACTCCAGTTTTCCAGCATAGCTGTGATGCCCTTTTCTGAGGAGAAGTTATGACCATGCTCAGCTGGCACATCAGACCCACATACAGGCTTTCCCTGGCTTCTCCCAAGAGTGGCTCCATGTCCATGGTAGTGAGAAGTACCACTGCAATCAATTTTTCTGACATGCTGTGAGACTTTTTCCAGGCTGCCATCTCTCAGATCACTAAAACCTGTCCCGTTGCATCCTGAAAATCCGGCAGATCAGTCATACAGAACAAAAGAAACTTGATAGAAATCACCCTGTTTATTTGAACTTTGAGCACTGGAAATTACCTGCTTTTTTCACCAGGGGACCTACTGCCACAAAGTGAGGGAAAATGTCTGCCTGCCTCTTCAAGTTAATCCACTCACATGAGCTATCTCAGATTCTTTGTACAGCAGCAGAAAAAGGCCAAATTTCTCTCAGTATTTATTGATGAGCAGTTTATAATATAAATGGGAGTGAGAAATTACTCGAACGTGTCTGTCAAAAGGTTTTGACATAACCTTTCCCATTGCTGAGTGCAAATATCTGCTAAATGCCAAGTCCCCCCCTAGAACATTTCTGCCCAAACCCTCCCCTCACTCTCAGACATCATTACTGAAAGACATTCTAAAACTCACAACAGGGAGGCAAAATTGCTTCTGTATTTTCTGCTGAGCGTGTAACAAATTTGAACCAATCTTTTGTGGACAAAATTATATCAGAAGTCGGACAAAATGATATCAGAAGTCAGACAAAATACTGCTTGGGGATTATCATGTGCATCTTTGCTCTCCATCTCCCTGATGAAGAAAACAGGGAGCAGGATCATTAGGTCACACTGAAGTATTTTTCGGAAAATATTGATTTGCGAGGCTGCATTTACCAACCCTAAAATTTAAGTAGCAGCCTGCAGAGCATTTCAGAAATTGGCTAAAATATTTATAGACAGCACATTTCCCTTCTACTCAGGTTTTTAAGATATAGAGGAAATCAGCATATATTTCTGCCTCATAAAATATAATGTATATTCAACCTGCAGCAGCTTCCAGTCCTGACAAGGAGCTTATTTTAAAAACCAGTGTGTGATTTAAAATCAGTACTATAAAGAAAGTAAATAGTCTAGCAACAACTCTGAAGTATCGAAGAACATTTTTCAACTGCGGTATTCACCAGTTTGGTTTGATAAAGGAAGTTTCTGGTGACCTAACACAGCACATAAACTTTCTCCCTGCTATTTTGAAGAAGGAAATGATCACAAAAAAATCACTTATTAAAAATATGTGATGAAGATAGGCAATTAATTTCTGAAACACTAAAGTTGCCATCTCTCTCTCTCTCTCTATATATATATATCTGCAATAAAAGGTTGACATATATCCTTGACAGAAGAAAATATCAAGTTTGATTAACTAGCATGTGGAGGTTTTTTTCAAACTAAAGCTGCATCATTGCCAAACAGCACTAAAAATATAAGATAACATAGTATTTTAACTCTGAGACAGAAAATTTACAGTAGGACAGATGTATTGAAATGTGTGTTTAAAATACTTCAAGGTGTGTTTATTTTCCCTTCCTATATGTAGCTTCAATTTGACCATACTTCAGAGGTTGTATTTGATTTTGGGGGGGAAATTATGCTATTTTATATATATGTGTTGTTACATCTTAACCAGAGAAAGGGAGAACAGGATATGAATGTGTGATTCTGTTCGTGGGAGGGATGTTTCTCTCTCCCTGCAATGGGCAAAAGAGTGAAAATCTGTGCTTCATGCAACCAAGTGCTGTGCCTTGGGAGTGCTTTATTGATGAGTGCTTGAATTAAGTGTCTGTTTAAGAAGGGGAGCACGGGCCAGTCTCATTAGTGCTAATACAGGAAGATTTAAATTATGTTTTTGTGCCCTAGCAAGGTCTCCTGTACCTCTGGGAGATTGCTGTAAAGGAGGGCAAGGAGGGCTTCCACGCTGCTCTCCATTAGCAGAGGAACATCCTTAATTTCTTGCCCTCAGTTCCATGGGAGTTATGTTGGAAGGAACTGCTGAGATGATTCACTAAAACAGGGCATCCTGCAGATGGCCTGTTTCCTGCAGCAGCCTTGTGAACATGCTGCTCCTCTCCCATGGCTCTGCACAGAAAAATGAAAGCCATCCCCTGCTTTATCAGTATAAACAGTTCCCTAGCGGATTTTCTTCCAACAATACTATTTCAGGAGCTGTGTCTGCAATATAAAATACTTCTGGCAATGAATATTGATGTCTGATGCAAAATAATAACCACCAAGCTGTGCAGCCTCCTTGGGCAGCTGCGTGATCCTGGATTTCATGTGAAAAGGCTTCACCCTTCACCTTAGTCCCCGCTTCCCTTCCCTGCCATGCAACACTGGTGTTCACAGGCTTCTGATGCTGCTATGGGAGCTCCTCCAAAAGGAGAGAGGGTTTAAAACATTGTGTAGAAACCAAGAGTCATGTCTCATCCATCTACAGAACCGCCTCCTTTCAGCCCCCTCTTTGTGAGGGCAGAAGTGAATGCCCTTATCATATTGAAGCACCATGCAAACCTGGCATGATGGGAGCTCAGTTCCCTGCCCACGGGGATGCATTTGCTACTAATTTTCAAAAGACAAAACCTAGATTTGAAGATAAGAAAGCAGCTGCAAGAGCATATTAACACAACAAGCAGTTAACCCTCCTTGTTAAAGTGCTGTCTGATTAGAGGCCTCGCTTGCAGGTTACATGTCCAGAAGTACTAAGCAGTTAATTTTACTATTCTTTTGGAACCTGGTCCAGAGCTACTGCCCTTGTTAAGCCCCTAAAATGATCTAAAATTATCTTTGTCCTCAAGCATAACTGGGAAAAGTTAAGATCAACAAAATCAGAGCCCAAAGTTACAGATTTAGATGAGAGAGGACTTCAACAGAATGATCTTTGTCTCTGAAAATCTTTCCCTTGAGCTGTTTGGTTTCACACTACCATCCCTTTCACCTTCACCCCGGGACTGTACATAAGCAGCTGATTTTATATCACCCTTCTGTTTCTCAGGGTTAATACCTTGGAGATTTTTGGGATGATGTGTGTTGTACACATTGTTTGAAATGAGGCCAGCATGCTCCAAACCTGCCATGCACACACAGTCTTGCTTTCTGTATGTCCTTACTACATGTACTTACACACACAGTGCTAATAGCTCACACTAACTTGGTGCAGCAAAGTGCTTAAAATTTTAAGGGCAGTTTCAGTGAATATATAAGGCAGTATTTCAAATATATTTGACAAAACAAACACAGGGAAAAAGGAGGAAGAACATTCCTTCTCCCAAACCTGAAGTAAATAATGCTGCACTGTGAGAGAAGAGGGCAAACTTTTGATAAATCCAAGCATAACATACAGATACTCTCGAACTCCTTAGTTGAGGCTCTTATTCAAGTATTAAGGCTCATTTCACATTGTTTACATAATTCATAAATAAAGGCACCCATACACCAACTTAAATTGTGTTTGAAAGACATAAGACTGTGCACAAACCCAGGGAGTCTTATTTTAGATTTAAGTGAAAAGCTTTATATTTGTACATAGTAATTCCTCATCCTGAAGATGAGGACAGCAGAGAAACAACTTTAACAGACACTTTTGTGTGACCATTTCCTGCAGTGTCAGAGGTGAAGTCATTAGAAATGCAGTACATTAGAAGTGTGCTGCTGTAAAATAAGACACAACTGCAGCATCCACATGACACTTGTGAGATTTTAAAGAGTGTAAGTCAGCTGTTTTAATGCAAAGACAACCCTGAGTTGCTCTGTGCTGAATGGCAAAAAAAAAAACCTTACAAGAATACCAGACTGTTTTGGTCTTTTCATTAGGTATTTCTACAGGTTAAGTGGTGGGATTCTTACACAGGAGATATCCTTATTAAAATGCACATTCCCTTAAATCAGACTCTGCCTCTCCTTGCTCCCCGTGCCCATTATGTGACCTGAGGATGACTGGTAAGTGCATTTTTGCAGGGTGTTTTGCACAACTGCACATTCTCACCCATTCTCATCACGTGGTCCTTGCGTGATTCCTGCCTGTGACAACCCTGTCACTTCGAGACATCTGAACATTTCTTCCTGAGGAAGCTGTGACAGGCTTGGAGGGATCCAAGCCCATATTGCGTGGGAGAGTGAGAGAAAGGCAGAAAGTGATGTAATAGAGGAAATATCTGAAGGACATCAAGGCCAGAAGTTTTTTCTGGCTCAATTTATTGGCAAGGTTCAGCCAGCAGGACAGGTAAGATCTTAGATATGTACATGAAACTGAATTCACACTTGGCATAATCCATGGCACAGCCTGAAATTTGAACAGATTAGCAGACTGATTGATGACAGAATGCACCATGATACCAAGAAACTTCGAAAGATTTCCCCTGATGTTTTTCCCCTTCTGTGCCTGCACATTTTTCACTATTTAAACCAGCCCTCCCTGAGCAGCAGTGCAATGCAAATGCACCAATAATATTTTATATGTCAGAAAAAGCTAGATGCTTCCAAGGAAAGGTGAGGAGAATCTATTCAAATAGTTGCAATATGAAGCTATTTAGAAGCAGCCCCTGTTTGTTTTGCTTGTTTTCTAAAAAGAAACAAGGCTGATAGAATTCTTTTATGTGGTTCACAACAGGTGAAGTGCTATCACTTTGGTATAAGGCAACAAAAAACCTTCTAAATCAGAGAGATGTACAAGTTCTACAAGATCAGAAACAGCCCTTTTGAACACCACACTTTTTATTTTAATGATGCTGTACCCTTCCCTCTCAGGGGCTTCTTTTTCAATTAATTCCTGTTGGAGAAGTGTGAATAGCAGCAGGCTGTTTACATGAGAATGTGTCCCACGGGACTGATGACAAGAAAATCATCACTTACTACTGATGGCTTTTACTGTAGCTGGGAAAACTATTACTATGAATTGCATAATAAAAAATGGAGATAATAACTCACTCCTGTTTTTAAAATGCTCTGGGATCTACTAAAATGCTGTAAAAGAGATGCTGTTATTATTATTTTACAATTTTGCACTTGAAGGTTGGAGGTTTTTTTCAATGGAAATAGGAAACTTCCAGGTGGGGTAGGTAATATAACCTCTTTTTTTGTTTGTCAACACTTCTCTTCATAAGACTATTTCCATGTGCTTGCAGTTTGGTTTTTGTTTGGATAGCACTTTTCCAGGCCAGGTGTCTGCCTCAGGCTGAGCCACTTCAGCTGGAAAGTTTCAGCTACAACTCTTTGGCCCTTTCCAAGAATAAGGGGTGAGAGAGGAAAAATAGAGATGCAGTATAAATAAACTCTACTATAAAAATAAAAAAGACATTGTGAGAATATGAGAAGTCCCACCAGTTAGCAGCAAGGATTTCAAGTTTGGCAGGTGCTGGCACTAGCATCAGATATCTTGCTGCCCCTATGAAAAGTCATCACAAGGGTGCCCAAATTTTGCTGTCTGAGTAAAACCAAGTAAATAGATAGACAAAAATCCCACAGTGATCATATCTTCAGAGGATATTTTCCAGTGACTAACAGCTAAGATCTCCCAGGGTCTGAGTAACACATCCTTCAGTGTCTGAGTCAGTTCCAGACACGTGGGGCAGGTGCAGCCTGGTGAGAAGTGAGAAATCAGAGCAGATTTGTTTCTCTAGAGCTCAAATAGCTCCCGTGCTGGGCCCAGGGAGCATGAAAAAAAGTTGTTTCAATGCAGAGAGAAAGGAAAGAGATGTGGGGGCCAAGGGAGCAGCATGGGGAACCAGCCTGCATTGCTGGGCGTGCAGGTGGCATGCAAGGGATGGAGCTGAAAGTGGCACAGGGGGTAACAAAGGGGAATTATAGAATTGCATTTGGACCAGTGGGGGGATGTCAGAAGTTGGCACTTGGCTTGTGGTGGGATTGCAGAGGTGATAAGGGTTGGTAAAGTGGAGCTGGGAAACTGCTGGGGGATGCGAGGTCGGGACAAGGGAACAGTGGGGTGAGGTACAGCACTGACAGTGAGCAGTGAGCCATGTGAGGGGGAGACGGGCTGAAACCCAGTGGAGATGGAGAAAGTGAAGGCTGGCAGAATCACAGAACCACAACCAGGATCATCTGGGTTGGAAAAGACCTCCAAGATCACCGAGTCCAACCTTTGACCAAATACCATGTTGTCAACTAGACCAGAGCTGTAACTGGAGGCTGGAGAAAAGGTTGGGAGCTCCTCATGAAGGGCAAGACTATTTTTGAGTCATGAGAACAAGGAAGTGAAGAAATGGGATGACAAAGATATGGGGGACACATTGATTTTGGAACCCAGAGAAGAACCAGGACTTGGACAACGATGAGCTGGAGAAAACTAAGGAGGACAGGTCATTCTGAGAAGGAATGAACACAAAACGTGCATCTTCCATGGAATATTCTTTTCCTTAGGATCTCTGACTCCAGTAGCCCTTTATCACTGGCAGATGTGTATGAACTCCACTAAAAAACCATGAGAGCCAAACAGAGAGTGAGAAAACAGTGCTAAGAATAATTCTGCTCTTGGCAAGGACCTGTGCAAGGCTAATCTCAATGATTACTTTTGAAGATGTCAGTAACTGCTGTTTCCACTTCGAAGGAAGGAGAGGAAAGGGGGTTCAGTTTACTTTACAAAAAAAAGAAAAGCTAACAAGAAAATTACATTTAACATGGGCCAAAGCAAAACACGTCGAAGAGGTATTATTACAGCTGCAAAGGCAAGTGGTGGGCAGGTATAGAATACCATAAATTAAATAAGAACAGTCACAGTCTCCCCCTGTTACTTTTGCATTACAGGGTGGGGAGTTTTCATGGCTTTGTGTCAGAACTCAGAACTGGCCAATTCATTTGTCTAAATATTAAAAAAAAAATAACGCCGAGATGGTTTGATTTCCAAAAAGCTCCATTAGGAGTCAGGCACGGGCCCAACAGAGCTGTGTCTGCCAACCAGAAACCTGCACGTTTTCCTGCCAGCTTGTCCACTCAGCTCCCAGCAGCCAGGTGATGGGACTGCTAGCTTCCAAAGTCAGGTTTTGGGACAGAGACAAGGGACAGGTAAGGGCTGGTGGAGGGGGAGGAGGGTTGACATGCCACATCTCTGTGGGGCAGAGTTATCTGGAGTCTGCAGACTGCACGGGTGGCTATGCAGACAAGGGCACCAGCTACTCCTAAAAAATGGGATAACTGATTTCTTGGAGCGTCTAATTGCTCCTTCTGATCAACAGTGCAAAGAACTAGTAGGCCTAAGGTCAAACAGCACATAAATGCCCAGTTCCCAAGCTTTTGGCTCCCTGACAGCCTGCCAGGTGGGAGGCTCTGAAAGCCCCACTCAGGTTCTCTGGCAGCCAGAATTTCACTTAAACTGTTCTTCTGTCTGTGATCTTATAATGATTTCCAAAGAACGATTTCACTTTCGTTTGGATGTTTGTAAATCCCAAAATTCTCCACAGAATGGATAGTTCTCTTGTATTGGATTACAGCTCATGCTGTTGCACATCTTTATTTAAATGCTGATTTTAGAAAGCCCCCATTCAAGACAGAACAAAGATGCTTCATGTGCTGGAGGATTTGCAAAGTGAGAAGTAAATATGGCAGAGGACTGCCAACAAGAAAAACCAATTGTTCACCTCATGCAGATAAATGCTGCCCTGTAGAGCCAAATTCTGCCTTCACCTTTGCCACAGATCTCTCAGATAAAGCTAATTAAATTACTTAATCTGTCTTTCCCAGGGGGTTGCTAAGCTGGGTGACGTGAGTGCTCTGAAGAAAGAAAAGAAACTCTCAGAAGCAAATTCGTTTCAATGGGAGCAGAGCTTTGAACGTAGAAATGCTATGTAATAGCAGGTGAACTGGAAAAATTAAGCTGCAGGCTTCTGAAATTGAACATTAAAAAAATCTGTGGATACTTTTAAGTTCAATCTGTGCCTCAGTTGCCATTTTCCAAAGGACTCCTGGTCACCCAGGTGGGTTTTGAAAATGAACATATTGTTTCTGAAACATTTGGATACCACAGAGATTATAAGCTCATGAGGAAATTAATAATTATGTCCTCAGAACAGAACATGGAGGGAATAAAATACTAAGTAACAGCTCATAAAGTGTCACCTATCCTGAATCACCCTTCAGATGTTGAGGTCACCCAGGAAACTTGTAGCAGAACTGAGAGCAAACCAAAGGACTCATGATGTTGAAGATGGACAAGAATTCTCCCTCTGTTTCTCTGGAGAAGAAATAATTATTCTGATGGTATGAGAAGCTGAACTATAAATAAGGATATCTGAGCACTGATAATAACTCCCCTTACAATGTCCTATTTCAAAGTACTTTTAACCTCCAGTATGTAAACTGGGCCATATTTTGCATTTCTGAGGATCAGATATAAGTGCCTGAAAGTCACGACGTTAACTTTGGAATCTATAAAGTGAAAAGGCAACGCACACATTAATAATATTTTAAAGCAACAGGGCCACTTTTGACTCTCCACTAATGGCAGATAGAAAAGACTATGTAGTTCTAGAAAACAATACATAGCCATCTAAAAATCCACTGTGACAATATTGACCTCCAGATACAAGAAAAGAACCTTGAGAACTGTTCAGGTCTGACATACGAAGCTCACCTTTGACATTTTGGGCTTAGCATATGAAGTCAGGTTATTAACATTTTTTTTTTTTTCAAATACCAGTGTCTTGTCAATAACTTTATTAAAGTTATTCAGAGCATATTCAGTCACTGTTCAAGATTTCTGACCAGTCAACGGCCCTGGCAGTTGAATATCCAGAATTACAGCAGAACACCATCAAAGAATTCAAATCACTGACAAAAGCTACAGCTCAATCAAAATGGAGAGGGCTGGCAATCTGCTTTCTGAGGGAGGAATTGTCAAGTTCGAAATTGTAACCTAATGGAAGATAGAACAGGATTGCACCTGAGCTGTAAGGATAGACTGCTGGATTTGTTTTGTCTGGCTACATTCGTTTTGACAGTCATTTGAAGAATGGAGTCATTTAAGTGGCAGAATTCCCCACCAGATTTACCACGGTGGCCTATTAATGCAGCAGCAACACAGTTACTGATTTGTCATTCAGCTCCTAAACTGTATCAACAGATGTGTGATATTATTGTGGTGTCAAGCAAGGTACAACATATATGAAAGGAAAAGGTTTTTATACCACAGCATGTGTCCAGTGCCCCTGATGGTCTCAGGTGTGTGAGATGTCATGCCTTTCAGAGTCCAAATTGCTCATGGTTTAAAGCTAATCCCCTAAACCTCTTGAAATAATTAGCAATTGCATCACTCCAGGCTGATACCAAAGGGCAAAACTACCAGAGCAGAAAGAATTTAAAAGGTCAGATATCTATAACAAAGTCATTTTAGTTTATTGTTCTCTGCATCTTACCTGAGAATGGATACAGGAATCAACCTTCCTTACTTCCTCTCCCCCACAAAAAAAAGCTCAGAAAGTTTCTAAGAACTTCAGGATCAGTGAAATCATACCTCGATTCTTCCTACAAGTTCACATGAATTGCACTATTTAGTGGCCCCATTGCTCAAAAGTAGGTGCTATTGCAATCAGCTTTTCTGTCTTTTGTATCCTTATGAATAGGTCTGAGCATTGCCAATATCAGAATAGTCAGGACACAATGCTAAAAAAATTCCTATTCTCCATCTATTGCTGAAGTCTTTCAGGGCCATCTGAACATCCTCGTTTTGGACTATTTGAATAGATTTTTAGCATCCTCTTAGAATTTCAAGTCACATTTATTTACAGCGTTACTTTTCTAAGCATGGAGAGCACTCAGATAATCACTTAATAAGAGGAAAGCAAGGTTAATGCTTTTAGTTCCTGTCTCTGCTTATTGGTAAAAATACAGACACTAAAATTCTCATCTCATTTTTTAAGAGCTGGAAAGTCACTGGCTAATGAAAATGTGAACTTTGCTACCCAGCAGAGAAAACAGTGAAACAGTGAAAGGTAGGGGACAAACCATTAATCTCCTGACTTAATTGTTGCAGCGAAAAACGCTCATGGAAAATTTGCTGCTGCAAGGCTCCCACTTGGAGAGCAGTTGAATGAAGGAGAGTAAAAGTCAAGAGAGAACAAGACACGGCGACCGATGAGCACCTGTGTCATCATTAAAAATAAACACAAAGCTGGATTAACCTTCTTAAGTGCCAGGACAGTCCTCGCGTGCGCGCGACTCTGCCTTTCCACAGGTGACACAGCAATTATCCCGGCTCGGTTTTCCCGGTTAACCTCACCTTTCACCGTCACGTGCACGCTCTGGCTGGTGGACAGCTGGGGCTGGACCAGGACATTGCAGGTGTATTCCCCCTCGTCCACCTCCTTCTGCACATCCGAGAGCTTCAGCGTCCCGTTGTTCTCAAACGCCACCTGGCGATGGTTGAACGGGAGCAGGTTGGAGTTCTTGTACCACTTGATGGAGTAATAGGGGTACCCGATGACCCTGCAGTGGATGTAGGTGTCCCTCCCAGCTATGGCCGTGATGTTCTTCATCGGCCTGATGCTGGCCGGCCCTGGAAAGGGAAAAAGAAACTCTTGGAAACAATTTAAGGGCATGTTCGCTTCAGGAAGCGTGCGTGCTGATTTTTCCAGAAGTACAAATGCTGACGACATCGAGGGATGTGCCTCGCATGACACTTCTTAGCGTTTGACAGTTTTTCCTTTCAAGAGCTGCTTAAGCAGTTTTCCTAATCTTTATATGCTCTAGTTTTTTCCTCACCCTGCAGCATCCATACTAATTATGTGGGGGGGAATATGTTTGCACTTGCCTGATAAAATCTTTGCTGCCTTACAAGTTAAAAGGCTGAGTGTGATTTAATTAATGTGAAATACTAACACGGATACAAAGCCTGAATCCTGTTACACATGAGAACACTCACAAAGTTAGCTTTTTATTTTTTATGTGTATGAGGTATAATACCGTGAGGGTGGGTATTATGCCATGTAGAGCCAGAAATTCAAGCTAAAGTTCTGTATACATGAATAATTAAATGAATGTTGGACAAGTGAAGGAAGAAAGGAAAAGAAAAATACCCCATGCACAGCAGGACTAAAGTAAAGAAACCATGAACTAGTAGAGATGAGTAGAGGAAAAACAGACTATAGAACACAAGCCAAAGGGTTATTTCAGTATTTAAACATCCCATACACTTTCTAGATGGGGCTGGAGAGACAGGAAGGGAAAAGAGAGCGGGGGGGAAAGAAGGGAGTGGGGAAAAAACAGTAAGTTGGTTTTGGCATTCCAAGACTGATTTCATCACATGCAAGAATCTTCTTCTCCACTACAATGAGTTATGTGTGTTGTTTGTTTTGTTGTTTTTTTTTTGAGGAGCTGATTTGACAAGCACCTCTTACGTTTATTCGAGCCTGGTACGGGACGACTCCGGCAGAGTTGTTGGCAGTGCAGCGATAAACGCCCCCGTCTCGGACCTGAGTGTTGGAGATGTTCAGGTAACTGACCACGTTGCCCTCAGAGGTGATGATCTGGCTGATCCGGTGGCTGCCGTCCTTCACGATGGGATCTTCATCCAAAGTCCAGGTGATCGTGGGCAGGGGAGTCCCCTTCACGTTGCACACGAGGGACACTGGCTCTCCCGGGCTCACCACTTTCTCGCTGAAGGCAGAAATGATTTTGGGAGTTCCATCTGCGGAGGGAAAGAAAAGCAGGAAAACAGTGCTTACGAGGTGTAAAGCTTGTTCTCTCTATCCTGGAGCCTATCATATGAGCCAAGGTCTTTCTTAGAAATGATGCAAACAATTGAGTTCCAGGATGCAACTCTAATTATTGAGAGAAACAAGTTTTGGTGGTAGAGGACTTAAATGACCCTTTGCTTATGGCAGGTTTCTTTTTTATTTCCTAAGAAACGTGGTACTGACTCTGCTGCAATAAAAACACTTTAATGGATGGATCAGGCAACTATAAGTTATGTGAATATATCATAAGTTACATATCATAGGTTATATGAACCTCCGGGTTCCTGCAGAAAACTTTTGAAGCCATGTGCAATTCCTCACAAAAGACATACAGCAAAACCTCAACACATTTGGGGTTTTTATTCTCCTGGTAGATTTAGTTCCTTGGAAAGCTAAGGATGAATGCTGTTGCCAAGAGCCAGGCATAACTTGCACAGGCTGATTCCACAGAGCTGTGCCAGTGCAGTTTAGTCCTGACCCACAACACCCCATTTAGCAAAGTGTTAAATTAAGCTTTTCTGAACACAGATTGCCAGTAACAGCAGTGATGCCAATTTCTTTCTGTGGTCATTTTGTGCCACAGATAAATATTTCCCTGAATGAGAGCACTCAAACGCTTGATCCGGTGAACTGTCTCCCAATTTACTCAGCCTCTACCAGGCAAGTGAGCAAAGAAAATGGATGGACACCAAAACTTTGTAAGCAGGGAGCAGGATTAAATACCCACCTCTCCAGAGAGTTCAGTGGGGGAACATTTAGGAGTGGTGACATCCTGCTATTAGTTAGGAACTTCTTTCTGGGGTCATTCAATGCATGTTTGTCTTCCTTTGAAAATATTCCTTTCCAAGCCGTATGTAAGATGGAATTTCAGTGCAGTTGGGAGCAGTAAGAACACAAGGAGCAATCTAGTCTCAAGATGGGTTTTAAAGGGCCAAGTGGCATGTAAACTAACTGATTTTGGTGTTCTTACAGCATTAGTGACTGCAAAAACAGGAGAAAAAGGTGCCTCATCACCCAGAGAGGGGCTGAAGACACTTGGAAACTCATTTTGTTTGTCCTTTAAGGACAAATCTGGTGCAGGACAGAGGATGTCAGGACACGACTGACAAGTCTCATGCCCTCTTTGATGCATTATTTATTCATCTCTTCATGTACAGTCTGCTATGTATTACCTATAAATTTAGGAGGATTCTTCCATTGCAATGTCAGTGCCACACAGAGGAAACTGAGGGAACTGGTATGATGTGTGCAAGACTTCCCAAAAACTAGAATTAAAAACAGGGCTGCAAAATTCCCTTCTTTGCCACAGGGTAAAAAACATAAGCACTGGCACTCTCAGAATGCTGAAAGGCCTCAGCATCCCTGGAAGAGCATTTGATTTTATTTGATCTCATAATTTTTTCCTCTGCCCCCCTCTCTCTTTCATTTCTGTCCCATCAGTTGTGTGACAGAGTCCTAATTTAATTATTTATTTTCATCCCTGACTCCCTTTCCTTTGCTGTGCATTAGATACTGTCACCCCTCAGAAAGCAGAACAACAGTAACAACAAAAAAAAAGCTTTTTATCCTGAGAGAAAGCCGACACAGGACCAATAAACCTGTGAGTGTGCACACCATGTACCTCTGCCATCCCTCCTCCTCTTTTTTTTTCCCCCCTTTTTTTTAATTCAAGTGACAGGCTTTTTCTGAGATGAAAGCAGACATTATTTTCCCAGCGAGACCTGAGTGTCTTTGAAATCTTTCCTGCTGTTGCTCTCTGATAACCTGCACTCTCTCGACACCATGATAGATTATCAATATGCTCTTTAGGCTTTCTTAGTCACGGGAGATGGTTGCCGAGGTAACTTAGTCCAGGCAGGTAATCTCTTCTTTTCCTATAAAGACTCTAAAAATAGTGTCCATGCCATGCCTGCACTACAACCTCATTAGTGAGCAGCCTTTGTACAAATTGATGACTCTCCCCACTTGATTATCCTGTAGAATGTTGTGTCAGTTATTTAAGATGATCCCCAAGCTTTCAGCCAATAAGGCCAAACAGAAAAGCTCTGCCCAGGAGAGGTTTGAATTTGAATAGAAACCTTTTTGGGAAGATGTAAGGGTAGAAGACTCCTCTGGAAGATTTACAGCAAGGAGATCCGGGCTTATTTTGCTTAGGAAGACCTTCCTGTCAGGAAGAGGCATCTTTTCCAGAGATGGTTTCAGATGTTTTCTCTTCTGCATTCCAGAGAAACTCTCTCTGCTATGAGAAAAAGGTCAGTCCTTGCAGAGATGTTTGAAGGCCCCCACAGAGGGGGCTGGCAGGAATTATTAAAGCCCAGAGAAGAACAGGGGGCGTGTCTTCCCCCACGCCCCGTGTTTAAAGAGCTGTTGAGGTTAATGTTCTTCAAGTCCAGTGTTCTTGACTTTGGAAATAAATTTTCCTACAGCCCTTCCACTGCACTTTGGGGGTACCTGTATCTTCCCTCACAGATGGATCTTTGTTTTCAAACCAGTGTTTCCATTCTATCAGTTTTTGCCCAAAGCGGGGCACGACAAACCCCACCGAGAGTCTGGGAGTACCCTCCGATTTTAGGGTTCCCTTTACAACGACGGCACCAAAGACAACTTATACATTATCATGGACACCAGGATTGCTGGTGGGAAAGCAATGGTGGAGACTGACCTTCCAGAACCACCTGGACATAGTCCTGGGCAGACATCTTGTCCTTGCGCACGAAGCACTGGTAGGCTCCCCCGTCACTCTTGGCCATGCCGTCCATGATGAGGTTCTCCCGGTTGACCCCGGTGATCCGGACGTTGTTCCCGGGGTTGATGATCTCCCCGTTCCGGTACCAGGACAGCTCCTGGTCCTCAGTCCCCGTCACGCTGCAGGACAAGGACACTTGGCTGCCGACGCTGCTTTTGACTTTCCGGGGGCTGATGGTGGCTTTTAGTGGCTCTGGAGGTTTAAATCAAAATAAGGGGAAATAGAATATATGAAGTTACAAATGTGCATTTTTGTGCAAGTAACAAATTAACTATCAGTTAAGGAGAACGATAAAAAGCACGGCCACACCCTTCTAAAAAAACCCACGCAAACAAACAACAGATGGCTGTGTTCACTCCAAGAAGCATTTTTGCCACTAACAGCCATGATAAAAAAAAAAAATAGATCAATAGGGATAACCTACTCAACACATGATATAATCCCATGCCCGAATGAACAGCAGGAGCAGATCTACAGGTAACACTGTTGGTGCTGAGGGCCTAGACACGGCACTACACATGTTTTGGGAGGTTAGGATGTTATTTCTCATGAGTTCAGTGTGCACCTTTGAACTGGTACATTAAGTGCATTCCTGAAGTTCATCTTCTGTTTTGGTTTCCTGCAAAAGAATCTCAGTTTATGTGTTCCAAAACTACTCCCTGATGTGAAGCAGTGCAGTCTATGCCAACGATAAGGAGATCAGCTTTCAAGGGTGGAAGATGTTAATGTAGGTATACCCACAGATATCCATCAGACATGGATATGGAAGTGTTTTAGTGTGTGGGCTCACAAGATTTTCTGTTTTGATGTGGGAGGACTACAACATTTTCAAGTCAGCCTTAAGAAACAGTAGGACATACATAATGCAAGCTTTGTATCATGAAAAAGAGGATGAAGTGTTGAAGAGAAGTCATAAACATAAATGCAAGGAAAACAATCTTTATCCTGCCACCTAACAGTTATTACAGAACACAGATTTCTTCCCATGCTTTGTATATATTGCTTTGACTTCCTTATAAAGGTAAGGGATTATTTTCACCACTGAATATCTCCATATTTCCTATAAAAAGACCACAAAGGCTCAGAAGTGTCAACAACCCATTAAACAAAACAGTCACACTCGAGGGCATCACCAACATCCCAGAGCCACAGTGATGCCAGTGAACCACTTTCTCCTTTGTAGAGGAGGGTAAAACTCCTTTTCCCAAATGGTGCTTTCTGTCAGCTTAATACAGAAAGTATTTACTATAAGTTTTGACTTTGTATCATCCCAGGCAGACTGAATTCAACTCAATTTATGAATACTTTGGGAAGCAAAGCTCCTCCATAATAATTTATGAATTGCTGATCTTTAACCTTGATTTTATTTTGCTCAAAAACATTATGTGTAAGTATTTGTGAAGGTTTTTTTATGGCCTGAACTTCTCACAGACTTGCCTCATTTCAGTTTGCTAGTCATGCTGCAGAGATGGAAACACTAGTTCACAAAGCATTATTTCTATTCCAGGAAATAATTTTTGTTTTAACAATAGAAGAACAGCATTTTTCCAGTGAGGTGCTCCTGAAGTGATAATTATCTTTGCAGAATTTGTGAAACATTCAGGATATTCACACATGAATACTCAGCTGAGCGGAGGTACGAGTACTCAATATTGCTGAACAACATGAGTCATGGCAGGGAGAGTTTGGCAGCTTTATTTATGAGAACATTTGCAATTTCTTTTTAAGCATCCAATTCAAGCTTCTAAATTACACATCTTCCATGTGATAAATTACAGAGCTACACCAGAAATTGCATCTATTTGCACTTCTGATCGCTCAATTGGCCAACTAACTCATCTCTGCAGAGATGACTTTCTCTTGTTCCACAACTTTGAGAAGTTTAATCATTCCTAAGATAAATTAACAAAGCAGAAGGTACAGCAAGATAAGGCAGCACTTTTCCTGGTGAAAACACCCAAGCAAAAAGTGGCCTGAGGTCTTGGCTCAGCCCAGGACTTACTGAGGCAGGAAGGCCTACCCTGACAAGTCCCAAAATCCAATCAAAGGATGCAAACAGTGCGAGCTGTCTGTGAGGAGTTACTGGTGGCACCATGGTAATGTTTCTGGAGTTGAACTGTGCTAAAACCAGCTAAAACCAGTTTACCAAACTCCCAACACACATCCTGCTTTTTGAAGCTGGATGTGACAGATAAGCTGGTAGCTGGCCTGGAAATTTTTGACCAGCAGTCAGTCACTTTATACTATAAAAGCCCAGTCCCCTTTCATACAGTCAGGTTCTTCTAACACAACCCTTCTTGAGGTGTGTGTGTGGAGATTTCTCCCTTGAGTCGGGACACCCTCCAAGGTTACTCCTCGAGGCTGAGAGAAGGAGTTTTGGTATGGGTGAGTCACATCAAATCTCTCCTTAATGATCATTTATTTTTGCTTGCTTTAATATAATTGCTTCAACAACTGCTTCAGAACAATGCACTATCCTATCTCATACTATACTACTAGTATTTTTAGCTTGAATATTGTGTAGTAAATAATTCTGATTAAGTGATCATTTGTAAAAATAAAACATTTGTAATAATAAATAATTTTATTTGATCGTTTGTAGTAATAAATTTGTCTGATCTTTCGGAACAATAAATAATTTCATATAAACATTCTCATTCTGCCAATCACCAAAACCCGCGGGACGAAAGCGGTTCAGTCACACCTCTCTAATTCCTTAAAATTTAAACTGCTGGCATAATCCAAGGCTAAGACTGGATTCAGCCACGCCCAGATTCCTGCCTGAAGGAGTTTAGAAAGCGAGGGAGCCCTTTCTGCACCTCGTGACTCAACAGCAGTTGACAAATTAATAATAAACAAATAAATAAATGTAATTATTAAATTTAATCGATTAATTAAATTAATTAATAAAAATAATTAAATTAATTAATAAAAATTAATTAATTAATTAATTAAAAATTAATAAATTTTGCCTAAGTTTTTTCCACTCCCCCCACCCCCAGCCACACTCACGTTTGACGTAGAGCCTCCCAACCATCTCGGCGGTGCCGTAGTTGTTCCACACCTCGCAGACGTAGCTCCCGGAGTCCGAGGGCCGCGTGTTCTCGATGAGCAGACCCGTCACCGTCTGCCTGAACCTGCTGTCGGGCTCCCAGGGGACGTTGTCCTTCAGCCAGCGGTACTTTGGTGCGGGGTGCCCTGATGCTTTGCAGGGCAGCTCCACTCGCTGTCCTGCCATGGCTTTGCGGTGGTCAAACCCATCTAGAATAGATGGAGCTGAATTCGCTGGATCTGGAAGGGAGAGCAGCAGGTTTTTTTCAATGGGATTGTTAAAATTAATCCGCTAAGAAATGTGTACCAGAGGGTGGTTGAGTGTTGGAACAGGCTCACAGCCCCAAGCCTGAGAGAGCTCAAGAAGCACTTGGATGACACTCTCAGGCACACGCTGTGACTCGTGGTGTACAGGGCCAGGAGCTGGACTCGATGATCCATGTGGGTCCCTTCCAACTCAGCATATTCTGAGATTTTTTTTTCTCCTGCAGTTTTTGACTCACCAGCTCAGTGTTTTGGGTACTACAGTTTGCCCCTCTGACCCAGCCATCAGTCTGTAACAGCTCAGTAGTGGTGGCTGGGATCCAGCAGCACATGCTGCTAAAGCAACTCAGGACTACTTGGAAATCCTCTCACTGGATATTTTCCAGGTGGCAAACATTTCGCTGGTCATCCTTTCTGTTCCCTATCAGAGCCAGAAATGTGTTGCTTTAACAATTATTGCTACTTCTATTCTAGGCTGAAGCCAGCACATTGTCCCTTCTTCTCGGCCGTCTGAAGGCTTTGAATTTAAGGAGCAATTTATTCCCTTGTCAGGAGAGAAATGGGCAAAGGCACAGGAATTTCTGTCTGCAGTCTGACAGACAAGTATTTTCTTCTTCTCTGGAACAAGAACTTAAGGTGACAAGAACAGCTTAATCCTGCAACTTTCTGTGCTTAACTTGCTGACAAAAGCAGCTCTCAGACAAACGCACTCGTGAAGCACCTGGGATATATTTATGTATCTCACAGATGTCTGGCAGGATTGCCTTCACCAGAGGTGCACGTACCCCACCAGAAATACTACTCTGTTTGGGATTTTGTTGTTTTTTTTTTTAAGTTTGAAAACTTTTGGAGGCTGAAATTGTCATGATTTATAGTTTTGTGCAACGAGCTGGAAGCCCCTCCTGGAGCTATTGCAACATAAATACTGAACAACAAATCAACAAATATTCATCAAAGCGTTTTCTCATCACACACACCCACTTTGCTAAGATTTCTGACTCACAGAGAAACTTCACTTGATGATCAGCTCCTATCTGACACACTGATCTCTTTTTGGGTGTATCTACATCATAGTTGCCTGAGTGTAGGTGTGACTGCAACCATTTTGACATTTTCAAGTGGTCCTTAACAAACTCAGGTACTGCTCACAGGGCAGCTGCAGCAGGTTCCTCTTATGAGCTGGAGAGATTAAAGGAGCAGTTCATGCTTAATTCAAGATACTCCAGCAATAGCATAATCAGCACCTGAGCTAGTTAGTTTAAAAGTAGCCTAGATATATCTCCATGAATATCTCACCATGATATAACTCCATGATATATCTCCATGAACTCCAGCCACACCTGGGAGGTGAGAGCAAATAGCTCAATGCACTATGGGAGTTACACTATCAATCCAGAAACCAAAATCATGACGTTAAATAAATAGAATAGATAAATAATAGAATAAATAAATTTATTTTGTGAATATCTGGATAAAAGCCCCTAAATGCCAAGTTCAGTGAAAGGTGACAGAAGAGGTTCCTCTGCTCTCTATGTGCCACTGAAGGCAGAAGCACATCCAGTTGACATCAATGTCCTGTCTGTCTCATTAGAAATGCGTCAGCCAGTAGTTAAACAAATGATTTTGCACACATCAGTGGCCTCAGGGCCCACATTTGGCAACAGGATGTGTTATATTTTTGAGCTTGCCATGCTGTTTGTGTCTGGCTTGGTGGCAGCACAATCTGCCAGGACGATACTGGGAAGGCCAAAGTCAATTTGATTAATTGATTACCCAGCCCCTTCCTCGCCTCCTGGGCCATCAGGCAGCTCTGCCTCCAGGGCAGAGATTCCTCCGTGCAGCCTGAGGAATTAACTGAGTAAAACCATGAGCAGGAAAGAAATTACAGCTCTGGCTCTTAGGAAGGTGAAATCAATTTCTTCCGTTGAAAGTAATAATTAAATAATAAGAGTGGGACTGGCTTTTAAAGGCATTGTCTGTGCATTCCCACTCATACAGAATCCTCTATCCCAGGTTCACTTTATGTCACTTTGTCCCTTCTCAAACTGAGCCTTGGCAGCAGAAGCTCAGCTTAGAGTCCCACCTGCAGAACAGCTAAATTTGGATTTGTCTGAATACTTCAGAAGTCTTGACCCTCTTCTTACAGAGGAGGTATTTAAGATATATTCAGAGATACACAAAATATGATTCCAGGGACCTGCTTTCTTGCACCCTGTACTTCTGTATTTAGATGGGCAGTAAAAACATCTCTTTGGGTTGTCCCTGGAACAAACTTATTTAGAGCTCCTACACGTGATATATTCCAGTTAAGAAAAAAAAAAAAAAGCCACAAAAGAAATCCCAGGATTCATTTACAATCACCTGCAATGAGGCAAAAAGCAAAATAAGATAACCCAGTTATGATATGTAGTATTGACTTATGAATTACTATTTTACTATGCTTTAACAGTAAGCTGCAAAGGACTTCTAGCAAGGACAGTGGTGAAAAACTAAGGCAAAATACTATTCTAAAATATTCTACTTTGGATCTTCTTTAAAGGACAGAGGAAGAAACTCATTATGCTTCCAAAAATCATAATGATTTTTCAGAGTGTGAAGGTTAAAAAGCAGTAAAGAATCTGGGAGCTGGGATTCATGGCAGGACAAAATTGTTATTGGAAAAGTACACTATAATGGGTATTAGAAGAATATTCTGTTGCATGTTAATAGCCTTGTTTTTAATTTTACTTAGAAAGTCCATGTGATTTCTAGATGTTCTTGCATTAGATCTGCTTTGGTCATAGCCACACTAATTATTCCCATGTGTATTTGCTATTATCTCTGCATTACCTTTCTCACTCTTTAAATCGATAAGCTTAACTTTTACTAAACACGTGTCCAAGAGACTATGATCAATATCCACCACAAACTGTTCTATCCCCCAAAAAGTGAGGAACACATATGGATGTAAAAGGCAGGCATGCAAGTACACCTTTCACAACAATGTTCATGGATTCTGTGATCTCAGTTCCTAAAGGAAATATAAGTTCCAGTAAAGAAAAATGAAAACCTGTTCGAGAAATATTAAGAGGCAAACTCTGCCCATAATTGCTGCTCTTGTTCAGTAGATTAACAGGACTGGAAATGAGAGCCCATTCTAGCTCTGATTGAGAATAATTAATCTCATTTAATTAAAAAAGCCAGCTATTGCACACAGGTCAAATTTGCTATTTTGATTTGGTCTGTGGAGGAGAATAGAAAAGGCAACTCCACACAGAGCACATCTTTTAGGGTGTTTGTCCTGAATTGCAAACAAGACAGAGCTTTCATTTTCCCCTTTTGTTCAGTGAAATAACTGGAATTTTTTCCTGTGGTAACCAAGATACAACAAGCCTGATTTTATTTATGTTACCACTGGCTCATGCTTAGCATGATATCATTCGGAAGCAGACCATATTATGGAGCCAGCCAGAAAGATAGAACCCTGCCTACCCTTATAAGACCAAAGCAGGCAGATTATTGTGCAGGAAAACTACTTCTTCATCTGGCTGGGAAAAGCAGGAAGGAAAGAAACTCCTGGATCTGATTGGTAAGTGATTCTAACCTGATCAATCACACCATTTTTTTATCATTAGTATATTTAAGTACTGGACCTGTGTGTTCAGAGGACTCCAGAATGCTTCAACAATGACCATTTTGGAGGAGGGCAGGAAGTATGTTACTAATGCAAAACCTTGTACTCATCTCTGCCTCCCTTAGGGCTCCCAACAGAGGGGTGGAAAGTTGAGACTAATCACTAGAGTTTTATTCTGACAAAAAGAGGACAGGAGAGGGTCAAAAGGAGAATGACCCCAGTGACTGTCAGGTTGGGAAGGGCACTGCACCCTGATGGATCTTCAGGGAAACTCAGTAACAGTGAAAAGGAGAAAAAGCTCTGTGGGGCTTTCAGAGGGATGGTGGGCATGTTTTCTGTAAGGCAAGGATACAGGGAAAGAGAAGAGTCTGGGATACAGCCTTAGTGAGCTCTATGGATGTGGGAAAACAACTCTGGATTTGCTCACGTGCAAACACAGGGAAATGTGGGAGAGGAAGGGGGGGATGGAGAAGTGCTCCATCCAGGGGTGTTTGAGAGCAACTTCCAGACTCAGACCTGGGGTCATCTCTGGCACCTTCTCTCAATTAGACAAAATGGGGAGAAGCTGGAAATGGAGCAGCGCTGTACTGACACTCCAAAATGTTTGGTGGGTGTGTGGGGAACCAAACAGTCCATCACACAAAACAATCAGGAGATGATTTACAATTTCAAGGAAAAGTTAAAATACCCCAAGTACCTTCTCATTTTCCCACCTGGTGCACAAAGCCATTGCCTCAGGACTCTCAACCCTGAGCATGGGCAGCCACCAGCCCACCCTCCTGCCTGCCTGCAGCAACCTGGGTGGACTGGCACGGGCCATACACTCCTTCTGGCTGGAGATCCCTCCTGGAAGCAGGGGAACGCACTGTTTTCCCCAGGGTAGGAGTGTGATGGATGAAAAAGAAGGCTGAAATGCACCTCTCCTAACCTGAGGCTCCCACAGTGGAATTATCTACAGCTGAGCCAAATGAAGGTCCTCACCTCCTGCTATGGTTAACAGAGGGAAATAGGAACTGTGAGGCAACTCATCTCACCCCAAAGTGGGCAGCTGAAGCAGATCAGGTCACTACCCCTGAAAGTCTTCCTTTTCCTTGATTCTTCTTAACAGGGAAATCAAGGTGATTAGATACTTCCCCTGAACAAGCCTACTTTTGATGGGATGAATCCCATCCACAGTCTTTTCATAAATTACTCTAAACCTGCTAAAAATCACCATACTCTCCAGTGCACCCTACAGGCTCTCTGGATACATCTAACAGAAGGTGAAAAACAGAAAGAAAGGATTTTAAAGTGGGGCATTTTATTTTTCCAGCCGCAGCAGCTCACAGCTCACCACTTCTACTTGACAGAGAAAGTGGGTTTTAGTGCATAAAGGTACAGGAACTCGCCCTGCCAGCTGAGCACACCAGAGACAGGCACACGCAACACTTCATTTAGCATGATACAGAAAAGAATCACCTGATACAAAAAGTCTTGCACTGTTGCTTTGTCGTGTTTCTCCAGTGTATCTGTGCCTTGTGATACATCGGTAGTTGTACAGCCCGTCTTCATTCTGTACGTCTAAAATATACAAGGCTCCCGTGGATGTGATGAGAAATCTAGGTCCTGGAAGACATGAAAATGGGCAGTGGTTAAAATATCTGCTGCACTGGAGGGTGGATGACACAGGCTGGAGGGTCACAAAGATTTTTTTTTGGCCAGTCTTGAAGCTGCCAATTATAAGCTTAATAAGTACTCATTGCAAATGCATATAAAGGTATTAATTTGCCCTTCATGTGCAGAAAGGTAGGAATCTGTAAGGAAAAGGTGAGGAGTGAAAGAAAGAAATGTGCCATGGTCTATGTCACAATTGAAGAATAATGTAAGAGGCATCTGAAGTAAAATACAGTGTAAAGAACAAACGGATTGATTTTAATTTAATTCAGTATTGCAGAATAACGTGACGGCACTTCAGCAGCAGAGCTGCAGGTCTTAGAAAGACAGTGAGGTTGTGCACATGTGTGATACCTGCAAGCATTCCCACCCCACCCTGCCCATGTTGCTGTGGGTTCATGTATTCCAGGGCTCAGCAGGACGAGCTGAGCTCCCTCTGCACCTCAGGAACTCCATGGCTGAGCGACCGGCAGACGATATTATTTTACATAATAATATGATAATATTGTAGTCTGTGATCAGAGAAGCAGGCAGACAGACAGCATCTAAAAGGAGGGCTTAAATAATCAGCACAGGATGTGTCATTTAAAATCCGAAGCTTATTTTTTTATTTATTTTTTAGTTTGACGCAGAAAAGTTTGTTTCAGGAAGAAAATTAAGCCCAGCAAAGTGACTGCCCCCTAAAACTGAACAAGACTGAAATGTTTCATGGTCAGCATTTCTCCCAGTGTTCACTCAAACTGAAAGTAATACAGTTTAAATTTTCTTCAAATACATTTTTTTTTATGGTCACATGTGCAGTTTGGATCATGTGACACCTGCAGAAGTGCCTCTGTTGTGTTATAAATGTCCACTCTAAAAGCAAGGACACAAAACCCCCTGAAATCTACACTGTACCTGTTTGCTCTGAAGCTTTTCCCATAATGCAGTAAATGGAAGTAATGTGTCTGGAATGCATTGCAAACCTGAGCCTCACCTGTTTAATCTTTCCACTTTAAAAATATTGTAGACTAAGCTGTATGTGCTTTTCTAAAACTCTTACATCGGAGAAAAGATTAATATATTTTCTTTTCTTTACATCTTCTTTTTTTTCTCCAGTAGCTGGTAGGTCTCACAATATAAATACCTCTACCCATGTATTATAAAATACACCTGGCTTCAGAATTAGGGGAAAGAGTACACAAAGATGAAACCCATTATGAACTAATACTCAGTAATATGCAGTAAGAAATAATTCCTTTTCTTCAGAGCTCTATTTGAGCAATGACTTTTTAATAATTAAATGTAGTCAGGATGCTTGCTCCCAAATGCATCAGTGGGAAAGCAATCCAACAGAGAGAAGACAGAAAGGAAATGGTATCATTACAGAGCGCAATCTCCTTTAAACCATAATATAAAAGAAATGGGGAATAAAATTAACAACCTTTTAATGTCACAAGAGAGGACTGACCCCTAGAGCAGAAAATATTGAATAAAGCAACATCAGCCCACCCCTCCCATCCTTGCATGCATATTGAATTATTAAATAACCACACCAGGGTTAAATAACTGGTGAGGTTGTTTAGTCTGGAGAAAAAGGAGGCTCAGGGGGGACCTTATTCCTCTCTGCAACTCCCTGACAGGAGGGGGGAGCCAGGGGGGGTTACCTGGTTCTTCACCCAGGTAACAAGTGACAGGACAAGAAAAAAAGGCCTAAAAATGTGCCAGGGGAGGGTCAGGTTGGACATCAGGAGGAATTTCCTGCTGGAAAGGGTGGTCAGGCCTTGGCAGGGGCTGTCCAGGGAAGTTTGGAGTCCCCATCCCTGGAGGTGTCCAGGGAAGGACTGGATGTGGCACTCAGTGCTCTGGGCTGGGGGACAAGGTGGGGATGGAACACAGGGTGGACTCCATGATCTTGGAGGTCTTTTCCAGCCTCAATGACCCAGTGAAAATAAATCACCATAATGGAGGAATAGAAGGTGTTGAGGTACTTGCCCAGTGATAAAGGAGAAGAGCTGGGCAAGGAAACATGAAGGAGAAGGGAGAACAGGATGGCAAGAGCAATCTCCTCACCTCAATATTCCAGCCTAGGTGGATTTACAGATTTACAGACTAGGGAGGTTTCTTCTTATACAGAAGCCACATTGAATTCACATGCCTGTGAAAATTTAATTGCTTGCACACAGAAGGTTTGTGAAAAATGCACTGTAGAGTGTAGTAGGAAAAGCACCTGAATAAATCCTATCTCAGTTCCACAGCCAGATGTGTGAAACACGGCACTGAAAAGCTTACATAAAAAAAAACAAAGCTATTTTACATCTATTATTTTAATAGTTAGCTGCAATGTTTGGATGAAATGATACAGACAGTTAGTAGTGATAAGTTAAACCAATACAATATAATGTAACTCCTAGATATAATGTAGTGTCCTATTCTAAGTGTTTCTTTCTTTTCCTTTCACAAATACACTCAGTTACTCAGAACCTTGTTTACATTGCTCATAAACACTTGTGCCACCCTCTCTTCTCATCACATGGTGATACTGAACATCTGTACCCCTTAACAAGGTTTGTCTTTACCTTTAACTTTAAGTTAAAAGGATATTTAGGATTTTGGTGTAAAAACCACAAGCTGTTTGACTTTGGTGTCACAAGCAGCTTCTGCACTCCTGAAATATTCATAAAGCAAACCCACCTTTGCCAAGGAATATGTTATAAGAACCACAGGTAATTGAAGCACAGTTGTCTCCCTTCTGCTCCGTGGGCAGCAAAAAATGACAGCTTCAGGAGATGGGAATCACATTTAAGGGCTTTACTTGGGGGATGCAGCAAAGGCAATCTCTTCTCGCTGTTGTTTCCAGCTGTGTGAGCATTAACCAGCTCTGCATTTCAGACAGCACAGACGTGAGCTTGCCCACAGCAATGCCACTCTGCTGGCAGGGCTGCCAGGCTGCTGTGTGTGCCATGCAGACGTGTCCCCTGCAGCCCAATCCACACTTAAATCAGATTTTTCCAGCTGGGCTGTAACCCCCTCACCAAACTGTGCCGGGGTGGGTGCCGGCAGAGAGGCTGCTCTCATATCACAGGACCAGGAACACATAAAAAGGTGCTAATGGGGTGGTTGTGACTGTTTTGGTCCCTCCAGTAAATCTGCACATGCTGTGCATTTGTGTCAAGTGAGTGGAACCCAAACAGCTGAGAGGCAGAAATGTGCTCCCTGTACAAAGGCTTCCAGGAGTTTCTTTTTCTGGGGTCCATTTTCACCTTTGCTAAATATACATAATTCCATTTCTGCAAAGAGTCTCGCTGTTGGAGACTTCTAGTACACACAAGTTTGAGATCACACAGATGTGGCCAAAGCTTAAAAATAAATTCCTTTCTCTAAGGTTTTCTAAAGCTCTCTCTATTTTCAGATCCTCTGCACAGTTTTGAGAGGTGGTCTATACAGGCCACCATTAATAATTAAATCTGTCTCTCTTCTCAGGATAAGAATGAAATAACTGTTATAAATTAAGTTAGAAGATCAAATTCAGAGCTCCCCTTAAAACTGTTGAAAGCTCACTTTTGTCAGTATTTTTACCTTGTACATGTTATTGCTGCTAATATTTATTCTGAAGTCACAGCTGGGGTGTGGATTGTGGATGTGGATGAGGATGTGGAGTGGCTACTGTCATATTCATCAGTGGCTGATGAATATATGTAGATTTGTGGGCTATTTCCAGATCCCATTGTACAGATTTTTATATTTATATTTGCAAGTGAAGCCTTCCCTCTCAGCCCTGGAAGCGGGTTTCCTCAGATGCAGTGCTACATCTGGGTCTGTGAGAGTGGGCACACTTATTAAAAGCCTGCCACTTAATAAAAGAGGTTTTTGAAAGCTGTGCAGAGCCAAGAAATTGTTCTGTGTTATCTTGCTGTATTTTCTAGAGAAGTTATGAACATACTCGAGCTATCTAACACTGCTTAGATCATCTTCCTCCTGGAAATTACTCAGGCAATAGTATAATAAAACCTTCACTTAAAGCATTATCTAGAGATTTTTTGCCTCACCCTCTTTAAAGATAACTGAAAGTAAATAGTTATTGTCACATATCAGATGTTATCCCACATTTCTCCCCATCAGACATTGTGTATAATTGCAGGGCTAAAGCTTTGCCTTTTCCTCTCTTCTCCTTAATATATTTTGCATACTTATGTAATGCTTTAATAACCAACCCCTCCTTCTGCTGAGACAGAAAAGATGACAGGGAAATAAAAGGGGAAGTGCCTGTAATTTCTGTCAGCTCCTAAACGGGGAGCATTTTCATTAAAGCAGACAGGCTGTCAGCTGTGACAAAGCCCAAGTGCTGAGTGTTCTGCCTTCTGTACTTCAAAAAGTGTTTGGAAATGCAGCAGGATGGGGATCGACAGCCTCTCATTGCCCTGTTGATCCAAGGGAGTGCTTTTTCTTCTTAATTTAATCGCTCGCGCTTTGCTGTAACAAAGCCCAATTTTTTTTTGGCTCATCTACTTAACATGCCAAATAAAGATTTTTATTTATTTTTTTTTTTTAATGAAACATCCTTTCAGATAAACTGAAGCTTTTTGTTTGTTTGGCTGTTAGCAGGCTTCGAGACAGGAAGACAGAGAAGCCTCCTTCACAGCAATTAAAAAGAACACTGTCAAAATATAGCTCATAATTCCCATTTATTATTCCTCCTTGGTACTGTTTGTATTAATGCCTTGAAAACTTGATTATAATAATTTCGGCATCTGATTTTCAGAGACATTGAAATCTTTTTTTGGCTTTCAGTGCTTGGGGTCTTTGAAAACCTGGTCCAATACCTGGAATATGTGTCTCATTCAAAGAGTTCAAAGGCTGCCATGAACCCTCAGTACCTTTCGCCCTGGTGGTGCAGGCAAGCATAGAAAAATATTACTACTTAAAATAGCATTAAACTTAGTTAAAATAGTATTTAAGCCCAAGGCCAAGTTGGATTGGGCACTGAGCAACCTGGTCTAGGGAAGGTGTCCCTGCTCTGGCAGGGGGTTGTAAGGAGATGGTCTTTAAAGTCCCTTCCAACCCAAACCATTCTGTGATTCTGTGAACATTTAAATGTCTTACAGAGAAGCTCACTGAGATCCATGGACAGATGTACACAAGTTAGTGAAAAAAACCAGGGAATGGAACCCATAACTCTTTCTTCAGCATCCCATCTGTCACCAGCACATAACTGCCTCACTGTGAGACCAGAAACAAATTATAAAGATCCACGGACTAGAAAGGCCATTAGAGTCATTTATTCTCACCTTTCATGCTCCCCCCATTAACTTCTGCACCAAGTCCATATCTGGAAGTTACTCTATAGGTTTTTTAAAAAGACATTAGTCATGATTAAAGATTTCTTGTAAGCAGAGAGCCTGTGATACCCCTGGGTAAATTATTCCAGTGGTTAATTATTCTCACTTTTGAAAGTTGGTGCATTGTTTGGGTCCATCTGCCTTTGCCCCAGTTATTGGATCTTACTGTGCCTTCACTAAAGATTTCCTCTGCAGTCAGAAATCTTCTGCCCATTTAAGTACTTACAGAACATGAGGAAATTACCTCTTGTACCATCCTTCTCCTTAATTAGTTATACAGATTGAACTTCCTAAATCATTTCCTGTGAATTATTCATACCTTGAAATATTCCTGTAGTTTTTTTTTTGCTCAACACCTTAACAACTTTTTGAAGTTAGTTTTCAAGTTTGAATCATGCCCATAAGTTCAGTAAATGGTTCTGGTTGTAGTGAATGTAAAATGTCATCACTCTATACAAATTTTTCCTCAACTTACCCATTCAGGAAATAAGGTTCTCTTATCAGGGCTAACTTGCTTCAGTTATTCATTGAATTGTGGTCTCCTTTTCAGAGTCATGGACTCAGAGAATAGATTTCCTCCATTCTGTATCGTATTCATATCAGTTGTATGGAAAATCCATGTTCCAATCCACGATCCCATCTCCCTACGCAGCTCACCAGCCCGCAACATCATCTGACAATGTTTGAACAGTTTGCATGTTTTATCAACAACTTTCTTCAACAAAATCTCACTCACTAATTGGAACTTAAAATTCATGTCGTCATCTGAGATATTAGCAAACCACTTGACCTGAAGATACATAGTAAGATCCTGAAGAGATGGGTCTTATTCTCCTGAACAAAACAAACAGGGAAGAGGTGGAGGAAACTGGATCATGTCTGGGCTTAACCAACCCCAGCTAAGGGCCCCAAATCCCATGACATTTTTGACACACACCCCTCCTTTAACTATCTGCTGACTAGTGCCCTAAACAACCTATGACTTCATTACACTTGAGCTGCATTAGCAAATCGTTCCTCTCAGTAGAAGAGGTCACATTAACAATTACGAAATTGCTCTTATGTAAGGTTTTTAATGCTTTCCATTAGACTGTATAATATCAGAGATTAAAATAAAATTTTACAGGTCTGACTAATAAGTTAAAATAATTCTGTTTAGGTTTCCTATGTGAAATTGTTCTCATGTATAATTCATAAGAAAATGTGAACACTTTCCTGTCGAATTAGTGCGTAATATTCGTGTATGAAAACGAGAATATTTTAAAACCTTGATGTTAATTATTCTTTAATCAGGCCCTTTTCCCCCAGCATGCTGGTAGTCTTTAAATAGGGGGTAACGTTATCCTCAGGATGGCTTTAAAAAATCATATTTGATTTTTACTTTGTTGGAAACACATCTAAAGGCATTATGTTATTGCAGCCTAAATTGGGTTGATCGAAATTAGGAGAACAGATGGCTGATCTAATCGTGTGCCAAATGATAATATAGAACAAATAAACTCTTATCGGCGGCACTTGTCACCTCCACCGGATAGAACAGCTTCTGCTCAGCAAGTTTCTAGTGTGACCTGTGCAGAAAAGGGGAGAGACCTCCCCAGAGAGCCCAAGCAGGGTAACCTATAACTCAGTTTTACAGCAACAGCATCACTCTCAAAGCAAAACAATCTGCTGCTCTGGGCACTGGAAAATGTGCTGGAAAAACTGTGCCCTGAAGTCACAGTCCTGTGAATGCTTTTGCTACACAGCCCAGAGCTTAGAGGAGGAAGGACAAGCACGTGGGGAAGGAGGGAGGAAAGGATTTCGCTTTTCTAAGCGTCACTCGATGTACCCCACCTACGTGAGACACCTGGGGTGTTGCTCACAGGAGGTGCTGCAGATGGACAAAACACGACCATGCTCCTCCAAGCAGCACAACTCCCCCCTCATGGGATGTAGCCAAGCTCACAGGCCCTGCCAGCACTCCTTACAGAGGATAACACTGATGTCCATTCCACAAAAATCACACCTTTGGAGCACATTGCCCACTGCCCCTCTGCCTGGCTGGGAAACAACCTGCAGCTCACGTCCAGGAGGAAAGCCACAGCACTGCCCTACAGCCCAAGGGTAATGAACATTCTTAATTACAAACAAATTATCCCTCCCTTGGGTTACCACCTCCACCCTTCAGACAAACCTGCTGAAGAACCAAATACTTAATATTCATTACATGGTCTTTGTCTCTCCTTGGTCTGGGTTTGGATAACTTGAGCACCATCATGGTGCAATGTTATTCACGAGGATCAAGATCTTAGATCTTCCCATTTTTTCCTGACACAAGGAAAGAAAAAAAAAGCATAAAAGCTATAGGAAGTGGTTGTCCAAGACAAAGGAGGCTGCTAACCTATTTGATCTGTTATTCCAGGTTCCTCAAAGCTCCTAGAGATGTACCTCTATCATGAGCTTGCAAGCCTGAAGTTTCCTTCACTTCTAAAGCCACTGTTTTTCCCTTTTCCTTCTGTCTGTTGTGTGTGTTTTTGTTTTTTTTTTTTTCCCCAGAATTAAACTCAAGGTAGAAAAGACTGAAGAGGAAAACAGTTAACACAAAATTGCTATCATTTTGGCACCTTTATCTCTGAGGAATATTAGGGAACAGCAGTGTCTTTCTGCATCTTTCCAGAGAAAATGGATTTAAAGAAATTTAGCTACTGTGGGGTTTACTTCTCCATTCCCAAATGGCTTACTGTCTCACAACTAGAGATTTTGCCACAGCCACAGTTTTCAGATTTCCACTGATGTTTTGTATGAATTATTACAACAAACCTGCTTATTTCCTGACTATAGAAACTATAGGGTGAATAAAATTGGAAGAGAAAAGGAGGGAGTGAGGAAGGCAGGAAGGGAGGGAGGGAGGGGGGGAGGAAAGAAAAGGAAAAAAGTTAAAAGAAAAGGGAAAAAAAAGCGAAAATAAAGCAAAACTAATAATAATTTAAAAAAATAGACAGAAAGACAAAATGAGGAGGGAGGGAAATGGAGCTGCAGTTTCGTCTGTATAAATTGAGCTGCGAGAGATTATCTGCTGAGTCACTCACAGCTTTACCACAGGAACAAGAGCTTTGGCACTCTCTGGGTTTCTCATGGAGACAGAAAGAGGCCTGAACACAGTGCTCCAAAATCCAGCAGGTCCTGAACGCTGGTGGTAGCTGCATTCATGGTTTTAGCTGCTTTAAATTCAACTGTAACGTGAGTTCATTCATGTTTCTGTAACCTCAGAACACAGAAAGTCATAGGAGCATTGTGCTCTTACATGTGCAGTGTTATCATTTTCTGAATAAGTTTGGGTACCAGGATCATGGCCAACCTGAAAACGAGATTGTCAGGCAAATTACACAAATCAGAACACATTTTATTGCCCCTTCCATGTTTCTGAGATTGTAAAAATGTATTTCATGCCAAGTGTCCACACCAATTCCACTTAGATATGCTGAGTTCAAGCTTTATAAAGGAGGAATAATTTTTTTTAATTTTATTTTTCAAATAAGTCATAACTTGATGCAGGACCTGCATTTTTGTGTACACAGATCAGGTTATGTCAATTGTCACTATTTTATGATTGGATAGTATAAACATGACCGATCACATAATGTTTATATTTAATTGTTCCCCCTCTTAATCTTCCATGAATTTATTAGGCATGGGCAGCTACAGTTCCCTACCTGCTGTTGTTAACTGTCAGTCCTCCAGGATATTTAATAAAACTGCCATAATCTTTAATCCCACAGTTTTAGATGATTTGAGTCCTTGCCTACATTGCTGCAGAATCTGCTTTCCTTTTTTCAGCTATGAAGCAAGTAGATAATATTAAATCACCAGCTAGTTTTAGGGGCTCTGATTAAAGAGGATTCAGCTTTGCCCATGATATATGGAGCTGTCTGGAGGATTAAAATCTTTTCCCTCAAGCTTTTGCTGGTGCATCCCACATAAATAAATAGCCTGGAGCTGACTGGTGGCTTAGCACAAATAAACTTATGCTCTACTCTTTATATAATCAAGGAACAGAACCCATCCCTCCTCCCATCTGCATGGAAATTTAAACACAAGCTTGTCAGGTAAAAGGAAAACCTCCATCTCCTCTGGCCTGAACAGCAGCTGGTTTATGTCACCATCATCAAACATGCACCTTAATAGTTTATAGAAGTCATTGTATGCCCAGAATATAAAGTGTTATAGACAGTATGATCAGAATAAATCACAGCCTGGCACACACAGAATTACAAGTGCCACCAGTAGCAGGATTATTTTGACTAACTGCAAATAATCAATATTACTCTACGTTAATTAGAGCAGCTCTGTGGCCCCACATGTTTAACCACATTTATTCTGCAGGTAGCTGGGAAGGTAATGAAGCATCTCAACCTGAAGGAACAGTTTTGTGAGGAATTTATAACTGTACCCACTGCCTTTCATGAAAAGATCTATTCAGAGCTTCACAAGACATCTGAGCCTTCAGAATATTTATTTAAGGCATGTGCAGCAGCAGAGACAAAGCTTCATATGGTACATCCTACTGTAGTATTTTTATCTAATTACTTATTTTGAGAGTTTAAAATCAGGGAAAGCTAAACAGGTTAATTTGGGTTTAAGGTAATGACATGGGAAGGAATTAGCATCTTCCTTGCTCAATTTGTAAAATCAAACCTATGTTGTTTGCACAAAAAATATTCAAAATATTCACTGTGGGAGGAAGAAACGCCACTAGGAACTAGAGACAAAATAAATAGTTTCCCCTGGAGACTCTTGGCCAGTCCTCTGGGGAAAGAGTTCAGTGAATAATTTTTAAAAGGAAGAAAAAAGCAACTAATGATGTACATTTCTATCTTTTTGAAGAAGACAGTGGTGTTAAGTCTGTGGAGTTGCTTTTCAACAGCTCTTTGAAAACTAAACTGTTTTTCACAATTTCCTCTAACCATACCTACTTTTCTTCTACTTTGCCCTCTCTCACACACACCAATCTCCACTCTAACATAACTTTTTGTGGGTTACAAAGTTTTATAATTCTTACAACTTCACAGTAATCAGAAACACCTTGACCAAGACTTATAATCTTGTGAGTAGATGTGTGGTTATCACGCTGTTTATTTTCTGTTTGCTGTCATCTTTGTCAAAGTAAACTTTTTAACAATAAAAAGGGTTCAGTAAATATAACTTTTCATCATGGACTAAATTCACACTGCGATTTATGCTGGGCATCAATTCAAGATTATGGGGTATTTCAATCCAACTTCATTTCAAAGATCTGTGAGACAAAACCATCTAATAGAGATTACTGTGATTCTGTGCTATTGCTTCCCTAAGACTGGAAGCACATTATAAACACAACAAGCATCATTCCTTTAGAATAAATAGAAGTATTTCAGGGGTTTTTTATTGCCTTTTCTGAACTGCTCAGAGAATCATGACTTGGAAGCCTCTCCAGATATCAGGAACATTACGCAAATATGCCCAAATACATTCTCAGACAATTATCATCATTGACCTGTTTCTATTTGATTGGGAAGTTGAGGCACATTAAAGCTAATTGACTTGCCTAAAGTTCACTTGTGTGTTTGTGGCAAATTTGGGAATCCTGTATCCCAGTTCTGGGCTTTGAGCACAAAAACATCCTCATTTTATGGGCTGTGCCTGAAGACGTGTCAGATACGATTCAACCCTTTCTGTAGGTGCACAACAAGGACACAGTTTGAACATGGGAAGCTCTGTGTATGAGCTAAATGTTACTCCTGCTCTTGTCTTTCCATGAGTGTTCACCAGAGCTCTGTACCTGTTTTGTTTGCACCAGTGCTCACTTTGTGTGAAGACCTCAGAATAAATTATTTTGAAAATACAGCCTTTGGCCAGATTAAGGTTTCAGCCAAGCTGTGTTAAACATTCCTCTGCTTTTCCCAAGCTTTTCCTGTATTACAGATGCATTTAGCTCTACAAATTATAAAAAGCACCTATTTTGTTAGCCCTCACAGCTTTGTTTTATGGTTGATTTGCAACATTTATTACGCAATCGGAGTGACTATAATTTTTTTTTCTTGTATTTTTTAAATGATGAATGTTAAGGAAACAGGTCTTTTAGAAAAAAAAATGCTACAAACTCATATTCTAAATATTGGACTTTAGGCTGAAAGTCACACAAAGCATTTTTCCCACTTCTAAAACTTATCTTTCAGGACAAACAGCATCAGTTTAAAAAAAAACAAACAACAACACAAAAACAAACAAACGAAAAAACCCCAAACCAAGCAAACAAAATAAATATGTCAAAGCAGATACACACTGACATTGTCTGGACCCTATGAGCAGTCATCCTCTCTTTCTTTATCTCCATAGGTCATTGAAGAACATGTTGAGTCACAGAGTGACCGTCCTTGTTGGCATCTCATGGCATAGACACAGATGGCCTTGGCCATGCCAATCATGTTTATACAGGAAGATCTACATAACTGACTTTTCCTGCATTCCCAGATAGTCCAAGGAGCGTGAAGTTGCCTGAGCAGGATTGACCTGACAGAAAAGGTCACACAGGCCCAGCACATTCAGTCCACCCAAGACGTGCAGAATGTAAAGTGTGTCCTTTGCACCCACGGTCGGCGCAGGTCTCCTGTCTGAGGGTGCACAGTGTAAGTCAGACACACCCCCAGCCTCCTGCACAACTGTAGGGGTAGAACAACAGCAACTGCATGCAGGGAATTGCCAGAGGATCAGCAAAAGCAGTGTGGGCCACAGGCTGAGGGAGGTGAGCCTCCCCTCTGCTCCGCTCTGGTGAGACCCCACCCGGAATGCTGTGCCCAGTTCTGGTGCCCCCAACGTAAGAAGGACATGGAAATGTTGGAGCAAGTCCAGAGCTAATAAGGGAATTAGAGGACCTCCCCTACAAAGGCTGAGAAAGTTCAGCCTGGAGAAGAGAAGGTTGTGTGGAGACCTCACAGCACCCTCCAGGATCTGAAGGGGCTGCAAGGGAGCAGGAGAGGGACTGTTCATCAGGAACGGCAGTGACAGGACAAGGGGGAATGGGCTCACACTGAAAGAGGGGAAACTTAGGTCAGATGCTAGAAAGAAATTCCTTACTGTGAGGGTGGTGAGGCACTGGAACTTCTTGTGCCAGAGAAGATGTGGATGCCCCATCCCTGCAAGTGTTCAAGACCAGGTTGGACAGGGCTTGGAGCAACCTGGGCTAGTGGAAGGTGTTCCTGCTCATGGTAGGGGGGTGGGACTGCATTATCTTTAAGGTCCCTTCCAAACCAAACCATGATTTTCTATGATTACCACATGGGGATAAAATACACCTCAAAGGAGAGGAGGATTATGAGATCTGTAAACCATATATGTGTGTCTTATTTAAGCCACCAGACCGTGGCTTCAAAGGGATTTAAAACCCTGTACCAGTGGTCTATTTTTCTTACTTGGGCATGTCAGCTGCCTGAAAAAGAGATGTGACTCTCTGCACACAGTGCTTTATATGCATAAGGTCTATAAGTACTCTTTTTTTTTGGACAAATTAATCTAAAGTAAGGATATTCACCCAGTTTGCTTCGATGCACTTCTTTCTCCTGAGAAAACACAGTGCAGTTTAGACATTTTATGTGAGTATTCAAAAAATGCTGGTGTCACTTTAGATAAGAACATTTAAAAATAATTATCCCTCTTTTTCAAAACTAGACAGCAAAAACAGTAATGAAGAAAAAGCTCTGAACTAAAACTATTTTTCTTCTCTTTTCCTGATGCTCAACTTTAATTTGGGTATACTCTTTTATGAAGCCAATGGCTTAGGGATGTGAACAGCCATAAATGAATCTTATAAGAAGAAAATTAACGTGGCAAAATCTGACAGCTGTATGGCATTTATTCTAAGCAAATTCTTCACTTGTTCAATCTCTTGAGCAACTGTTATTTGGGTCAACATTATTGCTTTCATAGTTCATAGTCTTTATCTCCTGGGAGAAAGCCAATTTTTCCTCATTCCAATCCTCTTAGGCAGAGCCCCAAGAGTTTGTATCACTGACCCGAGGATTTGAATTCTGCACCACAACCACGGCTGAGACACAGTATCTCCCTCCCCTGGAGCATTTCCCATTAAAAAGGTGGGACATACACGCAAATCCCTGTAAATTGAGCCTCGTGGACTTTTTCTTTCTGGAGCAAAAGGGAGCGTCGTGCAAAGCACAGGGCGAAGAGCACAGAAAGGAGGTGGAAAATAAATAAATAAATAATATCCCATAGATCCAAAAAGTCAATATCCTGTGTTTCATTTCTTTTTCTTTCTGACAGTAGCTCTGGCATGGGAGTCTGGGAAGGGGCAGCTCAATAATAACGATCTGAGGCTGGTCTTCAATAGAGACTCACCAGCTGACAGCTCTTCTGTTCAAATTGACAGGAGCACAAAGACAGGCTTGAATAATTAATTGTGAATGGTTAGATGGGATTTGATTGTGTGGCCAACCTGTTACATTGACTTGCTTTCACCTAATCTTTCAAAATGAGATATTAAAGCTGAAACTCTTCTGCACTTTTTTTTTTTTTTTATTTCCTATTACCTGGTTATCTCTTCCTCTGTGGCAGAGCCTGAAGAAAAAACCCTCCATGAGATGAGAAGGGGCTAAAGGAGAGACCTGATCTCACCTGGGTGGACAGGACTCTGTACTCCAAGCCTTCCTGCTCTCTATAAAAAGTACTTTTCATTTCTATCATAGAGATGCAGCCATCAAAAAAACAGAAACAGGGACAGGGAAAGACAGTGACATGACCAAAGGTAACAGATATTCACTAATTAACTTCTTCCTACCATAAAACAAACAAACAAACAAACAAAGCCAAAATCAAACCAACTCTTTTGTCACTTAATTTGAAATCCTTTCTAGCTCACTCTTCCTAGAGCAATTTCCTGTTTAAATAGAAACTGCAAGCACCTGAACATTCAGAGGTAATCTGGGTGATTAACACCATTTTGAACATAATCCGCATTTATTTTTAAGAGGGACATAATTTGCTAAAAAGCATGAATTCAACATAGCATTGTCTTTTAGCTCAGATACTGCTTTTTTCTTCCTCATCAACCCTCAGGTGTCAGTGGTACAATGAATCTCTGTTTCACTATCACTCCCCACACTCGAGTGAAAGAAAGAGTGGTTGCTAAAGTTCTTTTAATGAGAAGGAAAGAGCACCATTTTAAGTGCCCAGGGTCTGCAAATGTTTATCATTTGCAGTGAAATGCTGATTTCGTGTTTTGAAGGAGTATTTGCTACAGAGAACTGTGGTTACAGTTGTTATACTGCACTTGGGGAAACTGAGATTGCTCAGTGATTAATAACAAATATTTTCTGTGAGACCCAGACGTGGCTCTCCCCTTATTCAGGCAAAATTCTCACAGAGTTTTACTCTATATAGGAAGACTGACTGACCAAGGAGTGCATGCTTTAAAGTTTGTTTGATTGGTTGTCTTCTGGACAACAGACACCACTTAAAGAATATTGTTGTTCAGGACAGTCCTGGTCATCTCACTGTATTTTAGACCCAGCCTAACACTGCATTCTAGCACATATAGAACTGAAATAGTCTCCAGTACTTAATTATAAGAAAAAAACCCCTCTCTTTTTAAAATATGACTTATTTTTAAGGTCAGTACTAGCTCTTAAAAGACAATAAGTTTTGAAGAAGAAATTGGGAAACATGGAAGTAGAAGTACCTTTAATAAGATGATAAACATTTTAAATTACCTTAATTCTTCCTTTCAAACAAATAACATTCTGTGGAAAGGCATCACCTGTTTCTAACCAGGCTCTACCCTGTGATACATATAAGAGTTGCTGAAAAACATTATTTTCTAGAACTTTTAGGAGCAATATTTGCTCAGACTATAACCCCTGTTAAATATTTATACAGTAATCTTTAGTTTTATGGAAGAAAATACCCCATATATGCATGTGTGCACATGCATGTCCTCATCATGCAGGTGATAAATAATAGAAGGTCCTTCTTTATGATAAATTATGGATGAGATGTATAATATATGAATTAAAGTTAACAGTGGGAAAAATCTCTCAGACACAAGAAGCTGGGGGTGGAACTCAAAGCTGCAAGAGAGAGGTGGCAAACAATTGACATTTTAGTTCAGAAAAAACAGATCTGAGGATTTTATAACTTTCTCTGCTCTGTTTGTGGAAACCTTTTCTACCAAAGAAACTGAAAGGAAATCAGGGAAAAAAGTAAATATCACTTCATTGTAAAGATATTGAAAATTTGGGAGGATTCGGGGAAGAGCTTCAAGAATGATTCAAGAGCTGGAAGCCCAGTTTTGCAGAGGTAGCCTAAAGAGACAAAGACTTTAGGTTATGAAAAAGGAGCTGATAAAGAGGAGTGAAAATAGCCTGAAAGATGAGAGGGAAGACTTTAAAATTAGCAGGTCAAGACACAACTTCCTACTCCATGAGAAGGTGAAACCAGAATTGACTGAGGGCAGACAGAAGATGGAAAATTCAAGCAATGGGGTATTCACAAAAGTACCACAGTTCAAGCAGAAATTGCAAGGTGGACACAGGAACTCTACAGTAAATTCCACACAGAAATGTGGGAAGTCAAAGCAGTTTAAAAGAGTGTTTGGGAAAAAAAGCAGAACATTTGTCTTTCCTATGAGAATTTCCATACAGAGGAAAATTTGCTCTCACAGAGCAAGAATTGCTCTCAACAGGGTGCTGAAAGCCTGATCATGTGATACAGCCTCAACACAATTTATTTGGAGACTTGGAGGGATCAGGGCGAGAAATGTATGTTAAGTTTAGATCCAGATCAGTCTTCCTCCTAATTTCTGTAATTCCTGCCTTCAGCCTGGATTAGGGCCTAATTTATACTAGACAATTAGCAGAGGTATTTATGATCTCCTACTATTCATTCTTTCAGAATTGCAAAAGCATAAATTCTCTTTTTCAACTTAAAAGTCATTTTTGTGTTAATATAAAGCCACATTTTGCTCATTTTTCCACACTGGTCCACTTCACTTTTTTTGTGAAGCAGTCACAGACGTCTCTGTGAGAATGTCTGAAAATAAAAAGAAGTGTTTTGTGCTTAATTCCCTTTCTCAAAAGCATCCTTGATGTCTCCCGTGGTTATGAATTCCTACCATTGGCCCTGGACGGGGAAAAGCTTAATTTTGAAACTATGAAATCACTCCTTTATTTTTGGTCCTCGCTCTGGTGAAAAATAACTGAGAATGAAAACATTTTGGAATACTGATTCCAGCCCAGAGATTAAAATTAGACTGAAATTCAGTTTACTCTCTATCTCAAATTTATGTAGGAATAATTTAAGGAGAATATACTATGTGAACTCTTGTCTGCATTCCTTCCCCCTTCCCCTTGATTTTAAGAGCAACCCAAAGGTTAAACATGAAACTAATACAATTGAATAAGATGCAGGAATAGCTCCTCTAGGGTATCATCTGTAATCCAAGTTGATTTCCTTCACAAAGGACATTTAAAATCAGAATTAAAAATTATCTCTGTAAGTGCTAAGGGAAAAAAGAGAACCTATTTTTGAGAGACAACTTTAAAAAGTCAGTTTATTTAGGCTGCCAAAATAAAGGTAGCAATAAATGTGTCAATAATAATATTACAGTAAATAACAAAATGTTATTTACTTTGTTTGGGTGTATATACCACGGAGAGAGAGAAGAATTGTTCAACTTAAAGAGCATTACTGGAATGAGATTTAATGGCTTTGAATCATCCATTAATGAAACTTAGTCTAGACAATTGGAGAAGATTAGAAGATTGGGAGAAGATGGAGAGCCTCCCAAACAGAGCATCAGGGAAATCCACTTGTTCCAAGAAGGAGCCTGAGACAGAACTGGCAGTGACTGTAACACAATCCGTGGCTTTGTGAAGTTTTGGGCATTGAATTCAAGCAAAAAATTGGTGTTTCTTAAGGTTTCTGTGCATGTATCATATTTTATTGATCCTGTGATTCAGATCGGATCATTAATTGTAGGGTTCAGGAGGTTTTCTTCCCCCAGGCTCTTCTTTGATGTATGTGTTGTCTCCTGAGCACAGAGCAGGTGATGGGCAGAGAACAACAACTCTCTAAGGCTCAGAAAATCTAAAGTGCTTAGTTGGCATCTGTTGTTTGCATGTTCAGGATTACGGGCAGCCTCCTAATCTGGGAACCAACCAGACTGGCAAGGCCCACTGGGTTATTTCCTTTCCTGGTGTCACCTGGAAGTTTATTTATCCTGCCATGGAGTTTGTAGGGTATCAGTTGCTCATCCCTCCTCCTCACTGAGTGGTATTGTTCGGAGTTGGTTGTTTTGGTTTGTTGTTTCTTGGGTTTTGGTTTGGGGTTTTTTTTGGGTAAATTTAGCCTTCTGTAGACCAAATGTTTTTAGACCAATTCAGGGAGTGTTCAGGGTGTGCTTTTTAGTTTGCAGGGGGGTTTTTTGGGGGGAGATTAAGAATAGATGTTCTGAGAACTCTTCGGTATTATATATTTATGTTCATGGAACGGAACTTGATGACCCCGGTCATACTTTTCCTAAATTCTGCAGTTATTTTTTGCTTTTATGTCCCCATTTTAACTGAGTTCCTGACCATGGAAAGTTTCACAGCTGGGAATAAAGAGAAAGATCAATTTTCTCTTTCTTGTGAGATTTTTCTTTCTTTTCTCTTTTCCAGTTCCGTGCAAGGAATTACAAGGACAAAACCCTTTTGGAACTTGGTTGAGGAGCTTCACTTTCTTACAGAAAAACTGAATGTCTAATTTGACATTTATTGCATCCATTTTACATAGTTCTTGCATTTGTTTGCAGTAAGTTAAGAGTGATGTACTCTGAAGATAGAAAATTAAACCATTTGGTATTTCTTGAAATTAAGTATAAAGTCTTCACAGGAAGACTGTACTGTGAAGTTTATGTACAAGAAGGATTATAACTAATATTTCTATTCATGCCCCACATCACGCTTTGCAAAACTACAGGGTTTGTCAAACCACAAAAGGAGCCTGTACCCGATGAAAACCATTGTTTTTTTTTCAATTTACACCTTAGATACTGTGGATATTTTTGTCACAGTGTCACTGAAAAAAAATGGCCACAAGAATATTTCTTCTGGTCAGGTATTACACTCCCTGCTCTTAGTGCAGGTGGGCACCTCTAAGGAACAGTTGGAATAAAGAATATTAATCACAAGTGGTGCATATGTAAAGGAGACTAAGATGAAGGACTATCACTCAAGAAATATAATCAATAGACCAATAAAACAACTTGCCCTTTGAACTGTTCCAAAACCAAAAATTTGGAGTGTATTCTTACTATTTTTAAAACTACCACTACAAACAATAACAAAACCACCAAAAAGCAAATGTAAATCACCAACTTTGAAGATTACATAAAATGAACATACACTGATGAGCTGGGTTTTCTGTTGTAAGGGCCAATGGAGAAATGTGGAAAGACAAGAATTTGCTATTTATTTTGTATCACAGGGTGGAAGGGAAATTCTGGGCAAGTAGAGAAACAGTGAGATTCCCAGGAGACAGTTGGTGTAGAGTAGTGTTGGTCTTAGGGGTAGAAAGGGGTAAGAACAACATAAATCAGCTGAAGAACTGCCTTTAGGATAGTAGGGAATAATTTGGTGAAGGGTTATTTGTACAGGAAAATTCTAAGGGTTCTTCTTTCTCTGATTTTCATTTAAATTCTCTCTGTGTAAAACACCTTGCCAGAAAACAGGACCCTGAAGTCAAGAGCCACAATAACTTCCTCATGTCCACAAGACCCTATGCTTCAGCTCTCAAAAAATAAAATTGACGGATAACAAAACCAGTATTATTTTTTAAAACTCAGTTTTACCACAAAAGGAAGTTAGAACTTATTTCCAGACTACTCCCACCCTTTCTGTTGACATTTATTGATCAAGAATGATTAATTCCACTGCATCTGCTGAAAATGCAGGTGAACAGGAGATGATGTAGAGATTACAGCATCTCATCACCAGAATGTAAATGTGAACCTCAGAAAATTACAAATACAACAAAACACAGACTTGTTCTTCAAGTTTCCTTGAAGTTCCAGAGACACAGAGAATGTGTAAAACCAGACTGTAAAATATCATATTTATCCAGACAAACCAATAACACCAAGTGACTCTTAAGTTTCCTAAGAAATTCCTGGACAACATTTGTTGGTTTTGTCTCATGTCCAAAAAATATTCACAATCAATTCCCTGAAAACTGAAATCTAGAGTGGACCCAGCAATTCCTTTGGTGGCCTTTCCTCAGGAAGAAAACAGTCCTCCACCCTCAGAATCATCAGAACAAAGCTGTAAAAATATACAAAAACGGATGACCACAGAAAGATTTAAATACTATAAGGTGCCAGTCAGAATTAATATGTAATGTCCCAGCAGTCCATCATCTAAATAAGTTGGGGGCAATAATGACTCACAAAGTTGGGCCATGTCCTGCTGATTTTTAAAGACAGAAAATGGGCTCATCTGTTCACAGGTGAGTGAATAATAGACTTCATTCCATGGCAATGCTCCAATTTGCTGATCTCTGCTACTGGGAAAATTCTTTACCTTCTACACATGAGAAATGAAAATGTTATTACCTGTTGTATACATTAGCAAAGCTACTTTGTGCTGAGTAGCCTGAGTGCTGTTCTCCAAACCATTCCCTACAGGTGATAAAGTACCTGCAAGTCTCTCTAATGTTGCTCTTGGCAACAGGGAACTTAAAAAGTTAGAACTAAGACTGTGAGAGCAAAGCATGTCTATGAAATAGTCATAATGAATACAATTAAGTTGGTGTCCTGGTGAGCATTATGACTTCTAAAAATTGTGGTTTGAGTATTTCAAGTCATCTTGAATTGGAGGTGTTCAGAAATCATTAATGTTTTAAATATTCTTGACCTTGCATCTTCTGGAGAAGCCACTGACCTACTTTGGTTTGGTTTTTCAGCTGCTCCAAGAAGTTTTGCTCATAAAGGAACTGAATGGAAAAAGAGAAAAAGCTCTTCCCAGACCTCGTGGGAGATAAGAGAGAAGGGGTGGATCCTACTTTTAAGGGGTTAGAACTCTCCACAAGCTGTACCACTTGTCCCTAGAGGAGAAGGACATGAAAAATCATGCAAACTTTGCACCCACAGACAAGAAGCAGAAACTGGAGTCTATTCCTCAATAACCTTCTGCTGTGTGATGCTTCTTTGTTTGTGTCTTCCTTAATGTTGGCCACGAATTAGGATTTAGCAGGCTTTAAAACTTACCCTGGTGTAACTACAAACAGAATTGGATCCTGGAAGAATCCATAAGTAGCATCCAAGTCTCAAGTGCAAATTACAATTATTCCTCATCTAGATCAAGCTTATTCCTTAAATCTGATTTCTTGCTTGTCTTTCTTCTGGGCACTGGGATTATCTTGACTAAGCACACGATTCTGCCCTTTCAGTTGAGTTTGGGTTTGTTGTTTTTTTCCTATGCTTTGAACTTCCTGGGAGGGGGAAAAGAATATTGGCATGTGCAAAGTGATTGACTGTGTAGCCTGATCATTTGCTGAGCATTATTAAAAGCTCCCTGAAATCACTCCAGTGCTTTGCCCTTTACAAGCCATCAGCCATCAATTCCGACCGTCAAATGTGATTACCAGCACTCTTCCTGAAGGCACTTCCAAGCCATTAGTCTGATCGAAAAGCTGTGTCTTTTTTAGGTCCCAAGTGCATGGAAATCTGCCCCACCAGTGCTTCTGTGTTTTTGTGGTGATCCATTACACTTCTGAATAGCATTTGTGGTGTTAAAACTCCAAGACAAGTCAGAATTCATTAAATTTGCAGAAATCGTTCTTATTTAGGGAAACTTTTCTCAAAGATGTGCTCTCATGTTCCTCTTTCTTCTCTGTAAGTCTGTCCATTATATATTTAAAATGTACTTGTTCTGCTGGTACGTGAAAAAGAGATTTACTGACAGTTGCTTGGAAAAATACAATTAGGCTGGGATCAAACAGTGCCACCAGCATCTACCAAACACCCCTCTTTTATGCAGGATGTTGTGGCTGCTTTAGCACTTCTGCCTGACCAGGAGTGTGGAGAGGAGGACTCCCAGATGACACTCATCCACGGAAATATTTTGTAGAAAAGAGGTAAGTGTTTTATATCTGCCACAGATTGATTGTGGGAACTCAAACTCAGCACGTGGATGATTTTCTGCACAGTTATATTTGAACCTTCACACCAAGAACATGCAAAATTACAAACCTGAACAACTCACACAGGAATATCAGCAAATATTGAGCTTGGACTGGCCACCAAACATAAATGTGAAAAGCTTAACAACCCCCACTTACATAATTTTGACTAAAAATGTAGGAAACTGAACACTCAGTGAACATTCTTAAATTCAGTTCTCAGCCATGTTACCTTCTCCTCCTATTGTACAATTAAACAAACTACCAACTTTTCATTCATTTCTGTGGACAGCATCTTTCATGTGGTTTTTCATTCTATAATTGGAAGGCAATGCACCAACTATTTATTTTCACCTGATTGAGAAACCACAACAAATCCTCACAAAATGAAGAGGTCCCTCAGCAACAAAAGCAGGAAAAAATCATTAGAAATGCAAGACAGCAAGATAGGTAACTAGAAGATGCACCACTCTCTGCAAATAATTTATAACAAATCATTTATTTATCCAATTTCGCTGGTTTTTTTCTGCTCACGATGCATTAGCAAGATCCCACAGTCTTAGAACTAACTTTTTACTTGAAATTATTCATGATTTTTCCCCTTTAAAGATAAAAAGGTTTGTCTTCTCCTTTCTTTTCAAAAAGATTTTCATGAGGTTTGAAAATTATGTAGGATTAGATTCAAACTAGACAACTTCATTTGAGTTTTAAAGTGCTGAAAACTACACAGATCTTAATTTTTGTGGCACAATTATTCTTAACTACTTTTTTTTTTTAAGGATGCTTTTTCAAGCTAGATGCTTCAGTAATCCTTTGTAAGTAGTTAAGATTTATCCCACTCTGATTTTAAGCAAATCAGATGTCTGAATAGCACATATCTCTGAGACAGGGTAAAATATTGAGCAGTGGGAATCTTCTACATTTATCTCTCAGTTTAAAGTTCTTATTTTATTTCTCTTCTCTTCTCTTGCTGGTGCACACTTTGCCACAGACCACATCCTATGCACAGTAGGTCATTTATAAAGCAATATATTTGCCTTCCATTTGGCTTCCTTTGGGCTGGCTGAGCTCTACCACTGGGGTGCAACTTCTGGGCCTTCTCCCAGCATGGTCAAAGTTGTCTGAGATGGATCCTCAGCTTTTAATAACACAGCTGGAAAAAGTCTCACTCAAATACATAGTTGGAATCACAGAATGGTTTGGGTTGGAAGGGACCTTAAAGATCATCCAGTTCCACCCTCCTGCCATGGGCAGGGACACCTTCCACTAACCCAGACTGTTCCAAGCCCCATCCAACCAGGCCTTGGACACTTAAGGGATCCAGGGGCATCCACAGCTCCTCTGGGAAATCTGTGTCTGTGCCTCACCACCCTCACAGGGAAGAATTTCTTCCTTATTTCTAACCTAAATTTCCCCTTTCAGTTTGAACTCATTGCTCCTTATCCTATTCCTACAGTTCCTGATGAAGAGCCCCTCTTCACTGAAAGTCAAAGGTTTTCTTCCTCTGCTACTGAGAACTTTTGCATCTAGTTTGACCAGAAGCTTCTCTTCTTTACTGAATTCCTTTTCTAATGAGAATAATCATTGCTTCTGCATGTAAACTTTCCCTTGCACAACAGAATGCTTCTGAGAAACCCAACACCAGAGTTTCTTCCTTTCTGATCTACAGCACAGATGTTTTCCATAAAAGTCATATTTCAAATAAATCACAAATTGCTTTGGGAATCATTTGGAAGGGCTGTGGACATGAACTGCAGGGAGTGCAGTTCAGTGCTGCTATTCTGACATCAGGACATAGTGTCATATTTGGCCAGTGTATCACAGGTTTCTAAATCAAGAAGAAGACCTACATCTCTTCAGCTGGCTGCACTGGGAACCATGTTCCACCAGCCACGTGTTACACAGAGTCACAGACTGAGTCGGGTTGGAAGGGGGTCACCTGCTCCAGCAGGGTCCCCCCAGAGCACATGGCACAGGATTGTGTCCAGAGGGTTCTGGAATATCCCCAGTGAGGAGACTCCACACCCTCTCTGGACAATCTGTTCAGTGCTGGGTCACTGCCCAGCAAAGAAGTTCTTCCTCATGTCCAGGTGCAACTTCCTGGGCATCAGTTCCTGCCCGTTCCTCTTGGGCCATTTCTGGGCCCCCCCGAGCAGAGCCTGGTCCATCCTCTGCCCCCTCCCTGTAGACCCTACAGACCTGGGGGAGGTCCCCTCTCAGTGTCTGCTCTGGAGGCTGAACAGCCCCAGCTCCCTCAGCCTTTCCTGCTCCCAGAGATGCTCCAACTCTTCAGCATCTCCACAGGAGAATCATCTTCCAGCAGCTCCATGTCCCTGCTGTCCTGAGGAGCCAGAGCTGGACCCAGCCCTGCAGATGTGCCTCCCAGGGCTGAGTAGAGGGGCAGGACCCCCTCCCTGACTTGATGCCAATGCTCTTCGTGATGCCTCCAGCTGGTATCAGTAACCTCCTTCAGCTATTAAATGTCAGACCTAACTGAGGTCTAAGTGTTGTGCCGGTGGTTACAACACCTGAATTGGGCAATGGCATAAGGCAGTACGGACACAACTCCCCGAATTTACTATTTAAGAACTCAAGTATTTAAACACAACCCTTTGTGTGACCACCTATGGCAGCTGGACCGTGCCATGGAGCACAAACCGGGCAACTCAGAGCCTGAAACAAAAGGTTCCCATGCTCTGAGGCTTCTCCTGAGAGTTGTGTAATAAAAATGACAAGAGCTGAGGACCTTTAGCAAAAGCTTAATCAGTAACTTCTTTTGTGAAGTAGTGTTAAAAGCTGTTGCAATATTAATGATTCTCGTTCCTCAACAATAGAATACCTTTAATCATGCCTGTGGCATAAAATACTACTTTTAACATTTTGACTTTCTGTCAGGATTAGAATACGTATTAAATGACATTAAATGTTGCAATATAAATTAAGGGCAACCTCCACCCAGATCAGATATCTTGTTCATTCAGATAACAGGCAGCGTATTCAGAACGTTTTCTTGTATGGTTTTGCATTTTTTAATCTACCCTCAGTGCTTTCTTTTTTCTCCCACATACACTAAGCCACATATATTTTACCAAGGACATATTTCACAAACATAATGCCTTTTCCTCAGAAATGCTGTTCATAAAGAGAATGTGCATAAAGCACATATTGAATTGAAATAAAAAGGGAAAGAGGAGAGCCAGCAGGTCTTCTGAATTTTTTTACAGTCCTACTTAATTTTTTCATTTATTAGATACTAAGACAATACTGGTTGATAAATAAACCAACCATTGCTACAAAATTTCAAACACACAAGGACCACATTTTTTTAGAACTGGCACCCCAAAATCACTCATTTTTGTGTCATAAAAGGACTGTCAAGTAAGACAGCTCTTTTTAAAGGCTGTATCCTGAAAAGCACCATTAATGGTATGGAGCATGACTTGCTTTTACCTCCCTCTACCAAAAATAGTATCATATTCCAAGTAAACTAACTTGCAGCCAGAGACTAAAAATTACAGAAAAATACCCACAGTCTCAGCACTGCAAAAAATTAAGCAGGAATACATAGGAAATGGAATGCTGTGGGAATATCAGAAGCTTAGTATTTTAATTAGAGAAGGTTTAATTTTTGGTACAAATATTTCTGAAGCTGTTGCACTGGTAGGAAGACTGAAGTGTTAACATGGCATAACTAGATAATCAATTTTGCTGCTGAACCTGAAAATAAATGAGTTTATTGATCACATTTTGCAAAAGGATCAAGCTAGTATTTGTACTATTTTAATACATGTCCATCACCATGTCATGTTTCCATCCATAAAAGAATTTATGAAGAAATGGAAGAATTTGCTATTTCAGTGCTTAACAGCTGAAATGATCTTCCTGTGGTTTTCAAACCAAAGGCTATAGTAATTAGCTAACAATAGTTCTAAACTTTAAATAAATATATAGATACAAGTTGCATGTTTTATACTTCAGGGACTTCAGAGGTGTATTCCAGAGCTGGATTGAAACACCAGCCTACTAAATGACTTCAGGACTAGCAGTCCATCTGCACATAAAAGTATTACTTATACTCTAAGATATCTGGACTTCCACTGTATTTGAACTGGAAGCTGTGCAATTTTGCTGAGCCTGGACATGAAGTTTTGCTGACTGGTTGAGGATTTAAATTCGACTCAGCACATATGAACACAGAAGGTGGTTGGCTTGTGTACAACAACTCAATTGTGTGCTGCCCAAAGCACAGGAAAAGGAAGGTCTGGAATACAGAGAATTGTAGAATGGTTTGGATTGGAAGGGACCTTAAAGATCATCTCATTCCAACCCCCATACTAGCCCAGGTTGTTCAGAGCTTCATCCAGCTTGGCCTTGGACACTTCCAGGGATCCAGGGGCAGCCACAGCTTCTCTGGGAAACCTGGGCCAGGGCCTCCCCACCCTCACAGCCAAGAATTTCTTCCTAATATCCCATCTAACCCTGCTCTCTGTCAGTGTGAAGCCATTCCCCCTTGTCCTGTCCCTCCAGGCCCTTGGAAATAGTCTCTCTCCGTCTTTCTTTCAGGCTCCTTCAGGTCCTGGAAGGTCACAATCAGGTCCCCCCAAAGCTGCTCTTCTCCAGGCTGAACAATCCCAGCTCTCCCAGCCTTTCCTCCCAGTAGAGCTGCTCCAGCCCTGGGATCCTCTTGGGGCCTCCTCTGGACTCTCTCCAGCAGCTCCATGTCCTTGCTGTGCTGTTCCCCAGGGCTAGAGGCAGCTCTGCAGGTGAGATCTCACCTGAGGGGGTAGAGGGGAAGAATCCCTTCCCTACATGTAGGCCAGTTTAGGCAAATATATATATTTTTGTGAACGTGTGTGCGTGTATAAAAAATTTATATAGTCCTGGAATCTTTTCTGGGCTATATAAGCTCCCCCTTTTCTCCAGTGACAAGGAGGACTTTGTGATTCACTTATTTGAAATTAAGTCAAGAAACCCCAAAGAGAGTTCTTCTCTCAGGCTATTTGCACTGAATGTGTAAAGCTGCAGAGCTTCTTTCTTACACAACATATTTTTCCATACTTCAGGGTTCATTTCCATGATGAAAACGAGTCCTCTAAGCATGTACAAGCCCACACAAGACTGCATCTACCTAAATGTAGCCCTGCACGTGGCATCCCCTGCAATCTCATTCATAATTCCAGCTGACATAACTAGTGTTCCTAGGCTGATGTATTTCTGATTAATGAGGCATTAGTTCTGTATCAGGTAGCAATTTCAGAATACTCTATTTCCAATGAGTTATGAATATGACTTGATTATTACTATTTGACCTACTCTTGTGTTGAGATGATTTGCGGCTGCATTTTCCCAGAGGATCGACCAAATGTCACTGCCTTGAAATACCACTGTTATGTTCCAGTAATTAAATGAAGATTAAAAAAAAAAAATAAAAAAATTGCATGGTAGGTCTGGAATCTGCTCATGGCATTCAGCAATCTGGACTATTTGTACACTTTTACTTACAAGAGAATTTCCTTAACGTGAATGAAAATGAGCTACATAAAAATCCTGCAAGTGCTGACCTAATGCAAAACACAGCTGATTCCATCTTCCAGACACTTGGAAACATCAAGTTCTCTCCCTGGCCCAATTTACAGCAGACTCGTGGCAATTAAAGAACAAAGCAATCATCAGGCACAGTCAGTATGGGCTACAATGGGAAAGTCCTGTTCAACTATTTTGATATCCTTTTGATATCATTCACCTCGTGGATGGAGTTTTACAGATTTTAGTATGGCTTTTGATACAGTTCCTCACAACACTCTTCTGGACAAGTTGTCCAGTTGAGGGATGAGTGGGTTCATGGTGCACTGGGTGAAGAACTGGGTGCAGGGCACAGCTCAAAGGGCTGTAGTGGGGTTACAACTGGCTGGTGACTGTCACCAGTGATGTCCCTCAGGGTTCAGCCCCAGGGCCAGTTCTGTTCAATGTATTTATCAGCAGTCTGGATACAGGAGGTGGATGCACCATTAGCAAGTTTGCTGGTGATACCAAACTGGGAGGTACTGTAGACTCCTCTGAGAGACAAGAGGCCTTGCACAGGGATGTAGACAAATTGGAGAATTGTGCAGTGATTAATGGTATGATATTTATCAAGTCAAAACACTGGATTCTGCACAGAGTTTGGAGTAACACCAGGCACAGGGATAAACTGGGAGAGGAGCAGCTGGAGGACAGCCCTGCACAGAGGGATCTGGGAGTGCTGGGTGGCAGCAGCTCAACGTGAGCCACCAGCGTGTGGGAAAACCCCATCCTGGGGTGCATCAGACATGGCATCACCAGCTGGTTGAGGTGACTATCCTACTCTACTCAGCGTGGGTGTGGTGTCACCTGGATCTCTGTGTGCTGCTCTGGGACCTGCAATTTAAGAAGGATGGGAAGGTCCTTGAATGTGTTCGGAGGAGCAGGACAAAGCTGCTGGAAGGAATGTCCTGTGAGGAACAGCTGAGGACTTTGGGCTTGTCTAGTTTGGAGAAAAGAATGCTGAGGGGTGACCTCATGGCTCTCTGCAGCTTTCTGAGGAGGAGAAGTGAAGAAGGAGGTTCTAATCTCTTCTCCCTGGTCTCCAGTGACAGGACATGTGAAAATAGTTCAAAGCTGCACCAAGGGAGGTTTAGAGTGGACATTGGGAAGCATTTCTTTACTGAGGAGGTGGTCAAATATAGAAACAGGTTCTGTCCCCAGAGAAGTGATTGATGCCCTAACATAATCCTTTAACCTTTATATGGGAATCAGACAGAAAAATTATCATCCTGAGAACAAATAAACGCTTTTCAACTGTCCCATACTATAACTTTGCTAAAAGGTATCTGATAAAGGTTGAAATGAGTAACAATACACTTATCTACACCCTGGGAAAGAGTTCTTCTGGCATCTCCCACTTCTTGCTAGCTGTGACATAAACTAGTTCCCACAATTTTAATGATTTGCTCTGCTTTTTCTGATGATAAGGTGAATGGATTTGCTATCATTTATTTATTATATCATAACAAAGTGAACATTATTATCCCTTATATTCAGAATTACACAGAATTCCAAAGCCTTGAAAAACACAGAAACAGAAGTCTTGAATCATTAGGTCAATTAATGAGATGCCCAAGAAATATTAACAGCAATCTTCAATTTTTTGTGTAACACCAAGATGATGACACTGTGAAAAAGAATAGTCACACATATGTTGTCATATGCCATCTGTTAAGGAGAAGTCATTCTCTTTAAAACAATGACAGGAATGAAGGGCATCTTTATTTAAAATTCTTTTTGCCCTGTGACTTGCTGTGCAACTTGTCACACTTTTTTTTCAGAGTAATCTTTTTCAAAACAGTAGGATAACTCGAGTGCTAACTTGAATGCTACTGAACTTCTCCTTTCCCCCAGTTTGACTACTCCACAACAAAAGATCCTCCTTTTCTAAAGGCTTCTATTCACTCCTTTGTTTATTCTGAAACAGAAAGGCATCAAATGAAAATGTGACATCCCAGCTTCAGGAAAAATCAAGAAGTGAACCTGCAAGCTAGAAAGAAGCAATTTCATCAAGCAACTCCAGACAGCACAGGAAAACCATGAAGCCAATTTAAATTCAAACATCTTCAGGGGCAGAGCACATTTTGTCAAATTTGTTTGTGACAAAGGGGTCCTGATCCTAGAATCATAGAATAGATAAATAGAATCAATAAAGTTGGAAAAGATCTCTAAGATCATGGAGTCCACCCTGTGCCCGATGCCCGCCTTGTCCCCCAGCCCAGAGCACTGAGTGCCACGGCCAGGCCTTCCTTGGACACCTCCAGGAATGGGGACTCCAAACCTCCCTGGACAGCCCCTGCCAACGCTTAACAACCCCTTCTGTGAGTAAATTCCTCCTCATGTCCAACCTGAGCCTCCTGTGGTGCAGCTTGAGGCCATTTCCTCTCTTGCTGTTTGGGAGAAGAGGTTAACCCCCACCTGGCTCCACTCTCCTGTCAGGGAGTTGTAGAGAGCCAGAAGGTCCCTCCTGAGCCTCCTTTTCTCCAGACTAAACACCTCCTGCTCCCTCAGCCACTTCTCATAGGACTTAGTCTCTAGTAAGAGAGTGGAGCTTCTGGATGCCCTGCCTTCACTGCACAGGACTCCCCCCATCCCTTGCAGACTCTGAAGAGCTCTGTGTGTTCAGGAGCTGGTGGAGAAAATTAATACACATGACTCCAGCCTGCAGGTCAGTGAGAGAGAATAGGTTGCATCCTCTGGATTTCCAGTCTAGTTTTCTTCTCCTAGATGATTTTCTGTAATTATTTCTCTGCATTTTTATGAAGTCTTTTATTAAACTTGGAACATCAAGTAGTGTGATAAGAAGATAACTGTGTCCATGTGCTCTCCAATAAACGCAATTATCCTCACCTAAAGTTGGGTTAGTCACTACAAACACATAGACCAGCACATTTGCTTTTTTGTGGCAAGGACTGTGCAGTTCCACATGCATTGAGCAGTTTTGCTTCATGTCCTCTGAAGGTCTGGCTCTAATTCTTTTGTATATATTAAAAAACAAGAACCAGATGCATCCTCCTACCCCTGACCTGCTCTGTCCTGGACTTAAGCAAAATGACACCACTTTAGGGTCGGGAATATGCCCTGAGGGCAGCCAAGAGCACCATCAAAAGTAGGGAAACAGGGAAAGTGATAAGCTCGGGCATGAGACACGGCAATGAGAAAGGAGCGCTGTCATTTAATAAGGTCTGTTCTCAGTAATTACAGCGACACAATTTGATCAGCAAGGACTAAGTATCTTCATCTGAAAGGGATCAGATGAAATTAGTGCTGATGTAATAAGTACCATTTGTCACTATTAGGGAGAGAGGTGTTGACAGGTCCCTGCCGTTGCTGTGGCAACGTGGCAGCGCCGCTTCTCCGTTTCTCCCAGCCTGGGCTCCAACTCCAGCAAGTTCCACAAGTGTGGAAGGCAGACGATGCTCTGCTGGGGTAACCCAGTTACCTTCTTCCCCATCTGGGTTGTGCAGGATCACCTAATGCCACTGATGCCTGGATTCCTGGGGCTGGATTTGGGGCAGAGATGGTCTGCCCTGCTGTGCCATTCCCCAGGCTCCAGCCTTCCTCAGCTTCCCTGTTACCAGTGACCTTGGGGATGTCCCCTCTGGATCCTGCTGCCAACCCTCCTGCACCCATCTCCCACACAGGCCCCACGGCAGTTGGGAAATTCCTGCCTTTTCTGGTTATTTTGACAGCATCCCCACACACCTGCCAGGTTGTTTTCTCCCGCAAAACCTTAATGCAAGATTTGGAAATGCTGAAGGCTCTGTGTTGGCCAAACCAGAGCTGAAAGGTGTCCTTTCCAGGTGATTGCTTTCCACCAGGCAGCTCCATAAAGGAAAATTTCCTTTTAAGCAGAAGCTCAGCTTTGTCTGAAAGTTCAGACACTGAAAGTCCAGACACACGCAGCGAGGTTATTCACAGGTAGATTACATATTGTTACAATATTTTCCACTGACACATTCCATGATGCGAAATAAAAAGGCAAGATTTGCTGCCAGCAGAGTAAAATACTAAGTGTGAAATAGCACATGAAAGGAGAAAAAGAGAGATTCTCTCGATCAGATACTCATAATCAACACACACAGCCAAAATGCAATCTTAATTACTATCAGTGGGTGGAAGTTTCCTGAATGTTAAATTACCTGCAGCAATTATGAACTACTGAGCAACCTGTTTACAGCTTCCTGAAATTATCATCCCACAATTTGGCAATCTGCCATATTTTATTTCATTAAAAACTTAATGTACCAAAACATAATAGCCATAATAAAGCTGTCAAGAGCCACTCATTGCTATTTACTTAGATATCATCTGTTTATTATCTCTCAAAAACAACAGCCAAACAGAAAGGAAACCTGGAAACTAACAGACCACATGAGAAATGGAGAATATGAAGAGCTCCCTCTTTCTGCTGTACAGCCCCACAATCCATATATATTTGACTCACAGTCAAAATCGTGCACAGAAAATACCAAATAACCTGATTTTGAAGTCCTTAACTGCTTGCTAAAAGATGATGCATGTAGATGGAACAAAACATAACTTGCCAGAATAAATTACTAGTATTCTATACTATATCTAGCATTAGAAATGTCAATAAAATCATCATGATTTTCAAGTTGTCATCTGGAAGTGCTTCTTCTGCCAGGGTATCTTCAGAATTAAATATTGAAGCATTTGAGGAAATTGTAGGACCTGGAACTGATGCAAAAATAAAGAATATCTGACTATCACAAGAAGCAAAGCTATCAGATGAGTAGTTAATCCCTTCAATTAGGGCCCCACAGCTTCAGCCAGAACGGGGTGAGCTCGAAGCTGTGCTCCTCCCAAGCACTTCTGTCCCTGAGCTCACATTGCTCAGGTGGAGGGGAGGTCTAGAAACACAAGTATTTACGAGTCATCTCCAAACCCAACTGCTCTACTCAGAGCAGAAGTGCTGATTTCCTTCAACAGCCACCTTCTCAAGTCCTGGCAGGCACCACTCCTGCTGAAGCCTGGAAGCAGAAGAAGTGCTGAGAGATGCAGATTTTGGAAGAAATAAGTGTGTGTGGCTACGTACAGGTGTAGGTGGAACAACAGCACCAACAACTATCACATGTGAGTAGTGAGAGAACAGTACTAACAGAGCTGAGATATCAGAAAAAAACCCACACCCTGTCACTTGGTGGATTTAATGCACTAACCTCCGCCATGCTAATGACAATGTTAATGACTGAAGTAGTTTAACCCACTTCTTTGTATACTAAAAATAGACTTACTGAGTAGCACATTAGTTGGCGTATTTTGCCCACTTGGGATTTTTTGGGGGGCTTATAAATCAAGAAAATAGATGGAATTCCATTACGTTTCTGTGCATCACTAAGTTATTGAAATCACAGTGACAGAGCATTTTATTTGCAAAACATTCCATGGCAATTTCACAAACGGGGCAAATAAACCAAGACACAATGCATTAGGTTTTCAAGTAGTGAGGGATAAATTAACACTCTCTTTCAGTGCTCACAGACAGCTAAAAGAAGCATTAGTTGAGATTGTTTAGGTAATTCACAGTTTTAATCTTCAAGTTTTCAAGCAAGGGAAGAACTGCTGGATATACTCTGTTTACAGGCAGCATTTCTCTGAGTTTTAGATTAATGCATCAAATAGAAGACAATCAACACATACATACATACATACTGAAGAAATCTGAAGGGAACCTATAATAAAATAAAACCCTTGCAGAGAAAGAAAGAGCACTTTTCATTTAAACAATTCTGCTGACATCATTTTACCCCTGGGTTGGACATTAACCATAAGTGTGATTTACAGTGAGCATTTCCTCTGGTTACAAGTGCTGCAAAGCTACACTACACACATTTCCAAGGGTAAGCAGGTACATTTTCCTCAGTTTCACACTAAGGTCAACTGCTTATGCCATTTTAACACAGGATATTAGCTAAAAATGAAAAGCAAATACTTCATTTGACTTTCAAATTCATATCAAGATGTATCCTCTCAGACAAAACCCACTACAACAGTTATACCAAAACCTCCACACTGTTTCATTTGCACTATCAGATCATAGCCCCATTAAGGCTGGAAAAGGCGTCCAAGATCATCAACCTTTGACCAAACACAATCCACACCAGTGATTTCTCAGAACACAGGTTCAGGTTTCCCCACTCTGCCTCTGGATGCAACTTGAAAGTGCAAAGGACGAGGGAAGAGAAGAGGCCGTGCTCTTATCCTCATTTTGAAGCAACCCACAGAGAGACTACACAACTACCCATGGCAAAAATCAAGACTTTTGAATCCTACACCTGAATTAGGCAACAAAATCTGAAAAGTAATGTTTGGGGTTTATGCTACACTAAGATGGAGGCTTAAATAAGTATAGAAGGGACCTTAAATCCCAATTCTCCACCAGAGTCACTGACGTTACTGGAACAACTCCAGTCCAGTGAAATGGGTTTTAAATAAGAAAAATTGTCTAGTCATACTACTGGGAATCGGGCAACAACACTATCACAGCTGAATCTAGCTACCAGCTTACAGTTTTGACCTAAAATAAAACATGTTAGACCTGAAACTTAACTGACTCATATTAAAAGCTTTAATTTTATCTTTCCTTTTAATATATTTCCTCTTCTGCCTAAACAGACCCTCTTATGATCAACTGATTACTGCACCTGTAAAATGTATCTTTATCTGCTCTCTACACCTGGTGAAAAAGAGACACCTTTCCACTAGACCAGGATGGTCACAGACCCATCCAACCTGGCCTTGGACACTTCCAGGGATGCAGGGGCAGCCACAGCTTCTCTGGGCAACCTGTGCCAGGGCATCATCACCCTCACAGCCAAGAATTTCTTCCTAATATCTGATCTAACTCTGCTCTCTTCCAGTTGGAAGCCATTCCCCCTTGTCCTGTCACTCCAGGCCCTTGGAAATAGTCTCTCTCCATCTTTCTTGGAGCTCCTTCAGGCCCTGCAAGGCCACAATCAGGTCACCTCAAAGCTTCTCCAGGCTGAACAATCCCAGCTCTCCCAGCCTTTCCTCCCAGCAGAGCTGCTCCAGCCCTGGGATCCTCTTGGGGCCTCCTCTGGACTCTCTCCAGCAGCTCCATGTCCTTGCTGTGCTGTTCCTCAGGGCTGGAGCAGCTCTGCAGGGGGGTCTCACCTGAGGGGGGCAGAGGAGCAGAATCCCCCCTTCCCTGCTCCCTGCACTGCTTTGGATGCAGCCCAGGACACAACTGACTTTCTGGGGCTGTGAGTTCACATTGCTGGCTCACGTCCAGCCTCTCATCCACCAGCATCCATCAAAAGTGTTCATCCCAGATGATTTCCTAGATGTGGGGAAGGCATGGAGGCCTTCAAATGCCGTGGTGCCATCAGAGATGCAGGACAATGGTTGCCCCAACCTTTATTTCTCTGCTTTCAATTTGTTGTGGTAACATTGCCACGAATAGCTGGACTCCTTGGGAGGTTTTCACCACAGCAAGTTGTTTTTTTTTTTAAAAACAAATTATTTGTAACCAGCTTATTAAAATGCATCCTCAGAGATGGTTCAGGAATGATTACATCATCCCGTCCCTCACGCTGTGATCATTACAAGGGATGTGCTATCATTACTGCCTGAAATTTCTAAAAAGGTTTTAAAAAAAAAAAGAAAAACAACTACCACAAAAGCACATCAACACTGATGAACACGCTTTGGCAATAATTTCAGCTTTTACAAAGGCTTTATTTAATCTGAAACTTGTACTTAAAGGGAAGAGGCTCAAAATAGTAGCTGCTCACAGCACAGCAGATGGTCCAGACAATAAAAGAGGCAGAACTATTTGAGGAACGTGAGTTGTTCACTGATACAGATAGAGCCAGTCAGCAACCGTGCAATGAAAATGGTATTTCACTGCAATAAATTAATTTTTAAAAGAAACTTTGAAAATTTGATACAGGTTAAGTTTTATTTTTATTTCCTCATAAAAAAAAAAAAAGGTGTTCTGAACTTGTCCAAATGCCCCATTTTTAAACAGAAATCTGTGCTTCAAAATGCTGTTTCATTTTAAAATCTCATATATTTGTAGTAATTTATTTAAATATGGTGGGTGGAAAGCTTGGCATGATACATACCTTTCAAGCCAGTCTCATTTCAGATATATATCCTATAGGTACCTTACTGCAGGATGAGAGAAGAAACTTTAAATTGCAGTTTTTCTAGGACATAAAAATTATTTCCTATTTCAAATGAGCGTTTCACATAGCCAAGGAAAGGGGGGAAAATAATCATGACAAAGAGCAAAATGCCTAACTGGAAAATCATAGTTAAATATTGAAGTTACCTGATCAATAACCTGGGGCTTTATTAAGGCACAAAGCTGTAATCCATGTCAGTAAGTCCTTTAAAAAGACACTTTGAGAGGGAAACTTCGAAGTCATATCTCAAATTTGCAATAGCAGTAGAGTTCATTTATTAAATAACAATATAACCTGCATGTATGGAGCTTCCAACTATTTCTGTTACTTTAACAATACATTATCTTTTGAACCTTTACCGTGTTCTTTATTTCAGTTTCATTCAGCTCACACAACAGCTTTTTAACAATTATTCAGAAAAAAGTGGAAGTTGAAGAGATTTTCTTGGATAACCCACCACTGGCTTCTGCTTTAGCAGGAAACAACATATAAACATTTTGATAGACTAAGGAAGCATCACACAGGTCCCTTTTGCAGCCACCCTGCTCTCTCTGGAAAGGCAGTTTCAGAACTTACTTTCTGCTGATGCCTGGAAGCTTTCTTCCATTTTCCAGGCTAAATGTGTTTGGGATCAATTTGTATTGATGCTTTCCTTTATCTTTAACAGCTTTTCACCCTCCCTGATGTTTTTATATTACTTTCTTTAGAGAAGGAAATGGTATTACCCCTTCCCTGACATATTTATTCTAATTAAACTATCTAATTAATAAACTTTTAGCCTTGCTTCTTAAGAAACTTCCTTTATTCCTAACTCCTGTCAGTAGGCCTTTCTCTACTCTTATTCCCATGTGAATTTATACTCCAAATGAAGTTGTACGTTGCTTTTCATAACAATTCTCCTTCTGCAGGTCCAAACCCTGTGACAGAAATCACCACTGTTCCATGATTTGAAAGGAAACTTCAGCATTCCACGGCTCCTAAGCTTTGGCTACACACTGTAATTCTCACTGCTAATGAGAAAGCAATCACTGGGACAAAGAATTTCAATGCTTCCACATTAACAGTTACCATTATATGCTAATCACATTTTAATTGCTAACCAGCAGCTACCAAAAAAGAACAGGCTACAGAAGCAGAAAATAAAATTCATGGAGCAGAAGCTTCAGTTTCTCTCTTCTTTCATGTTTAATTTCCATTTAGTTACTGTCTGAACTGCATCTGTGTGAACTACACATAGACACAGAAGGCTCAGGGCCCTTGGAACAGGTAAAAATCAGTCTGACAGACGTATCTTTTATCAGCCAGTCTAAGCCAAAATTTTAGACTTTCACACTTTTGGGTTGGGATGGTTTAAAAAACTGATGGATTAAAAAAATTTTTCCTCTCTGTTGCTCTCACCCCAAGGTCTCCAAAGTTGTCTGTGTCCAAACTGTGCCTGTTATCACAGCTGAACCACCAAATCAATGCCTCTGAATGCCTTCCAGATGTGAGCCAGTATGGTGAAGCAGATGTTTTCGAGCCCTGGCACAGTGCTGGTGTAACTCACCCAGCCCTAGGGACCAGAAATTCACCTCTCTGTGCTTTGGAAAGCCAGTGAAACCCTCTCTTCCTGACTAATTCTACTCAGGAAAGAAGTTTTCAGGAGAATAAAGTAAAACAACAAATTAAAATTTGTCCTTTCTACCCAGTTGCAAATTATTTCTACCCAAATGCAGCCATTATATGTGTTATATCTGAACACTTGAAAGCTCCTCTGGCCCACAGAGGGCCTTGGAAAGGTGTTTCATTTCATGCAGATCCATCCTTTTAACAAGCTCAGAAATATGATTTCTCTTTAAGTGATGAGCAAAAAATGGTGGAGAGTGGCAATTAATGGAGAGGCACCTGGGGAACAAAGTGATCTGGTCCCTCAGGAGAGGGGGAAAGTCCTTCAGAGTAAAGGAGCCTGCTGGAGGAGGCTCAAGGATGGTGGTGGAGGGCAGATGTTGACCTTGTCAGAGGTGCTGAACCAGGGGAAGTTCAGGTTGGACATCAGGAGGAATTTCTTGCTGGAAAGGGTGGTCAGGCATTGGAAGGGGCTGCCCAGAGAGGTGGTGGAGTCCCCATCCCTGGAGGTGTCCAAGGAAGGACTGGACATGACACTCAGTGCTCTGGGCTGGGGGACAAGGTGGGCATCGGGCACAGGGTGGACTTGATTGTCTTGGAGGGCTTTTCCAACCTAAATGATTCTGTGATCCTACAGACAGTGTATGGCCTTTGAGTTTCTCATTGCCAGCTACCTTATAGAAAAGAATAATAGAGGAACTCGTATATTTTACAGGAAACAGGAACAGATTGGCAAAAAACCAGTCCCAATCAATGCATTTCTCTGCATTTGACCCCTAATTTTGCAATTTTTTACATGCATCTAGTATGTATTTTTCCAACGGGAAAGAGATTTTTCCAAGTCTCATTGTTTTTGCCAATCCTGACTGAAGACTTCACTTACAGTATCTATGAGATTTTTTAATTTCAGATTTAAATCATGTCCAAATCTAACTGCTGCAACAGTTGGTCATGCCAAAAATCACTCACAAAGACAGTAATCTGAGGAACCAAAGCAGCTCGGCCATGAACTTTTTTTTACTGTTCTAAATGTCCTACAATCTTTCAAAACACAGCTCTGTAGAAAAACTTAAAGTCAACAGGAAAAATAGCAAAACCTGAAGCTACCTAAGTTATTCTGATATGAAAGCACATCCTATAAAATTGATTATTTCTTACTATAAGCTCAAGTGTAACTATGAGTGGTAGTAGTAATTAAATAACTAAATAATTGCTCTATGAAACACCACCTCTGCTTTCTAACCTCCCCCTGGCAAGTGCCAGCAAACAGCCACCCCACTCATTAATTAGGTGGGATTTGAGTACATTTTCTAACTTCTACAGAAGAAAAAGGAATTTTGCCCAAATCAACAATGGGCACATTATGACCAAGCAACAGAAACCACAGAGAACACTTTATCACACATGTGACCTGGAAAGACACACGGACTAACAGATATCAGGAGTCAAACCAGGGACTAGAAGGTGCTCCTTTCACCTTTCATTGACAGGATGTTGTTTGCAAAACCAGCCTCACACTTGCATTTATATGTTACATTTCTGTGCCATTTTCAGGTTCAGCTGTGCTGGATGAAGGCACAAATAATTATCTTAGACCTACATCAAAGAACTGGTTTTTAATTTCCCTTGCAAGCTGTCCATCCCTCTCCCTCTGATTCTTACTGGCATCTAGTGGCACAGTGCAGCTTTTGTTTAAAAAAGAAGGTTCTTTGCTGGTCAAAAAAGGAGCTGCTGAGAAATAAAATGCAGATTCTGGACTCGAGAGGGTTAAGGGAACTAAAAAGCCTCGAGTTTATAGGTCTGATGGTGTCACTAGGCAACAAGTAACCTGCTGCAGCCAGCTCTTTTCAACCTCCTTGCTTCCTAATGAAGCCAGGTCTGCAGGCTGGTCGAGAGACAATAATAACAAAAAGCATATTTATTCCCACTTCTCTCTTCCCACCAACCAGTTAAACAAAAAAAAAAAAAACAACAAACTCCTAAATTCAAGACTGATGCTGGAATTGCAGGTGCACCATGCTGGAAGCAGCTAAAAACAGATTTTCTTTTTAAAAAAAGGCTTTTAAGGTAGGGATGGAGATCCTGTGTTTTCACCACGCCTCAAGAAAAGGGGTGTAGCTATTAAGTCCAAGTGAAAAAAAAAGGAGGGGGGGGGGAAGAATGAAAGAAAAATGTCATTTAGTTCTTTTGAGCAGTTTTGAGTTTGTAATAACAAAACAGTGCTTTTTCAAAGACCCATTAAAATACAAATCAAAGCACTTCATGTCTTTTTAAATTGGAAATTTAGTTACAGTATGTTTCTGAGGCTTGGCTGATTGTGCCCTGCATTCTTACCTGTTCTAAGGGATTAAAACATGAGCCTGATTTAAACAGATAATTCTGTACAGTTGTCTTGTAGACATTACATTATTTTCAGTACCACAGAAATATTCAAGACACTGTGATAAAACTGAAGCAAATCTCATGATAGGTTGTTTTGCAAACCATTTGTTCAACTACACGAAACTTCCTACAGACAAGGAAAGAACAAATGATCCTCAAATTCCACGGGAATTTTACAGAATGTGAATACAGTGCAAGGAAAATAAATCAGTGCTATGCAATCATCAGGGCATACTTTGTTTTCTGGATTCAAAAAAAATAGTATCACATAATGTGGTCCAAGAAATTCAGTGTTCTTGCATTCAATATTTTCCATTCCTTATCATAAATCTGAATTCAGTGTCCATGCAACGCTAACATTTTTTTAACAAGCTGAGGTATTTATTTTATTTGAAGGTGGATCCCTGTACATCTGGCAAACTTAGTATCTCATGGCAAGTACAAAACTACAATCATGTTGCCTTATATTGCCAGAACAGCAGCCCTGTGTAGTTTGGAACACACACAAGATGACCTGTGCCCTACTAACTTGCAGCTGCAGCACATTTTCCCCAGAGGTTAAATTCAGACACACTAAACCTAATTTCACACTTCATGTAAAACTAGTCACTCTGTTGGCCTGGCTGAGATACAGCATGATTCTTTTTGGTTTTACAAAGCATACTATAGATTTAATTAATATGGCCACTCGCAGAATAGGGATTGAAAGCTATTTCCACTGAGGTCCTAATTCTCCACCCAGTTCAGTGTTTCCTGCAGGTTTTGCATTTCACAGTAAGCTCAGAACTTGCTGCAAGTAGGTTTTAATTTTTGCAGACAATAAGCCTTATTTCCTCCTTTGAAATAACTTTTCAGCCACTTTCATGCACACTGTCTTTCAGGATTAAAGCCCTCCCTCCTTGTGCTGCACAGGCAGCAAGTTCTTAATCTTCATCTGCTCCATACAAGAGGTGTTCACACCCCCACTGCAGCCCAGAAAAGCCACAACAGCACTGCTCTAGCAAAGGAGTAAGGAAGCAGCTGCCATGTGCAACCAACACTGAGTTCTGTGTTTGTGGACCTGAAATTAATTTCAGCCTCGAAGAAACACATATTCCCAGACTGGTGATCTCTTTTGACAGCTAGAAAACAAGTAATCACAGGATTATAGAATGGATTGGGTTGGAAGAGACATTAAAGATCATCCAGCTCCAACTCCCTTGCTATGGGCAGGGACACCTTCCACCAGCCCAGGTTGCTCCAAGCCCCATCCAACCTGGCCTTGGACACTTACAGGGATGGGGCAGCCACAATTTCTTTAAGCAGCAAGTTCCACAGCCTCACCACCCTCACAGTAAAAAATTTCTTCTCAACACTAACCTAATCAGGTTCACAGAGAATTAATAATTATAATAATTTAGTAAGGACAAATTTACTCACAGCTCTCCAATCTCTTTTAAGATCAAGGGAGGAAAGCAAGTCAAATCAATAGGTTCTAGGTCAGTCATCCAACTAAAAATCTTGGATAACTCCTTGAGAGCCATCTAGAAAAGAAATCAAACCTTTCCTCATCAGTGCAGTTTCTAGTCAAGGCAGTTTGGCTTGTGCAGGAGGCAGACCACTGATTTTCAGAGCAGGTGGCCAACAACAAATCTGAGCCCAAGGAGAGCATATCATAAGAATACAGTACATAAATACCATAAACTGGAGGTGCTAAACCTGTGCTTTGCCAAGGAATGGAGACAACATCACACAAGGATGAAAAGGTGGCTGCTCTAGCAAGGACAACATCAGAGACCATCACAACACTTGTATTTCAGCCTCAGCTGGCTCACCCCCACCTGGGCCTCCAGTTCACACAGCCATTAGGAAACCTCAGGGTAAGTCACCTGGAGTCAAAACATCACCATGGGACACCTGAGCTCTCAGTTTTCCTCATAGCTTTCACCTTGAGATGCAACCCCTCACACCTCATGTACCAACTGCACAGAGCGCAAACACTGCCCTGGTTTGGGGAAGGGACAAAACTTCTCAGGCAGAAAGTTCCAGCACGTGTGTAAATCTCTCACTGAGCAAATGGTGCAAAGGATGACAGTGGTTTTTAACCACCTGCAACATAAGGCAGCTGTGATTGTTCTTATGTGTTACCACTGGGCTGAACAACTTCACAGGTACGGCACCATCCCTCCGTGTGAAGGCAGGATGGATCAGAGGGAGTTTGCCACAGGCCATTCCATTTCCTCTCCAGCTCAATTAGGAAACAAGTGCCTTCTCTTCTCAGCATGTTCCTTTTATCTTTGTCTTACTTCTGAGTGATTTCCCCACCTTACCCCTTCCCTTTCCCATCTCAGCACGGGCTCTGAATGCTGATGAGACGCTGTGTGTCACCCCAGGGAGTTACTTTGGTACTTCAGGGACAAAGATTACCTGACCCAAAAACACTCAGGGACCAGTCAGTCCTGGTACCTGAAAGAGCCCCAGGTGCCATGGTGGTGCTGCCCAAATCACACCAAAATATCTACACACATGCACACAAACAAATGCAACACCCTGGGCAGGTGGTGGGGGAGCAACAACACCAAACCCACAGTTTTTAGCAGAACAAAGACTAAGGAAAGATATTTGCTTTTGAAATGCATCACTTTTTGCTTCTCAGAGACCTGCAGTAATTAAGGATAAACAGCAACTCGAATGTATTTTGTTTTATTTGCAACACTGAAAGCTTCAATTTTCTTTCACTGAGGGGGAACAATGTGTTTCTTTCCAGTAGGAAGAAAATTGTTCTGTGATTATAATGACATCATGCTGCCTCTCATGGATTGCTGCAAGTCTAAAAGCTCAGGAAAAAGGAAGGGCACATGAAGTACAGCACAGCCTTTCAGCTGTTGAAGTACAAATTCCTATACATATGCATGTACCAAAAGGAAGGAGTAAATAAACTTTTGGGTTTTTTCTTTGACTCTGAACTCCCTTTCCCTTAGCAGAAACACTTATAAAAATGGGGATTGGAAGAAATGCCTGTGATTTTCAGTTTGATTTCCCTCTGCAAAAGAGCAATAAGGATCCAAATGCCTTTGAAAGCAAACGGCAATCGCAGTAACGTTCACATTTTACAATGTAATTCCATCACAATATTTTTCTCCACATTTTATACTAAAAAGTATTTGATTACTTTCAGTCCAACTTACATTATAATGAGTGAAAACTGTTTTTATGTCACTTGTAGAATTAAGATACCAAAGTGACAAAGCATGAATTTGTTTCCAACGATTTGGGTCGGTGTCATGGAAAATTGGAATTGCTATATCCAACTATGCCTCATGGTCGAGCGATAACATCAGTAAAGTCTATTTGCATCATAGGATCTTTGGGACCAAAACCATAATGTTCATACATTTTTGGGTCCCCTTTAAAGCAAAACAGCAGCCCTTCATAACTAATTTGCTTAAAAAATGGTTGTTGGATGCTGCCAATCTTCATGTCAGGGAGTCAGCTCCTGGGAAACCTCGGTGGTGCACCAATCAACCTTGTTCCTGCCTCCCCTCCTGCTGCACCAAGACCTGTTTCAGGACCCTCTGGAGTCACCTGCCCCTTCCTTCCACCACTGGTCACTTCTGGTGATTCAGGTCCCTCATCTTTAGAGCAGCATAATTCAGTTTTACTTGCTTTACTGCTGTGCCTAGAGCTTCCTCCAAGCTACACCAACACACAAAGGAGTGACTGCTTTGAGCTCTTTTTTCCCTGGGAGTCTGGCAGTCTTGTTGTCATTCTCCAACTTGGAGCATAAAACTCCCTCACAAAAGACTGAAGCAAAGCCTCAGCCACTGAGGAATTGCTGGATATGATTACTCCAAACAACACTGCAGAGAGCAGTGCATTGCTGCTCTGCACATCACTGTTATTTGGGAAATGCTTTGATTACAGAGAAATGGAACAGTACATATGTATTTGATGAAACTCTGCTTATGCAGCATGAAAAAAAGGTTACTTCAATGATTGAAATTTTAAAATTTGTAAGAAAAAAGAGTTTTGTCTGGTAGTAGCCTCCTAACACTTGTGGATAAAGGAAAATAGATCCACACAGATTCTTGAGAGCATGGTTGTATTATTGGCTAAAAAGTGATTTTAGAGGATTCATAATGCAAGCACATACTATTTTTAATGCCTATTTTTATCACAAGTTTTACAACTGGTAAGAATCCCAGACACACTATAAGATACTGTCTGAGCACACCTTCATTTTCGAGCTCCCCCTTGTCCAAACTCAGAAATCTGCCAGAGAAAATCTGAGTTTTATACACAGCAATGCAAATTTAGCATCCTGTTGTTAAAGTTGAGAGAAATGGGATTGTTCAGCCTAGAAAAGAGAAGGCTCCAGGGTGACCTAATTGTGACTTCCAGTACCTGAAGGAGCCAATAAGAAAGATGGAGAGACTATTTCTGAGGGCCTGGAGTGACAGGACAAGGGAGAATGGCTTCAAACTGAAAGACAGCAGGTTTAGATTAGGTATTAGGAAGTAATTCTTCCTTGTGAGGGTAGTGAGGCACTGGAACAGGTTTCCCAGGGAAGCTGTGGCTGCCCCATCCCTGGAAGTGTCCAAGGCCAGGTTGGATGGGGCTTTGAGCAACCTGGGCTAGTGGAAGGTGTCCCTGCTCATGGCAGGGGTGGGACTGGATGATCTTTAAGGTCCCTTCCAACCCAAAACAAATTCTGTGATGACTCTCTGATGCTGTGACCATTCAAACAATGAGGGAAGCTGAGGGAGCAGTGACTGATAAGATCCTTCCAGCAGTCTGCACCTCTTTATATTCAAGACCTTTGCACCCACCAGTGAATCCCAGCTGAGCTGGTATCACTGGGAGGCAGCAGCAACCCCACAAACCACCGAGAAAGGAATGATTTATCTGTGACACAGGAGAAACAATCCAGAAACAGACTGGAACTCACACAATAACTGGAACATTGGCATTGCATTTTCCCACCAAGCAAGCAGGAGGCTACACCTCCATCAGCCACTCGACATCCCAAATCCCGCTCAAGCAGAAGACATATCCAAGCCCTGAGGAAGCTGAGCCTTAGATGAGCACAGAGAAGCTGACTTAGGAGGGAAATTCGGGCTCTTCTTGCCAGGCACAGGTGTGAGGACACTGGTCTTGGCTGCATCTGCAACTGGTTCTTACAAGAGCAGCCCAGGGTATAAATTAAACCCTGAACTTTCAAATCTAACACTCAAAGTGGTTTTTGGGCCTCTGCACGGAGGGTTGAAAATACCTTTCCAGTCCTGCTTCTGGCTGCCACAGCTGTTGGGGTTTCTGATTTAGGGCTTAGTTTGCTCATCTTTCAGGGGCAAGTTTCCACTGAATTAGTGGGGATGGAAAACAGAGGATTTTTTTCAGCAAAAAAAGGACCTGAAGGAAATGACCAGGGAGAGACATTGTTTGAATTTGTGAACTAATTACAGGCACTAATGTAAGTACTTATTTTTCAGTGGTATTTCTGCAACCTTTCCTACAAATATCCATATTCTGAGCATGGCCATCTGCAAAAGGGGGTGATAAAAAATTCTTGTAATAGTTTCTTGATGGGCCTGACAGGCATGAAATTCCACAACAAACTGGAGGCAACGCACCTACGGACACTCAGACTGTTGAATTGTATTAGTTTTTCTGTCCACTGCTGCAAACACAGAAAGAAAAAAAGTAAAAATCACCTCGAGAAGCTCCTCCTGGCAATCATAACCACCAGCCCTTTCTCATCTGCAGCTCAGGCTGTGGCATCCAATGGACTGAGATCAATCAGCCCAGTGAGATCTGCCCTCAGGATCCCAGAACATCTATTCCTGAAATCAAATTTTTGAAAGCAGACCCAGCCTTCTGTGGCTTCTTGCTGAGCCACTGCTGAATAATTTCAATTTGGTGTGAGTTTTTATAAACATGATGGCTTTTCTGTTTCTCCAGGGTGTGCCATTGATTTTGAAATAAAATGCAACCTATACTGAAATGCAGATGCTAAAAGTAAAATGCAGAAAAACAAAGTATATGTTTTAAAAACTGTATCTAGCCAAGCCTAGTTCAAACAAGGCAAACTACTCAACATATAAAACTACTCAAATTCATTACATTTCTAAGATTTTAATTGTAAACTACCACACCAAAGTTCAAATTCCAATCAAGATCGTTAAACCTACTCCCTTTAAAGCCTGCAAATTATTTGCTAAACATGCAAGAGGTTCTTTTTGGTGTTTTTAAAAGCTCCTATAGTACTTTCTGCTATAATTACAGTATGAATAATGATAAACATGCAGGAAGGCACCCCTCCTTGCAAAGCAGCTGGAAGCCAGTTGTTATGATTTAAAAACATTTCCATGCTTCTCCTCTGGCAATGTAACTATCCCAAAATGCTGTGTGGGAAGGGAAGTGAGAGCAGGTACAGGCAACAGGGAATGACAATTCAGTAAAAGAACTAGTGAAAAGAAGTTTGGGGTTGGACTAGAGGGTCTTTAAAGGTCTCTTGCAACCCAAACCACTCTATTAAAACGGCATGACCTCACACTCAGGAGAGATTCTTGGAAGGTTTTGGCCATTTTCACCCCCAGCTCTGGCTATAACTTGATCATCACAGAATGCCTTCTGCCTCTCTTCTCAAAAAAGAAAAAAGGGTGTTGGGTTTATTTTTTAACTAAAAATTAAAATAAAATAAATACCCTGATAGTATTTTGAACATAAACCAATGCTATATGAAATTAATATATTGAGCTAATACTGAACATGATAATTCTATACCTTTTTTTCTAATTCTATAATCTTCACAATTGCTGGGCTTCAATTTTCTCCTGTAGCATCAAAACCGTATCAGCCTGACTTCTCTAAGCTTTAATTCAGGCATTCCTCATCAGAGGGTTTTCCAAACAAACAAACCACAAACCAGGTAGAATCAGGGGAGATATAAATTACATGCCAGCCTTACTTTATTTATTTTGTTTTTGTTTAATCCCCCCCCAACTCTATCAGTCAAGACCACTGAGGTACAGAGACCACGTCCAGCTCCTCTGACAGTCTGGTTAACAAGCTGCCACCATCCAGGTTATTTCCTGCTCTCTGGGTTTCTCCTCTACTTCCATGCCTCTGGATAGTGATGAGCAATCCCTGCCTCATTATAGGACACACAGCTGGGAGGAGACACCTTGCTTTTACTCAGATCCACAGGAATGAGATTCTGCTGTGTCATTGCCCTCAAAGAACATAAAACCCTGTACGAGGAAAGGCTTCCTGCAACTACATAATCCTTTCAGGCATTTAAGAAAAATGGACTTGAACCCTTCCAGAGAAATGATCCAGATGTGTATTTTCAGTTAGAATTTCTTGCTGGCAATCTAAATTGTCAATCTAAATTGTCAGAGAATCTGGCCTTTCTGGTTTTAACGGAGGAAAAGGAGAATGTTATTCATGAAGCAGAAGATCAACCCAGTCCCAGAGTTGACAATTTGTTACACGAGCAGCAAAACTAATGAAACCAGCTTTCTTATTTTTGCTGACTGCTTTGGCAGGTAACAGAGCATCAGTATTGACTGAAGCTTCTCCCACCAATGAGGTATTCACAGGAACCATCTCCCATTTGGATTCTTGTGAATCTAATTGGAGTTGAACCATCGAAAATTCCTCCCCTCAGCAGCCAAAAAGATGGAGAGAGAATATTTAGGAGGGCCTGGAGTGACAGGACAAGGGGGACTGGACAGAAAGCAGGGTTAGACGGGATATTAGGAAGAAATTCTTCCCTCTGAGGGTGGGGAGGCCTTGACACAGGTTGCCCAGGGAAATTGTGGCTGCCCCATTCCTGGAAGTGTCCAAGACCAGGTTGGACGGGGCTTGGAGCAACCTGGGCTAGTGGAAGGTGTCCCTGCCCATGGCAGGGGGTGGAACTGGATGATCTTTAAGGTCTCTTCCAAACCAAACTCTTCTATGATTCTGTAATATGGACACTGATGGAACTACCAGCAACAAGATCAGATAGCTTTTCTTTTCTTTGAAGACTAATCTTTACAAGTTTCACTTTGTTTTTTATGTGGACTGGGATGAGTTTTTTTCTTTTTTGAGAAAAGTTAATTTAATAGTACAAGTTTGGAAAACGGTATCAAATGCCATCAAGTATGTTATCTCTTCTGTATCTGTTTGTATCCAGATCTTTGACAACAGAAATATAATATGCATGTGTGCATGAATTATGAACTACTCTTATATTAACTAAAGAATTGGTCATACTCTATATAGTAATCACATTTAAAAATGACCATCTGTCTGTTACATTTAAAACAGGAAAACTCTGTTGTAACTTTATTCATTTTAACCATTTTCCGCTGTGCATTTACATCGGGAGGAATAACACGAAAAATCGAGTACCAAACCAAGGGTCTTCTCCATGTCACAGTTTCAGTACTACTGTTTCACATACAGCAACAAAAAGATCTGAGAAATCATTAATGGAAATTCTTGTGGCCTGCTATCTGTGGTTCTATTCAGTGCCAATAGTGGCACAGATGAAAGCTGCTTTCACAGAATCATAAAATCATGGGATGGTTTGGGTTGGAAGGGACCTTAAAGGCCACCCGGTTTCAATCCCCCTGCCGTGGACAGGGACACCTTTCACTAGACCAAGTTTCCACATTTTAGGCTCCAGTTAGCCACACTGTGTGTCTCTGAAGAGAAGTCTGTTATTTGCACAGCCCATGTCCTTCTGTGTTCTCCACCAGCTGCAAACTGGGGATGGAACTGGGTATTTCCATGTAGTTTACATTTGTTAAATGTACACTGATAACTGCACAGAGCATCTGAGTGACATTCCAAACCAGCTCTGACATTTCAAGTTTGTGCTTGTCACCTAATGTTAAAGCACCACAACTGTTTTGCCAGTTTACTTCAATTTTATAGGTTTGTTTTTTTATCTAAAAAAAGAAATTATAACGCACAAGCTGTTTTGCTGCATGACCTTTCTCTTTAGAGTGGTCACTGAATCATCAAGCAATGAATATCCCATGCCCCCATCTCCTCCTTTAGGATGGAAGCACTTCTGAGAAGGTGAAAGGGAAGCATTAGGAAAGCTTGGCTCTGTCCTGTCATGTTGTCTTAGTGTGACATGAAATTCTGTGACATGTGACATTAAAAAAGGTCACTTTGACAACCTGACTACTGGAATACTGGCAAATGAATGGCAACTCATGCAATTTCTGCAAATAGCAATATTTCCTTTTTTTCAGCATTTTATGGAGTTTTATGACCTTGTGGAATTTTAAATTATTATGAAACCTCTCCAGCTTTCCTCCAGTTTTGTCATTTCCTCCTTATGGAATTTTCTTAGTTGCAATGTGGTTTGTTTTGTTTATTTTTACTGGGATTATTTATTCTGTCAGTGATTTCCACATTCCTTCTTACTACACTGCCCAGAAAAAGAAGAAAGATTGTATTTTTAGTACTGTGTTTCAAATTTAAAAGAGGAGGAAAGCCAAGAAAGACATGTAAGACGGGCCCAAATCTTGCCTTTGAAGATTTATCAGCATTTTTATATATCAGCTGGAAGCCATTCTGATATGACAGAGGCTGTAATTTTTACAGCAGAACCCAAATCCACTTGAATTTAAATTTTAGCAATTAAAAAAATTAGGACATTCTTAAGGACTGAAGTCACAGTTCTTAACCTACACGTAAAACCTGAGGAGAAGGTGGGTAAACCTGATAAAGCAGTGACAGAGATCAAAAATGGCATCTATTTTCCTTGATTTCTTAATTTTTTTTAAAATTGTTGATTGCATAGGTGGATTACTTGCGTGTTCTATTAGGCTTCAAATAGTTGGATTCCTATGAAGACAAACTGCAAGAGCTGGGGTTGTTCAGCCCGGAGAAGAGAAGATTCTGGGGAAAACTTAAAGAGTCCCTTCCAGTGTCTAAAGGGGCTCCAAGAGAGCTGGAGAGGAACTTTTGGAAAAGTCACAGAATGATAGGACAAGGGACAGAATTTTTAAGCTGAAAGAGGGTAGACTAAGATTGGACATTTTCTGTGGCAGCCCCATCCTTGGAAGTGTCCAAGGCCAGGTTGGACAGGGCTTGGAGCAACCTGGTCTAGTGGAAGGTGTCCCTGCCCATGGCAGAGGGGTTGGAAAAAGATGATCTTTGAAGGTTCCTTCCAAACCAAACCATTTTGGGATTCTCTAACTGCCACTGTAATTTTGCCATGAAGTTTACTAGATCATAAACCCCAAAGCTTGTTGGGTCTGGCTCATGATAACAGTCCAGTTTTCATATCACCAAAATCTTGGAGGTGTGCACAAGCTGGTTATCAGACACTGGGACAAATGAAGGGTTATGGGACACTTGACATGATCAAAATCAAAGTGCCATATTTTCTTATATATATATGTATATATATATATATATAGTTATTAAACATCTTAACTGAGTTTTTAGAGATGTAAAACTGAAAAACATTGATGCTCAGCTACCGTTCTAGGTAATGGATGGAACAATCTCACTGCACACCCTGTGTTCAGAAAGCAAACTGAGTCAAGACATCTCCAGGAAGGGTCATTTCTGAAAGAATTAAGCCAAACAGCAATGCAAGACCCATAAGGAAAAAAAAATACCCTGAATTCCAGAATCTGTTTATATTCAGCTCACTGCACCAGCACATTTTTTTCACCCATTCCTCAGTCTTTCCCTGAGACAATTCATAATTGTTAACATAACTGCCTAAAGCCTTCTAGGTGTAAATCAGTAAGCAATGAAGTGAGGTGGAAAAGTAGCTTCCCTGCGACAGATGCGTGCTTGAAAATGAGGTGATAATAGGTAAAATGGTATTAGGAAGACTAATGACACACAATAACAAGCCTGTCTAATTGTGAGGATTTAATTAAGGCAGAGCTGCTGTGATGCTGATGCAGCTATTAGGAGAATATCTGTCTTCAGATCAAGATGCTGCTTCAGAATAACATAATCTAGACCTTTAAAAAGGTCTAGATCCTACCATGGCATATAAATGTTTTAATATATGTAATTTCTTGAGGTTGAAGGGGAGTTGAGAAAAAAACTGTGGTATTTCTGAGATGCTTCAGTAGCAGGTTGTATGTTAAGTCCTTGCCATTCTGCAACACATTTATTGTCTGAGGTTTTTGTAAACAAGATGGCACGGATGACAAAAAAGCTGGATGAGTGACAAGCTGCAAAACACACCACAACATTTCATAATAAGGTTAGGTGGCTTGTGACAACTCTAAAGGTGCTCTCAGCTCTTTCCCACTGAATTATATTTGCAAGTGCAACTAGCACCATATGCTATTTGGCATTAGCCAATATGTGTTAGACACTAGAACCTGATTTCTAGGAGACTTATGCAGGAAGCAGTTTTCTCCTCGGGCTCCTTGCACTTTTCACTTGCTTGGAGTGAAAACCTACACACTCTATTCAACAATAATTTAGAGCAGGGGGCTGGAAGCGAAAGGTCTAGAGGGTCAGTCATATGAGGAGAAGCTCAGGGAGCTGGGGGGGCTCAGTCTGGAGAAAAGGAGGTTCAGGGGGGACCTTCTCCCTCTCTGCAACCCCTGACAGGAGGGGGGAGCCGGGGGGGTCAAGCTCTGCTCCCAGAGAACAAGGGACAGGAGGAGAGGGAACAGCCTCCAACTGTGCCAGGGGAGATTCCGGGTGGACATAGGAGGAATTTCTTCATGGAAAGAGTGGTCAGGCTTTGGAAGTGGCTGCCCAGGGAGGTGGTGGAGTGCCCACCCCTGGAGGTGCCCAAGGAAGGCCTGGCTGTGGCACTCAGTGCTGGGCTGGGGGACAAGGTGGGCATCAGGGACAGGGTGGACTTGATGACCTTGGAGGGCTTTTCCAGCCTAAATGATTCGATGATTCTATTCCATGATCTTACCTGAGGAAACCCTGATCTAGAAATTTAAGCAGATGGTTAAGAATTCCTCATTGTTCCTCCTTTCAGTCCAATCCCAATGTCCAATCTTCCCTGGGGGGCTTACTTATATGAGACATGGGTTTGGAAGGTTAGAAAAAGAGCTGACCCCAATCCTCACAAATTTTTGACTGCAAACTGCTTGCCAAGCCAAACAAAGCATTTCTCTTGTCTCTGCTGCCACCTCAACACGTGCTGTCCTGTGTGTCTGCTTCAGTTCTTGTGCTCTTTCCTTTTCATTCCCATTTCAGTATCCATTTACTGCCTTGATCTCCATTCCATGGTGACCTCATTAACTGCTGTGCTCAAGGAACTCCACCAGCATCTCTTTGGAAAGTGTTAAAACATGCAAGATCTACTTGTTGCAACATGACTCAGAAGTCCCACCAGGACCCTTTCATTTCCTCCCCTGATTTCCTTATCCACAAGGAGTAAATTTTTGCACCCTGTCTAACCCCATCAACACTTTCATGCCAGGGGGGATTTGACTGTCAATCAAATCCATGTTTAAGATTGTTCTGAAAAATGGGCAGAAGGCAGGAATAATGGAGAGAGGCAGTTCTGGATGCCCCCACAACAGAAGAGCCCAAATATTCTTGTAATCTTTCTACAGGTCCAAAAATCTCATAGCATCTGGACAGATCAGTGGTGGAAAAACATAGAAAACCATGTAATTTTCTCTGTTTAATACTCTTGATAATTACATGCTCACCTTGAGGTTGCTCTACAGATGGACTACCAGCAAAAAATATGGAAAGAAAGGAGAATCATGTGGAACAACATGTCTGTGCCCACACTTAATCCTGCTCCTCACCTTGGAACACAGGGAAACCTTCTCTGCCTTTCTTTGCAGTATTTAATGGAATAGCCCAAAGATTTAAGGACAAAATAAAGCTCTATAAAAGCATCTCAGAGGGATTGATTTAAAATATCCCAAATGCAACTACTTTAGAGAGAATATAAATTCTATCATTGTCTAATTCAGATCAGGCAAAATTCAAGTGGAAGGAAAGCTTCTTTTCCCTTGTCCCTCCACAAAGCAATAATGACAATTAACAGCAGATGGTTTATAAACTATTAGTCATTTCAACAGTCATTCAAAGTCTATTTTAATCCTTTCACATATGATTTTCACAGCTTTTCCTTCCAATCACAATTATATCTTTCCTAGTTATTTCAGCATTTCCCATTCCAGCTAATAACCACAAATGAACATATAACTGTGGTCCTGAATTTTGCAGAAGGTTTGGTTCAGATTGGTTGCTACAAACAATAATATTTATAGCCAAGGAGGGGAAGGGAGAAAACCAACATTTTAAATAGGCAGGAGAAATAATTTATTATTTATATAGTGTTTTTCTATATTTATAGTTAAAGGTTAGAGATGGAAGATTACAGGTAATGAGATTCACATCTCCTGACCAGCAATTTTTCCAGTGATTCCACCCCAACGAATTCCTTTGATAGCTTCTGTTTATTCTGGATTTTGCATGAACTGATCCAAAATATCAGAAAGAACATCCCCCCAAAGGTTTCCTCCATTTTCAGCTTGTCAAATATTGTTCTGCCTTCACACACTGTCTTTGAAACACACTCTCCTCACCCCTTCAGCACTTTGCACAAGGCCTGTACATTCCAATTTATTCAAGGACTGTGTTAAGACATCTTGTTTTTAGCATCAGTAATGATATCACCAAAGAGAGCATGACTTAAAGGCATTGTGCATGAAAATGTTGCACAAATTAAGCATCATGATTCTCAAAAAAAACAGTGGAGGGTTTTCTTTATTATTTGCAGAATTAGTTTTCAACAGTTGAGTTAAAGAGAAATTACAGAATTAGCTTTCAACAGTTGAGTAGAGAGAAATTACAAAAAAAGACTCCTTAATTGCTCATGTTTTACAGAAATCTTACTCTTGAACTGCTTAGAGTGTTTGAAACATGTACATTCCAAAGCTGAATGAAATCTCCATGTATTCACCCCCAAGCTGTCTTTCTTCACCTTACTTTCCTCCGTTCCAGCTCACTAGTTCTCACTTCTGGACAGAGGTCTGAGAGCTTCCCAGATCAAAAATACAGTGGAAAATACAGGATGTTGCCAAAACTCCCAGAAGACACAAGTCCAGGAAGGGCTGGTGGATTCACAAAGACTTTGCAACTCATTTGACATCAGAAGGCACCACAAATTCCAGGACACCTAATAATGGGAGGCAAAATTTTTACTCCCCTAAAAGTTGAGGAGGGAAGTTGGTCATGATTTGCTCAAGGAAAAGCAAAACAGGGAACTCTTTGAAAACTCCTGGGTTTCCCCCCGTTGTATTTGGAGAAGGAAAATGCCTTAAAAAAACCCAAAAGCATTTCTCCTTATAGGTAAAATCACAATGGAATTGAAAATCTCAGAAAGAAATCAGAATGAAAGAATATATTTTTGTTTCAGAAGACTTAAAAAAAAAGATTCCTGTCACTTTATTTCCCTCTTCCAGGTGTAAGGGGTCATGTTTCAAGGAAAAGAAAGGAAAAGAAAATCACTTCTGTACAAAGCCCTCACCCCAAGAGCTACTAAAGGAAGCAGAACACCTATATAGGATAGATGATGCATGATCAAACTACTCCTAGGATCTGTTGAAATTTAAATACTTTCTCTGTGTAAATATAGACATCCTGTCTATCTCAGACCACATTTTCACATAGAAAATGGAAAGAGAATTAAACAGATGGAAATAAATCTGGACGTGGGAAAAAATGACATTCAAAATAAGTTAATGGAGAAAATGTAGTTGTATCTGTTGTGTTGTTGTTATTACGTGGAGTAAACTGCTTGGTTTTACCAAAGAATAACTTGTCCAAACACTACTTTTGATGTTGTGTGTGTTACCAAATTGGCTTCCTTGCATTCTTTATCTGTAAAGCAAGAGACAAAAACAAGATGTGTTTGTATTGGCAATGACTTCTGTTTGCAAGACAAGAACAAGGCCCCATTGATATAAATTACTAAACACACAATAAATTTAGAAAATCCAAAGATTTACTGTTTCTCAGTATTCAGCTGTAATTAAGTTAATTCAGGAGGAATTTCTCCCTGGAAAGGGTGGTCAGGCACTGGAAAGGGCTGCCCAGGGAGTCCCCATCCCTGGAGGTGTCCAAGCAAGGACTGGACGTGGCACTCGGTGCTCTGGGCTGGGGGACAAGGTGGGGATCAGGCTCGATGATCTTGGAGGGCTTTTCCAACACAAATGATCCTGTGATTCTGTAATGCCTTGATCCTGCAAATTTTTATGAGGAAGAGTGACTGTACTCTCTGCAAGATCTCTCACAGCTCAGTAACAGCCCCACTTGTAGCCAAACCAGTGGGCAAAGGGCAGCTTGGTGCAACACTTCCATGGCACCAAGCCACACTTCCTGTATTTCCTATGAGCTCTGCAACCTTAGAGAACTGGTCAATGCCTGCCTGGAAGAATGTTCTGATTCAAAGGGGCATCTGGTGTAAAAACAATGTTGTTGTGTGAATAAAATGCAGAGGAGGAGAGAAATCTTTGCATGCATTCACAGCTTTCGACTGTGGCTCCAGGACAGAGAGTCAGTTGGGATCTTTGCCAAAAAAAATTCAAATTTAGATTCCTCATGGATGGACCACAGCCTAATGAATGCTGGGTACTTTTTAATTTGGCCACATTAGGCGTAACTCATTAAATTATTGCTGCCTACAGTGCAACAACCTTTTACTTCTGTGCAATGCAAGTACCTTGGGTTCCTTTTCCTTCTTCCAGCCCTGTGGTGAATCTGCTCTTTTTATTCACAAGACATGACTAAGGTAACACTTATTGCTGTTACAGTTTATCAGTAAATTTAACTTTAGACCAGTCTTGACACCAGGGATCTGTTATTAATTTCTGCACCTTTTTAAAGGACTAGTCAGAACAGAGACTCCAAGCATAAAATAATCATACTCAAAAAGGTATCAGGTGCATTAAAGAGTTTAGACAAAGTCTAATTTTCTTGCACAGTTGCTTTGTGTACTGGTGATTACTCTGTAGTTACAGAGTAAAATCCAGTTGATGGGAAGAAAATAATCTATTGCCAAGTATAAACCACTCTGAGGGTTCAAAAAATTCAAACTCTATGAGGTGAAATTACTTTTTTGCCTTACTTTGAAGACACCTGTGCCCTAGACTCCTGTCACTTGTTATCTGGGACAAGAGGCCAATCCCCACCTTGCCAGAACCTCCTGTCAGGTAGAGGCAGAGCAGGATCTGTAGCAATTCATGTAGTTGCCCATACATCCACACCACAATGTCCTGACTTGGATATAGGAATATTTTCTCAAAAGATTGCTGAAAACAGCGATAAAGTTGAAGGTAAATGTCTCTCCTCACCCACAAATCCAGGCATCTTATCATGGAAGGCAACCAGGTTGGCCATGAAAGATTGGTTTGCCCAAGTGCCAATCCATGCTGGGAATCCTCAGTCACCTTCTTCTGACTTCTTGTGCCCAGATTCACTGATTTTCTGTCATATAATGGACTTGGGCCCTGCAACATTGGCTTGAACAAAAGCTCTTTCCTTTCAGACACAAAGTTTATAGTGTCACTTCACTGGTCATTTGTACCACTCAGGAGTCTGTTCACTTCACTGAAGTTACCCCTCATTTAGAAAAAATAAGTTAATAACAGAGTAACACAGCAGTGGCCCAGGTTCCCAAGCAGGTTATGAAATCCTAACATTTAATTATCAGCCATTTACAGATTTATTCCTCTGGAAAAGTGTCCTTAGGGCCCTTTGCTGTGAGCACAATAAAAATAATTTCAGTTTTCTTGTAAGTCTGCACAATTCCCTTTTATGGCGCAGAAAACCTCAACGTTCAAGAATCATTTTGCAGAAAAGTGCTTTGCAATTATAATTTATCCCCATATTGCCACACAAGATCGCACTTAGGAAGACAAATAGAAGGGAAGGAACTATAAATTTCCCTCCTCGTTGTGAGTGATCGGGATCCTGCAAAGGCATTTTTGTGCCTGATATAAACATGCGAAATATGGTCTTTCACTGGCGAATTTCAGGAAGTTTGGTTTGATAAAAAACGAGCTGAAAATCTCCTTGTGATCGTGGGGACATCTCGTGTCTCACTGTGAGGGGAAAAACGGGTAAGACGGGGAAGAAAAAGGAGTAACAGCACTTCTTGAGAAGTATTGCTGACCACCTTCAGTGCTGGATGGGTGAGAAGCAAACTGTACAAAGACAAACATATTTCCCACTTGTTTATATTTCTGCCTTTCTTCCTTTTACTTCCCCAGATGAAGGGAAATAAAACATGCTACAGGAGCACTTACATTAACAAAAAAATAATTATAGCCTCTAAATAATTTTTAAATTGAGGTAATTTCTTTGTATGACCTGATGCTGGCTGTGAGTCAACCCATATTTTGCTCTCTTTTTTTTTTTTTTTTCTCAAAATATTTTGTTACTCCATTATGGGGTTTTGGTTCAACAAACATGTCAAAAATTTGAAGCATGTTATATAAGTATTGCAGCCTGCAGCCTGATAAAATTAATGTAACATTTTGTACTGCTGAATTTTAAATTTATTCTGTGCTACATTATTTCCTATTATTAGTTTTCCATCCTTGGCTTCATCACACCATTTTGAAAGCTCAGTTTACCTAAAAAGGAAATAAAAAGTTCTCTTTTTCTGTAATTTAATGGATTTAGATGCTGTACTGCCATCTTTAACACAAATTTTTGCTTTTAGATACTGAAGTCAACATTTACAATGCCAGTTCTCTGGTCATTGCTACAACTCCACTGCCTGCAGGGAAGCCACTCCTGATTTACACAAGTGTAAATAAGAGAATCATTGTTACTCTGTAGAGTGAAACACTAAAATTTCTTGGGGAGTGGAACTTATATATAAATATATATATATAAAAGTTTATCTCACCATGGTTACCAAACTAATTTTCATGGTGACCACATTTTCATGTGAAAATTGAAGCTGAGCGACTCCCATCCCCTTCCTTTGCAAAATAATATTCTGGCAGTGTTCCTTCCAAGGAGGACTCTCTGAGGTTCATGTATATCAATTTAACAAGAACTTCCACTTGGACAAACATTTTGCAAATGTTTGCAGAGACAGACTTCAAAGCCTTTTCTTTATCAGTGTTTTAAAGATATTTTAGTGTGAGATATCCGGAGATGGGACTCTTCATCAGGAACTGTAGTGACAAGGGGGAATGGCTTCAAACTAAAAGAGAGGAGGTTTGGACCAGATATTAGGAAGAAATTCTTGACTTTGAGGGGGGTGAGGCCCTGGCATAGGTTTCCTAAGAAGTTGTGGCTGCCCCATCCCTGGAAGTGTCCAAGGCCAGGCTGGATGGAGCTCTGAACAACCTGGGCTAGTGGAAGGTGTCCCTGCCCATGGAGGATAATAAAATAACCCAAAAGGCAGTAGAAGCTTATGCTGCACAGAGTTCTAGGAGGTTTAATGATCCCCAGACTTTTACATACCTATAGATGAATCAAGTGATGCCATGACCTGCAAGTTTGCCACTTTTTCCTCTTCCCCTGCCTTAGACATCATTGCTTTGGATCTCAAGAAAGCTATTTTCATTCTCCTTATTTTTTTACTATGCCCAGTAAAATTGTAGCAGCCTTTTGAGGGGGAAAATAATCAGCTCACGCTTATTTTTGTAAGTTCTAAAAACATAAGAAAGCAAAACATTAATATTTTTAACAGGACAGTTCCTGGGCACTGCAGCAGTTAAGCAAGGCAATGTCATCATCCACATTGTGTAAGTATACACACAGCCTGTCACAAAATCTTATTCAGAGAGTTTAAATGGACAATATAAATGGACAAGACAGAGGGGAATAGAGAGAAAACTGAATTACACAGAAGACAACCTGTCCAAGGTCACACCGCAGCTGGCTAAAGTCACTGCGTTGACACAATGGAGCCACTACTGGCTGTGCTACTAAAAGTTCTCTTATTTTTTAACCTTTAACTACAGTTCCATGGCATCCTGCTCCCCATCAACTTTCAAATACATTTCAAGTAACTACATAGAGTAGGTTAGTCATTGTCTAAGTATTGTTATTTAAGTACTGTTATCCCAGTCTGACAAGTTACCAAAAAAACAGCAGAAACAACAAGCAGCTGGGTGATGAAATGTTACAGAATAGTGTTAACCTTCTCAGTACTCAGATTTGTAAATTGATTTATTTCAAGTAATAAGATGAGACTCCTGGAGTTGTTGCCAACATGAACCAATTTTCATTAATGGCCTTCTTGTTCCTTATTACACCTTCATTCACAACTCCTCTGAGGAGGAGACCATTCAAAAGAATGGAAAGGGTAAGAATAAAGGGAAAGCAGTAAAAATCTTTCTGTCTCCAGTGCCTAATGATCACAACAGTGAAACAGTCACACATCTAAATAAGCTGCAAGAAAGCTGATAGGAATTGCAACATGACAGCAAGCTGCAGGAATGTGTAAGTGATTATCCTTCTATTATTACAATCATCACATCACATGAGAGATTCAAAGCCCTGAACAAACACATTTCAGATGGAACATAATTTCTAGCAAAATACTCATACAAAAAATGTGTTGAAATAACCACAATGGTATGATATCAAATTGAGGTCAATTAAACAGGAGAACAAGGAATTCTTTACCATGACAATAAAAAGTTACTTCAAAATAATTGCCTCCAACATATTCTACTAGAAGAAGATGGAAGTGTGGATTATGAAACACAATTTGTTCCCTGAAGTCTATAAAAGCAGGAGGAAACAACATTCTCAGCCCTGTGATTTTAGATAACGCCACACAATAAACCCATGGGAAGCATTAATAGATTGAGAGAGGGGAAAGAATTGTATCTGCTGTCTGGAAAAGGTACTGCAAACATAGAGATTCACAAATAAAACAACAACAGCTTTTAAAATGTGTTTTCCTGTTACAGATCAACAGAAAGAGCAGGGAGGGAAAACCCAACATTTTATGGGAGGTTGTAGATAAGGTTCATGTACGTGGGTTGGTCTCAGATGAAGAATCCAACCTCCTAATTAAAGGAATGTTCTTCCTGATACAATTAATTTCTAATAAATGTGGCCTGTGCTTTGGAGTACCCAGGTCACAAATACTATCACTTCAGTTTCTGCAAAAGCTTCCAAAATCCCATCACTGTCTCTGACTTCAAATCTATCATGTTTCTTTTCTGCCAACTCCCACAGGAAACGCAATATCACACGAGAGCAGAAAGTAATATATTAGAAAGGGAATTTATGGGCATTTCTCTGGGCTACAGAACCTGCAGTTTAAGACAACTCCTGTGCAGGATTTACAGAATGAATTAGAACTCAAAAAAGGCCTTTCACACAAAAGGTTATAATTGCAAATCATAGATAACCCAGAAGCTCCTCTCAATAGCAGTTGTTTTCTAAAGACACATCCCTTTCTCTTGGTGGAACAGAGGCCCTGAGTGAAGAAATCCAAAGACCCTGAGAGGCAGATGCAGAGGCAAACATTCCAACAATGTACTGGAGTAAGGTATTGGAAAATTAGCAGTGAAAAGGAGTTCATTTCAAGCATATAATATTGCATATTATCCCATCTCTGGTCATCAGTTTCCTGCCAACATCTCTAAAATGTGTTCAGTAAGTCCACGTAAGTCCCTTGTGTGCAACAACTGCATGTTTGTTCTCCTTCGTTTTCCCTTCCCCACCAACCTCCATCGCCTTTCTCTCCCTCAGAAATGACTTTTGAGATGGATATGGATAATCTAACCGTGTATTTCCACGCTTTCATCAGGCTGGAGCCAAATTTGGTACAGTTTGGGGGATGTCTATCAATGTTAAGCGGAGAAACAAGAGGGTTTGACAGTGACTTTGGGTGCAGATCTCTTTAGCCTGTTATCCAGTCTCAGCACAGCAGGAAACCAGACTTTAAGGACAAAGCTTTAAAGGAATGTTTTAGAAAAAAGCTGCCTTTGCAGCTGGTAAAAGGCACAGTGCCCAAACCTTGGCTAAACCAAAGTACAGAGCTTCTCAACAGCTTAAGAATTTACAACATCAGATAACTTAGTCCATCTGGAGTTGGGCAAACACTGGTAATTGTCAGACTATTGCTCTGAATTTGTATTTCTTTAAATGTGGAGGTTTGTCACCTTTCAGTGTCAAAACCAAGGTGCTTCCAACAAAAAACACTATTCTGAATATCTCAAAATCTTTAATTAGAACCACACAGAATAAATTTACCTACAGTAACTTCTGTGTATGGCACAATATCCTCTACTATTTGTGCTACTTTTTGTGCTAGTCTATGCCATTAAATGGTCATTTCCAAAACTGTATTTCCCACCATCCATAGAGCACTGCCACAGAAAAATACTAGATGGTGTCCAAAAAATTTCTTATGTTGGCAGTTGCATCTTCTCAGTAGCAAACACTTAGTGCAGTCCATCTCTATTAAGACAAAATCTTAAGCACCACTTAAAAGGAAATAATGATTTTGCTTCTTAATCCTATGACCATATGCAAAAGTCAGATCTTCCAAACAGAAATTAGATCACCTGTTATCTCTTTATCCTCTTTCTCCAACAGCCTAATGACTTGTTTGCATTGTTCCCTATTGCTGTGCTCTGCCTTGATTATTCCAATGACTTTTCCACAATAATCAACACTTCTTTCCTCATCAGTGTACTGGATGATTGGTTTCTTTTTCCCAGACTAATTATTTTACATATTTCTATACCACACTATTTACCATCTGTTGACCCAATTACCTAAATGATCCCAATCCTCTTCAGTCTAGTTGCAGTTTCTCATTATTTGCTTTAAATTCCATTTCAGTAACACCCATAAGCCACAAGGGCTTGTTTTCCATCCTTTGTCTGCATTAGTAGATCTTCAGGCTGCAATCCAGGTGGTCAGATCCTATTGAAGAATATTCCAAATCTGATGCACTGGACAATTATTTCTTCAAATGGGATAAAAGAGGATATTAATCAAGATGGAGAGAAACTATTTACCAGGGCCTGGAGTGACAGGACAGGGGGGAATGGTTCCAAACCAAAAGAGAGTAGGTTTAGATGAAATATTAGGGAAAAATTCTTTCCTGTGAGGGTGGTGAGGTGCTGGAACAAGTTCCCAAGAGAAGCTGTGGCTGTCCCATCCCTGGAAGTGTTCAAGGCCAGACTGGATGGGGCTCTTGAGTAACCTGGGCTAGTGGAAGGTGTCCCTGTCCAGGGCAGGGGGTTGGAACGAGATGATCCTTAAGGTCTCTTCCAACCCAAACCATTCCATGATTCTATGATATATATGAAACTTCTGGCTTGCTTTCAAGTTTAGGTCCAAATGTTCATTCATCTGCTCAGCCTATTCCTCACTTTTGAGGATTTCAGAGATATTTTTGAAGTAAGTAGCTATCACTGCACACATAAATCATTTCCTTCTCAGCTTTGCCAGATTTGTCTAACACTAACTAACTACTAACTAACAGAAAGAAGGCCAACACAGAACCGGCTGCTCATGTCCTCAGATGCTCCTGACAACTTGAGTTGCTTTTCTGATATTCTGCAAGGATTAAACATCGCACTGTCTAGAGAAGGGAGTGGGTTGCTGAATTATATCATACATTTCATGTGAAATGATGGCTGTGATACCAACTCAAGATGCTGCAGGAACTTCAGTAAGCAGCAGTGGCTTTGAATTCTGCAGAAGGTACCAATACTGATTCTTTCTGAGAAGGAGCAGGATGGAGGAGGGTTTCTAAGAGGTGGTAAAAAGCCTTTTCTCACTATGATTTTTAAGTAAGTGGGAGAAATCAGAAGGGAATGGTCTATGCACAGAGAGAGTTAAAAGGCTGGAGGGTTTTTAGGGCAAGGGATTTCCAGTTTGCTCTAATTGCCTTCTTATTCCTTCATTATGGTTGAAGGGTTCTGGTAATTCACCATTATTAAATATTCAGGGACTGGTCTGGAGGAAGCATTCTTCAGGGATTGCCCTCATCACTCCAGTGCCAGTTAAAAATCCTGCTTTGTGCCTGTCCATGTGTGCAAATAAAGCTCTGCTTTGCCTTCTTTATTGACTCCCTTTACTGAAAAGGCTACAAGCCTTTACTGTGGTAATGTGAGATTATTTAGGAAATTAACATTTGTGCATCTCTCATGGAACTTTCCACATATTAGCAAGAACTGTCTGTTTGCTTTTTGGAAGCACAGAGCAAAAATGTTCCTGCCCCTGAGCAGAGCCTTCATATCCACACTTCTTCCACTCCCACCATGCCTATATTCTCTCCTATCTGCATTTTCCTTATCTGCAGAACTCATAACATGAAAAGTCCATTCTCTTACTTCCTTGTCAAGGAGAATCAGTATAAAAACACAATCATAAGTAATAAAGTAGTTTTGAGTCACTTGAAGAACAAACTGTCAGTTATAGCAGGGAAACACTGCATTACTGGAAAGGGTCCATCAACTCCTGGCCCCTATCACAACTGGGAGCATTTACATGTGCTACAATCGAGCACCCTTTCTCCAAATCTTCAAAAAAAAAAGAGGCACAAAACACTTTCTACTGGGTAAAGACAAACATTACCTAAAAAAGCCTGAGAAAAGTGCTTGGCTGTTGCATAGTCTTGGTAGGGGTCTCACTGAGGTCTGAGGTCTGTGGTGTGGGAGTAAAAGAGAAAGCCAGAGAATCTAGAATGGTTTGAGTTGGAAGAGGTCTGAAAGATCATCTTGTTCCAACCCCTCTGCCATGGGCAGGGACATCTTCCACTAGCCCAGGTTGCTCCAAGCCCCGTCCAACCTGGCCTTGGACACTTCCAGGGATCCAGGGGCAGCCACAGCTTCTCTGGGAAACTGTGCCAGGGCCTCCCCACCCTCACAGCCAAGAATTTCTTCTTAACATCTAATCCAAACCTACTCTCTCTTGGTTTGAAGTCATTCCCCCTTGTCCTATCACCAGTTCCTGACGAAGGGTCCCTCTACAGTTTCCTTGTAGCCCCTTCAGATACTGAAAGGTGCTGTGAGGTCTCCACACAACCTTCTCTTCTCCAGGCTGAACAGCCCCAACTTTCTCAGCCTGTCTTTGTTGGGGAGGTGCTCCAGTCCCCTCATCAACTTGGTGCCTCCTCTGGACTTGCTCCAGCAGCTCCATGTCCTTCTTATGTTGGGGACCCCAGAGCTGGAGGCAGCTCTGCAGTGGGGTCTCACCTGGGCAAGGGCAAAGGTGCAGAATCCTCTCCCTCACCTGCTGCCCACCCTGCTTTGGATGCAAAAGTCCTTCAAACAGTGCAGAGGGATCTCAACTGTCACAAAGCAGGAATTGTTTGTCACCAGCAAGCACCTTCTGAGAAGGCCTAAGATCTCCCCCTGGAATTACCATGACACAAATGTCTGCACTTCAACCTCCAGCTCCATGCATGAGTGTTCACTCTATCAGTTGCTAACAAGCATGTAACAGAATTTCAGATTCAAATACTATGCATTGCTACAAAGAAAATGGCAGAGGAATGGAACGTCCTTTCTTAGATCCTTAGGTCTGATTCCATATCAAACTTAATTTGGCAGGGATTGTGCTGAATTTTGTTCTGGCTAATCTTGGAGAGTCAAAGCAGCCACGGCCAATGTCCTGGATTATGGTGAGATTTTTTTTTTCCATCAAAAAATTACACATAATTTATCTTTTGCCTGAAGCCAAATTTTGCTTTCATTTATATTTTGATAACCTAAGACACGATCTGAAGAAAACGAAGGAGCAAATCCTCACATTGGTCACACAGAAGCAAACAAAACCCCCTTTAGAACCTGATAGCAAGTTTCTAACCATGAAATCAGTATTTCAAGCGAGACCCTATAATTCTGAAGATTACTCACTCCCCCTGTTTACGTCTTTGAAAATTTTAGATGCCAGGGAAATTTAGAGTTGTCATTACAACTATACCAGAGTTTGACACACCTTTGTTTTGGAATTCCTGAGAGGAAGGAGAAAACTTAGATTTGCACTCTAATCCTAATAAAATAAAATAAAGATTCTTTCTTCCTGGAACCACTGAATAAGAAAATTCTGAATAGATCTAAACAAAGATTTTCAGAAAATGCTGTATATACCAAAGAAAGCACCATCTAGTCAGACTTAACCTAGCTGCAAATTCATTTGAAATTCACCACAGATTTTCAACTGAATGAAAAAAGGTGTTAGAAGCTGATTTTCACAAAATTATGGTTTAGTGGTTTGAGCACTTCAATACACAGACAATCAACTTCTTTTCTGACTAAATAAGCCTGAAACACAACTATTCCCCTCCTTAGACAGTATCCTGACTACCAGCCTGTAAGCATATTGGATTTTTTTTCTTTGCTTTGCATAACTGATTAAATGAAGGTGATAATTCTTTCTCTTCTGCAACAAGCATCCTGCCCGTTGCTGTTGGGGTTTTTGAGGGTTATTTTTTTTAAGATGGCTCTGACTTCACACTAGTCTTGAAAACCAAAATAGCACCTGAAGCAGAGAGGGGAGAGGGAAGGCAGGATTCTCTGGCCAGGTAGTTTCAAAAATCTTTCAGGAGGATTCAGTGGTTCCAGAATGTGCACTACTGAACATTTCCTAATTTATGTGGCATGAAAGTGTCAATAGGAGAGACAAAAACTGTATTTTACCTTCCTCTGAATCTATATACCCTATAGGTGTGTGACTGTGGTGTTCCTTCTGGATAGGCAGACAATATGGGTCTGATTCTCTTCTGACAAGGAATGACCTGGACCCATGTCTCCTGTATGTTTTATATCTGCTGCTATTGGATAAAGGGATACCCTTTTTCAGCAATTAAAAAAACCCAACATAATAAAAGTCAGAATTTTCATTAAAAAATGAAAAAATTAAATCAGACCATCCAGTCTCTGATGGTGAATGGCAGTGGATGGTCTAATACTGTAAGAACAGGGCAAGCACACACTGATATTTCAGAATATCTTCCCATTTTCTAGCAGTCTGTAGCTTAGGGACCTCTCTGTCTAATAGTCCCTGATGGGATGTTTCCTGTCACGAATTTGTCCAACCACCTTTTAAATCCATGTAAATTTGCAGTGTCTGTGACATCCTGTGCAATAAGTTTCCCAGCTTAATTATGTGAGGTGTGAGGACCTACATCCCACTGCTCATTCAAACCCACCACCAGATAATGCAACCTGATGGCTTGTTCTTATGGGGGGTGAGGGGAGAGAGGGGAGAGAAAGACAATATTAATTTGTTACCACATCTTCCATGGCACCTGGGATTTTGTCATCTTCTGTCTACGTTCCATAATAATTAAGTCATATATGATAATTCTGTGTGCACAAGCAGATTCAGGACAACCAACTGTGTCATATTTGCCTGAATCTGTCCTGATTTCTGACTTACCCATGTTACTCAGAAAACCTCTATACTGTCAGAGCCTCACTCTTCACACCCTTTCACACTCCCGCTGGTGACTTCCCAAAGGAGTCTCTGAAAACTCTGACCTGCTTTTGAGACAGGTGTTTATAAGGGTGCAGAACTATCCCCTTCTTCCTGGACAGTTTTGGTTTTACCTTGGTGCTTTTTGGCACTTCATATGTTTGTTTGTTTGTTTGATTTATATTTGGGGTCTTGTGAGTGTCCAGTGCTAGCACCTTGCTAACATTCATCTTGTCTATTTGCTCCATAGACCTCCTCTTTGGCAACTGATCCTTTGTGGTTCTTTTGCTACAGTCTTATCTTCTCTTAGCAGTCCTTTCCCACATTCCAAATCTACTGGCCCTTTGCATACTCTGGCAGAATTTCTGCTGCTCTTGTGTCTGTAAGTAGATGTGTTCTTTTCTCACCATCTTTTCAAAGCTGCTGCTTGAAATCTCTGACATGTATATTTCCAGACAATAAAAACTGCCAGAGCTTAAATTATCTCCCATTTTCCTCTTTTGGACATAACATTAAATTTCTGAAGGATGACTTCTTTCTTCTGTTATCCTCCCTCACCCCCTTGTTTGACCACAGCAGCATTTGATAGATGATAGCTTGTTAATAGATGACATTGTCTCCAAAATGTGGTCTTTCAGAAGCACCCAGGACACCTGCAAAGATTTTGTGCTTTCAGCTGACCCTTTAGTTTCCTTTTTAAGGTTCTACTTTATTTTTCTTGGAGTTCCCTTTTTGCCATCAAGCACATGTAAAGTGGTCACTCCTGTCCTGCTGTTCTTGGCACTGGTGAGGCCACACCTGAAGTTCTGTGTTCAGTTTTGGGCTCCTCATTTCAAAAAGGATATTGAGGTGCTGGAGCAAGTCCAGAGAAGGGCAATGAAGCTGGCAAAGGGTCCAGAAAACATGTCCTGTGAGGAGCAGCTGAGGGCACTGGGGGGGTTATCTGGAGAAGAGGAGGCTCAGGGGGGACCTCATTGCTCTCTGCAACTCCCTGACAGGAGGGGGCAGGGAGGGGGGTCGGGCTCTGCTGCCATGTCCCAAGGGAAAGAGGAGAGGAAATGGCCTTAAGTTGTGCCAGGGCAGGTTCAGGTTGGGCATTAGAAATAATTTTTTGCTGCAAAAGCAACAAATTGTGTGGTCAGGCATTGGAATTAGCTGTCCAGGGAGGTAGTGTAGTCACTGCCTCTGGAAGCGTTCCAGAGGTGTCTGGATGTGGCCCTTGGAGACATGGATTAGGGGTCATTCTGGTGTGTTGGGTGAAGGTGGGATGGATGATCCTGAAGGTCTCTTCCAGCCTTGATGATCCTGTGATTCTGCAGCACATGGAAAGGCCCCACAAGGGAGCACCTCCATGTCCTCAGCACTTTGGGCAGGGTCTGTGCCCCTTCAGGCCCAAGGCAAGGCTGACACTTCCCCTCATGTGTTTCCCTCCATGAATTCATTGTCTGTGGCAGCACAGGCACCAGGAAAGCTTTGCCATTCCCATCCAGGTCTGAGATTCCAATCTGCCTGTTGTTTCACTTACTTTAGTGATAGGAATTAACACTAAGTTTCTCTACCACTCATACCAACACGACTTATTTTATAATATCATGCTTGAAAGGCTTTGGGAAAGGCAGGATCTCCCTTTACTCTCTCTGCTATTCCAGTATGAGTCCAACAGATAATTTTCTGACTTTCATTTCCATAGGTGAAATTTTTTCCTCTTCCATTTTTAAGTTTGCAGCCAAGACAAGAGACAACTATTCCCCAGCCCTAATTCCATCACTTTTCATGGAAGAAACTAAAATTCTTCTTTTTTTTCAGTGTTTTTCCAGTTGGCTGTTAATTATTGCTGTAAGATAGATTTGGGTATATTTGCATCCAACAGTTTAGAAAAGGCAAATTAAAACTTAATTACACTGAAATATGAGGGCAAATATAAGTATTATCTCAACTCTAATAGTGTCAAGGAAACAAATGTATTTCAATACTTGAGTTAAACTTGTGTAGTTATAGAGACCTGCATTAAATTATATGTCTTGAGCCACCTATAAGGGCAAACTAGATTATAATTTATTCCTTCCACCTTTACTTTTTCTGCAAGTACATAGTCCTCTCACATATCACAATATCTAATTGGTTTTTCTTCTCTCTTTTTTTTTTTTCCCTTTCTTTTTTTGGCCTTGTTACATCAGAACATCAATAACTTCCTACACGAGTAATTTGGACTTGTTCCACCTCTGTGTTCCTGCAGACACAGCAGCCTTGGCTGGGACTACACCTTTGACAGGCAAATTCCAGTCACTTTAGTCATCAACCACTCTGAATTACCAAAGGAGAACTATTAACAAATTTCTGACATGAAAGCACTGCCTCTTGTCACTGTCACAAAATAACTGGAATAAGCAAGTAAGCAAGTGCTCATTTTCTCATTGAGCTGACACATCTTTAGTCTTACCCACCAGAGCTTTGATACTTAGCATGTCACATACCTACAAAAACTATGCAATTTAAAGTGGAAAGCTTTTCCAAAGAAAGTCCCAACTCAGCTTAAAACCCTGTGATGTCCTACACTTGCAGAAATGGCAATTAGAAGGTTGCAGACACTTAATAGGGGAAAGTTGTAGGAGAAGGAGGCTTTTTTGGTTGAACCTTTTCTCCTTTACTTAACAGCTCCAAAGCCTGAAGTAGAACAAAGCTTGAGACACTGCAAAGCCTGAGACATCACAATTCAAAAAAAAAAAACCCAACAATGTCAGCAGAAGAACTTCCCCAGTGCCTTTTTCCCAGATACAGTGAAATACTCCTGTATTTCCCTCTCCTTTTTACATCTGTAGTGTCATGGATGTCTGCTTTAAAGCAATGAACTCTTCAGCCTAAATCAAAGACTTTGTCTCACTTTGGGCAAATATGTAAATTCATGAAGGCAAGGGAAGGCAGAAGCTTATTTTCCATCATATGGGGATGGTCTGTTTGTCTTTCACTGTCTTTTCGTATCTCATTCCTAATTTCCAAAAGTTGCCTTATTCATCCAGCTACAAACTAAAAATACTTTCATATTACAGGAGAAATTTTTCTCTGTTGTGCCCACGATGAACCTGATAGCAACAAGTTATATTCCCACAGAGTGTAGGGAACAGAACAAAGGTCTCTATGTAACCTTTGTCGACCTCACCAAGGCTTTTGACACTGTGAGCAGAAAAGGTCTGTGGCAGATTTTGGAACGTTTAGGTTTCCCCCCAAGTTCCTTAAAATGATCATCTCTCTCCATGAGGATCAGCACGGCCAAGTCAGATATGGCAACACACTTTCTGAGCCCTTTTTAATTAAGAATGGTGTGAAACAAGGCTGCGTTCTCGCTCCTACCCTATTCACCGTCTTCTTTAGCACGATGCTCCAAAGGGCCACAGCAGACCTCGATGATCAGGACGGTATCTACATTCGATACCGTACTGATGGAAGTCTATTCAATCTAAGGCGCCTGAAGGTCCACACCAAGACCTTAAACCATCTTGTCCGGGAGCTGCTTTATGCCGATGACGCTGCCCTTGTTGCCCACACAGAAGCAGCCCTGCAGTGTTTAACATCCTGCTTTGCAGATGCTGCTGAGCTCTTTGGACTGGAAGTCAGCTTAAAGAAGACAGAGGTCCTCCATCAACCTGCACCTCAGGAAGTCCCCCATCATCCCCACATCACCATTGGCCAATCGGAGCTCAAATCAGTCCAACAGTTTAATTACCTCGGTAGCCTCATCTCCTCGGATGGTAAGATCGACGGAGAGATAGACAGCAGATTAGCAAAGGCATATAGTGCTTTTGGAAAACTCCACAAAAGAGTATGGCGTAATAAACACCTGAAGAAAAGCACCAAGATCAGTGTTTACAGAGCCACAGTGCTGTCTACTCTCTGACATGGCTCCGAATCATGGGTCATCTACCGCCACCACCTGCGTCTCTTAGAATGCTTCCATCAACGCTGCCTCCGAACAATCCTAAACATCCACTGGTCAGATTATGTGACCAACACATCTGTTCTAGAGCAAGCAGCTATCACAAGTATTGAGGCCACGTTGCTGAGAACACAGCTGCTCTGGGCAGGGCACGTCTCAAGGATGAAGGACCACCGCCTCCCTAAGATCTTGCTTTACGGTGAACTTGCCACCGGCTGCCGCATGAGAGGAGCCCCGAAGAAAAGATACAAGGACTCCCTGAAACAACATCTCAGCCTTGGCCATATTGATCACCATAACTGGTCCACCCTGGCCTCAAATCGGGAGGCCTGGAGACACACCATCTATAACGCAGCTGTCTCCTTTGAGAACACACGCAGGATCACCCTCGAGGAAAAAAGGCAACGCAGAAAGAACCGTGTATTGCAGAATACACCATCTAAGGAGTCTTTCTGCTGTGCCTTTTGCAATCGGATGTCTGTCTCGTATTGGCCTCATAAGCCACCAGCGTGCCTGTAGCAAATGTGGATAGAGCCTTCCCAAATCTTCGTTCGCGAAGCCTAGCCATGATATTCCCCAAATACTGTTAAGTAGTGATGTAGCTGATATGATGATAACACTGGCTACATATTTTTATATTATCTGTCAACTCTAAGAAGACATCTGGAAAGAGGCCACAATTTTCCTGTTCTCATTATTTTGGAAATACTCTTTTAGAGTGATATTGGTGAGAAGTGCAGGTTTGAATATATAACATAACACCAGTGATTGAATCGTTCAGCATTATTTCTGAAATGATCTTTTCAAAAGAAGAAAAATCACATCATGTTTGAACAAAAAAAAAATATTGTTGCACTGGCTTTATATTTCTTTTTAATCTTTAAAACTAGGTGGAGAGTTTTGGATAGAATCAGCAAGTCAAATCCCTTAGAAACCACTGAAAATATTGAACTTCAATTAAAGTTGTGGAGATTTCACCTCTTTAATTTTTAAAAGTTGCTTACTGCTACAATACTTCGCAGAAATCCTTCGGGCCAAAAAAAAAAAAAAAAAATTGGTAGCTGTTTCCCCAAGCTGTTAATGAACTTCACACTAAATACTTTGTAATCTTTAGAAACAAGGGACTTAACCCAAATTGCTTTTCCTTAATTTTGAAATACATGGCAGTCTTCCTGACTGGAACATCTGCTTTTTTTTTTTATTTTTTTTTCACTGGTTCTGTAATTCGCAGCACTAAAATCTAACTGGGATAGCATTGTCCTGGTTGAGTTTTCCTCATTTCATGCTTCTTCACAGCAATCACAGGAGCCTGTGCTGGTGAACAAATGCACAGATGGTGGTCAGGGAGTAACTTTCGGTTTCCAGCCCTCCAATTAAACTATTCCCCTGGGACTTCCACTGCAGAACAAGGTCATTTGGGGCCTGCCCAGTGACAGTGACAAACACTGCTTCTAATTAAAGAAACCCAAAACACTCCCAGTGCCATTTGCAGTTTCTCGGGGGCCAGTGAGAAAAATATTTTTACCATCACACTTTGCTGATTATTAAGGGATAAACATATATTTGTAATTAACAAGGAGAGGCAATAATAAACGTTTGGCCTTAATTTCATGGTAAACACATGGTCCTAGAAATTAGGAGCATTATGAAAGGCTCTCATAGTGAGTGGAAACAACCATGCTCAGTGGAGTTGTGCTGCAGCAAAGCATCTTTTCAGGCTGCTGGAGAAACATTCATTACAATGTCCCACACTTGTGTTTCATTAATGAATAACCAACGTGCAGAATTGCTCTGTTAATCTTGAAGACAAATGAGTATTGTCAGGGCTTTGTTACAGACTTATCTCTACTACCAACACTTGTGCACTGAGACAATAACACTACACTTGCTCTTGAGGAAATGGGAAAAAAAAATATTCCAAGTAATTAAAAATACTCCATTTAGACAGTTGATCTTGCATTCCAGGAGCTGGGACTGTATTTTTCATTAATGAGTCACTGCAAGTACCAAACACCAGTGCTAACCTACAAATATTTGACCTGAAGGAAAAGCAATTCATGATACTTTGTGATTGTGGGATTTTAACTAGTTTCTTTAGCTTCTTATTTTTGGCCAGAAACGAATGTACATAAACTTCAAGAGGTAAAAAGGTTGGAGGTCAAGGAAGATTCAGCTGTAATTAACTTCTGACTGCACTGCTCTGCCAGAGAACTTGGTTTAATGGCCATGTTCATAACTTGGACTCTTTTCAGTTTGATTCCTTGTCAGGTCAGATTAATGTGCACCTAAAGTGATGGCTCTGCAAAATAGGAAAAAAAAAAAAAGGGAAAGGAAAATCTTGCAGGCTGCATTTGGACTCTTGTGGTTGTCTTACCACATATTTGCACTTCTCTGGTTTAGTCTCCACGAGGGATGTGTCAAAATTCAGAGTGGGTTGGGCCAACACCAAAATGGGCTTTGTTCAACTACACAGACAGGGAATTTGCTTAGATCCCCCAGATCTCTCTGCTGACACATTGGGAATGCAGGGAACTCCAGGGAACTTCAGGAACACAATGTTTCAGAGCCTACAAGTCCAGCCTTGCTTTGTAGTCAGCAAAATTTATCAGCCTCTCAGATTATTTAACAGCACAACTTTTAATGTGGGATGTGTGTCCAAAGCAGAGACCACTTTGCTAACTAAGAACTTTGGAGATACCTGGAATTGAGTCCAAAAAAGGGCAGACAACACCGTTTTAGTAAGTCACAAACTACCAAGACACAAATTTTATAAAGGAAAGAGGTCCTTTCACTTTTCTCACAGTCAACAAGTAGATTCCAAAGAAAAATTGTTTCAGTCTGTTATGAAAAGGATGACTATACTGGAAATGTATTGAATAGAAACATAATATTAAATCAGTAACAAAACCAGTTTTATTCCTATAAAGCCAATATAGTACTGCAATTATTTTTTCAGTAAAATTTTAAAAAAACCAGCTTCTCTCTGTTAATAGTGAATGCTGAATGTTAATAGTTTAAAATATTTTACTTCATCTTTCCTACAATCACTCTTTCTGTGTTTAAATTAACTGTGCTCTTGACTGTTTTGGGGAATGTGTGATGACTTTGCTATGATTATTTTATTATATCCCATGGGAGAGATACAGTATGGCAGTCTAGCAACAACTGGGCTATCCCTGGAAAAAAAGAATTCAACTTCAAAAGAAATAGCAGTCAAAATTAAATGTTTTCTGAGGGGAAATGAGAGGCTTGGTGGAGAATAGACTGTAGAACACCAAGTTCTTGGGGTTCCCAAGACCTACGTACTTAAAATTGCTATTAAGGTTTAATAATGCAAACATATTTAAATTTGCTGTTGGGTTTATTTCTTAAATAAATGGCACCTTTGCTGGGGCAATTGTTCTTTATGGAAGAAGTTCCTATCTGTATATATGTCCATCCTATCTTTCTGATGCCTAACATCTCATTACCTGGCATGGAATTATACTTCCATGTATTGCTAAATTGTACCACATTACCCACCAAATAAGCTTTATTTGTAATCCATGAATTCAATTAAAACACTTTACATGTTTTAAAGTACACTGGCTTGGAGTGTTTATTTCCTTGCCTGTATTTGGAGGAGACAGAACTGCATAGCAACAGAGAAACAAGGAGAGAAAAATAGCTTTGAAAAGTTGTGAGTTGAAGATTAAAGGAATTTGGCCTGACATTCTGCCTCAGAGAGGAGGGGATCTGTAGCCTGGGGAGGGAGGATGAGGTTACAGCCTTTAAGCCATGCTGTGCAGGAAGATCCACATGAAAATCTAGGTCAGTCCCTCACTAAAGATTGCAAACTGTTCAGTAGTAGTGGCAAATCTATATTTGGCATTTGTGTGAGAGGGAGGCAGAAGGTCCTCACACGACCCCGAGCACAGCACCAGCCAAGAGGTGGTAGTGGGAGAACATGTTACAGAGCCTAAATCTCCACTAGGTGCCCCACTTCCCAGTATTCCAGAGGTGAACTTCTTCCTACAGGCTTTCCACTCTTATTTCCTAATACTGGCAACTACCGAGAGTTCTTTCTCTTCTTTCTTGTTTTCCTTCCTTCCTTCCCTCTTTCTCTCTCTCTCTCTCTTTCTCTCTCTCTTTCTTTCTCTCTCTCTTTCTTTCTCTTTCTTTTTCTCTCTTTCTTCCTTTCTCTCTTTCTTCCTTTCTCTTTCTTTCTTCCTTTCTTTCTCTTTCTTCCTTTCTTTCTTTCTCTCTCTCTTTCTTTCTCTCTCTCTCTTTCTTTCTCTTTCTTTCTCTCTCTCTTTCTCTCTCTCTCTTTCTCTCTCTCTTTCTCTCTTTCTTTCTCTCTCTCTTTCTTTCTCTCTCTCTTTCTTTCTCTCTCTCTTTCTTTCTCTCTCTCTTTCTTTCTCTCTCTCTTTTTTTCTCTCTTTCTTCCTTTCTTTCTTTCCTTCTTTCCTTCTTTCTCTACCATTTTGAATGGCTTAAACATTTATTAAGAAAATTAAGCATTTCCAGCCCAGTTCATGGCTCACCTCTACTTCTCAGAACACTGGAATGATGTTCCAGTACTCAATACACAAAATGTAGAAGGTCCCTCAAATACTATTGGTAAATAGGATATAAAAATTCCTACAGGAAACAGGGAATAACCAGATTAGAATAAAACAAAGATTTGGGGGTTGTAGACACCAGAAAGAGAGGCTGTGGCTTTCTGAGCACCCTGTAGAATTCAAGTTACTTCTTAATGAGTGAGATACCAACACTCTACCTGAGCAGGTTGGTTTTTCTCAGAATGACCAGTGATGCTCCACACTGTATTTCCTAATGAAAATGAGGAGAATGAATGGCCCTGCTGTTTCCCCTATTATTCTTCTTTCTGTGTTTAATGGCACATTACCGAAATGTGAGCTGCCTTCTCCGCATTCCTCCTGTATTTACTGATCTCATTAAAAGCAGCCAGGTTGCACTGATGTGTGTTCTAATGGTTGATGGCAGCATCTAATGGTGTGGACAAGATGGGAAATGCCTGATGTTCCTTCAAATGACAGAAGAGTGGTGCTTACAGGTCATGGAAGCAACACAGACTGCCAGCAGTGAGGATTCCCTGGAAATGTTTATTCCTTTTTTTTCATACTACTCTCACACGCTGTGTTTGTGGATTTGATAGAAGTTAATGTTCCTTGACTAATATGAAGAGCATTCCAGGGCTATTCCAGGGATTGCCCACTGGGTGCCATCCTGGAAGGCCTGTGTTGAAGGCACACCTGTGAGTTGCCTCATGTTGGGAACAAAGAGACATCCTGCACTCTCTAAAGCACAGGCCACAAGTAAAATATAGAATAGTAATGATTTTAAAACATGTGGCCATTGTATACCTGAGCTTTAAAAACAAAATAAGCACACCAGTGTTCCTGGGTGCATTCCCAGGGTATGTGTGAGAAGAGTTTCAAAGGCAGGATTCCCAAAGGAATGCATTCACTGAAAGATTTGCCAGTGCAGAAGATTCCCCAGGGAATCTGACGATGTTTAGGTGGCAATATTGGCACATTGCATCTTCAAAACAGGAAAATGAGGTTCCTACTCTTGGCTTCGTTACAGGTAAAACTCAAAATATACTTAAATTGGCTAAAGGTGAAAGAAATTACATGAATCATTGTTACACAGGAAAAATTATATTATTAAAAGCATCAAACAGTATTAAAAAACAGTGAGAAATCCAAAAGTTAAGGTGAATCATGTATAAACCTGTTAAAATCAGCAGAGGGGTTTTAAAATCCTAATTCCAACATAACCTAGATCAACTTGCTTTGAGGGCCTAAATCTAACTTACACCCAAATCTAACTCCTCTGGTAGTTCAGCTGCCTCCTAAAGCAACAACCAGTAAACTCAACTGCCTGGCTGCTCTGCAGAGCTCTGGAGATAAATGAAGGCAAAATCTCCCAAAATATACCATCATTAATTTAAATTACTTCCTTTCTTAATTTAAATTAGACTGATTGCAGTCACTTTCCTTCAGGAATCCTTTCCTTTCTACCTGGGTTTAAATGGTAAGATGCACACTGTTTTTCTCCAGCAGGAGCTGATTTGCACTTTCCCAAGACTATGATTAAAAAAAAAAAAAATAAAAAAATCACACCAACTCCCTCTTGATGGCCTGTTTGCACAGGTTTCTAAAAAATTAGCTCAAGATTGTCTGTCTCAGTTTTAATGAAGTTAATCAGTTGTAATTACAGGTCTAAACACTTCCTCTGCACTTGCCAAAAAAAGCCTTATTTTTTTTTCTTCCTGCCTCATATCAAACACTCCCATGAAGTGCTTATGCAACACCTGCTTCACATTAAGATCTGCTAAAGACAGGTAACAGTGATACCAATTTTAGTATCATGTGGTAATATCTAATTACTGACAGAACTTCATCACAAAATGGTTATGAAAGTAATAATTTTATGTCTCCTTCAGAAAACACAAAGTCCAAGTCCAACTAAGAGAAACTGATTTATTTCCATTAGAATTAACTTCAAGTAGCTGCCTAGTTTTGTCACTTTAACTTCAAAAAAAAAAAAAAAGCTAATTAATTCTAAACCAGAATGTATGTGATTATAAGAGTTTTCTGCAGAAAAACAAATTACTTGGTGCCCTTGGGGTGAATGAGATAGAAGATATTTCACATTCCTTTCAACAGCATAAATATTTTACCTTTTAGGCCACGAAAATAACGTGCCAACCATAAACATCCCATCTTTTCCCTCTCAAATGTTTAGAGAGAGACTGTTTTCTTCCTCTTAGCATGAAGACACTAAACGAGTTGACAGTCTGCTTGCCAGTCAGTTTAATCTCACTCTCTCTGTGGGTTTGTGGGAAAACTGTGGCATGCCAAGTTATTTCTGGCCAAATGTTACAGCATAAAGAGCCTTCAGGAGCTTTCATTTACTGAGTGGACTAACTGGCAGCTGTTTTACCTGCAGAATGTGAATTGATGTTGCCATGGAAATAGAATAACTTCCCTTTTTTTTTTTTTTTTTTTCGCCCCTGTAGTTCAGTGTTTGCATATTTGGACTTGCCTTTGCACAGAAATCATTTCAGGAAGAATCTTTAAAAGCTGAATGAAAGACAGGGAGGACTCTTGGAAAGAGCTCAAAAGCTATTTACACCTGTTTCAGATAATGGTCATTCGTGGACAAACCACTTGAGTTTCTCTTCCCAAGTGGCAAGTGGGTGAAAAATAAAACCCCACATTTAATCCCTGTCTCTTGTTGACTGCCACACATTTTCCATTGCATATTTCATATTAATCAAACTCCACAGAAAATGGGCCTCTTTCCAAAGGTGGTGGGGACAGTTGTGTTTGCTTTCATTAACACAATTCGTGGCATAAAGGAATATCATAAATGCAGATAAGGGTTACAAATGTGTAATAAAGGAATTTATGCTTTTGCATATGCTGCAGAACATAGGGCAGGACCCTCCAGCTGCACAACGACAGGAATGAAATTTATGTGCCTTGAGATGATGCAGTTCCACGAGAGACCTCCCCACCCCAGCCTGTCTCTATCTTTAAAAAAAAGTCAGGGAGACATTTCCATCCAGTCATGTAATCACTGTGGTTTTATCAGACACTGTGTTAACCCCGGACTCTTCAAATTATCTGAGTATGAAGCCACTGAAAGGGCTGCAAATCATGTTTTCACAGAGGGAGGATTTCAGCAAAGGGTCGTATCATTGACACGGTCAGTCCTGTTCGTTTTCTGTGCTGCTTTAAAGACTTCAGCTGAAAGCAAACTTCAAAATTTACCTCAGTCTGACAAAAAGCCAAGAACTCCTCGTGTCTCTAAAGCAGGATCATGCTCATTGCAGACAGACAAACCACAGTAAGAAGTTAAAAATACATGGGTTAAGCACAAGTGATTTCTGCACTAAGAGGATCCGGCCCATGCACGTTTCTCTGGAGACAGGGATGCTGGGGAGGGACAAATCCACAACAGGTTGGGATTTTCATCTGAACAGATTAGAAGCAGAAGCCTTATCAGAAGCCAGTAGGGCTTGTGCCCTTTGTGTAAGAACTTAAAAACTGATAAGCTCTTTGTGGCACAGCATGTAGGATTTTGGGGGTTTTGTTGGTCTGGATTGGTTTGAGATTTTTTAGTGTAGTTGGGATCCCACTGTTTTTCCTATTGTGGTAATTCCATCTCCCATTCAAATCTCCAGAGAGAGGCAAAATCTTCCAATATACTGACTGCCAGCACTTAAACAACTAGAAACCAATGAAGGAAGGAAAATGAGGCTTTTTCTTCTTGCTGAAATTCTTTAGATTTAGATAAATTTAAACACTGTTGCCCCTCCAGGTCTTCACATTTTCTTTACTCTTCCTCATTTAGTCCCACAGCTACTTTAATAAATATTTAACTACATGCACCAGCACTTCCCATTTACTCTCTCCTTAGCTTAAAGATTAATGTTGATATCAGAAGAAACATCTCAGCTTAAAAACGTGGAAAAAATCATTTTGTTCATACATGCATTTAGACAGACCCCGTGTTTACCTGATTTGCTTAATGGGATAGAAGATTTCACAACTGCATATCAGCCTAAGAGTCAGAAAACACTGAGAGAAAGATGAGGAAAGGATATTTCTCTGAGAAAACTTTTCATGGACTCATGATTCTGACGGAAATCTTGTCACACTGGAATCAACAGCAAAACTCCCCGGCCTGCAGCAGGACAAGAATTCCATCCCCGTTCTCTTTATTGCTTTTATTTTCCCTTATAAATGAGCATTCCTGCTGGGCTGTATAATTTTCTTTTATATTCCCAGTGTGAAGGACGGAACCACAGTCCAATATACAAATGAGGCCTCAATTTTCTCTCAGGTACTTTGTCAAGGGTAATAAAAAAAGCCCCGTGCAGGCATTGACTCTGCCCAAAGCAGATCGTGACTGCAGTGGGACTGAGCATCTCTGGGGCAGCTCTCACTTCTCTGTTCAGTTTAGGGTTCAAATCTGTGCAAGTTCTCTGCACATTGTACCAATTAAAATCAATATTTTAAAAGCCACTAGAGTTTTTTTCTTCTCTAATGCAGCAAATAAGAGGTTTTGCTTTCTACAAAGGCTAAGGAGGGGGTATATCTGCAACTCACTGCTGATCAGACCTTCCAAGATCCTGGGCCATTTCAGCACCCTGTGTGTAACAAGAGATTGCATTTATCACATCTGTGTAATATTTAGATTCTTCCAGGCCTTGACAGGACTATCTCAGATTTATTTATCGACAAGGTCACTCTTTCCCCAGATCAGCACAGAAGTTTTGCTTCAGTTCTAGATTTGTGACCTGTAAACTCGAGCTGACATTTATCACACCCCACGTTGCTTTCCACTGATTCGGGGCCAAAATGGTGAATTCATCAGCTTTAGTGGAGTTCTGTGGGGATGAACTTGAATTCAAGCTCCTATATTTAATACTGTATTAACATGAAGGACTAGTGAATAGTGAGAAAACTCTAAGAAGTGAGCTGTATTTCAAACATCCTACTTGTATTTAATGAGTTCTAGCCCTGTATTTTAAAAGGATACTATATGCTATTGCATCCATAAATGTAATGTAGTGCCAATAAATATTTCTCTGTTGACATGCAATGCAGAATTCTCATTGCAACCATACATCATGTTTTTTGTCAACCTATCAACCTGTCTGACTACAAGTTAATGCATCTGTTTCTGCTTGCATTTTTAACCTTAAAGAGTCTAATTTTGGCTTTACTCATTCTGCAGGAATTCCTTGGATTTTTCTGAAAATTTTCACCTATGTTTCTCTAGACTATCTATTAGCTATTGATATTTAATACATGCACATTAAAAATAAGCAGTAACTCCAAGAATGCCTATTTTTCTTCTTTCTTCTCAGATTAAAAACTCCCCATCTCCTTATCCCACACCATTCTGTTGATAGTTCTGCAGCCATCAACCAGCTACATCAAGTATTTGTAGTTGAAATCAAACACTTCAACTCCTGTTGTAAAAAGAATAAGAATTATCCCACAAGTTCAAAATCCTCCTCATATATTGCAAGGAAACATGGGAAGGAGATGAAAAACAAACAAACAAACAAACACATAAATGTCCATTCTTTTAGCTCCTTAAGCTATATTTAGGAATTTTGGACTAGTAACAAATGAAGGCAGGACTGCAGAAGTTGGCTGTTACCACGAGGAAGGACAGTCACTCCTTCAGCTGTGTCTGCACCTGCATATTCCCTCTGCACCAGCCTCCCTTCTCAGAAAAGCACAAAGTCACAGCCACCTGCAAATGCCTTTGTCATTTCAGAAACCTTCCCCAAATTCCACTGATTTGCATACCCTTCATCTAACAATTAATATAAAGTAATCCTTTACCCACCCAATCCCATGCAGTCTCACTAACACTGGATGCAGCCTGCAAAATAAGGAACACTTGGGAATCACAGACTCTTGAAGTTTATTTCTTTTTGCTTTAAAAAGAAAACAGGGGAATTCTCTAAAAAGTTCATAAAATGTGTAAATACCAATATTTCAGATTCATTTCCTGACTGCTGTTCTTCCAAAAGCATCTCTTCCCTTAGGGAAGATATGCCATATAATGCTTAAAGGGTATTCGTTTTTTAACTCAGAAAGGCTGCCTCCCAAACCTCCTTGAATGCAATTTTCCAACTAGTTTTCCTGCCTAGCAGGGAATATCTAACACCATTCCACAGGTCTGACTCGAGGCCAGTGGAGCCAATACACAGACACTGTTTCTAATGACCAGAGATCCCTCTCTCTCACAACTCAGAGCACTTTATTGCACAAGCAGATAGTCCAGATAGGGAGAATTAAAAAGCAATCATCTCCTGCTGAGACTAGACCAGATTCCAAACTGCAGTCCTTTTAGTTGGTTTTATTTTATTTTTTTTTTCTGTATGTGGAAGTGTGCAGGCTTTGTAGATGAAATGCCAAAAGCAGAGAATCTGATTGCAGTGACCTTATTATTGCTATAAAGATCCTTCAGTGGACAGTAAACGTGATGAGCTGCTAAATAATTGATTATTTCAAGAACTTAATGCTGAGTGCTTTTCACGCATCACTACAACATATTATTTTATAGGTGTTGGTGTGTCAGCAAAAACTCTGCACCACTCACCTACAGCTCCTGCTGAGCAGGAAAAAAAAAAAAAGGATGGAAGTGGGAGTCAGCAGCAGTTCCCTTGAAAGCTGAAAAGCATGGAATGCCATCAGCTCCTTCAAAACTGAACTGCAGTAAAGTTTTGATTCATCTCCTGGCACTCAAATGCAGGATCCTAATATTAGGATTGCCAGGAAGGAGATGTTATTTGTTTATGGCAATAAAGCAGCAAATTCTCATAGGCTTGGAAGCTTTTAATGGAAATTTTCCCAGCAGGTAGAAATCTTTCCTCCACCCACAGACAGTGCGTTGCTGTGAGGCAAAAGATGTTGCTCATGGACAATATATAATGCAACTTATTTAATTTTCTACTTCTCAGATGACCTTGTAATTTGTCAGATAAACAAAGGTCAAGAGGGGTGCCCAAAGTGCCAGGAAACAGGGCAGAAAGATTCCATGGCAGGAATTTAGAGATGGAAATGCTCCATGGAAGAAAGCACTTCTTAGATCCTTAGAGCTGTGCCCAGCTTTGGGATCCCCAGTGCCAGAATGTTTCTGACATACTGGGGTGAGTCCAGTGGAGGTCAAGGGGCTGGCACATGAGGAGAGGCTGGAAGAAGAGGCCCACTCAGCTTGGAAAAGAGAAGGAGAAAGGAGATTTTAGTGTTATCTGGACCTTTCTGAAAAAAGAAAACTCGGACACTAGAGCTGTATGTTCTTGATTTTTTTTTTTTTTTTTTTTTTACATGGGGATGGTAAAATACTGGAAGGTAGGCCCAGAGAAGTCATGGGAGCTCTGTCCTCAGAGGTGTTCCAGGTATGGACTAATCATGGCCCTGAGCAACCTGATCTAATCAGACCTTTTTTGAACAGGAGGTTGGATTGGATTGGTTTCTGGGGGAGCCCTTAAATGCCATTTTTGATTCAGTGAGACATGAGAAGGGAAATACTTGGCATCTCTAACTTGATTTCCAAACTAATAGAGAGATCTCTATCTAAAATATTACCCATTTAAAAATATATGCACTTTGTCACGACAAAAAAACCTCTGGGTCAAAGTTCAAAGCTGTTCTGACCATGAGCCTTCCTAACAGGGACTTAAACATAAAACCACCTTGAAGACTTAAACCAAATGAATAGAAATTCAAGTAAAATCTGAATGGGAATAAATAGGTAATTGACCTACTTAGTTGTTTGGGTTTTTTACCCCCTAACTTTGGCCATGTTTCCTTGTACCAGATCTAAGGGAAATGTCCCCCTCCTCTGCAATAAGCTTCAATTTTCCTAAAATGCCATCATATCTGGAAGGCATTTAGGAGCAAGCTTGACATTCTGAAACCATATGCATTCACAAGTGAAAGAGAAACAAATAATAGTGACACCCAAGCTGTGAACAGCTATTAACATCTTGGGATATTGTGAATTCTCTCCAGACGAGTCAGGAGGAGAACGTGGTTTGTGTTTCAGCTGTTTAGTTGCTCTCAGTGTTCCACAATTCTGGCACCGTTCCACCCAAGTGATATCACTTGATTCTGAGTAAACTAAAGGCTGTAATTGGTACCTATAGCAAGAATCATTGGGTTTGGCTTCCATTAAAAAATGACATATAAAAGAAAAATCAGAGGATGCACAAAGATATCCGTTTAGAGCCTAATAAAAGCATCTTAGAGATCCAGGTGGAAAACACAACCTTGGTACAAATAAATTATCAACTTTTACAGGACAGATTTATTGATATGAATCATTTCACTTTTTAATGCTCCCTCCTGTCTAGTTTCTTTGACTCGCCTTTACTTGACATCCTTATTTATTTAATGTGACTGGATGGCCCAAAATTATAGTTACTCTGACAACCAAAGACAATTAGAATGACATCAGCAACATGAACAGAATGTAGGAACAAAGAAACTAAACTGGAAGAACATAAGTTGGGTTCAGCTCATTTCTCTCCCTCCCTGACTCTCCTCTCTCTCCTGCAAGATAATACATTCCTATAATACATTCCTATAATACATTCCTCTCACATATTGTCTTCAGAAGTTTTGGATTAGTAGATAGATCCAAAAATGAATATTTGCATATAGGCAACAAGAAAGCAAGAAAATATCCTGCAATGGTTTGGTTTTGGGGTGTTTTTTTTAAAGTGTTTCTGTGTGCAGTGTACACATCCTTACCAATATGCAAATAGATATGGAGCAGCAGCGCCACAAGGAGAAAAAAAAGGTGGTCTTAGGGTGTTGTGTTGAAACACAGCAATAGCTTCTCCACAGATAGGAAAACCACTGTGAAATGGAGAGTATTTTGCAATACAATTACTTCTGGGTTGGTATTTACAATTATACCTCTGTCACCGAAAATAAATGTTTGTTATACTGTATTTAAACCAAAATTGAGATATCTGTGGCCAACAGAAGTTAGTGGCAAAAGCCTCCAGTACTGAAAAATGCACTGAGTGTTCTGTAATCTGGGGCAAACAGAGCAATTCCTGTGACTGCTCCTCCAGGAGAGCAAAGAGTCAGCAGGTCACATGGAAGCCCCATCATTTGTGCAACTGATAGTCCTCTCTGCTCCCATTCTGGTGACATGGAAGGAAAGGGAAAAAAACAGGTGACCTGGATAAAGAGGTCTGAAGAACAGAAGGTCTCATAGCAGGTGGATCACAAAAAAAAAAGAACTTAAATGCAGCAAAACCAGAAAAGAAACAGAGATGGAAAAGGTCCATAACAGGTAAAGGAAGGTCTCTCTCTGAACTTGAATATACCTACGGATTTTTCTCTGAAATTATTGGTACACATAATTTTCTTAATGCCCAGCTATTGCTGAAACCCTATAAAAAAAAATATCCTTTTCCTGCCACCTTTTCCTTCAAGGACAATGTGCTGAGCAGACACACATCCAAAACCCAACTGATAACTCACACAGGACCTGAAGTGGTGCATAGGATAAATATATTCTTTAAGCATTCTTTTCTATGTAGGAAAAGGCACTTAAGATTGCATATTGGCAATTTCTTTGGGTTACAAAAGCAAGCAGGCAACCAGAAGTTGGACGATGCCAGAGAAGAAACAGCTGGTGTGATTTTGTTGTTTCTTTTTTGCTCATGTCCAGGTTCTAACAAGCAAGTATCTAACAAGCTCTGTGGAGTGTAACATCCACTGGAAATGGTAAATTTTACTGATTATAGCTCAGCCAATCTCAAACAGCCTTTCATTAGACCATCAGGGATTCCTCCTTGATCTTTAAGGATTATCCCCTTGCTGTTCTGCAAACTTGAAGACATCCCAAATATTTGAAGCACACTTAGATCCTTGTATCCAGAGCAGAACACAGGTCACTTTGCACCCCACTGATGCTTTCCCAAGGTCTGTATAAGCAGGTATGAGCTGAACACTTGGGGGGATTTCCAGGAAATCACAGGGCATCACAGAGAAATAAAAGCTCTGCAGTACTCAGTAATATTCACATATTTCCCTCCACCACATCCTATTTTCTGTAGCTGTTAGTGGCACTAAATATTTGGAAGAAGCTGCTCTCGGGCTCCTTGGAATGTCTGCCTCATTGAAATGCAAAATAAAGGACATGTTTCATGTTTTCTTTCTTGCATGCTAATTGCACTGATTGATATGTCAGTGGCCTTCATGCTTTGTACTTTCCTTTATCACCTCCTGTAAGCAGTGGAACTTGATTTAGAAAAGCCCTGAGATAAGACCACGGTAAAACTGTAAAGAACAAAAAAAATCTGCAAATAAAACCCTGGCTCTGGGCAGAAGGTGGTGGGAGTTTTTTATTTCAGTTCAGCTACTTGTTCAATCTAGCCCAGTCGTTCCTGATAGTAGTGAGCATTCTGCTATATTTCATCTCTTGTCAAATAGATTGACTCATCTTTACGCAGAAATCATGGTTATTAAATAAAGAAAATAACTTCATTACTAATAAGAAGAACAGGTATAATCAGCAAGATGAAAAAATTTAACAAAATTTGAAAATTTTTTTTTTCTCAGAAAAATATTTAATTCCCCTCTTGTTTTATATATGACCTTATGTTTATGCATAATATATGTCTAGATTCTTTTATTTGATAGGTTCACTGAAAACTCAGGTGTTTCTGGCAAAGATATTTATATACATACTTCCCTGAGATTACATACAACATTTTGCTATTGCAAAACCTTCCAAAACAAGACTTGAAAAGACTTTTTGTGTTCCTCTCTTCCCATACTCATTACTTAAGTTCTAACACAAGCACCAGCACTGGGGATATAAACTGTTTCTGCACCCTGATTTCATAGGAATACTTTGGGTGCCTGTTGGAAAATACAATCCTGACTAAAAACTGGATGAAAAGTTGACTCTAAAATATGACAGTAGATAATTTTTTAGCTCCCACACGCCTGAGAACCTCCAACACAAGACTGTGGTTCTGAAAACTAATGGCCCAAAACCTATTCAACTCGTGGGAGACTTTTCAGAGACTCCATTAGATTATTGGTTTGGGCTCAAAAAGCTTAATTTAAAGGGTTTTTTATGACAGAATGTCACTCTAGTGGCAGCATTATCCCAAATTCTGCTGTTCCCAAAAGCAGCAATGCAATATACATTTAAACAGAAGAGCTGACTTTAAATGCTACAGATTTCAGTTCCAGAACAGAGGGATTGTCCCACCTGGCAAATGCTGATTGCTGTATTATTGTCATCTCCAAAGAAAAGTTCTATATATAGAAAGGGAAAATAGTTATTTTCACACTGATTATTGAGTCACAGCAATTACATTTCATATGGGAAATATTTTATATCTAATTCAGTATGTGAACAATTATGTACACCATGCCAATTATTAGTTAGCATGTGCATCACTCAGAATGTGCTCCTGGTGCCTCACACACTTAATATAGAAATATTTAAACTGGGGGGAAAAAAAGAAATCTAACGAGAAATATCCCACTTCTGATGACAAACAAAACACTGAATTTCCAGCTCACGAGAAACGATTACATTTCAGCATCTGTTAATTTTGTATGGAGGCTAAAAGCTGATATGTCAATGTTCTTCGCTGCACAGGTATTAAAAAAAGGTACTATAAAAAAGGTTCCCCATTCTAAACTATGTCACTTTAATGTCCCAATCAAAATTAAACATTACAGCATTTCCAAAGTTGGGGTTTTTATGAGGGGGAGAGATGCTAAACTCTTTTTTTCTGGACATTCAAAAATATGAACAGGTATTATGGAAACTGAGGTCTGGCTCAACCATTTTCACCTACAGACCAGTTCCTTGGAGATTTGCATTTCCCAGGGGTAATGTAATTATCTTTTTAGTAGGGCCCACGTGTTGCCTTGTGGGAACTGAAAGTTGAGAGCTGAATGGTATTATTATTATTATTAGTATTATTGTTGTTGTTGTTATTGATTTTGATGTTATTTTATCATTGTCATTGTTGTTATTGTTATTATTGTTGTTATTGTTATTTCCTGTGCACAGCTTTCTAATTCAGCTGTATCTGCTGTAATCAAAATAAATCTCTGATCAAAATAAAATCTCTACTGTCTTCTGAGAAATATGGTTGTCAAACAAGCCTGGTCTGTGGGGAAGCATCCAGGCTGTGATTCCAATAAGGAGGTGCAGAGCTGGGGAACCGTGTCCTGCTCAACTGCTCTGGAAAAAAAATATTTCTGGGAAAATAATAGAATTTAAAGTGGAACCAGCCTCAAAAGTCAAACCTGCACACAGAGAATTGTTGGGGGGGAGGATCCTGAGATTTGCTGACATGCCACATCCATGATTTAGTCCAACAGTTTGGGTCGTAATCATCCCTCTGGGCTGCGGCGGAACACGCTGTGCAGCTGAGAAATGCAGAAAATGAGGGAAAGCTCTTCTCCAGATTTCCTTTCCCTGGGCCAGTTTGCCAGTGTGGGTTAGATCAGTCTCTGCTGACAGATGGCTGCAACCCCCGGGGGGCCAAGAACCCGAGCCAAAAGTTCACAGGAGCCCACACGCGGGTTCGCTCCAGCACCGCGGGCTCCTGGTCCGGGCAGCTGCACCCCGGGAGACTCCAAGGGACAAGGAGCTGGAAAACAGCCCCAAAGCCTTCCAGGCCGCAGAACTGCCTTCTCTAGAGTTGCAAAACGTCTCCCTCTGCATCCCAAAACCCAGTTTTAACAGGAGCTCTACCAGTTTTGGAGGGTTACGACAGTGGAAGAGGAAGACGACCGACGGAGAAGGCATTTGTTCCTGCAGATTATTGATTGCCACCCTGCAAGCAAGTCTAGACCTACACACCTATTGAATCTAAAATATGCCTTAGCAGGAGATGCTCCTTCCACCCTGTGTTCCACACCCTGTTCAGTTTAGCAGTTATAATATAAATGATTAAGGGTATGACAAATTAATGGTGGATTGCCTAGATTTGAGATGCTCCTATCAGGAAACCTGCTAATAGGTTTCTTGTTAAATATCCTCTCAGTTCCCAGCTTCTGAAGGCTGTAGGAATTTCATTGCTACTTGTTTCTAGACATTTTTATCCAGTGGCAGTACTTGTAATCTGACATTGGCACAGTTACATCTGGCAATGCTGCCCAGCTAAAATCAACATCCACACAGAAATACCCCTCCAAAGACAACAGTTACAGTGATTTATGGCAAAAACACCACTGCAAAGGCAAGGAGGAAATACCTACAGCAATCATTTGGATCAGTTGCCTCTCAAGAGTCTCTTGCAACTGTATATCAACAATTCTATACAGGCCAATAACTAGATGGTGCTGAGAGGAATTGCCTTAAAACCTTTCAGAAAAGGAAATGCATAATTTCATTATTTTAAAGGATATGTATATGGAAAGCAGCAGCTCAACAGAATATGCAGTGAAAAACTAATAAAAGGAACACTCAGTGGAACATTGACATAATTAGTATTTGCTTTTTAATACTGTACACTCACATAAACACAGCAGGGTCACAGCTAAGTATAGAAGTACGTTGAGAATAAAAGTACATCTGATTTCCCAGTAAATTAGAAGAATAAGGAACTCCTTTAGGAAAGGAAAAAAAAAATCAACAGGAAAAAAAGACCTTGCAGTCACTCTTAGATGTCAAATACCATTAAACACAACTTTGTCTGTTGCTAGAGAAGATAAAAGCTGTATTTAAAAGCCTTGCCAAAAATGTCCTTTTCAGTACTAATTAGCATCAATGGTCAAAGCCGCCTGAGCAAAAGAAGAACAGAGAGAGGGAGGACAAGAGAAATAAGTACCATCACTGACACTAACAGGATTTTTTTAAGCTTCGTCTCATGATACATTAAAGGATATTTTTCTTTTAATATAATGTCCTAAGCTTACAAGTGCTATGAGCAGATGCCCTTCTCAATCTGCTTTAAAATCAGGTCTAAAGGAACACAGAGAAAAGCCACAGAAGAAACTGCCTCTTCCCACTGTTTACCCAGAGAGGAAATTAGCAGTTCTATGGTATAAAATAAAGCTGAGACCTTTTTGTCTTATTTGAGAGCACTTTTGGTTGCTACTTCAGGAATACTCAGCCCATGCCCAGGATCATCAGGAAAAGACTAAAGTACAGTTAGAGAGTGAGTCCACATCACTGTGGATTTTGCCTTAATGCTTTTTGCAGTCACATGAGTTTTACAGATTCACAAAATGAGGAGTTTTACTATTTCAGCAATGACATTAACTGGGAATTGCAATGGACTTTTGTTTGCCTGCCTTTTCCAGCTTTGGCTGTGCAAAACAGACTCTTGTTGACACGTGAAAGCATTAGAGGTCAAGAGATGCAGGAGTTTCTCATGGATCAGAGTGGAAAGTAGGTCATCAGGCCTGTTGTACCACACTGCCAAAACCAGCGTGGTCTTATTTTTTGGAAGCGCTGGGGGCCAACCTGTGCACTTGTCTTCTTTTTCCCTGCAACCTCTAATGAGCCTGGAACAGCTTAAAACACCAAACTAACCAACCAACCAGCAAAAAACCCAAACAAAAAACTCTGAATCTTTTCACTTCCATTATCATCTGCATTTCATTCCTTTCTACAGTTTAGTTTCTTTCAAAAATACAGTGCCTGCTACCTTCTCATCCACACAGAGTTAAGTCTGGAGAAACTGGAAGCGGTGCAGTTCTGTGGGTATTAGTAAGATGAGAATCCCTGTATTTCATAATTACTGCTAACACAAAATATGGGTCAGAGCCTAAAAACTGATTAGCCCCTTGAGCTTTTCATGTCTCTTCTTGTCATGAGTGGCATGACAGGAGAAGAAGAATAAACAACCCTCCCCCTCACACTCAGCACACAGGCAGCCTTGGGCACCGAATCCCTCAGTGCAGAGGCTTGAAACAGCACTGGCATAATGGATACACCAGCTTTCCAAATCTAACCTGTCATTCTGCTTCAGTCCCCTTCATGAGGGGATCTTCTCTCACATTCCTTTCAGACTGACCCTGCCCTGAATTCTCTGAATTGCTGGTAAATGCTTGAACCAAACTTCCCAAAGATGAGAGCCTGGTTTGTCTGCAGCACCCTGACGATATTCGATTAATTACTGGAACAATCATCACAAATACAAGCCATGCAGTAGATCTGAGATGCAGGCATCCTGTCACTATGGACAGGTCCATTTTAGACTGCCCACCTGGTACTGAACAGATGGAGATGGGTTTGCTCCCTATCAGTGAGAATCAATGAGTTAATGATGAATGTCCAGGCGTCCTTGTTCAACTGAGTCATGCTGTGTTCGGGATTTCACTTGCAGGGATGTTCATGCAGATAAAAGAGTGGTTTTCTTTGTATTCTGAAACAGGGTGTCCCACAGGTGCAAGGGACTGTTTTCAGGAAGTGACTTTTGGTGTATGGAGTGCAATAAGGACAGTCCCTTCCCATGTAACAAAAACTAGAAGTGACCAACTTCAGCATTTCCACTCAGGCACAGCATGTGCACAGGAAAGTTTGCCAGGATGCATTGTGTTTCTGGAAAGTTAGATGTGTGTTTACATGCACATACTACACATACTAAGTAAATCTCCCACTCAACACCAGACATGAAAATCAAAATGCTGGGGAAAAAAAAATAGAGTTGTTTTGTTAAGACAGATAAAAGTGATTTTTACCTCAAAAGAGAAAACTGCCACTTGAACAAAAGCTTATGGTATTCTTTATCTCAGTTATTTTGAGTCACTGAGCTCTGCCACTGGCATGACAGGAAATTATATTGTTTAATGTTCATTTTCTCTTAATTATTAATACCATTCCATTGGGCATCCCCTCCTTGCCCCAGGAGGCACAGCTCCAAGGAATTCAGGCTGCCGTGAAGCAAAGCGAATGCCCCATCCAGATCTCCATGGAAATCAAGCCAGCTCATACTTTTCCATGGGAACTGGAGCCTCACATTGCTGAAGTTAGTTTGTACAAGCAAGTCCAAACCACAGGGGATGAAGAGGAGATGAAGGTCAGCAAGGAGTATCCAGCTCTTTCTGTGTAAACGTGTTTTGCTTCACATCTGAAGCTGTGACTAGGAAGGCCTTGATGCAACACGAGGGGAAGAATCAGGAAGGCAACACGAGGTTTTCCTTTCCAGCACGTTTCATGCCATCTCAGAAATGCTTTCTGACAGCTCCTCATGTGTTAAAGAGGAATTCTTCAATGTGCAATCAGCAAGGGGGTCTCTGTAGATGCAGGTTGGCATATGGTATCTCAAATTTCCCAGTGACAAGTGGCATGTTAGCAGAGCAACAGAGTAGCAGGGAAAAAGACGTTTTGCTAATCACTCCCTGTTGCCCACACCCTCAGGCAGAATCATATTGCTTTATGCAGATGAGCTCGTAACAGTTTCTTCAATTTAGCTTTTATATAAAAAAGTGCCAGCTCCTAACGCTGTGTCAACAGGCACCCGAGGGCCTTCCACTTTACATTGCAAGTGTATTACTATTTAAAGATGAGCTTTTAGCTTAACATCATTGCTTGCCTTCAGAGTTTAATTACCGCCCTCCCCATGAGGCCCAATGAACCATCCACTCCTCCCACGGGAGTTCTGCCTGGCAATGATCTTTAACTAAATAAGTAAATGCCAAATAAGCACTTCTTAAAGATGCAGTGTCTTGTTTCCTGCCCAGCTTTGAAGCCTGCACAGACCAGGCTCTGATTTGCATCTCCCTGGCAGCAAGGCATGTGGAATTTAGAGATCTGTTATAAATCTCTTATCTGAGATAAACTAGAAAGGGGGGTTTAAAAAATGGAAAACTTTTTTTCCTTTGCTGTTTCTCTTCTTAATTATCCATCATTACCTATAGGCAGACATAAATCACTGAAACAAGAGTCACTTGTACTCAAATACATCAGCTGTATCTCTCACATTTACAGCACTCTATACACCCTGCATTTGCTACAATATTCCTGCAAATTATTTTCCCATATTTATTCCCACCACCTCTACCTATAATAGAACAGTAGCACTGCAAAACAATTCATTCCCTTTAAATAAATATCCAAGACCTAAACCAGGTCAACACGGATACACTTAATTCTGTAACAATTCAAGCTCCTGGGTAAGACAGAGGCCAAAGACTCAACAGCGTCCATAGAATCAGGAATTTAAAAAGATTTTTCTTTTTAAAAAGGAAGTTAAAAAAAAAAATTGGCACAACCAGGTATGATTTTGGGGACATGGCAGTATTACAAAGCAGCCACAGATAGAAAAGATGATCCCAGTTCTTAGAATCCCATCCCCAATACATAGTGGTACCAAGCCCAAAAGAGAAGCCAGTGAGAGATGGGAATAATTTAGGACCCACCAGGTATCTTTGTGCCAATCCCTCAGCAAGAGCAAAGAGCTGGTGCAAGCCCTGTGAAGGACACCTGATGTATCTGCTCATTGCACCATCTATTCTTTAAGGCAGCACACAGAGCTCTGACTGAGTTGGAAAAGAGGGGACCAAGGGATCTGTCTCACCTTATTTCTCTGCCAACACAAAAATAACCCAATTCTGGCACATCCTACCAGAGCAGCAATCACAGCACCAGACACTGGCTGCGCTTTCTGTGGCACTGTCCAGCACATGCTGCAAGTGATCCCAGAACCAATGCCATTGTGACTGTGCCTCTGGGATCTGCATCTGCCTTCAGAAACAAAATTCAGGCCAGAGTGGCTTTAAGGAAGAGCAGGTCTGAACTCAAAGTGAAAATTTTCATTATATAAACATAATGAGGTTTTTTTGTGAAAGTTGCAAGAAAACACTTTCTTCCACTGTGTAACAGAATATAAAATCTCTATTCATAATGTTCTGGACTACACAAAAGTACTTCCATTTAACATAGAGAGGGGAAAATACTGTTTTGTTTGTGCATCAGGTTGGAAAAACATGCAAGCTTTCCAAGCAAAGGGAGTGCACAACAACAGATTCACCATCTTCACAGGAGAGCAGAAAGCTGCAGCTTCTTGCAGATCCCTATGAATTATGGATGTGGCAGCAGGCCTCTGGCAACATTTTGCTATAATGTTAATTTTTTTCTCCTTTTTGATTTTCTGTTATTTGTGTTTATAAGGAAAGTTGTCAAGCATCAAAACCCAGGAATGTTCTCAAAATATTTACTCGGGCTCCGAAGGTGTGAACTGTAGTTGAATGAAACTTGTTCTTCCTCAACTTTAAGCTTTTATTTTTATATTGTTTTCCTCACCAGGGCACTTGAGTGTTTTACAAACATGTCCATTCCTTCCTTTGAAAACACTGAAATGAAAACTAAGCACACATTTCTTCACCTGTCAACTCTTGTGCACGTTGTAGGTTTCGTTTGTGGCAAAGCAAAGCCAGGTAAGTGACTTCTCTTTTTTTTTTTTCTTTTTCCTCAGACAAAATCATTCAGAATAATTTAAGTGGAAGGACATGGCTAACTCTTTCTGCGTGCATTTTATGCTCTGGATGAGTTTATTTACAGGAATTACGTATAAACACTGATTTTGCCCATTTTTTTGAGAAGATTTGGCTCGATCAGATTTGGAAAACAGCACCACAATGAGTGCTCTGCTTTTCTGAACCAGACTGCTAATACTGAAAAAGATATCCAGGAACACAGATCCTGGCCACAAATATTGCTTCTGTCCTCCATGATATGCACCTTTTGAATGCTGAATAAAAACTATAATAAAAACAATCCCTCCTGAGCTGGTTGTCATTTAGGGCTTCTATTCTATTCTATTACCAAGGCATTAATCTGTGTGGGCATTATCTCTCATGGTTTGGCTCTTGAAGCCTCAGCACTTCAAGGGAGCAGGACAAGAGAGAAAGGCTGGAAAACATGCTGGAAGTGAGGAGTGAAGGGATGTTCAGGACCTGCTTGCGGAGACAGAAGTGAGAGAGATCATTTCTGCCACGATTATGAAGGGAAAGGTGACTTTCCCCACTTTTTACATGTCCAGACCTGGAGCTGAGCGCAGGAACACTGAATCATAGAATCATAGAATCACAGAATCATAGAATCATAGAATCACAGAATCATAGAATCACAGAATCATAGAATCATAGAATCACAGAATCATAGAATCACAGAATCATAGAATCACAGAATCATAGAATCAGCTGGGTTGGAAGGGACCTTCGAGATCATCAAGTCTAACCCTGCAGCCACCAGGAATGCCCAAAGCAGCATGGAAGCCAGGAGGAGATCTTCAGCCAGCCAGCCTGGAAGGGAAGACTGCAGCAGTGAAAGCTTCCACATTTTTCTGGACTTTCAGCACCTGACAGTGTGGAGAGCTGCCAGGAGAGGGCAGGGAGCAGGGATCCTCCATCACAGCTTCTTCAAAGTGGTCTTGGCAGTTTATGTGTGGAACGTCCTCTGCTGATTCCTTCCCTAAGCAAATCCCTGCTCCTTCTCCTCCAGAAGCAGTCAAAGGGCTAATTGGGCCTCACATGTTATTAAATCACCGATGCCAAAGAATTTAGAGCAGCATCAACAAAATCCCTTGTAGATCAATGCTGCAAGTTAATGAATAAAAGCAAATTCACATCAAATAGTCCCTTAAATTTTGATGTACAAGCATTAAAGAATAAAACCTTCAATTAATAAGAAAATAAAATCGCTGTCTTTAGCTAAAAAAAGCCTCACATTTTTGCTCCATCAGAAAAGACGGCCTTCAACACCTCTATGCAGATATTTCACCAGAAGAATGTTTTGAACATGACAACTAATTCAGCATTAGCTTCTACCACCTTAGGTAGTTTATACCTAAGTTTATACCCATCAGGCCCGAGCAAAATACAATTTCAACCAAGAGGCATTGAACATGTGTGCAATGGGTTTCTAACACAGCGGGGCTGCTGACACAAAAGCTCTTATCTTGCAAAGCCCTAAAGAGGGCTTGGGGAGCTGAAAATTTAAATGTCCACAGTGCATGGCAAGGTCCAACATGAATAAAAATATAGGAAGACGGTGGCTTGGATTCTCATTGGGAATTACTACCTTCAAGCATCATTAAAAAGCCAAAACTTTTTATCCAAACTTGAGGGTGTTTCCCAGCTGAGATGATTTTCTTGCTGAAAATGCTGGTTTCTCTTTACCATTTATCAGCTCAGCTACAAATAAAGGCCAAGCCAAGAGTATTTGTGGAAAGAGGATGAAGGGAGAAAGGATTGTCTACAGTTGAAGGAGCAACTAGCTAGGGAGTGGACTTCTTTTAACAGCTTAAAATGTCTATTTATAGACTCAGGGCAAAGGTGGTATTTGAAGCTTATCAGGAGTTCCCATCCTGCTTTAGATACAACTAAATAGATGCAACTAAAAATATTGCCCAGCCTTAAGACTTACACGTTTGCTCATGTCTGTGTCTTCAGAAGAGAAAGAACTTCCTAAAAAGATGTTGCCAAGTGAATCACTCTGTGAGTCTTCAGCTGTTTTCTCCACATTAAATAGTTACACTGAAGAGTTTCCCACATGTTACCCCGTTTCTTGACAGTGGTTTTCCAGCTGTAAAATCAAACCTCCCCTGTGTCACAAGACCCTCCTTGCATGGTTAAATGAAAGCAGCAAGTTATGCCACGAGTGGCACAAACTGAAGAGCTGGATGCTGATGTACAGCCTTCTTATAGATTTATTCCTGCAGTAAATATGATAATGGTATTATTTTACACATGCTGTAATCACTGAAATATGTCAGCTATCTGTAAACGAGCATTAAAGATCAGATAAAACCAGATTTCTTCTGTTTCAGACATGGATTATTGTTAAAATCCAACCCGGAAATTGAAACAATACTAAGCATCTTTTTTTTTTTTTTCCTTTTATCGGCATTACAGCTCCAAACCATCTGTACTTAATTGTGAGACAACAAATTGTCTAAAAACCAGCGAGGATTAAGAGGACAAAGCTTCTTATGGCCAGTTTATATTAGAGAAATTTAAAGGCTGCTAAGATCACAGCACTTCCTGTGTACTTGTTTTATTTCGCTGCAGTTCCCTGTGTTTATCTTCTAAAATGGAAATACATAGAGCATCTTGATCGCTGCCACAGCAGCAGTAAGAGGTTTACCAGGGTCTTAAACTTTGATGAGAAATCCACTGATGGCTTAAGAGCTTGCTGACATTTACTCCTAAAGTTCATGCGGGGCAAGAAGACCAAATGCTGAGCTCCAGTTGCTCCACTGACTCCCAGAACTGGAGAAACTGGGCCAGTGGAGTAGGATGGGAGGCGTTTTCCATACTACGCCACACGTGTAGCAAGTGAATGAGGGACAGAGATTTGGGTGGAAGGGGAGAAATGGAAGCATCAGTCACAAAATGGGTCACCCAGGCACAGAGTCTTCGGTGTGAGCGGCATTTCCACCTGAGGAATATCTGCAATACACCAAGCAGCTCCGAAACTTGTTTCAAGCGAGGTTGCTCGTTCAGCTGTGCTTGCATTCCTTTTAATTTATTCTATTTGCTGGCTGTGATTTGTTTCAATCACTGGATAGAAAGTAATATTATGCAATTAAATAACAATTCATGAGATGAATAACTTAACATCGACCAGCCAAAGTCAGCATTTTGCCTACATGCCAACTGCAGCACTCTTCATTAAAACATCACTTGGTGCATCTCCCAAAGAAATCTATATCTGTAGAAGGGAAAAACCTGACATTTCCTTTTAGGGGCTCGCTCTTCTTGTCTTTAAGCTCCTCTTTTAGTTCTTTTATTCTCTTAGATCTGTATCCCGCTTTGCAGATGACCACAGTACTTCTCGCCCTTGCTGTTGATTACCTTCTCCCCCCTCTTCACTCTTTAATGTTACATGTGATCATTTTCATAAAAAGGAAATGCTGTAAAACTGAGAAAGAGAGCAGGAAATCACAGAATCACAGGAAAAGAGCTCCAAGATCATCAAGTCCACCCTGTGCCCCATCCCCACCTTGTCCCCCAGCCCAGAGCACTGAGTGCCACGGCCAGGCCTTCCTGGGACACCTCCAGGGCTGGGCACTCCAAACCTCCCTGGGCAGCCCCTGCCAAGGCCTGACCACCCTTTCCATGAAGAAATTCCTCCTCCTGTCCAACCTGAGCCTCCCCTGGCACAGCTGGAGGTCGTTCCCTCTCCTCCTGTCCCTTGTTCCCTGGCAGCAGAGCCCAACCCTCCCCAGCTCCCCCCTCCTGTCAGGGGGTTGCAGAGCCAGAAGGTCCCCCCTGAGCCTCCTTTCTCCAGATTGAGCCTCCTCAGCTCCCTCAGCTGCTCCTTATTGGTCCTTTACAGAATCTTCCAAACTTATTTCAAACAGAACATTATATTAGAGAGAAAAGAAATTCCCTTAAAGAAAAAAAGGAAATTCAAGCTTTCTCTAAAACATATCAAAAACTCTGTAAAAGCTCCAAGTGCCAAGTCTCCCAGGATCTCTTACACAGTAAATTAAATACAGGTGCCTTAAAAATAACTGGTAAAATATTTAAAGATGAGTAAGATGTTACAACTAATAATCAACTCCTTAAAATAAACAGACAGTAGCAAAGAATTGTCTCCAACAGACTATTCTAAATGGGTTCCTGATCTTTCAAAAGCTGTATTCCAGATTAAGAGTTTGCTTTAAATATATTTTTAGGGGGTAATTTTTTATTTCTAACACAAATAATGTTAAATATCATGTTAGACAACCAGTAAGCAACACCATGTCTGCATTTCCTCAGTTGAGTTATGTTTAAGATCACTATATTAGAGATTCATATAAATGGTAGGTGACATCCTTCCCCCCCCAAAGACTTTCATTACCAGATGTTGTTAACATCTCTATTCTCAGTTTAGTTACTTGTTTTTCAATAAATCAGCAAAAATTAGAGAAGAACTATTTTTAGTTATATTTTTAAGCACAGGTAGCTCTACAAGCTTAAATTTAAATAACAGAGAAGAACAATTTTTTAATTTTTTTTTTTTAAACACAAGTAGCTCTACAAGTGTCAATTGAAATAAAAAGTTACTTTACTTATAATTTGAAAAGATGACAAGATGAAGAGTTACAGGGATCCAGTTTCAGGTATTGAGATGGAGATTATTTCAGAATTAGTGCTGAGATTCAGTGCTGTTCTTAAGCCTCACTGGCTTTGCCAACTCATAAGTCCAATTAAGATTCCAGGCTGCATTTTAAAAGATAAAGGCTCAGTGTGTAAACCCACAAAGCAGCACATCCTGCAGGGCAAATGTCTGTGGCCTCATAACCCCTTTGTCTCAAATGAAGCTGTTTAATTTGATTTTTTATCCTCTTTTACATCTGTGCACATGCCTAACTGATCTGAGAAATAATCTTTTTAAGGCAAATTTGTATAGATACGTTTAAAAAGTGCATTATTTCCATACCTCCAGGGCAAAATGGGGCTTCCTGAATGGGACATCTCAGTAGAATCATGCTAATTTTTTAAATCCTGATTTTATACTTCCACACTTTTAAACAAGATCCTATTCCATCATTAATACAGAAGATGATAATTATGTACCTAGTACCATTTTCAAGAAATATATTTTAAAGTTGTGTGCCTTTAGGAAACAAAACAAAACAAAAAGGACCTCTCATGCTCTGTAGGAGATTTCTTCTAGTAATTACTTCCATTTTTCATGCCTGCTACACATTATAGAAAAATGAAACAGTGAATAATGCAAAGTAATTTTTGTCCAGGCGTTTTTTTTTTCAGTGCTAATTATTAGTTCCATTGTGTACCTCTAACTGAACTTCACTGACTTATTTTAGTTAAAAAAAATAAAGTTAGAAATCTCCTTAATAAAGCACAGACAGATGTATATACAATATACAAAATACATACAAATATACACAGCTGACATAAACCCAAACAGCAACTTCACTCTTGTCCTACATGTTCTACACAAATTATCCCAACTGATATTAAAGTTCCCATAAGTCACACCACACTTCTGTCAGTGAAACAATTGTAATCCACAGGGGAAAAGAGGAAAAAAAATAGGAAAAAAAAAAGGGAGCCACAACACCAAACTGAGTTTGACTTCCAAGCTGTAACTGCTGAGATCTCTCTCAGCCTCTGAGGAAAAGCAAGTTAAAAAAAAAAAGTAAAAGTGAGTCCTGCATATCTGCTCATTTTACTGAAAATCAAGGATCTTCCAAACTTTCTAGATTGCCTAAAGTGGGTCAGGAGCTCCAGGAATAATTGATAAATCCCAGCTTCTAATTTTTCTCTGGGATTCAGAGCAGAAGCCACAGTGACTACTGTGAAAAATTCTCATTTATTCTAGAGGAGCTTCTCCAGGACTGCTGGACATCCCTAAAATTCAGATAAATGTTGGCTTACCATCAAAGACTGCAGAATAACACAGACTGGAAAACAGAAAACTGTGGGGGAAAAGAAACAACACCAAAACCACACAAAATTTCTGCTTATTGAAGCTCCTCAAAATGAAAGATTTGCTCAAATTTTCAATTCAAAAAAAAAGCCTAAACCAACTGAACCATTTTTATCAAAGAAAAGTGGTTTGTTCAGGGCACATTTGAGCTGCACTGAGGCAGTTCAGGTTTTTATTTCCCTTCCAAGCCAGGACCTGGAGTCCTGGATGCATCTCCTGAGACGACCAAGGCTGACTCATGACAATGTTCTTCCCTCCCCAGAGTGGAAAGCTGGTCCTCAAAGACAGATGTGACAATTTGAAAGGGTTAAACTGTTAAATTTAAATCTTATAATTACTAAGGATTTTTATAATCTTACAATCTTTGTAATTACTAACAATGCCAGCCTCATCCTGTTCTGTCTTCTGCTGTACAAAGACACACAGACATTCAAGGTCATAAAATTACTGATTTTATAGACCTGAGGAAATAAAACCACTATTTATGCATGGAAAGCAAGAAGCACAGAAGTAGTAAAAACATGTAAAACTGTGAAGTTTGAGACAAACAGTGAAGTGTTTGTTATTATGGTTAAAATATTACTAAACAATGAAGGTGTGAGACAAACAGTGAAGAATTTGTTATCATGATTAAAATACTACATAACAGTGAAGGTTTTTCAGGTATTGCTTAAGAGCAATATAATAACATGAACATTAATTTAATAATTAGATTGCTTGCATTGTATTAATCCTAACCTACCCCTTAGATTCTTGAATTCAACAAAAGGGAGAAATTAAGTTGATATTTATAAAAATTAAGCAATGAGAGATCTCTTTCTTTGATTAGAAACTCTTATGAAATAACACCACCACCACCAGAAATAAGAATTTTTAAAAAGCAGAAAATGCGCAACAGAAACATCTTTTTAAGAACTGCAAAGAACAATTTCAATTTCCTGGTTGTACTACTATTCCAATGTAAACTCCACCCCCAGCAGCTGGGATTAGCTCCTAGTCTGAGTTTACAGCCCCTAAATAGTAGCTGGGATTTTTTCATGAGTCTTAGTCCATATCTTAATATCACCTCTGCCCTCACAGAAGGAAGAAAGGAAAAGCAAACAAACAAACAAAAAAACAAATAAAAAGGTTCCAGATTATAAATGTCATCATTTTCTCCTGACTGGCTTAAAACAATCAGCCCAGGAATAAATCCTGGGGAAGCTAAAGCCTGGATATAAAGGATCTGTTCCTTGCTCCCTAAATTGGTTCCCTCTTGGACATCCCGTCAAGTGTAAGGGTTCAGTCTGGACTTCAACTACATAATGATCCACAACTGGGACCCCTAAAAGACTGCCAAAAGTTTGAGGATTGCCTTTGGTTCTCTGACACCCAGGCACTAAGGAGAGTCAGAGACATCTTGTCTAGGGAAGCTTTAATAGCATTTTGTCAAGACACTGAAATTCTGCAGTGCCTGCAACGTTAATACAGACTTCAAGTTATTAAAAAATGTGGCATGCACTGCTTTATCAAATTGGAAAGCCACCTTTTAATTCCATTAATTTCTCCTTCTCATTTAGTATGAGTTTTTGTGAGCCCTGCCTCCTTTTTTTTTTTTAGGACATCACTTACCTTAGGTTAGTTTCTCCTCAATTAAGGAACTTCTATCACTATCCTGCAACTCTTATTTCCCCCAAAGTGTTTCTCCTCCTTAAAACTCTTCCTGCCCTCAGCAGGCCATCCTGGTTTTACTTACCTCAGATTTTGTTTTCCCACTTTTCTGTTGTTTTTGTGGGTTTTTTTTCCAAATCATCTTTTTCCATTCCTTTTCGACTCGTCTGCCACCCGTATTAGCATTTTCTTCCAAGGCACTGAATTCCCTCCCCCACATATATATATACTCACAGTTCTACTCCCAATAACTCTCTCTGTCTCTCCCTGACCCCGTCACATCTGTCAAACAAATTATGTCATATTCCCTAAATCGGATATGGATCTCTGAGGATATAGATCTCTGAGCAGGGACCAGTGTCATTCTGTTGCCCTCAGGAGTTGCTTATTACTGAGGTGAGGAAACAGAGGAATAGGTGTTCTTCCTCATTCCTTCCCATCCATCTGTTGGGGAATTTATGTAACCAAAGGGATTGTTAACTTTTCTATCCAGAATGGAAGAAAAGACTCCCTACATAACTGGCTTAAGGAATTCAAGGGCACAGAGCAAGCTCTGATTGCTTGATTGCTTACTCTGACAGCAGACCAAGGGCAACCAAAACATGACACCAGGAGCTGGGCCAGCTGAGCATCCCCAAGGAAGACAGCAGCCCAACTAGCCAAAATTCCTGGGAAATCCATCAGCTCCAGCCTAGGACCACACTGCAGACGAGGAAAAAAGCAAAGAGGTTCAGACCAAAGTCTTACAACCAAACCTTGCGTGCAGTTACATCAGGGAACCACCTCAAAGACATGGAATGAGGTCCACCTCCTTCCAGCTTTGTTATCTGAGGTGATCAGGGGGGCACCATCCAATCAGTGGGGAGAGTAGCACCTTTCCCAAAGGGGGTGTGTGATTTTCTAAGGAAGGTGCCTCAGATGAAGGAGGTGAAATTAGTCACCAGTTGATTGGAGTGAGGAGACCAAGGTGGCTCCTTTTGGTTGGATCAGTAGTGGAGATGGACCTTTTCCATGTGTGCCACTTCCTTCTGTGTCCTGCTACCCCAGCACAGCAACCACTCCTCCCTTCCAATGTTTCCAAAGTGCTTTTCTAAGGTGGAAAAACATACTGCAGAAAGCATTACAACAACTTTATATGCTGTTTTTATGCAATAAATCTTCAGGCAATGACAGCAAGAACTCTCTAAGCTCAATTTAAATTCCTGAGAACCCCTACAAGAACTTCCAGGGAGAGCCAGCCCTATCTGGCCATGTTTTAACTGCATCCTTAAAAAACACTGTGTTCTGAGTCAGAGTAATAAGGTTTTATGGAATCTGAATTGACACATTACTTAGAAATGTGATTTAGCAGCAGTCATAACCACTCCAGGAAAGTAGTTTCTCTGCTGCAATAAACCAGGTTTATTGAGTAGTTGTCTAGTAATCAGTCTGCACTATGATTATTATTATTTACTATCACCTGATTTCACTCTTCGTTTAGCAATGCTTGAGGTTATTCATCATCCCCTGACGAATAAAATTGCCAAAAGACTTTCATCTGTCTTTCACAGAGAAATTATTTTCTGAAATATTTTGAGAAGCATTGCTCTTTCATGTGCACATACATTTATTTATATATGTATGCGCACACAGAGCTTTATGTTTTATACTTCAGAAGACATCACAGCAAGATAAAAGTTGAGCTGCTAAGTCTGCTTTGGTTTAGCTGTTCTGTTCAGCTCTTCTCTGTTAATTCTGGTGCCTACAGTTGTTTGTTTCATAATTCACCATGTGAGTGCCTGCTGGAAGTGATTTTAATACCTGATTGCTCTTGGCTTCAAGTAAAAGAACGTCCTTCATCAGGGACAACAAGATGGGGTTGGTGAGAATTTATGAACCAATGGCTGGATGTGACTACTGGGTAGAAATCACTTTTATTGTGTGCATAAAATGGTGTTTGGATTAAAGGACAACTACATTTCTCAAGATGACAACCAATCCAACACCTTAGACAAGAGAATAAAGCCTGCAGTTTGGGGCTTGATTTTAGTGACTTTTATGCTTGTTTTCACTTTGACTGACCTAAGGATTTAGGGGATAACTTAAACACAATGGATATTCAGCTCTCATGTTTCATAAAAAGGCAAACTTGTGCGTAAAACAAACATTGGAACCTACTTTTGGCACTGGAGAAAGACTTTAAAGTAACTCTGAGGAGATGTGAGTCACAGAAGTTCTCTTGATGACTTTCCTTCCTTCACGTTTCTGAGGGTAATCAAGGTGGTCTCAAAGGTGTCATTATCACAGCTTTTAATAAAGATATCTGATATTTTCTTCCAAAATGTAAGCTGTTGCCCTAAAGGTGTGTTTTGATTCATCAGAACCTGATGGATGCATCCTAAAATAACTCTTTCAACTACTACAATTCTCGTACATGTCGCTATTTGAACAAACCACAGAGGTTTTCCTACAACTATTTTATAATAATATTGAGAAGAACAGAGAGGGAACTAACAGTGTAGGCTCGCCATAAAATAATTTTCACAGAAAGAGGGAATCTGGGGGCATCTTAATGAAAAACACAAACTCACTCAGAAATAAGGGAGAAACAGGAGACGACCTGGAAGCTTGAAATGTTGCTGTCATCTCTCTCCCACACCTATCAAATGGCATTTCTACATTACAGTTCCTCTGATGGTAGATCCAGCTTAGAAGATCCTCCCCATCAGATTTATTATTATTATTATTATTATTATTATTATTATTATTATTATTATTATTATTATTATTATTATTATTAAACAAGCTTTTTTTATTATTGCTTAAAAGGAAACATTTCATATTCAGAGTCTCATCATGCAAAGCTGATCACACAGAACTGGCCATATCCTCCTGTGAAGTGAAAGGAGTGAACAGCTGAGAGAACAAACCCAACCTGGATGCACAGCTCTAGAGATTTTTAGGGAGTAATTTTACTATTCATGTCTTGGAAATCATACAAGAGAAACAGTTAATCTCCAAAATTGTTTGGCTGGCAACGTGGCAGGACTAGCATTTGATCATCTGTGGTCATGTGGAGCTTCTCTGTTCTTGCTTTATCACCAGCCTTCCACCACAGAGAAAATAACCTTCTTTTCCAGCAATTCAAAAGAAATTATTTGTATCAGGTGGAATCTGACTCAGGACAAATTTGAAGTGCCAGCTGAACCTGAACATTTATTGAGGGTAAGAACAATGAACTGGAGGTGTGTTAGAACATTAGATTTGCTGCAGTTGTTTCACAGCCCTACCAATGAGTGCTTTCCTTTCACATACAGCTCTGGTTTCCATCCTTCTCTGAGCAGCTGAAGGACCACAAAAAGGAAATATTTTTTTTCCAGAAGAAAAATTGTGGTTTTCTGCTCAAAACGTCCACCTGAAAACTGAAAGTCTGTGCTTAGGAAACAACTTAAAAACCTGTTACTGTTTGCAAATAGCTTCAAAGAAATAAATAAAATGAGCCCAGTGTAAAAAAGAAACGTGCCAGGGAGAACAAAATTATGCCAGCTGGTCTTTGCCTTATGTTCTTCTGCTATTAGACCTGAGGTTTTTGAACCCAAAAATTCATACCACAATTATCCAGTTGAGGTCTTGGAACAGATTTTGTGCTGATTTTATTTAGACACAGTCAAGAAAACATTTCTTGACTGCTTTTTTTTCAGCTCTCATAAAAAAGCCAACTCACAATTTATTTTCCTCAGATTTTTTTCAACAGATAAAATTTAGTATAGTGAGATTGCTCATCATAGACAATCAGGCACCAACTGGAGGTATTATACTTTCTTCCCTTGTTAGTGCTTTTTCCCTCTTAGACTTTATTTCCCAGGAATTTAGATATGATTTAAGTGTTGGTCCCTTAACTCAGTACTGTTACTTTTGTCTATTTAAATAACACTCTACTTGAACATTAATATTATTATAATGTTACTACATTATAACATTATATTATATTGTATGTGATGTAATTAATATATTATAATATTATTAATATTGTTATGCGTTTTCCCAATAACTCCGCACAGCTAAGTGCTTCAGACAAACAACTTGCTGATTTCAAGGAAAACTTGGAAATTCCAAAGAGACCATTTAAAAGGATTTTTAATCATCTTATACAACTTTATTTTTCTCCCTTAAGCAGATGTCTTGTTTTGGAAATACAAATAAGAACATGGAAAAGTGGAATACAATGAAGAGATGTGTAACATGGGATTTACATTCCTTGCTGATTCTCAACAGGGAACACAAAGGACACTGATGGAATGTGACCAGGAACTGTATGAGAACTCATCAGAGGTGTAGAACTTCAGAGGAACCTCTAATGGATTTGCTATCCAGGATGGAAAATAACCTACTCAGTAACTGTAAGGATCTACTGATTTAAGGTTAGAATAAACTAGATTGCAAGAGGACAACTGAAGTACAATTTTTGTTTTGGTTTCTGCCTAGTGGCAAAGGTACAAAACTAAGTTCAGTCAGAACAAACTGTATGTCAGACAAAAGGGTTCACAGCATCACTTGAGTCCGTTCATTTGATAGAAAGGGACCAGAGAAACATAGAATTTGGTTTGGGTTGGAAGGGACCTTAAAATCATCTTGTTCCAACGGGAAGGGACACCTTCCACTAGCCCAAGTTGCTCCAAGCCTGGTCTTGGACACTTCCAGGGATGGTCAACATTTCTGTCTAATTACTGGAAAAATTGTTCAGATCAGTGTTTCCATCCATGCCATTCCAGTGACCTCTCAGAAAACTGTACTAAGATTTATTTAATTAAAGTTGCACAATTTACTAAAAACTGTTGTTAATTTTGTAAGTCATCCCAAAATTTCTTACTTGTTATCTCTATGTCTTTCCTGTTTATTGCTCACGTTACTCAGAGCTTGTGTCAGGGCTTTGACTACCTGGAACACTTTGGGAGTTCATTAACAAATCATCTTTAACAAAAATCCAACTGAGGTTTATACAACATATTTTCCTCCAACATGTACTTAGAGCCAAAAGCCTTAACAAGAATAATGTCCCGAATTTATTCTTCAAGAATAGCAACTATGTGCTCAAGTACCTGTCTGTTCACCAGCATTCACTTAAATAAACAGAAAATTGCATAAGAGTAACTAAACTAATTTTCTCGTTCTTTCACCGACTTCAAATCACACCAAGCCATATCTCATCAGCATTTCTGAAGATGAAACATCATAAAAAAAATCAAAGGAAAGCACAGCATTTGAAAACAAAGAACTCTAGGGATACACATGTACATTGCTCCTGTGAGAATACTGGCTGTTAAATTCTGATTTAATTCCCCCCAAGATTAATTTGTTCAATGAGTGTAGCAAAAGTGTTAATAAAACAAGAGTTCTGTGAAGAAAATATCTTTTAATTCTACTTTTACAGCTCTATTCACTGTTAAACAGCTCGCAGCATTTCTACATTTTATAAGCTCTGTCCAGTCCACCTCTCCTCAATTTGAGGAGTCTGCAATAATCCTGACTCTTTTTCCCTCTAATTTATGATGGTGCACCTTTATTGAGCATAGAAAACAAAGAAAATATATATGCATCTTAAAATTACAATGCACCCAGCAGTAATAACCCAGCAAACATGAATTTCCCCCCCTTGTTTATTTGACCACTGTGGCCAGGTTTAATTCTCTGGCTTTATAGTATAATAGGAATAGGCTGTAGGTTTTGTCAAAGCAATGAGGAATTTGGGAATTCATTCCTGCAGAGATAAGGCTGGGTTACCCAGCCTTATCTGGGAAGTGGAGAAGAGAACTACAATGTGTCAATACCACAAGACAGAGACATTTTCAGATTTGCATAAGCTTAGACTAAAACATTAAATGCACTTAGTTCATTCTGGTATATATTCCATATTATTCCACGTGAAGATACTTCTTGAAATGCTTAATTAACTTAAACATCTAAAACCATCAGTATTTTACCTTTTTCCCTTATTAATGGAACTATTTTCAGTTTAATCTTTATTTTTCCTCTGGCATGCTTGCTCTTATGAAGTGATTGATTTTTATTCTGTAGGATATACTTCTGCATTTGTAGGTTTCTAGAATGTGGTGATCTTTCTTTGATCTTTTTGCTTTTTCTTTTTGATCTCTTTCCCACCAGTGAAAGCTGTTCCTCTATACTCCTTTTTTCCCCCCAACATTAGACTTCAAAACCATCTCTTTCTGTTCTGTTTTCACCACATATCTTGATTTCTTGCCTGCTTTATCTTTTGCTTTCACAACAGCTCTTCACAACATTACTTTATTACTGTTTTTTCTTTTTTTTTCTTTTTTATTAATACAAACAACTAAACTGCTCTAAAATTCACTTTCTTTACACTACATCACTCATGCTCCCTATACTTATTCATTTCTGCCTATTCTAATTCTTGAAAGCCTGTCCTATGCTGCTGTGGTGTTCAGTCTTGCTTAGCACCCTGCATTTAATAAACTTAGAGCTCCTGCCATTAAAATTTTACATTTCTAACCAGGTATTCTATTTCTAATTTGCAGGTCCAAGATGGTTCCCAACTCTGCTTGAAGCCTCTCTTCTTTGGGTCATGATATAGCCCCTCTCTAAATCTAAAAGAAGAGCTGATTTCCCTTATTTAAGTCATCCAACAAGTGGCCACGAATTGTAAAACCCATTTATAAGGTTCTCCATGGTTCCTACCTTACTGTAAGTAATCTGAGCATTGCAACTCTCTTTTAAATCCGTAGAAACAATAAATTTTCCCCCCACATTTTGAATTACAGCTTTCCAGATTTTGTTTTTAATTCCAGCACTAATTAGGCCATTATTTTCAATACTATTTTCACAGGATTGAAAACATTCTCAAATATACTGATATTCCAAATACATCTCAATATTAATATTTCAAATATGTTTCGAAATCGTATCTTCAAACACCGTTTTTGTGGTATTTAAAGGGAAAAGATATCAGGAACACGGGACACTTCAGATGGTCTCCAGTCCAACCTCACACTCAAAGCAAGGCCGATGCTGAGACACCAGTTGGGTCCTGAACACCTCCAAGGATGGAGATGGCACAAACTCTCTGGATAACCTACTCCAACACACAGCTGTTCTCATGGAGAAAGAGTTTTCCCTCATGGGGGAAAAAGTTTTCCCTCCCATCCAGGCTCATTCCTTGTTGTTGCTCATCCTCCTGCCCAGGAGTGACCTGCTGTAGGACATGCCTGTGCCAGGACACACCGTGGCCTCGTGTCCAGCCTGCAATCCCAACCCCCAGTGCCTTCCCTGCCACCCCCAGCCTGTGCTCTGCCAAAGGCTTGCTCCATCCCAGGGCCAGGGAGAGGAAGGTGGGCTTGTGTGGATGGAAATCGGGAAGCACAACTCCTGCTCGTCAGAGACAGAATTGTGCAGACGCTGCGTGTACAGATGAGACAGAGAATCTGAAATCTGCCCCCTTACCACACACACATACACACTCTCTCTTATTTATTATAGGTTTCAATCTTATTTATTATAGCTTTCAGTAAAAATAATTTAAGCAAATATTAAAAACCAAGCAGCAGAGTTTTGATTCCTTAGTTTGCAGCCTCCACCCTTAAAGAAAGAGATGGAAGAGTTCCCTGAGTGTGGCTGGTTTGCCACCCAGCTGAAGCCCTGCTCTGAGGCAGAACTGGAGCTCACTAATCCTGGTGTTTTCCAGCCTGGAATAGCTCTGTTATCAGCCACATGCAGGCTCTGACCCCCAAAGGCTGCCTATTGTGCAGCAGGGCAGCAGCATCTTGGGCCGCCAGCAAGGACAATGGATTGACCTGCTCAGCCTTTGCAAATTGAAGCTGCCTGGAAAATGAAAAAAAAAAAAAAAAGAAAAAGAAAAAAAAAAATAAATACCAAGCCCAGGTTTAATAGCACTGGCTTGTTGAGAAAAAAATATATAAAAAAGATCAGGAAGCTTCAGCTGTCACTGGCAGAAGCAGATACCTGCAATGAATCCCGATCTAGGGAGCAAAGAATGGTGTTTCAGGACAAAGCAATTGAATGTATTTAGCCAATTAAGATTGCTGCAGGTTTAAATCATGTTTTGTTTTCAAATAAATATGAAGATGAGACAATAAACTGCAGAAACATTGGAATGAAGCAGTTACTGCAATAAATATGCAACAAAATGCAAAAATAACTGAATATCTAAATCGAGATATAAGAAATGAGAAATGAGTAAAAAAGTGGCAAAAAAAAGCCAAATAACATTGATCACAAGCAGATTTACTACGCACAAGGATGTTTTCCTTGCAGAGATAGTATGGCTTTCTGGAATGTTCCAACTGCTAAACAGGTTAAAAGATTAGTGACACTAAGAGAACAAATTTCAGCAACACTGAAGCCATACGCTTTCAACTGAGCTGTAAAATCCATCCATGTTGTGTTTGCAATAAGGTATCTGTTTATACTTTTTTAACACAAAATCCCCCACATTAATAGCAATTAGATAGGTACAAAGAGCAGACTATGCAAAAAGCATAATGTAAGAGCAGTAATTTAATTTCTACCAAGCACGAGTTTCAAAGGCACATTTCCCTCCCATTTTTCATATTTAATGATATATTGCATTATAGTGACAAACTGGTATTTGAGCCTTATTAAATTAATTAGGAAATAAATACAAATGTAGCATTCCTGTGTAGAGGTGAATTCATCCTTGCACGAGGAAAAACAGAGCAAACTTCAGTGCTCACTGGTCCAGTGCCTCCCAAACACTGAGTTCTGCAATTTCTAGAATTTGAAGGCTGGAGAGCTCAACTGAGAGGTCTTAGAAGAAAAATACGGATTTAGAGGACTAGTCCCATCCCTGGAAGTGTCCAAGGCCGGGCTGGATGGGGCTCTGAGCAACCTGGTCTACTGGAAGATGTCCCTGCCCATGGCAGTGGGTTGGAACTGGATGATCTTTAAGGTCCCTTCCAACCCATTCTCTGATTCTACAAACACATGGACATTATTAATAACAATGCTTAGTAAATTATAACAAATATAATTTGGGTTTAAATTACCTCTATGTATTTAAAATGGCCTACACAGAAGTGCAATTGAAGAGGAACCTTTCCCCCCTGTGACGTGTGTATAATTTCTTTACCACCTTTTCTTATAGTAACCACAGGAAAATATCTTGACTAATGAGACCAAAATTCCCCCCAAAAAGCTAAAATATAACTCTTCTCAAATTAGTACAGCAATCTCACAGATTTCAAGGCAATACAAAGAACTATTCCCAATACCAGAGCCCGGTGGTATTGCTATAGCAGTGTATGGTATTATACTTTTTCAGGTAAAAATTACTGCTGGTCAAAATTCAAAACCATTTCCAGATTCCTTTGCATCACAGAACTGCTGACTTTGGAAAAAAGGAGAGACAAATCATGCCCAAAATGCAACCAGACCTGTGAGTTTGCATTCAAATCATCCCTTCTAAACCTCCTGTGAAGTATTTGCAGTTAACAGCTGTAATAACTGTATTTCTAACATTGCAGCATCAACTTTCAGAAGGCCTCATACTTCAGCATACACTGAAGATTTCAAAGATATACAGCACGTATAGAGTGCTCATTCAAACAGAAAAATGATCTTTGCTATAGAACTTAAAATACAGTTCACTATTCTATCATAAACATAGGCAAGAAATAAAAAGAAAAGGACAGTTCAAGGTTTTATGCTTCATGCTGATAATTACTTGATGCTGTATGCTAGAATTTATAATCAGGCATTTATCTTCCTTTCTGGGCCTCACCTGGGTAATTACATTAGAAAGTAGTCGCTGGTTTCAGAATAAGATGAGGATCAATTTTTGACAGGTCACCATCAGAGACAATTAAAAGCAGCTGCTTCTGTCAGTTGGAGTTACACCAGAGTGGTGGTTCAATGCAAACTGTACAATCAATCTGTAACATAAATATCTTTTGAGCACTGAAATAATGTTTGATTGAATGAACTCAGGCATTTTACAAGTCAGAGTAAGCAAAGTGCTTATCAAATACTAATGTAAAAATCATCAGAGATGTGAGTGCAAAGGCTGAAATGAGGTGGGTAGTTGGCAGCAAGGGGTGTTGTGGTTGTCTTCAGCTCACATTGCAGTTCTCCTTCTAAACAAAAAGCTACCCTGGGTAAATGGGAGCAGAGAGAAGACCTGGCAGTGCATTGCTGCTCAGAGTGCTCAGACCTCTTCTGGAGAAACCTTCAGCCATCCAGGGAAATGCTGGAGTCCCCATCCCTGGAGGTCTCCGAGGAACGACTGGATGTGGCACTCGGTGCTCTGGGATGGGGGACAAGGTGGGCATCGAGCACAGGGTGGACTCGATGGGCTTTACCAGCCTTAATGATTTTATATTTCTATGATTTGATTTTAATCCAAGCTAAACCACTTAACATTATTAAAGGATTTATGTTTTGAGGAAAGAGACCGCAATGATTTAGGCAGAGTTGGATGTGCACTGACATCTGATGTCTTCATCAGGTACGTTTGGATTTCCCTGTAATCTGAGCCCTTTCTCCTCTGGCAGAGAAAGACACAAGCCACAAGGACATTCAGCTTCAAAATATCTTGTATAGTTCTCAAAAAAAAAAAAAAAATTAACTGGCCCTGGCATTTTATTCAAGGGCATACATTCTATTTGCCCAGAATGATGTAAAATCAAGAATCCATTTTCACACTTGTGCTGAGCACCTGAGGCCCGAAGTATCCAGCAAGAGGAACAAGGTATCCTGCAAAAAGGCATCAAAAACATCCTCTCTTATAACTCTTGCTTATCAAAGCCTGAATCCTCACGTTCCTGAAGGAAACTATTGAACTTCCACATCAGTAATCCACTGATGATCAGCTTTACTGGCAATCCTGGAAGATGGACTTCCCTGAATGTTGACACGAAGGGAGAAATTTATCTTTCTTTTTTATACCTACAGGTGTTTGCTTATGCTTAGGGTTCTTTTCATGAGCCATACAGGGAGATTTAAATCCACTGATTCTTGCCTCGTCCTTGCCCTGAGACTCACAGCAACTGTTTGCAGCCACTGTTCCAGCAACTCAGCAAGAAGGGAATGTAATCAAAAAAATGTGTGGGAAGGAGGAGAGAAGCAAAAAAATCCAGTCTCAGTAATATGAAAAGCATGTACAGATACACAAGGTGCATTATTCACTTGTTACCAACTGTTAAAATTGAAGCAAAGTGACGATGAACACAATTGGAATGGAAAATTAAAATAGGATTTGTACCTACTGTGGTTCCAAAGGATGTGTCAACACAGGTGTTAAACGTTCAGTAGCACTAAAATCAAAACTCCTGCAGAATTTCTAGTACTAATTTTGCATATTCGTGTTAAAAAAGAAAGAAATAATAGAGGAAAAAAAGGGATTATTTAATGGCCTGTATTGCAGAGGGAAATAATGAAAATCGTGTGTGGTTTACTACATTAAAATGCTCATGTGTCCTACAGGGTTAATGACAACAGCCCTGAGAGAAAAAAAATAGCAAAACTTTCATCCAGAAAAGCCTTTTTGTGCAATTTTTGTGGGGGGTTTCACTATTTTTTCTATTCAGTATATGACCACCTGCTCTGAGCACAAGCAGCTCCTCAGAGCTGTGTTTATTTTTAGGCCGTTCGCAAACGCTGCCTGTCCAGCCCCAAAAGCAAAAAAAAGCATCACTTTAGTCATATTTCCCTTCTATGGGCACATCATAAAAAGTCTTCAAGTCACAGCATGTTTTAAAATCCTCCATTCATCCCCCTGAGTCAGTGCTTAGGGGGTCTCTCCATGCAGAGCCTACTGCACGTTTCGTTTCAATTCCAGTGCCGTCATCTAGGCCGGGAATCTCAGCTTTGGGATCCTTTGCCCGTCACCTCCAATATCCGTTACTATGGGTACTGGAAAGCCTGTTACTGTACATGGAGAAGAGAAAGGAAAGGCACAGAGATTTGTAGCAGCAACCAAAAAAAAAAAAAAATAATAAAAAAGGGCAAACAGGAAGAAAATTCACATTTGTAGGATGTAGTTTTGCACGATACCCTACTCTTAGAAACGCCAAAAAAATTAATGTTATTAGAAGCAAAGAAGCACTGAAGGTGAGATCACTGTTTCCTGCCCCATAGTGTCACATAGGGCATATATTCCATATATACACTCTCTTCCCTGTCTTTCTCACCTCTGCAGGAATATCACGGGAAGTAAATATTCACATAAGAACAGCACTCTGTCAACAAGTCTTTTTTCCCCCTGAGATAATCAATGAAGGAACAACGATCTGCCCTGCAGCCTTCTGCACTCTCCAACATCTACAATAAGATTTCTACGTGTTGGCAGTCAATACAGTTCAATTAATGTTTAATTCATTCTTTCTTCCTGAAGCAAGATGAAAAGACAGAACATTTATCAATAGCAGAACCACAGCGAAAACAAACACTTCTTGCTCCAACATTACCATCTTTTTGAGATGCAAGGTACTGGATCTGAGAACAGCCAAAATGTCATCTGCTGTTGATTTTCCAGAGCTGGATTAAGTTTTGCAGATGATCCCATAAAATATTAGTGTAAAAATATATGGTAAAGGGAAATGTTCAGTGAATGCAGCAGCCAAACTAAGGCATTTTTATTATTTTCAGTGAAGATGTTCTGGAAACAAGACCCAATCCCATCATATTTAAATGCACATCAGCTAAAAAGGCAGTCTCACTGAAAACCTTTTATTTTCTGTCCCACGTATTTCTGGTTATCAGCCAGATTGCTGGTCATCCAAGTAAACGCTGACTGCTCCTGAGAGGCTGGCAAAGAACTCCCTGCTGAACTGCCATGATCCCTCTCTCAACAGCAAGCATCTGTCTTGCAGGAGATACAGACCCTTTTATCTCCATGGTAGGCTTGACTCAAACATCCAAGGCTCTAAAAATAAGAGTTTAAAATCTAATTTATGTCTATGGCTCACCTAATCACCCAGCAGGCTTCAGTAAGTGCTTTTTCATTGTTTCCTTTTTCAGTTTCCTCTGCTTAACTGGCAGATGGAGTTCTCCAGAGTTGTAAATTAACCTCTTAGACCCAAACATGGATCCAAGTCATCCACCAGGAGACTGGTAAAGAGAGAACTTGAGCCCAACCAGGGCTATCTTATGTAATGAACAGCCTCAATATTTTGATCAGTTGTGACAGTTTAGTACAAAATATGTTCTGTCCATTATCTTGAACCTTCTCACATAAAAATATTCCAGATTTCAAAGAAGCAGGACAAGAAATGCTTTGCATTAAGTGGGAATGACAAAACAAAGGCAGGTGACATTTTTACATACTTTTCAGGGTACCAGACAAAGTATTTTACACAAAGGTCATCATTCTGTACTGAAGACAGTCCACAGCACATGCCAAGGGACCAAAATGCCACTGACTAAAGGCTGATTAGAGCAGGAGGTACCACAAGAAGTTTTGCTTGGTTACCACCACGCTGGGAAGAAAATGGTTTTGTAGCAGCACAGCAGCAGCAGTTCTGTGCTGAGACACACAGCAAGCACAAGCAACAGCATTCAGAGACTGTCATGCCAGGGTTTGAAGACCACACCAGAGACAACTACAGACATCAATAACCACATGGTTCTTTTTCATCTCTTCCTGAAGACATATCTAAATTTGGGCATATAGTGTGAGAATTTATTAGTAAAATGCTGAGATACTGTCCTGGACCAACAAGTAACTAATACATCAAAAGTTGGACATAACACCATCAGAAGGTCTAAAAAACAGGGTGTGGTTTCAGAGCTGAATGTGTTTTAAAAACAACCCTGTTCCAAGGAAAATTAGGGCACTTAGTTTGTTCAGCTGGAGAAGAGGAGACTGAGGAGAGACCTCATTGCACTTAGAGCTTCCTCATGAGGGGAAGAGGATGGGCAGGTACTGATCTCTGCTCTGTGATGACCAGTGACAGGACCTGAGGGAATGGTCTGAAGTTGTGTCAGGAGAGGGTTAGGTTGGATCTCAGGAAAAGCTTCTTTCCCCAGAGTGTGACTGGGCACTGACCAGGCTCCCCAGGGCAGTGGGCACGGCCTCAAGGCTGCCAGAGCTCCAGGAGTGTTTGGATGATCTTCTGGGGCACATGGTGTGACTCCTGGGAATGGTCCTGTGCAGGGCTAAGGGTTGAACTTGATGTTCCTTGTGGGTCCCTTCCAGCTCAGCATATTCTTTGATTCTGAGAAAATGCTTGAATAGAAATAATTTTATTTTTTTTTTAACAGCCCATATGCTGTGGGAAATTTAGGTTTGATATATAGAAGAAATTCTTCCCTGTGAGGGTGGTGATGCACTGGAAGAGGTTGCCCAGAGAAACTGTGGATGCCTCATCCCTGGAAGCGTCCAAGGCCAGGCTGGATGAGGCTCTGGGCAACCTTGTCTAGTGGAAGGTGTCCCTGCCCATGGCAGGGGGTCTGGAACTAGATGATCTTTAAGGTCCCTTCCAGCCCAAACCATTCCATGATTCTGTGCATAAAGGAAGCAATACCTAGAAGACCATCATCTCCACACCAAACAGCATGGGACATGTCTCACCTGGAGGGAAAAGACCAGCCAGCCTCAGGTTAGAAACTCCTCAGGAAAAGCCTGTCCAGGCAGCAGCAAACTGAGAGCTCAGTAAGGCAGTAAATGATACTTCTCCACATCAGGTGATGGATTTTGATTCTTTCACTTTTATCAGATTATGCTGAGTACATGAGAAAATAAAAGCAGAAAGGATGTTTCTTGTCTCATAAGCACAGTTCAGATAAGGATAAGAAGGGAAGTTGTGCTTCCCTTTCAAAAGGCAGTGGACTGAGGAGGTATTGTTATTCAGCTGCCAAGAGCTCTCTCCCTTATGTATAGACATCAGTGTTTTCTCTGAAATATTGTCTGATATCTTAATTGGAGGCTCCCTTTCACATATGCCCATGGAGAAGTAAGGCACAGATTCACCTCCTTGCAGGGAGAAATCCTGCCCCAGGCCCCAGCAGAGGGATATTGTGTGAAGGGGGTGCCACAGCATTAATTCAAAGAGCCTCATGCACTGATGGGCTGTGCTTCAAAGAGATTCCTTTGTACTACCCTGCATTGTTAGGGTGTGAAAATTAGCCCCTGCTCCAAAGGAATCTCTTGGGATTTCCCAGATCAGAAGGGCCTGCAAGAGCTGGAAGAGCCCCACCTGCCAAAGTGATGAGAGAACAAAACAAACCAAAAAGAACCCCACTGAATCATGAGCAAGGACATCAAGTAACTCCCCAGAAAAGCACCACATGGATAAAAAAAGGAGTTCTGAACTCATTACTGGGAAAGTAATCACTCCAGTTGTATTTTTTTCCCTTATATCCATGATCCTAAAATTATCCAGCTGTACTGGTAGCAGAAGTAAAGGGTTTTGTATTAACTGATCACTCGGCATCTTCAGCTTACTCTTACTAACCTCACCATTTCAATTTTGCCTCTCGACACACTTTTCTGTAAAGACATGTAAAAAAATAATAAATTAATAACAGAATCTTTATAGCACTGAAAAATTGCCCATGTGTACAGGAAACTTCCCATGAAAATCACTTTGGCTTGGTGAGGGTAAAGCTATTTATGATTTCGAATATTTCATCTACCTCAGTCCATGTCTGTACTTATCTAACTTGGGAAGTGGGTACCTTATGACATCAATCAGCTGAAATTACTCAAATTTGATTTACAGAAGCACTGTGAGGTGCTACTCAATGGGAAAATCCCTACCATAAACCTAATTTCCACCCTGGAAGGCAGTTACATGAGCAAGTGTCCTTTAAACCAGCAGTGTTAGCATGGGATTCACTTGACAGATTAACATTCTGATAAATACTCAAGAATTTTATCAGTAGCTCTGTGGCAGTAGTTAGGTAAAGCTACCAGTATCCAACATTTTGCCATGTCATTTCTTTTTAAACTGATTAATTACACAGAGTACTTATTCTTGTGTCTCTGTCATTCTGCTTTTTCCCCTGAAGAGTGTAAAATGACATTTGTAATTGCTGCAGATGGAGAATGAGATTTTCATAAGGGAAGAAACTGCTGTAGAAAAAACGATCAAGAAAAATTTTGCTGGTTTCTTCCATTTTTAATAAAATAAAATAACCCTATTTGCCTTCAATCTTGACCTACCGAATGGCTGTTAAACACCTGCCAGGTGAAATGCTTTCTCCTTTCACAAGGAAAGGATTTCAGCACTTATTTCACCAATTCAGCTAATGTTTAATTCATTTCCTTGTCAGCCAGCTAGATTAAAAGGAAGAACATTTGTCAACAGGAGGGAGGCAACAAAAATCCAGCTTTGCACTCAGATCCTAATTTACAAGAGCACCAAGTTCTATCTTGGTTAAGGAGGCTGAAGTTAAGATTGCAAACCATAAAGAAGCTACTGGAACAGAGACATCACTGATGACAAATCCTTTAGGCAAAGTCAAATTTATGATCTAGTTAAAATGGAATATCCTGGCATCTAATGTCATCACAGCACTAATGAGATATATCTGTTGCAACAAACTGCCTTCTCCTGTACAATGCATTATTTTCTTTATTTCCTCTTCCTCTGCTTGCCTCTGGTTTTATGCAAGGCAGGGAGCACTAGCTGAGCATGCTGCCAGTGAGGATTTTTCCCCAGGTGCTTTGTAGTGTTTGTGCCTTTACTACCCCTGTAAAATAGCACCAGTGTTAAGGAACAGGAAACATAGCACTGGAAAAAAAAAAAAAAAAAGCAGATGTACGTGTTCTGCAAAGGCCTAAAGAGACAGGGGAAGTGTAGAGAAAAACACCTTTTATTTTTCAGACATTTGTATTTCTGTCTGAGCCATAAGAGAGGCAGTGATTAATCACAGCCAGGTGTCATGGAACAAGACACTCAGCACAAGTTGTATGTGAAATGTAGACATTATCAGTGGAATCACAAATCCACCTTCCCTAATTGGAGATCTCCTTCGACCAAAATGGAGAGTAGACTGGAAATGCTCATTTTAAGACCCATGACTTCTATCCTAATAAGTCAGGGTTTTGACAGCACTATAAGAAGCTGAGAATCCCCAGATTCTGGTTTATTCCTCGTATGTCTCCCCTTTCCAAAAACACATTGATTTTTATAGGTATGACAAGCTGGTTCAATTCATCTCTCTGGGAAGCAATCTTTCATATCTCTACATGAATACTAGAAGATATTTTGAGCACACCAGAAAGGGTAACAAATGCAAACTGCTGTAGGCTCACATATCTGGCAGAATGACATCTAGGAAACTGCAGAACTGCTGCAATTTCTACAATGTAATGACACTGCATCAGATAGTGTGCTACCTGATGGAAACTGCTAAAAAATCATATAAAGGAAGCATAAGGGGAGACAAAATAAGCAAATATGTGCAGGAATAAATACAACTACTGACCTTCTGTTTGTTTTCCTCTGTTCTCCCCACCCCAGCTGCTTTGATTTTACTGTAGTCAAGTCTTTGTTGATATTGCAGCATGAAAATGAATTGGGGGGAGGGAATTAACCCTAAGAGGAAAAAGGAACCTTTGTGGATCTCATTTATTCCTAGTTCTTCAAACTAATCCATTTGCAAGTCAATCTTATCAAAAAGGAGAGAGGCTCCTTATTGCAGTGTTCCAGGGAAAAAGAAAAAAAAAACCTCAACCAGCTCACACTGGGGAGTCTCAGCCAGAGGAATTCAAATCCAGTTTTTTCTCTCTGCATCCCCCCCAAGCACTGTTGCTGGTTGCAGCCTGAACTCAATGTGTTTCCAAAAGAGCCAATTAAACACCAAACATTTGAGCTTTAAATAAAAATAAGCCTGCATATCCACCTAGTTTCCACCCCTAATAGAAGTATGGAACACAAATAAAATAAAGGATGTCTTTTTAGTCTCTGGACTGTGAATATCTTCCTACACCTCCATGCTTCCCCAAAAATATAGGCATAAGCTCAAAAACATTGTGTGTTCTGACCCCATGCTTGCAGAATTTGCAGCTGAATTTTTCCCCTACAGCAGTACTGCCTCTAAAGCTACAGCTTCGTTATTTAATTATTTTCTAGCCCGTGAACACAGCCCTGAAAATGAAATGTGAATATAAACTCGGGCAGTGTCATTTCTGAGACCACAGCAGAACTCGGAGAAGAGGCCACAATCTGATAGACAATACAAAAATAATCATGAAATCGTAAAGTCCCTGTGCTAAACTGAATCTCAGCTTTGTATTCCATTAAGATGAGCAGCCATATGACTATTTATGGACTTCTTTGAGGTGCTAAATCTAAAGAGGAAAGATGACAGTGAAAGGTGAGCTTGGTCAGAGCACCCCTGATGACCCGTTCCCACAGAAGTAACATGCTGATTAAGGCCTTCTCCATTAAGGAAAGCCCTGAGTTCCTATATCCAGATTTCTCTCATGCTTTTGTAGCAGTCAGCTGTGCATTCTCAACAGGGAAAAGTCATTAGAGTGTTGAGACTTGAAATTCTGAAATCATAACACCAAGAGTGGAACTGAACACGCAGGTACCTCACGGGACAAGATGTTGCTCCTCGCTTCCCTATGCAATTCCCCTCCACCCTCCATCCTATTTAGGGTAAAACAAACTGCTGGCAAAATTCCACAGCTGCAAACCACAGAACACAGACATCTTCATGCAGGTCTTAGGCCCAGTGAGCTGCTTTCTCTCCTTTCCTGTCAGGATAAAACTGAACTAAAAACAAGGGCAGTGGGGTTGATATTCCATTGCCATCCAAGGAGGCCTTAATTGCAGCAAGGGCAGTTTCTTACAGCTTTTCAAAACTAGGGCTTCTTCTGGCAGCCTCATTAAGCTTATTTTTGCAGTGCATCATTCACTTCTTCAACATCAGCTTCTCTTGTAAGGAAATGCCCACCCAAACCCTGGCTCATCAAAGAACATTAAGGGAATCCACACACTCAGTCTCACAGTATTTCCCATAGTCCTGGGAAGTTATAAACATCAGGAGGTGTTCATGATCACCCAAAGAGGACTTTCTATCAGGTTTAATTTTACCTCTTTGTTTTTTCTCATTCAGGAGGGGGCAATCTATATTTTCAGACTATGAATAAACAAACTATATGAATAAACTTAAACTGAGAAGGAAAGGCTGAGCATCCAAACTGATTTACCAGTGCCCACTGATGCTTTGAAACAACAGTAAACCAGGGGGAACATTTCCTGTCTAAGCTCAGGTTTTTTTCTTCTATTTTGTAAGCACCAACCTTGTGTCATTTTGAATGATAGTTCTTTTTGTCTATTTTTCCCTCCAATCTAATACCTGTCACAGGCATCACACAACCGAGAGCCTTCTCATAGGCTTTAGTTAACCCACTGATCCATGGAAAAGCAGAATGTGGAGCCTGCAGAAGCATTTGCTCCCTGAAACCCATATTTGCTTATAGCATGCCTTTAAAAAACTCAGATTTGTGTATATTTTGGGTGCTCTACTTGCTTTTCTTTAAGAAAGAAACTAAGTACAAACTCAGCTGAGGTAGTGGGTTAACAACACCTATATTTTAACAGTGATAAAATATCCCTGGAGATCTGGGAGGGCGGGGGGAGGGCTCAAAAGCAGATCAAATTAAACATCTTTGAGTCCTCAGGGGCAGAGTCAGATGGGGGAGGGCAAAGCTTGTCATCTCATTTCTGTGGTCAGTGTTGCCTGCAGATGCAGGTTAGGAAGCAAGACCTTCTGAGGAGAACAGGGATCCATTTACTGAAATGCTTTTCCCCCATATTCACCTCCCCTCTCTTTCTTAGTGTTTTTCATCAGCATTTCTTCCATTTTCATCATTTTTATAAGGCTAATGTTTTGTGGGTTTCTTTTTCTTTTCCTTTTTTTTTTTTTTAAATGAAGTCCTCTGAAACATTCATTCAAATGCTTCCCCATAAAGACCCAACCCTGAACAACAGGCTTCATTAAGGAAAGCTTTTTTTTTATTCCTCTCTTTTTTTTTTCCCCAAATAAACCTCTGCATTCCTCCACTAATTAATCAAAATTACATTTTAAAAATAAAAGCAATGGAGGCCTCAGAATCTATCAATAATTAATTAAGGAATTAAAGTGATCAGCCAGGGGTGGCACACGTGACAGCACAGGTGTCCCACGCTGCTGATCTGTCACACTCTCTGATACCTCGTGCCATGTGTTGGGAGGTCTGATGGGTGGAAAATACAGGTTCTGCTCCCAATTATGGGTCTGCAGGAAAGCTACAGGCTATAGATGGGTGGTTGTTAATTAAGTGGCAAAATGCAATTTCTGCCTCTTCCCGGCTTTGTACTGGATGACCTTCCTTTTTCCTCCCTCTCTGGAAAATGAAATTAGTTCCCCTGGCAAGTGACACCATTCACCTCCTCTGGGTTCTTCCCATCAACTTGATGTAGTGTTTTCCACTACAGCACCACCACCATCCATAACTTTCAGGACAGAAATAATGACACAACTGATTTATTTATTTTTTTGAAGACACTGAACGCAATGAAGCTTTCAGGTTTTTTCGGCTGCTCGTGGCTGTAACACACCCTACAAATCCACGATGTCCCTGTCCGTAACCCTTCCCAGGGGTGTGCAAAACCCACCACTACCCCTCTCTTCCAGCCTTCTCCAAGCGCCCAACAGGCTAATGCATTGGGAACAGCAGTATTCCTGGAGAACACAGCTTGGTGGAGAGAGGCATTGAGTACAACTGGGAAAAAGGGTGAAAAAAATTAACGTGGCCACGGACAAGCCCTCGGCGGCTTCGCACGGCACAGGAGCTGCAGCCCAGGGATTGGGATTCAGTCACGTTGGGAGCACTGGCTGTGGGAGCAGCAGTGAGTGGAAGAGACAGACACAGCAGAGGGTGAGAGCTGAAGGAGTTTTGGGTAATCCTCAAAGGTCGGATTCCTGATTTTCCCAGTGGTGGTTCCGGCCCAGCGCCGGGCGATGAGTCAGTGTTTGTCACTAAGGGGGTTCTGCAACGGGGAGATCTGCAGCGCTGTGACAGCCTGTCACCACCAGCAAAGCAAGATGGCACTGCGGAGTTAATAAGTCAGGGAGACCGTAAACACAAAGAAACCAGAAATAAAAAGGCTGAAGAGAAATAGGAAATGATAAACGACAAAATGGGCAGAACCCCATGCACAAAAATAGCATTACTGCACCTGGAACGAGATTTGTTGTGTTGTTTGTTTGTTTGCTTGTTTGTTTCCCAATTTTACAAGCCTATATTCTGAGGAAAACCCTTTAAATTGCTCTCAGTCACCCAAAAACCTAAATATAACCACACATGTAGCATGATGCACTCACTCCTGCCTATACCAACAGAGAGATTTCCAAAATAGCTTGTTCAGCCTTCTAACAGCAGGGGACAACCCCCATTTTGGATTCTTCCTGCCCAGGGATAGAGATACTTCGTCCTAGACAGTAACACCCTTGCAGCAGGACTGCAGCCCACCTGGAAAGAGCACAGGTGCTGTTTAGCTCACAGAATCCCAGAATCATTAAGGTTGGAAAAGACCTCCAAGATCATCGAGTCCACCCTGTGCCCAATTCCCACCTTGTCCCCCAGCCCAGAGCACTGAGTGCCATGTCCAGTCCTTCCTTGGTAACCTCCAGGGATGGGGACTCCACCACCTCCCTGGGCAGCCCCTTCCAATGCTTAATAACCCTTTCCAAGGAGAAATTCCTCCTGATGTCCAGCGTGGAACTCACCAGGTGCAGTTTGAGGCCGTTTCCTCCTGTCCTGTCACTGGTTGCCTGGGAGGAGAGGCCTGAAGAAGGGCATTCTCTGGCTTCCAGAGATCTGCCCAAAGCGTGCACAGGTGAAAAAACCCAACCATACAGTAGAAATTCCCAGAAGAAATCTGGCTCTGTCCTTTGGATAAGTAAGTGGGTACAATTGTGAATCAGATGAGAGAAAACAGATCAAGTGAAGGTCAGGGAGTCAAGATCTTGCCATAAGGAGGAAATCGAGGAAGCAGACACTGGTAAGAAGTTTGAAACTGGGACATGTCCTGACAACCTGGATTTTCTTTGGCCATCCCTGATGTACATCACAGGCAGAAGAAGACATTAATTACACCTTGCACTGCCATTACTCAAAGGCCAGGCTACACATGGAGCCTGCTCCCTCAGGCAGTGTGGGCCTTCAGAGCCCTCCTCAGCTCTCCCAGGAGCACAGTGGGCATCACATTCTATGTTCCTGTTATTGGAATAGCAGTTCATTATGTGCTTGGCAGGGCACCACCATTTCATTGTTGGTTTGCTTGGTAAAAGGTGGTGGAACAAGGCAAACACTGAAAAGAGAATTGTCTGAAATTTTAAACCTTTTTTTTTTTCCAGCAATATTTGTCTATTTAGGGATTCAAAGGTGAGTAAAAACCCCCATCTAATGAGTCAATCAGGGTGTATCATTTGGCCCCTGGCAAAAAGAGACAGTTTGAATGCTTAGTCTAAGTGCTCTTAGTTTCCTACTGTGTCCTCTGCAACTAAATGCACACAGATGCAGCATCTCTTCCCTCCCTTCCTTCCCCAAACTTTTAACCCAGAAACCTCTTTTCTTCTTACTTTAACCACCTCCACATCTGGATCCCTTGTAATTCCGGACACACTCAAATTCTAGTGATGTCCAGAACAAATTAACCAGTTAATTCATCCCAAGCCCTGAGCACAGTTAATATTCATTTACAGCATGAAAAGAGCAACTCACCTTCCCAGTGCTTGCCAATTACACGGTGTTTCAGCCAAATGCAAATCGTGCCAGAATGAAAATTCCAAACTGTGCATTATGTTCATTTCTAAACCCTGTTAACTTAATTAACTCCTGGTTAAATGCTCACTGATCTTAGACCTAAAGCATGTTTGATGAGGTATTTTTCATTAGGCAAAAGAATCTGTAATGTGCAAACCATTTGCAACAAGAGAGAAGACTCCTTTCCTGAAATTGTAAAATTGCACACCCAATTTGTGGTTAGTGAAGGTTAGTCTTCTATCTGTACTTTGTTATGCTCTTGTCAGCTCTACTTGAATCACAGAACATCATTCCAGCAATACCATCCATCAAAAGTGGAGGACGATATTCTGCATTGTCAGTACCATTTAAAATGCAAGGCCAAGCAATATGAAAAATGAAAAACAGGAAAATTAAACCATCCAACACCAGCTGTACTTAACCTGGTGTTGCCACTGCTAAATTCAAACACCAAGAGGCTGGTTAGTGAAATTATTAGAGGCACAAGTCCAGATATTCAGATCCTGTACCCAGTGGGCATACAGCTATTTCTAAAAATAAATAAAAGGAGGGAAGGGGCTTATCATTCTTAGCAAAGCTGTGGCATTTTTTAGTGAAATAACTAAAAGTGCTCTTCACTAGCTGCTGATAACTTTGTTGCTTGCAAATTGATTATTATCTCAGAATGCTTTGCTGTTTTTTTTTAAAAAAAAGAAAACAAAAACCTCAAACCTCATGCCTGGATGAGATGCACATTGAGGCAGAGGTTACAGCTGGCAATAGGAAAGTAATCTGGCTGCCTCCCAGAGCAGGTGCCAAAAAAAAAATCGTTATTACCAGGAGAGACCAGGCATTCCTGGCTGTCAGAACAGGGAGTTAAATGGGATAACGAGACTGCTCTGTTCTAGAACTGAGGCTGCACGAAGTTCCTTCCACACAGCACCCTGTGCTTTTTAAGAGGCAGCTTCTAAAATTCACAGCTGGACAAACCTGCCCTCCTTTCTCTACACAAAGCAGAGATTCTAGGCCAGCTGAAGAAGCGAAAAACACTGAGTTAAACTGATGCCACCCACATTTTGCATCCCTCACCCACTGCTGCAGAACAAAACACCGGTGAACAGCATTCCTGTGGAGGCACAGAGAGGCTTCCAGAGAATGCTACAGTGACACTGGAAAACATGCACACAGGGCACTCTGCAGCCACTCTCCTGTCATTAGGTTAAAGAACAAGAAGAGACAGACACCATGACAGGTCCAAAAATAACTTCCCTGAGTTAAACAGAGTTATGGTCTGTGGCTCTGGGCTATATTTCGTGTGGCCAGTCAGTCAGTTCCCAGCACAGGAACATTCCCCAGCTTTCCTGGATGTTAACCTGAGAGGAAACGCTTCCCTGCCACCCTCAGAATAGAAACATTCAGGCTCTGGAAGGCTACACCATCTCTGTCTTTTGGCATCAGCAAGTCCAGAAAAGCTCCAAAGGGCACTTTGATTTCTATTTCTTTGTGATTAAGAGGTGGGCAGAGCGGTGCATAAGCTCCTGTGCTTCCTTCTGCTGTGGCTTCATTTGATGCACAACTTGGTCCATCCCATCTTCATCTCCACATCCCCTGCTCATGAAGCATCAGTACACAGGGTATCCCATGTGCCTGAATGACCACAGCCAGTTTATGCAGCACTTTGTGAACACAGAGCCACTTTTGTCATGCAATTTGAAGTGCTTGGCTTCTTATCCCAGTTCTACTCCCTCTAGTTACCTTACTCTCTATGGTACTGTATTTTTTAACCAGCAACTGGTTATCTTGTCAAAAGTTACTCTTAATTTGCTTCTTAATAAAACAGGCCAACATATCCTACCTTCCCTGACAGGCACCAGCAGATGTTTGCTCAATATTCACAATGACAGTTTCCATTCATATAACACACACTACTTCAAAGTAACCCTCTGAACCTGAATTGGACTACACCCCTCATACACACAGCTTAATTTTGCATACCAGAAGATGCTTGGTTTAGCATGAAGTCGATTTGCATACTGATAGATCTCTTCCCCTTCCAGTCACAATAATAAAAAGTTAACACATTGCTATCACAATTCGGTGTATGTCAAATCTGATTTCTTTTGATCCATTCAGCCACCTGCTGTCACTTTAATGTATTTTCCTGGCATGTGCACGCGCACAGTTTCATGTGAGAACATTTATGTTGGCACTTAATTCACTTAATTATTTCCTCAAAGTTGAAATATTCAAATAGACATGTATCCACCTCCTCAAAAGAATCAAAATTTTCAACTTAGGGAAAAGGAAAAGGAGGAACTATTCCATTTCCCCAAAAACTGAGTCAGAAATAGTTTTAAACTGAAGCTGCAAAGTTAATCAGTTGTTTCTTTATTTATCTTGTGGTAACATCTACTCAATGTAGGGCAAAGCACACACCTCCTCAAAATTTACCATAGAAAAATAAGACCAAGGGAAAGAAATTAAAAAGATGTCAGTACAGAGGTCATCTACCAGAGCAAGGCAACTGCTCCTTCAGTCCCAGTAGCAAAAAATGAGAGTAAACGGGCAGAAAGAAAAGAAAGTGGCACTGAGAGAAAAAAAATTCATTGACAAGTTCGTGATGTTTATATTCCATATATTCCAGTCTCATAGACAATACATCAATAACATTTTCTTCAGGAAGTTAGGGAGGACATTTATCTGCATCAAAACACCTATCTGACTTTTTAGAAAGGTAAGGTTTCCTCTTTATGGCATTTAATGGGTTAATTTGTCAACATAATTCTCTTATTTTTCAGGCAAAGTGCCCGGTACATTTGCTGGCTCTTCTGTGTTTACAGTCTGTCTTCTCACCACTTGCAGTTCCTCAATTTCCATGGAACAATCTGATGGCTCCTTGGCACCAGCCATGCTTTGCTGTACAGGGGCATGGAATTGCATTCCTGCTCACACAAAGGCTGTTTGGAACAGGTACAAAAAGACACACATGTACAAGGTACAGGAGCCTTCCCACTCTGGAACTCTGAGTACACACAGCACAACAGCACAGGAACGACACGGAGCTGCTGGAGAGAGTCCAGAGGAGGCATCAAGAGGATCAGAGGGATGGAGCAGCTCTGCTGGGAGGAAAGGCTGGGAGAGCTGGGATTGTTCAGCCTGGAGAAGAGAAGGCTGTGGGGTGACCTGATTGTGGCCTTCCAGGACCTGAAGGAGCCAACAAGAAAGATGAAGAGAGACTATTTGCAAGGGGCTGGAGTGACAGGACAAGGGGGAACGGCTTTGAACTGAAAGAGGGCAGGGTTAGATGGGATATTAGGAAGAAATTCTTTTCCCTGTGAGCATGGTGAGGCCCTGGCACAGGTTGCCCAGAGAAGCTGTGGCTGCCCCTGGATCCCTGGAAGTGTCCAAGGTCAAGTTGGACAGGGCTTGGAGCAACCTGGGCTAGTGGAAGGTGTCCCTGCCCATGGCAGGGGGATTGGAACTGGATAAGCTTTAAGGTCTCTTCCAACACAAGTCATCTCTGATTCTATGATATGTGCTATATACATCATGTTCAAGATGCTCTTCCGAATCACTTGCGTGGCCAAAAAAATCCCAACAAAAGCAAAAATAAAACACAAATAAACCCCATAATATTAAGAAAAATAAGAAAGGATTAAGATGTTGAGGGTGCTGCCACTTAATTTCGCTGATCCTTCAAGGTATTAAGCACAGGGCCTGTTGTCCCCCTTTTACAAAGCTTCCAAGATTGTCCAGCCACATAAACCAGCATTGAGAATTTTATTAACCCAGATATGTTTCCAGTGATTGCAGAACATGGGAAAAGAGTCTGCAAGGATAAAACTCACTCATTCCAATTTTGTCTCCCTACTGGTGTTATCATTAATGCTGAACCTGCAAGTAGAGCACATCATCCATGCTCAGAGGTCCATCAGATTCACTATCACTGACTCACTGATTGATTTTGTTTCTCCCCATTTCTGGGTCAGTGAATTCTTACATGTGGCTATTTTCCAGGCAAATATGAACTGCAGGGAACACTGACTATTAATTCAGTGCATTTCACCCTGGGGGAGTGGGGGAAAAAATCAGAATTTGGTACTGAGTCTTTGTCATGAGCATGTATGTGTGTGCACATGCACAGGTACGCACCTTCCAAAATTTCACCTTGGATGAGAAAACATTCCCTTGGAGACAGAAAGGGTTAGGAAGTACAAAACATTTCCTCATTATAATACTGACAGGTTCCTGGCCTTGAGCTCTATTCTTTCTTTTCAGTAAGCATTTCCTATGAGTTTGAAAGGCAGAGGTAAAACTAAGTCTACAATGTATTTGTGTGTGAAAAGAACACGTGAGAATGGAGTTAAAAACAGGACTGCCCAAAGATTTCACATATTCATTAATAAACCATCTTCCCCAACAGAAGAACCCTCTATGGAATAGTGAAATTGTATCAGATTCCCTGAGTCACTTTTAGTTTATTTCTTCTGGGGGCCTTTTTGACATTTTAAATGAGGTATTTCTGCTTCATCACTTGTCAAATCCCATGAATTTAGACAATACCTCATGTGCCTTAAAAGAGTGATCAGAGATGTAATTGCAGTGTTTTGTTGAGTTACTTTTGTGATTGAAAAAGGGGCAGCCACTCCATTGCTCAGTTCTCCACAGAATCACAGAAGCATCCAGGTTGGAACAGACCTTAAAGACCATCCAGTCCCACCCTCACCCAGCACCATCATAAGCACCCCTAAACCGTGTGCCCAAGGAACACATCCAGACAACTCCTGAACACTTCCAGAGATGGTGACTCCTCCAACTCTCTGGGCAACTTATTCCAATGCCTGGCCACTCCTGCAGGGAAATAGTTTTGTTTTGTATCTAATCAGAACTTTCCCTGGTGCAACTTAAGGCCATTTCTTCTTGTCCTTTCACTCGAGGCACGACAGAATAGATCAACCCCCACAATGAGGTCTCCTCTAAGTCTACTCTTGTCCAGAATAAACACCACCAGCTCCCTCAGTCACTCCTCATAACACGTTTTCTAGATCCTTCACCAGCTTTGTTGCCCTTCTTTGGGCACAGGTTGCTCAGTTTTGCTGTTTACAAAAATGGCATATTTTGCCTTTTTTGCTTTAGTGTTGATCTCTGTAAGACTGACCGGAAAAAAAAAAGCCCAAACAGAGCAGAAAATATCCAAGTTGCAATAAAACAGATATTAATAGCACTTTGCAACCAAAGAACCTGCTAAACTGACTGTAGGTAACTCCTTTGAGTCATCAGGTTGTTCTCCCCAAAGACACATTTGTTTAGACTTCCATCCTTTCTCTGGTTCTTATCCAGCAAGAAATGACTTCATGAGGAAATAAAGGGAGAACAATGCTGAACAAACACAAAAATGCTGTTTGCCTGTCTGCCTCTGTGAACTGGTAGAGGTGCCTCTATCAAAATGTCACCAGGCAGGCAGAGGCTGTAAATGTTACAGTGCTGTGCTCAGAAAGTCTGTGTCACTGCAGTACTCCAGGCAACTGGAATAAACAGCCCTTTTCCAGGTGCTGTGAGCACTGATCCTGCAGCATTGGAATGCCAGCCTTGCACTGCATGGTCCACACCAGGGACAGGTAGGGTCCAGCTGCATGAGGGAAAACTGCATTTGAGAAAGCAAATTGTACATTCCCTGCAACGGTGTAAATTCATCCCTGCATTTGGAGCATCAGCTGCAGCAAAAACCCAACAAATAAAGGGGTGTTTCAAGGATCACTCTATCAAGGGCAGAGCTGAGACAAGGATCACAGAATCATAGAATGGTTTGGGTTGGAAGGGACCTTTAAGATCATCGTGTTCCAACCTCCTGTCATGGGCAGGGACACCTTCCACTAGACCAGGTTGCTCCAAGCCCCGTCCAACCCTGGCCTTGGACGCTTCTAGGGATGGGGCAGTCACAGCTTCTCTGGGCAACCTGTGCCAAGGCCTCCCCACCGTCATAGCCAAGAATTTCTTCCCAATCTAACCCTGCCCTCTTTCAGTTTGAAGCCATTCCCACCTTGTCCTGTCACTACATGGAATAAGAACATCCAGGCCTCACTCTGTCACGGTCCCAGCTACTGACAAGATGCTTTAAAAAAGATGCCATTTTGACCATTGAATCACACACAAATGACAGGATATGAAAATCAGTATTGAAACAGAAATGGAGGGCAAGCCTGACTTCCCTTCAAGCCTCTGAACAGCTCCACTATTAGAATCTCAGAACTGCTGGTATATTTATACTCAGTCAGCAGGACACAGGCTGGTAAAGCTCCTGAAGGAAACTGCTGCTCTGCTGCCCACCAGCAGTGTCCCACATGCCCTGGGGACCATGTCTAAATCTGATTCCTATGAAAATAACACAGGAGTTTCTTTTTTTTTAGTAACCCTTTTCCATTTTACTATTTAGGTAATAAATTATAATCATGGAGTCATAGAATGGTTTGGGTTGGAGGGGGTCTTAAAGATGATCCAGTTCTCTTCCATGGGCATGGAACCTTCCACTAGACCAGGTTACTCAGCCTGACCTTGAACATCTACAGAGATCAGGAGTCCACAAATGGGATTTAGTGAAACAAATGTAAACTGGAATTTTTCATGGAATTTCTGAGTAGTATCCAAGGTCCACCAGCTCTCATTTCATCCACACACAGGTGATGACAGAGCACAATGGCAGGACCCACCCCTGGTGCAATCTTGTCCATACTGTGTACTTGGGAGGTCCATGGTCTCCTCTGAGCACTGCAGGCCGTGGGATCTGGCTGGCACTGGCCAAAATCATTCCCAAGAGCCCACTAACAACTGGGCAGCGTTTGCACAATCAGCACTGGACAGCCTGGCTGAGCTCCACCTCGCTCCCTACTCCTGTTTTATTTATCCGTGGAGATGTGGCCACTGAGCCCTATCTAACAACCATTTAAGTTGGCTGCAATCATTCTGTTCACTCTGGTGCAACTTTGATTACATTAAGCAGATTGGAAAAAGGCCAGGTGGAGCAGAAAACATTCTCACCCTTGTTTTAAAAAACCGATTAACCTGCATGAGAACATTTCTCATGAACACTGTCGGCATCCGACCTCACCTGTCCTATCACGTGGTGCAGAAATTTTGCCTCAGTGATTTTGGCATTGTCTTCACAACCTCTTAGCTGTCCCAAACATACCTTTTAGAAGGTTGCCTGAGGAGTAGACTGTGAGACAACAGAGTAAGGAAATGACCACAACACTTCCCAACGTGTTCCAGTGCCGTTATCAGCCAAACCTACCTTTGAACTGGGAGATGCTCTAAAAACTTAACAATTCTAAACACTCTAACATTCAAGTCTGCACTTTCCAGATTTCATTGCACTTCCCTGCAATTAGCTAAGTTTCTCCCTGAGTGCGTACTTATATCATGGTAAAATCATTCTTGAAAGCTGAACATTGTCTTTGATAAGCAAAATAGATCCTGCTTTTAACTTATTCAAAGTGAGGTGCACTTTCAGGATGTCAGATCACTTGGGAGCTTTTTTAGCACTTTTCTCTGAGCTCTAATCTGCCACACCCTCTTTGGCACAGAGACTAAGATGCAATTTCAGCCATGATCTCACCAGTGCTGATTGTAGACTACTTCTTTCAATGTACCTGGGAACAGCTCAGGAATGAGGGCAGTTCCTCTGTCACAGGTTTGCAATAGAAATGCACTTAGTGTAGATCAAAAAAACCTTTTTATTGCAGAAGAAATCAGTGGAGAGACTTAAAAGAGTCTCCTGAGGGAGGTGACTCTGCCCCTTTATTCTAAACTGGTGAGACCCCACCTGGAGTCCTGCATCCAGCTCTGGAGTCCTCAGGCCAAGAAAAAACAGTTGGAGCAGGTCCAGAGAAGGGCTTGTAGCAACAGGACACGAGAAAACAGTGCTAAACTGAAGGAGGGTAGACCCAGGCTAGACGTAAGGAAGAAAGTTTTAACGAGGGTGGTGAAACACTGGGACAGGCTGCCCACAGAGGTGGTGGATGCCCCATCTCTGAGCAGCTTGATGTAGTTGAAGACGTTCCTTCTCGTTGCAGGGGAGTTGGACCAGATGACCTTGAAAAGTCCCTTTCAGCCCAAACCATTCTATGATTCTATGATTTAATTTCTCAGCTCCTCCTGAGCACTCAGAGTTCTGCAGGCTTTGAGATCCAGGCCCTTCTGGGGCTGCAGGTGCACTGCTAAACGTGCCACCTTCCAGCTCCTTAGCAGTCATCACACATCAGTCAGGGCAGCTGCCTTCTCCCTGCACCTTCCCTCTCTCCCTCCCTCTCGCTCTCCCTTTTTCCCTCCCTCTCTCCCTTCCACTCTCTGCCACTTAACATACACACCAGAACTCTACTTAGCATTCCCTCTGCTTTTTTCCCAAGCCACAGCACACATTCATAAACAGTCCTCGGTGTCTGTTAACCTGATCAGACACATCACAATTTTCAGTTGTCAGAACAAAGCCAACAGTGGTTTTAACAAACACGAGATAACACAGCCTTACACCAGCCCTGTTTCCAGTGGGAAATGCACAGCACTTCCCACATAGTTCAAACAGTGAAAAGACTGAAAAAGATAAAGCACCAATGATAACAATATCTAAATAATAATAATAATAATAATAATAATAATAATAGAACTATATCATGAGCACCATTTGCCTCAGAATGAAGCCATCCATTCCTTATATATTGGATGAGTAGACTGTCAAAGCTAATGAACTCCTCTGCTTTGAAGGACTGACTCAAAAACTTTTTCCCAGTGTGGGTATTTCCCAGTGCATGCAAAAGAGACAGTTTGTTGGGCTGTTGACCCCACCTCAGGATCATATACTTCTCCTTACACTCATGATACACCTGCGGCAAGAAAAGCAACTTATTATACGGAAAAGTAACAGTAAAAAGAAAATATATATACACACAAACAAAAATATATATTCATCTATTTTTATATGCTTAATGAGGTGTAGGAAGAGAGAAGAGCTTGCAACATGGGGCTGAATCTCTATGCAGAGCACTCAGCATTCAAGGGACTCAATGGTCTGAAAAGAAACACCGGGAAAAGAGAGTGACAGCTGATCAAAGGGTAAAAATATCAATTATAGAAGTGATGCTTTGGTCTCTGAAAGGTGAAAGAGTACAACTAGATCCACCTCTCCAAACATGACAGGTATTACACCATGCTTTTTTTTTAAAGTATACCCATCAAATGAATGATATTCTCATAGACTGTCCTGGTTTAATATAAATATTCAGGCAGTAGTTACTAAAACTGAGCATTAGTTTTGGGGTTTTGTTTTCTTTTTTGTTTGTTTTGTTTTTACAGAATCATAGGGGTCAGAAGGGACCTTCAAGGTCATCCAGTCCCACTGCTCCCCATCACCACCATAATCACCCCTAAACCTTGTCCACTTGAGAGAGTTAAGCAAGAAACTACCTTGATCATCAGATGATGAGTAACACATTGGACTAGTTTAGACAGATAGATAAATAGATAGACAGATAGATAGATAGACAGACAGACAGACAGATATCTACAGTGTAAAAGAACAGGCATCATTTTCTGCATAAATATCTAAGAGACTGAGACACATTCCAGTGACTGCCAAGGGTTGAAAGGAATCAAAAAAAACAATATCATGGTCTTACAATATTAAGGAATAAACAATTATTGAATAATTATCTCAAGATCAAGACCAATTTACAGAACTAATTTACTAATAAGCATATGTGGAGTAAGTTGGAGTGATTTTTATCTTTTATTTCATGCCTTCACATTTCCTTCTCACCTACTGACAAATGTGGCAGCTGTCTGAAGCACTTGCCACTGTTTGCACAAAAAACTCATAACCACTTTGTCTCCTTCACAGAATCATGGAATATTCTGGGTTGGAAGGGACCTTAAAGATCATCAAGAATCAAATCTGCATTCCATGCAAGATGGCAATGTTGCCATCTGTAGAGATCTGGAATCAGGTAACAAGATGCCCTCCTCTACTCTCCTCGCATCATCAAGAGGATAAACTTTAAAGACTGACTGGGAAAAAGCCATTCACTAGCCCAAAATATTAATCTGAATTTTTTGTGACTGCTTTAAAATACAGTTCCTGAGATAAAGTTGTATGTTGTTAAATAAAGAGAAATTCAAGTGCTTAAAAAGCTGCCACAAGTCCAGAGATAAAAACCCTCCCTCCGAAACAACAGTGGTTTTCTTCACTCTGTTTATACATCTAAATTCAGTTAACTAAAGGAGCATCCTAGAAACAACAAATCTTAATTATTTTCAGAAGAAAAAGAAAAAAACAATGGAGAGAATCTGGCAATATTTTTATGTGAAATACATTCATTTTCAAGTGACAAAATACTGATTTGTTGACATCAAAATGCTCTGGGATTGCATTAACCAGGCTAGATTTTCCTCACATTGGAGAATAAATAAAACAACCAATTTTAATATTGTAAAAATATCAATAACTCATTAATCTAAAAACTTTAATATTGAAGATTTTACAAACCAAAGAAACAAAACATCAAACTCTGTCCTGCATTGAAAACAGCATTCTAACTGGCTTTCTTTCAGTTTTGCCAATGAAATAAAATTTTAAAACCCACTTGTTTAAAGACCCTCAGTCTTTTCCAATGTCAGATACCTACTATTCATAGAATTAGATTGGGAAAGGGAAGATTTGCCAGTCTTGCTCTGAGTGGGGAGCTGATCCAGGAGAATTCTAAAGGTCCTTTACAACCTTAATGATTCTGGGAGTCTGTGAATAAAACTCCTGCCTCTTCAGAAATTGTTCCAGGCTATCTTAGTTGGGCATATGGTATCAATTACCATAATACTACACTTTTTTGCAATCTTTAATATATTTATTTTCACAATCCTTTTGAGAGGCAAGAAAGTCTATTATTCCTATTTTATAGATAGAGGACTCAGGTACCAAAATTTAAATGGTTTCTATTAAATATTTATATTCCATCCCTCATGCTGAAGGTTCCTTGGATGCTGCACATATGTGGATATTCATGCACAAAATACTGAAAATATCCTCAAGTCCCACTGGGTAATTTTATTTTCGTAATTTCATACCTGATAGCTGCAATAACTTCACAAGACCAAAAAGCTTCAGTTTGGGAATTATAATTTAAAAACCTGAAAAAAAAACCCCTTAAAACTTATGACACAACAGCAATTTGTGGTTTGTTAATCTATCCTGGACACAGCCAAAGCCAAGCACTTAATTAAGTAACATGATCATTTGAATGGCCTTAATTAAGTAACATGATCATTTGAATGGTAAATACAAAGGTAAGTTGTAGATTGTATTTCATAGATATCACAGTGGTGTAAGAGGTTGCTGCTACCACTGGCATCATCTTGATATTAAATAAGGTTAGTAAGTCTACCCAGAGGGAGGAAATGAAGTATCAGTGTCTTTAGCCAGAGAAAGACAAATTACAACACGGCAGTTAAAAGAGTTCCCAAAGTTTTCCATCTAAAAGGCTCATCTAAATAATTCAAGGATGGCTGCTCAGGTTTGTGATCCCAAAAAATTAGCAGGTTAGTAAACCAAACCAAAGCAATAATAAAAGAAAAAAAAATTAAAAAGATGAAATATCTTAAAATTTTACCAAATAAGAATTTTGATCCCCACTTCAGTGCAATCACCTACTTTTGAAACTGTGATCCAAGAGAGATTCAAGGCCCACAAAGCCCATGACATTTCTTCATGGGAAGGGTTGTTAAGCATTGGCAGGGGCTGCCCAGGGAGGTGGTGGAGTCCCCACTCCTGGAGGTGCCCAAGGAAGGGCTGGAAGTGGCTCTCAGTGCTCTGGGCTGGGGGACAAGGGGGTGACCAGGTTGGACTTGATGATTTTTAGAGGTCTTTTCCAACCTAAATGGTTCTGTGATTCTGATTCTGTGATATTTAACTGCAGATACAGTAGTTAAAGCAGTTTATATGTAGAAGCAGGTTTCACTTTCACACTGAGTGTGTCTCAAACTTTTCCTGCTAATACATCAGAGAAACAACAAAGTGGAAATTGTAAATGTGGCTGGGTTAGCAGGAAAGAAGATCTGCATGGAGCCTGTACAAGCTTGGTAATATTTTCTCATCTGGGCTTACTGAAAACTTAATCACAACCCCTCACTATGTTTATATCCCCAGGAGCAATATTCTTTTGCTTTAGCTTGTGCTGTTCTCTTTGTGGTAGATTGTTTTAAAAATATTTTAAAGGAGACACTCAGTGTGCTGCTGAGACTCCTTCCATCAAAGGTGGAACAGCAGAGTTCTCCACAGAAAAGGTTCACTCCATTTTGTGTTCAATCTCCTGAGTAGTGTGAATTTATTAACTGCTTTGAAGTGGTAAAAATGTGATATGTGTGTGTGTGTGTACAGATGATCCAAACAGTACAAAAACCAGCCAGGAAATCAATAAAGTAGCTTTTTAACAAATGCATTTCCAGCCGATCAAAAGAAGAGCCTAACGGCTACAAACACTGATCTAACACTCATTACATTATCATTTCAAGGAAACATCTTTTGCAACTGAAAGGTGAAGTCTTTCTGTAATGAGCTCCTTCTGAGTCAGCAACAAGGCCCTTTTTTTACGGCGCTGAGACAAAATAAATATGTGACAAACACCGGGGAGGGGATTATTCTCTGCAAACAAATGTTTTCTGCGTGGGAGGGCTCTTGCTTCTGAGTTGGTTTGCTGCTTAAAAGCAAAAGAAAGCTAAAAAGAAGGGGGGTTTTAATGTAGGACCTTTTCTTTAAAAGGAGAAAAATTTAACTCCTCGGTGGTTGTCCATGAGGGATGGGTAAGAGAGGGGAAATGTATTCTGTCTGGCTTCAGCAGATTCAAATATATGCTGAACACAGAACGGGATTTGAGGTTCTCTGTGCCTTCCACAGGTCTCGTGCTTGGAGGAGTGTTTTCCTCACTAGGAGTATCAAAGCTGAGGATATTTTTCAAATTGGGATGTTAAATCTTAAATAAAAGGCTTTATTTAGATTTTAAGACACTTTAAAAGGTGCGGGTCACATCCTGAGATAGCACAAATTACCAAAGATCTGCCAAACCACAGTTATATCCATGGATGGACTGGCCCTAACTGTACTAATGTATCTTTTTTTGTTGTTGTTTGTGCATTGGCTTGTTTGGAATAACTGGTAGGAAAGCAAAAAGCAAAAGTGGTTCATTTCTATAGCAGGCCCTTGGCTGACCCCAAAATGACTGACAGCAATGACAGATTAGTTACATGACAAGGGGAAATGGCTTCAAACTGAAAGAGAGAAGGGCTAGAATAGATACCAGGAAAAAGCTCTTTCCTGTGAGGGTGGGGAGGCCCTGGCACAGGTTGCCCAGAGAAGCTGTGGCTGCCCCTGGATCCCTGGAAGTGTCCAAGGCCAGGTTGGACGGGGCTTGGAGCAACCTGGGCTAGTGGAAGGTGTCCCTGCCCACGGCAGGGGGTTGGAATGAGATGATCTTTAAAATCCCTTCCAACCCAAACCATTCTATGGTTCTGTGATTCTACGATTAGGAAACAGGACATCCCTTTTCTCCACTCCATTACTCACAAGATTCTCTTACAAATAAAACCATGTCCTAAAAGTTACTGCTAAGGAAACAACCAGTTGCTGTGAATAACCACAACACATTAAAAATTTCTGGGAATTAGACAGATTTAATTTTTTTTTTTGAATCAATGACAGTGGCCTGAGGCCACCACGTTGCCCCATAGTTCACTCTAAAGTAGCAAGGAAATTCAATATCCTCAAGCTATCTCTGGATTACACAATCAAATTACACTTTCAGAGGAAAGTGCTGCCTCACAAAGTATTGCCAGCTCTAACTTTGTTAGTTCAAATCACCTGTAGCCATCACCAAAATCTGTGCAGTTGGGGTAGACATGGAGTGTGATAGGGGAGACAAAATACTTTTCCATGCCATTCATTAGGGGACTACTGATAAAGCAAGTTATTGACATAAACCCAGGCAAGCTGAGGCTGAGACTTCTGTTTCCAACAGTGCTTTGATTCTCTGGAGTAAGGGAGTTTTCATGTAAATCTTATTGGCACGAGCATTCCCACAGGGGCCAGAAGGAGAATCAGGAATTCTTGTCCCTTTATCTGCCCCCACAATGATTAAAGGGGACTCAGGAGATCCCTTCTTCATGTGTTAATTGTGATTCCTCAGAAATAACAGGAAAAATAGGATTCTCTTCTAGTGTTCTGTGTCTTCACTTTTAATTTCTATGTCTGAAGCTCTTCAGTCCAGCCTTGCTTGAAACCCAAATGGATAAACACACATGATTTTAGGGGATGGTTTCTCTAACCAAACTGAAATTTCTTGCTCTTCTTGAAAAGTCATGCTCTAGAAATATCTGCTTCTCTTGTCTTTTAATGAGAAGTTGACTGGCTCAGAGATAGGCATTTATGCTGCAGATGTTTGGATGTGATGGGCTAAATCCCATTCTGACAGTCCAGAGGGCTCTCCTGCTTTCCAGACTGCTGCATTTTGGTGGCATGACATCTGCACACCAACTCCTGCCATTCTCTGTAGAATCTAACAGCTCCAAAAGGAAAAGAGAACAGCACCCTTCTCGTGGAATTCATAAATCAGGAGGAAAAAAAAAGAAATCTCTAAATCTCTCTTTTTTCTTTTTTCTTTTTTTTTTTTTATTTCCCTTCCCTTGTCTCTCTGTAAACTGGTTTTTTGTTTCTTGTGGCACATGTCTGGCTTTGCACATTTTTTCTGTACCAAACTTCTCATCAGCTTCCAGTAGGAACTGGATATTGTTTTCTGCTCCACTACTACCAACCTTCATGCTTTTGTTGATATGTTGACATGACAGGCCAGCCTATTTCTTTTTCTCCTCACCCCTTTTAAACCTTTCTTACACACTCTCTTTTCTTTTTTTTCTATTGCTGCCTTTTTACCATCAGCCTTCAGCTGTCTTGAAGGGTTTGAGAGGATGCTGGAGGAAGAAGCTGGTAGAAAAAAAAGATATGGAGAGAGGCAGAGGGAAGAGAAAAAGAGTGACAGTTTTATAGTGTCCCTAAGGCACAAGGGTGTCCTTTTACCTTTCCCTGGGGGACTGGAGCATTTCTGTGCCTTTAACCAGCTGTCGACTGCAAAAATAGAGCAAACAAACCAAGTGTGTGGCTGGAAATTTCCTCACACTCCTAAAAGGAAACTAAAGTTGGGCCACAAATTGTGCATTAAGTTTGCTGTGGATCCCAAGGAACAGAGGAAAATCCTTTGGCCACCAGATGTTGTGTTGCAAAACAGAAACAAAAAAAAAAAACACGAAAACTTTCACTCCTAATACTCACAAGCAGAGGAGCAATCACTAAGAGGATGCAGGCCCAGCACTTTCCTTCCATACTTTATTTCTTTTTTCAAGTTTTTTATAGAGGAATGCATCCCCTTCCCAAAACCCCAGTTCAGATTATTCTAAATGAGGTTACCTAGCAGTACTGAAAATTGAAATTTAAGTGCTACAATCTGCATAAATGGTAACTTTTCCATAAAGCTGATGACACTTTACGGAATAAAGTTTATTTCCTTGCTTGCAGTACAAGATGCTGAAGTAGACTTTTGTTGTATTAATGTTACTCTTGCCTTGCCACAAAGAAGTCTGTACCTTTTAATATTTTGCAATTTATAGCATGGTCCTGCAATGGCTAAATATCTTCTCAATTTTTATTTCCTGACCTGTCCCTGAGGCATTTGAATATGCAGGGATATTTGCACTCTCATTTTCTTCTACAGATGGCAGCTAACATTAAAATATTAACAACTGAGTGAAATAACCAGAACCTTTACCATTTGACTCTCCAACTCCACCCTTCCCAAAAGCACAGCTAATTTATATGATAATTAAAAGGAAATTGCAGAATTTTGAGTCTCCCTGAAAGAGTCTCTGAGGTGGAAATATCAGCTAATACAATTTTTTTCAAGGATTGGTACAATATTGTCTATTTTAATATATTTTCCTAAGATTTTAATAGTGCCTTCTGTGTTTTTAGTAACCTAAAATATATGAATGTGTTAAAATATTCAATGTATGGCAATAACTCTTATAAAAAAGAAATTCTCAATATGTAGATTAAACAGCATGGCTTGAAGGGTAAGACAAGCCAGTGATAAACACTGACTTCCTTCTAAATAAAAATATAAAAGCAGTATGAAAGAAAGAGCTCATTAATAAAGAATACAATGTTCTCAGTCTGACTTTTCTCCTATTATGCTGGTTTTTTGCAAGAAGGACTTTTTTTTTTCAATAGTCACACAATGAGTCTCCTCTTCCAGCCATGTTTCTGGACTTCCTGAACACATCTGCTGTTGACAAATGCTGGGAAAAGTAGAACAAACACAGCTGAAAGGTCCTCTCTGCTGCTCCTGCTGCAAAGAGTATTTGCTCTTCCCTCCCCGATCACATGCCACCCTCCTTTATGCAGATGGCATCCCAGCTGCTCTGGGACCACACAAAAAAAGGTCAGCTTACACTCAGCTCAACAGGTAACACATTCTCAGCACTGTAAAAAATACACCTTCTCCTTCAGCTTTAAAATAAGGGTCCTGAAGGTGGCTCAATATGAACTGCACAATGAACTCCTTCTATAAAAGCCCTTGAGCAAGTCAACATAAATTTGCCAGGTCACCAAGTTTTCTGTGTTATCCTGCATTTTCATCCCACATGAATTTTCCATTTATTATCTTAATAAAGTAATTCAACTGCATGTTAAAATTATCTATCCCTATGAGGTTTGCACCCACCCACCAGGTGGTTTCTCTGTTACTGGAAACCTGGCCAACCTGGCTGGATGGAGCTCTGAGCAACCTGGTCTAGTGGAAGGTGTCCCTCCCCACGGCAGAGGGTTGGAATGAGGTGATCTTTAGGGTCCCTTCCAAGCCAAACCATTCCAGGATTCTATGATTGTCCACATGCAGCTGGCACTGGAAGCTGGGTGCCAAAACCATTATTTGTGGTGCTTAAAGGTGCAGCATCGTGATCAATGTATGGCCAAAATCAGTCTGAGGGAACAGAGGAGGGCAGAACACTGAGAGATTTTCTTTCTGGGTTTGCAGGGGAAGTTCAAAGCAAATTTTCAGCCTTTCCAATGCGTGGAGATCCTGGAAAACAGAGGCTGACACATTGCCCTGCTCAAAGCGGGGTACTGGAGGCACGGTTTGGTTGGGAGGGTTTTCTTGACTTTGGCTCCTTGACAGTGAAATTCAGGAATGACCCTGAGCCCTGGGGAGCTTCAGGAGTGTGGGTCAGTGGTTCCTCTGAGGTGATGAGCTCCTGGATGGCTTTTGGGTCAGAAAGGGAAGGTGACTTGTCTTCTCCAGCAACTCTCACCTGGCAATACTTAACTACCGGCAAACCCCTGACAATCCAGATGGATCAGCCTTCCTGGCCTAGCACAATTTATTCAATAAAAGTGAAATGTATATTTATTATTTTCTTTCTTATTGTTCTTAAATAAGAAATTTATTCTTTAATATTTTAGGGGCATGACCACTGGCACGAGGTGAAACCACCTCAGGGAGATCGCGCTGCACTACCTGCGTTTCTCGGGTGTCACAAACTGAAGAAAATCTTGTTCCACTACTGGATGCACTTTGGAGATAAACCAAACCAACAGATATGAGGATATATACAATAACATAATTTATCTTGCAGTGTTGGCAGAATCTCAGACAGACACTAAAAAGAATACAGATTTTGAATGTTAAGAGAAAGAACATCTCTCGTACATTCTGCTGAGATTTAGAAAGACAAAGGCCCTTTTGTCTTCATAAAATTCCATCCCAATTTTAATTTTTGCCATTAAAATAAGAAAAATTTATGTGTGATGTTGGGAACTGGTACTTCAAAATACCATTTGTCTTAACATTTGCTCTTTACTGTAATGATCTTTTGTTTTAACTTGCAGAGGGTGAAAATAGGCCCTGAAGGTGTTTCTAGATAGAAATCACAGTTTATCAGGATTAATAAGGAATATGAGAGTGTCATTTTAAACAATAAGAGATGCCTAGAGATTTAGAGAATCATAAACAAGAAAAGTTGCAAGGTAGGGATATTGTAAAGGGTTTGCTAGAAGACAACATTTTCTTCTCCATTTATTTACTAGTTAGAGCAGTTACTAAAGGTTAATGTTTATGTACTGTATATATTTCATAATACTCTGCATTACTTTGAAATAAAATGAATGAGTTTCTGGAAATCTGATCTGAACAAAGGAAAAATTAATAGAGGCTTCACTTACAACAAATGAATCATCTCTTTGAAGGAAATTTTAGAGTTTAGAAAGGTGATGGAAGATAAGCTATAAAAATTACATTATCGGAGTGGAAGATGTTTAATCTTGCTCTCATATAGGACCACAAAAAGTAAATAGCACCAAAATATGAATCTCAAAACACTTCCAGGTTGTTCCAAGCCAAGCTCTCCTTTGTGCTTGCAACACAAGTGGTGTTGCTCCCACCAACACCAGCTCATCTTTTCCAATGTGAACCCACAAGCACACGGATTACCAAAAGAAAATACGCAGTCTGCACTATTTCTGGAAGAGTTTTTGTGCAAGCAAACTCTTCAGTGCACACAGGTATCAGTGCTTGACAAACACACACACAGCTGCCAACAGGTGCTGACTGGGAGTGTCCAAACAGACCATTTTTGGAGCATTTAACATTCACCTGAGCAACCAGTGTAACACAACCCTGAAGCTGGCAATGCCTGAAGTGGTGGCTTCTGCCCCCATTTGGGACCCTTAGGTATTGTCTTAGTTGCTGCAGGGTTGTGGCACTGAGCTGGGCAGAATTGGGACACTGAGAATCATATTCTATAATTTCATGCTTGTGTCACCATCAGCCAGTATTTCTGCTGTATTCCCATAGCTCAGGTTTATAGGTGAGAGTATCTCAGATATTTTCAACAGTGGCTCAATCATTCAGTAGAAATTTGGGGCAGAGTGATTTATTATTATCCCATTATGTGTGGCAAGAGGAAGAGCATTTATCTGGACTCTTCCAGTGAGGATGACAAAGGGGAGGAGGAAGGAGGCAACATCCTGTGCCAGTGACTGAGTAACAACTGCACAAGGTGCACAAATCAGGGAAGGCTGTAGTTTCAGGTGATTCTCACCACCAGTTGGGCTTGAATGACAGACACCAAAAATATTTTATTGTCAAGAGAATGGTTCACCTCTGGCATACAGAGAGTTCTGCTGTTTTCTTAACTATTCTCCAGTGATCTATGTATGGTCATTTAGTTCAAATCTAAGCAAACACATTTAACAGTGAAAGAAAGAGTAAAAAACAAAAATAAAATCTGTGTTCACAACACTTAATGCAAAACATGTTATTTCCTTAAATTAAAAGAATCTGGAGTGCTGTGTCCAATTCTGGGCTCCTCAGGACAGGAGAGACATGGAGCTCCTGGAGCAGGTCCAGGAGAGGGTGACAAAGGTGATTCAGGGACTGGAGCAAATCACTGAATGTGATTAAGGGAGCAGGAAAGGCTGAGGGAGCTGGGGCTGTTCAGCCTCCAGAGGAGACACTGAGAGGGGACCTCCCCCAGGTCTGTAGGGGCTGCAGGGAGGGGGCAGAGGATGGACCAGGCTCTGCTCGGGGGGGCCCAGCAATGGCACAAGAGGAACGGGCAGGAACTGATGCCCAGGAACATGAGGAAGAACTTCTCTGCTGGCAGTGACCCAGCACTGAACAGATCGTCCAAAGAGGGTGTGGAGTGTCCTCACTGGGGATATTCCAAACCCATCTGGACACAATCCTGTGCCATGTGCTCTGGAATGACTCTGCTTGAGCAGGGAGGTTGGGACAAATGACCCACTGTGGTCCCTTCCAGCCTCATTCACCCTGTGATTAGGTGAAAGAAAGCAAAAATAAACCTCTTCTTCTCTTTCCTCTCCCCAACCTGCTTATCAAGGTAGGAATCCTGATTTTGTTATGCTGCTTCCAATCAGTGTGCCAAAAAAGCCCAAGAGGCAGATTTCCAAAGGAATCTGTACAATCCAGTCAGTTCTGCAATGAAAGATTGATTAAAACAGTGGGCATGGAAGATCATCCAAACATGCTTATTGCTCAGCTGCTTTAAAACCTCTGACACAACGATGCACCATAATGGCCCAACACTATTTGTTTAATTCCTTTGCCTTGGGTCCCTGATGGGCCCACACTCATTTTGCTGGAAGCTGCTCCCTTAGTTCATGTGCCCTACGTAGCACATGCAGCAGCTACTTCTCTGCAGCAATCCAGCTCAGAGTTTTTCTGGATTTTATGACAGCACCGCTTCAGATTAACTGCTCTCTATTTTTCTATGAGCCAGTTAATCACTATACTGCTTGTTCCATTACTGGATAATCAAAAAATTAACAGCAGTCACCCCATAATGGCAGTTCTGTGGCATTACATTAGTCAACTTCCTCTGTCCCAAGCTGCTCTTACACAAATTACTCCTTTTTTAATAATTTAATCTATTTTTTTATACTCTGAAATATCTCTCACATTTTGATCCTGACCTATAATGATTAGTTCAGGTAAATTATTTTCATAGCTATTCACATTTAAAAAAAAGCCTTCTCATATCTGAAGCGGTTTCTTCTACCCAGACAATTTCATTCTCATTAAAACTTTGTGTTGGGCACCAAGGTGCTTCTTTTGGTAATTGATTTTTTGGTAATTAAGCTTATTTGCTCTCCTCAAAATTATCTCAAGCACTCTTACACCAGAAATATGGAAGTTACCTTTGTAAAGCTTCTTCTGCTTTACACAGTTAATTCAGCAATGACACATTTCTGGTAGCAAGCAAGAGACTTGACATCACTATTTCTAAAATGTTTCATCTAATTATATGGCAGGGCCCAATTAGAACAATACCATGACCTTGTGTATAAAGCAAGTAGATGCTCACAGACCTACAACTGAATTCAAACAGAATTTAAAGAAGCCATCCTCATGTCTTTGTAGCAGGCACCAAATAAAGTTTTATGTTATGCTAATGAGAAGGTCACAGATCATTTTGGTGGGTTTTTTTGTAGCCACCACCCACCCAAGCAGATCCTTCATTGGTGGCTCCAGACTTTTTCACAGCACCTCATGAACAAAAGTCATGGTTGACTTTCCCACCATCAGGAAAGCAACCAAAATCCAGCAGTCCCATAGGTGATTTGTTAATGCTAAATCACAGAATCATAGAATGGTTTGGGTTGGAAGGGATATGAAAGATCATCTCATTCCAACCCCCTGCCATGGGCAGGGACACCTTCCACTAGCCCAGGTTGCTCCAAGCCCCCTCCAACCTGGCCTTGGACACTTCCAGGGATCCAGGGGCAGCCACAGCTTCTCTGGGCAACCTGGGCCAGGGCCTCCCCACCCTCATAGGGAAGAATTTTTTCCATATATGTGACCTAAACCACCCTAAACTGAAGCAAATATGCTTTAATTCTTGTCTAATGTGCTTGCTTTACTACTCAGATTTTCTTATTAAAGCTGCAGAGTAGATGAAAGTATTTACAATTGTTCAGAAAGGTGAAGCTGAATTAAAGAAAGAAGACTCCAGTGCAGAAAGGCACTTTAGCAGGTACTTAGGTGTCTGCAGTGGCTACAGCTGCTTCCCTATGTCCTGAACAGAAGCATTTCTTTTTTTTTTCTACTTAAAGCCTCTGAGAATTCTGTGTAGACAGAGAACACAGCCCCTGCTTTATACCTGACAGCCATTTTCAAATTGCATTTAATGATGTGACAAGTGGTGTGCCATATCTGTGAGAACGGTTTTAAAAGGTTTGCTTAGTAATCCCATTATCTTGATTAGGGTGCTATGATAAGCATCTTGAAAAAAAAATCTTGTTTGCTTCTGGCTTTTCCTTTGTAGTTTCACTGCAGTCACTTATTCTGAATTGAATTGCAATGCATCATCCTTCTGCCACAGCCTCCTGCTTTATTCTGGTAATTTTGGATGTTATTGTCCCCTTGCCATGCCCAGATGTGTATTTGCAGATTTCACTGCCTTGTTGGATATTTTTTCCCTCAGGTCGTTGTTGCATAAGGACAGATTCACCGCAGGAATGAAATGGACACATTCCAGCTCTTCAAGTCTTAAAAAAAACAAGTCCATGGCCACGTGGAAAAATATAACAAAATTAAGAGCTACACTGGTAATATTATTCTCTAAGGACAGGTTTGATCCTTCCTTCTGAAATCCCCTTGGTAAGGAGCAGTCTGTTTTTCTGTTGTAACCAGGTAATGCACAGCCACATATCATTGTGTACCACACCTCTGAGAAATCATGGAACACACGGGACCTTGAGGCCTTACCAGGCTGTCTCTGAAGGATCCTGACAGGAGCAAATACATGCAGACTGCACTACTCACAGTGACAGAAAGAAAAAAACCAGAGTTTTAGCACAGAAGTTATTTCAGCAGCGTGGTCAGCAGTGCCTCCATAAGAACCCTGTGGCCTGCTGAGGGCACCAGGGATGGGAGAACCACCCTAAAAATGGACAGGCACACACCTGTGAGCACAACTGCCCCTGCTCATGGCAGGGGTCTCATTCTAAGGAAAGGGGGAAAAACTGGCACACTGTTTCCAAATTACTGGCAAAATATCCCTCATCTGCATGCCTGGGAAGATCCATGGAACAGATCCTACTGGAAGCTCTGCTAAGGCACATGGAGGACAGGGAAGTGATTTGAGACAGCCAGTATGGATCCACCAACAGCCAGTCCTGCCTGAGCATCCCAGTGGCCTTCTATGATGGAGGGATTATATTAGTGGACAAGGGAAGGGCTATGGATGTCATTTATCTGGACTTCTGTACAGCCTCTGACATGGTCCCTCACAGTAACCTTCTCTCTAAATTGCAGAGAGATGGATTTGGTGAATGGACTTGTTAGAAGGGTAAGAAAGATTAAATAATAGGGAAAAATTCTTCCTTGTGAGGGTGGTGATGCACTGGAACAAGTCACCCAGAGAAGTTGTGGCTGCCCCATCCCTGGAAGTGTTTAAGGCCAGCCTAGATGGGGCTGTGAACAACCTGGAATAGTGGAAGGTGTCCCTGCAGGGGGGTTGGAACTAGATGATCTTTCAGGTCCCTTCCAACTCAGGACATCCCATGACTCTATGATTCCCAGATCCTATTTCACAATTGCAAATGAAATCCGTAATCCTATCCTTGAATTTTGGGTATCAACACTAGTTCCAGAAGGCTGGACCTGTACCAATGACTGGCACTAGTGAACTGGTGCCATGACCAGGGTGGGGAGTGGAGCGAGGACAAAAATATCAACTTACATCCACTGATGGAAGTGCATCCACCAGTTGCACAAGGAGCATCCAAGTCCCACTCCTGGCCCCACAGAGGACACCCCCAAGAATCCCACCATGTTCCTGAGAGTGTTGCCCAGGCACCTTTGAAAGACAGGATATAACTCCTCCAAAATAGGAATTATGAATGAGGACCCTGAGCAGGCATTCCAAGGTCTTTTGGGACCACGAGGTATGAAAGGCAGTCCTTAGTAGGAGAAATGACAAGGAAAAGAGGGGGGAGTTGGGGGAGGCAGAGGAGAGAAATCACCACAGGGAACACTCTAGAAACTCTCAGGCTCCCCTACATGTCTGTGATTAGACACCACAGATGAGGTAAATCTGCATCAAATACAGAAAGCTAACTTTTGACATCTTCTTAATTACCTAGATGGCTAGTTGTGTGATTTTGTAGTTTTTGAGGCATTAAAATGTGGAGAAGGTACACGGAAATGCCAACACAACTCTCTGGGAATAATCAGCATCAACAGAGATTCAATCAAGGACAGTTTTTTTCTGGTGTTCTCCTGCTGAGAGCAGTGAACACCCAAACTCTATGAACCTGAGATCCAGGTGGGTCCTCTCCAGTGCCAAGGTCATCTGGGAAATCTGTTCCCTGGGATTTAGTTTTCAAGGGAGGACCAGTACATACTTTACAATATTAGTTACTTTTTTTTGAATCTGAGTTTAGTGAAAGTGGAAACCCTCAAAAGAAAAGAAAAAATTAGAAATCACCTACAGATCTACTGACACCAGAGCAGTATGCCCTGAAAACCTCACTCATTCTAACGTGGAACCGTCACCACACAGCCTCAGAGAGCTCAGAAAAGATGATATTTCTAAGTTACACACAACTTCCCATGAGTGGTTTACATTAAAACCAAGTCAGCAGCTGAGACAAGGATGACCTTTCGACTACAACCACGGCTCCCCTCACAAGTAATTTCTCTGGAGCTACATTTCCCTGCTTTATCTTAGCAGATGATACTATTGCTGCTGCCAGTGCTGCTCTAAAATTCCTTTTATCTATTTTTGAGCTGTTATGTGCCTAATAATTATAATGTAAATGTGCTTTCATAGCTACTGGGCAAGTCTTGTTTTTTCTCTCTTCATAATAAATTACTCATATTAAATTACAAACAGCAGCCTGAGGCTACAGATTTGATACCCAGAGGCGATTAAAAACTTTCAACCTCGTGTCTGACAACTGGGGAGTTAAACAAACATCCTCACATATGTTACAGCTACAATAAAAGTGATAATTATCTTTGTATTATAAAGGATGTTAACTACCCAGCAAATTTATTTTTCTTAAAGTTTTATGAGGACGCTGAGCTGCATTTTATAGCTTTTATTATTGTTTTCAGTGCTGTATGATTTGCAACACCATCTCACAAGCCTGAAATGAATGATTTCTTTTAGGTTTTTGTTTTTTAAGGAATATTCATTGCCTCTAAATTCCTCACTTCCTCAGTCTTCAGCAGTGCTAAAGGACTGTGATAGGTGTTTTCAAGGCTTTTTTTTTTTAGTGGATGATCTCATAGACTTCTAATATAATTTTTATTTTTTTTTTTTTTTTTACTGATTTATTTAAACCACTGCAAGGAACATGGAGTTGTATACAAGTTTAAATCAGTTTTTTGTTTTTTTTTTTCATTCCCAAGTGATCAAGAATCACTTCAAGTTGGAACAAAAATAAACACATTTCAAGTCGGTTTGAACATTGGACAAGCAAACGGGCATAAAAATGCTTGATATTAAAATAAATGCAACTTTCTTGGGCAAACAAAACTATAGCCTATGAATAGATTAACCCTGACAAATTAAGCAGGTGCAGCAAAGCTGAAGAGCCTGTGATGTAGCTCCTGAAAGCAAGAAAGGCCTCCTCTGATGGAGATAAGACAGTTGTTTCATGCTTCCAAGGACTCTTAAAGAGCTGTTTGATTTGGAACATACTGAGATGATTAAAAAGCACCTACCAGCCCTCTTTATTCTTATTTTCATGGGAATATATAAATATAATGCCACAACATAATGTTCAATAGAAACCCAGATTAAAGTGATGGTGGTTCTGTGGAACGCCAGGCAAAATATTTTGTCTTTATTTATCAATTCCCCAAGGTGTTTGAAATGCTTTTTATTAAAAAATAGCATCTGTGAGGTATATTTTGATCTTGCATTGGATATTTGCACTGCCCTACTGGACATTTAGACTGTAAATATTGGATATTTACATTGCAAGCACAAAAATAGACCCTGAATATTGGAAAATGTGGAATTTCTTTTCTCCTCTGGAATAAAAGCTGTTCTTTCACCCAAAACTGCAGAGGGATCTGAAAATTTCAGAGAAAAAAATATCTCTCCTCTGCGACTTAATTTTCATCTCAACTGCTGGGAGGAAGGAAGGGGAGGGAAAAAAAAAGACAGAACAACATGGGAGAGAATGATGGTTTGGATAGACAATAAAAATAAAGATTTTTACACAAATAGTGCTTATTGTAAGAAAGTGGATTAGCTAAATATAGTGGAGATTATATATCTGCATAATGTTCACACAGTCCTGTCTTTCTTCCTGATATTCAGCAGATACCTGGGTGTTCTCTTCCAGGTAAAACATCACAAAGAGTTCAACAAAACCTAAAATGTCATATATGCCAAGTGGAAAAGAAACAATATTTGGAAGCACAATATGTATGGTGAAAATAAGTTGCTGTGAGCTCATCTGGCAGAAAAACCTTATTTTTCCCTGTTGTTCTGCAGGGGGAGAATGAACCTCCAGCATTTAAAATATGAGCTATTCTCATGAAATAAAGCATTCTTAAAATGAGGATAAAGCAGTTTCAATCTGTTAGACCAGGAGAGAGAAATAAAAATGCTTGTGGTCAGAAGGAAAAGGGGGTATTTTTTTTTCCCCCTTAATATTTCCCTAATAGATTATTCTAAACACGTTAAGCTCCTTTCAAGAAATCTAGGTGAGTCTAGAAAGATTATGCAAATAATTATTTCACTCCTGTTCTTTTTCTGGTAAAAGATCTCCACCATTTCTAACAGAGCAGAGTCCCAGCAGCCCATATCTCTACCACACAGCTGGCAAGCATATCTAAAGGATTATGCATAATATGCATGTGAGCCCATGAAGCAAAAGCATTTATTCAGAACTGAAAAGAAGTAGGAAAGCTTCAGTTCTCGAGCCACGGAGAAAAAATGGGCTTAAATACAATTTTTATTTTTCTTCCATCTTTTTCCTCAAATCCCAGCCTCTTGCTACCTGCACCTCCGTTCTCATGGCAAGGTTTAAAGCACCACCAAAAACACCCTGGTCCCTGCCAAATCAATACATACTTGAAAAGGTGGGGGGTTTTTTCTGTTTTCTGGATGCTTTTTTAAAAAAAAAATACAAAAAACCCCCCTAGATGGATGTACAGAATCTTTTTGTCATTGACATTTGTGAGAGTTACAGGCTCCCATCAAGACAAGGCTGCTGTGGATACCGGCAGCTGGGAATGCAAGAGATTAATTCATTCTCCTCAAACTCTGTGCAAATGCTCTTCTAAACCCAGAAGCCACATCTAAAGCACACACACACACACAAAAAAAATAGTGCTGCTGGTTTTTCCATATCTTATCCCATGCAATTAATACTTTGCATCATTCATCACTATGTTCAAAATAATATTCCCACAGCTTGGAAAATCTCTTCAATATAGTGCCCAACCTTCAACTTTTATGATGTGTAGTTTTGCTTAAGTATTTTGTTCCACTGCCAGAAGTCCTCAATGAATGTGAGTGTGGGTGGGTATGTCCCCCCCTATAAACTCCTCTTTGGAAACAGCTCCTTTCAAAAGTTCAGGATTCTGCAAGGAATCCTATTAAGAAATGGCAGCTGGCTGGCTTTTTGTCATATTTTATACTGGTTGGATTCCCCACGGGGTTTAGCTCACACCTTGTGCACCAGCAATAACAGTGGCTAGAGAAAAATGAGGTTTTAAATCACGGGCAAATTCAAACAGAATGTTTTAAACTAAATGGTTTGCATGCTGATAATCAGGTCAAGACAACATGAAGCCTACACACCTACTCAGAAGTGGTTTTACCATCCGCAGTGAAGTCCATGTTGTCACAACTGGAACACCACTGGTGTCCAAGAGGGCTTGGGAGATCCTAACCACTTTGTAGCTCTGGGCAATCCCCTCAGAGGCACGTCTGGTTGGACAGAGCGCTGAGCTTTTGAGATTTCCCCACCTAAACAATACTAAGTTCACATTGGGAAATGAATGTTAGTGTTACACTTCTGCATCAGATTTTTCTGCTGTCTTATTTCATAATTTTCAGCTGTGGCCTCATCCTGCTTCCCAATACAAGTGGTTAAAAGACAGCAAGTGGTTAAAAGGCTTTGCTACAAGAGCCCAGCACACCAGTTTTCAATCTTTGCCCATTTGTGAGTCCCTAAATGTCACCCAGTAAAAGTGTGGATCCCATGCTGTGGGTTTCAGTCTACTGGCTACTAAATCTGCCTTGTCCTGCTCAGATCCCCCTGATGTGTGATCCCAGGAACTCCAAGGTTGACAGCTTTGTTGTTCAGCTTTCTGAGTCTTACTCAGTCTTTTTCCTCTTTTCATTCTCTATTTTCCACCACTATTTTTAAGAATCAAAATCACGTGCAACAACAGTGTCTCCAGGCTTTTGAAAATTAACAAACTGGGTCTGTTCTCAGTCTTTCACCTCTCACACTGAACTTCCCAAAACAAGTGAGCCAATCCCCATGGGGTCATCTGGTGGATGAGAGGCTGGATATGTGTCCCAGCACAGGAAGGACATGGAGCTGTTGGAGTGAGTCCAGAGGAGGTACCAAGATGATCAGAGGGAATGGACACATCTCCTGTGAGGAAAGGCTGAGAGAACCATGGTTGTTCAGCCTGGAAAAGAGAAAGCTTTGAGATGACCCAATTCTGACCTTCCAGGACCTGAAGGAGCCGACAGGAGAGATGGAGAGGCACTATTTCCAAGGGCCTGGAGGGATAGGACAAGGGGGAATGGCTTTTACCTGACAGAGTGCAGGGTTAGATTGGATATTAGGAAGAAATTCTTCCTGTGAGAGTGGTGAGGCCCTGGCACAGGTTGCCCAGAGAATCTGTAAGTGTCCAAGGCCAGGCTGGACGGGGCTTGGAGCAACCTGGGTTAGTGAAAGGTGTCCCTGCCCATGGCAGGGGGTTGGAATGAGATGATCTTTCAGATCCCTTCCAACCCAGGCCATGCTATGATTCCATGACGACTCCAAAGCCCCTGTGAAGGGATGGATTCTGACACCTGACAGAGACCGAAGTGGCACATGAGGTGTGCAACAACATCTCTGTCACCTCAGCCCCAGCCTGGCTCTAAGAGAGTCAGCCTAAGGAGAACAGATAAAGGTGGCTTAGCTATCTCCATGCTAAAGAGCAGGCTGAGGCACAGACATGCCCTCATGTGACCTACTTTGAGATAATCAGATAAAGGAAAAGAAGCCCAAAGTGAAGCAAGCATTACTGACTCGTGGCTATCCTAACCTTTGCTTCCTCACAGGAATTACTTCCCTCGACCTACCATCCACTTCAGAGCATTCATTAACCTTCTTGAAATTAGAAATTATAATGTAGGCTTGCAAAAATAAGGGAGGGGGGGGAAAAAAAAGAGAGAGATATGATAATTCTACAGAGACACAAACCTCCAGCTGATAGAACCAGACCTTGATTCTGTCAGCCAAGGGTCTGACCTGTGAGGCCAAAACTGAAAAGCTGCTCTTACCAGAGGGGTTAATTCAGACAACTCTTTTAAAATGCAAATTTTCTGCTTTTTTTGCTTTTCTTGATTTCAAGCACAGCAAAGCAGGGCTGTAATTAGAGAATGGGTAGTCGGCACTGTTCACCAGTTGTGCGTAAGCTTTAAACTAATAACTCAGCAATTAGAAGAAAAATGAGCAGTAATTACACACATTTTACTCACTGCTAGACAGATGGAACATTTTCTGCTTGTTATTGGCAAACTGTCACTGCGTTTATTTCATTTTTAGTGTTTACTGTTTGTTGTAGTTTGATTAGGAATAATTACAGGCTAGGAAAAATATGAAAGAAATGAACAGCCTTTTCATTTTCACATCTTTAAAGCCATACAACCATTTCTTCCCCCATTTTCTCCAAGATGAACATACTCTTTCTTTTAAAACTCACTTGAAATCAGGCTGCACCTTATGGAGCATGGTGAGAAAGTGGAGTAAAACAGAGCAGGAAAGACAACCCTCTCCAGAAGGGCTGAGTCAAACACTGACAGGGTCACAGTCAGCTTCCCTGGTGGGCACTGCTCCATATTGCTGAGCTATTGCATTAATTGGTTTATATTTATTGGTTTATATTTATTGCAGCTACAAGGCTTTAGTTAAAAGAGGCTTTTGAGTGGGAGCACAGCCTGCAGGGCAGGAGCTGCAGAGAACTCAGTGCTGTTACCCCAGGTGAGCAGGTATGGAAGTGCAAGAGGCTGGAAGAAAGATCCTCTTTATTCCACATTACTGGAGCTTCCCTGTCCCCTCCTACCTAATTCTGGATTTCTGAGCCTTTTTGCTGCACAAACTGTGCCTTGCTCCCAATCTTTGGGAATAGTACAGGGTAAGGGAGTAGGTGGGTTTCACCTGTGGATAGACTGAGGTGCAGAGAAAAGTATCAAGAGTATAAACCAGGCACTTGGAGAGATTTGTAAGTATCAGTACTTTAAGATTATGACTTCCTATTTTAATTCTATCCCTGACAAGATTTTCTAAAACCTCAACTGAAATACATACAGAAAAACAGCCCCTGCCTGCCCTCCACCAGACTGCAGAATATCACTAATGATGATGGTTTTTATAGAGCAGTGGATAGGGAAAAAAGCAATATAAATGTTCATATCAATATATCCTTCTGACATTACAGAGTGAACACATCTTGTAACAAGGTGTGAGAGGATGTGAGGTACATCAAGCCTGCTTTGCCTCAGGAATCCATTTGGTGATTTGTAAGGTCTTAAGGTCAAGGTCCAAACAACCACTTACATGAAGGCATCCTCTCTTTTGCTTCAAATATTTACAGCACAATTTTCTTTATCAACCTTCTGACCACCCTTTTCTCCTTTAAAACGTAGTTCTTTAAAAATAAAGGGTCAAAGAAACAAACCTGAAGAGAAAGGCTGACTAATGTCCCTGCAAATACCATGGGACTTGAACATTGCATCACTGATAAATTGATTTAAATTCAGTGGTATTCACACATAACCCTACACCACTTGAAAGAATTAAGATGCTAATGAAGTCCCATTATGAAATGTGGCTGCTAACTTTGCATGAAGCACCAGTGCATAACCTCCCACTTACCTCAGACCTGCAATGTCTTGGAAAAGTTTCCTGGAGTTATGGTTACATCTTTAAAGCAACAAAATTTCATCATGACCAGTAAATCCTGTATTAGCCAGGTGTCATGGACAACCTCATAGTTGGAAATGTTTTCCTACTGCCAGGCCTCTTGTGTGCTACAAAGCTGCCAGGAATTGCATCCACCTCTCCTTTCACAATTTACAGCCAATGTTTTTTTCAGCAACAGGAAATGTGTTCCCTGTGAAGCCACAGGAATACACTGAACATGAATGAACCCTACAGAACACACCATCACATGAAGCAGCATTTGCAAAGCCTTAAACATAGAGCAACCCTAAGGTCGGTTTCCTTCCCCAGAAAAATAAGATCAGCTTTGAATTCACATTATTTTAAGCAATTTCTGAGTACCCTTTAGTTATATCTTCAAGTTTTTCTCCAGAGTAATGAGCAGTGGATACTTCTTCTACACTGCCAGCTGGAAGACCAAATAGAGACTCCACAAACCCTAGAGATAGAGATGATGAGGGGAAAAACCCCATCATAGCAATATTTTTACTATCACTACAGCAGTGAGGCAGAGCCATAGTTTGCTGTAGCAGGAGAAAAGCAAGGAAATAGTAATGGCAAGAAATGGCAAGCATGAAAAATGGCTCTGAAAGAGAAAAGACTGCAATAACAGAGAACTTCAAATGAGGTAGTAAAATATTAGGTGCAAGGCACTGGTGCTTTTGTGCATTAGGCAATTCCTACATAGGAGGCTGTTGTGGAAATTTCAAAAAGAAAAAGTAAAGGAAAAGAAGAGTTCCATTACTCATGGAATCATAGAATGGCCAGGGTTGGAAAGGACCTTAAAGATCACCCAGTTTCACCCCCCTGCCATGGGCAGGGACACTTTCCACTACCCCAGGTTGCTCAGAGCTCCATCCAGCCTGGCCTTGGACACTTCCAGGGATCCAGGGGCAGCCACAGCTTCTCTGGGCAACCTGTGCCAGGACCTCACCACCCTCACAGTGAGGAATTCTTTTCTAATATGTAATCTAACCCTACTCTCTGCCAGTGTGAAGCCATTCCCCCTTGTCCTGTCACTCCAGGCCCTTGGAAATAGTCTCTCTCCATATTTTTTGTAGCTCCTTCAGGTCCTGCAAGGTCGCAATCAGGTCCCCCCAAAGCTTCTCTTCTCCAGGCTGAACAATCCCAGCTCTCCCAGCCTTTCCTCCCAGCAGAGCTGCTCCAGCCCTGGGATCCTCTTTCTGCCTCCTCTGGACTCTCTCCAGCAGCTCCATGTCCTTGCTGTGCTGTTCCCCAGGGCTGGAGGCAGCTCTGCAGGTGAGGTCTCACCTGAGGGGGCAGAGGGGCAGAATCCCCCCCTTCCCTGCTCCCCACATTTCTTGGGATGCAGCCCAAGAGGTTTCTGGGCCGTGAGTGCACATGGCTGGGGCATGTCCAGCCTTCAGCAAGGTTGTATTTATTCAGCTTTATGATGGAACTGGAAACCAGCTGTTTCTGTGATTTCTGAAGTTGGAACCAGTGTGATCCAACAGAGCTGATACACTACACCAAGTCAAGCTTCTTCCCACCAAAAAGGTGTCCTTGCAATGTTATTCGCTCCCTGAACACTTGGGAGCACCCTTCTGCCAAGCACAAGGGATAACACCAAGGTCAGGGCACTCTGTTTTTGTATCCTAAATTCATAATAACTGCAGTTGATATTTCACTTTAGCTGTGCTCTAAAAGGGATAAATTAAAACCACCAGCAGTTACATATTTCTCATTTTCAATAAAATTTGGAAAGCAGCATTTTCCTCATGGTAACAGAAGAAAGAAAGAGAATTTCTGTCTAGTTTGTAAAGCTGTGCTCTTAATGATATTTAATTACTCATGCTTAATTACACCTGGCACTCTCCATCTTTGGCTCCTAAGGATTTTCCTAGTTACATGATTAATGTGCATATAAGTGTGGAAAATCTCAAAGCTAGGGCTTGGAGAGTTGCTTAACCTTGGTAATAAGATATGGCAACTCAAATATCTGCACATCTGTACCTGGGCTTCACTTCTTTGTTGCACTTCATCAGTACAATGATAACACAGACACGTTACACAGAGGGGAAAAGAGCTCTAATGACTTTCATGTCCTGTGGCATTTGCTTCAAGCAAATTTTTTCCCCCTAATTAAGGTTTTGCACCAGGACTCCAAGCAGAAGCAGATATTTTGGACACTGTTAATTGGATCTACACAGGGATATTTAAAAAAAAGGAGACTTTTTCTAAATGTGCTGTAATTGAGTGCTGTAAATATCATTCAATAAAACTGAAGTAATTATGACAAACTTCTTGTTGCCTGGCAGACCCCTCATCTATTTTTTTCAGATCACAGCTCTCAAATTTCTAGTCTGCTCCAATATGTAGCAGTTTTATAAGTGGAGATTCTCAGAGCATCAGAATTGTGTTCCATCAGGGTCTCCACAGGAGCCTGAATTATTAATTACATGTTATATAACATTTGAATAGCATTCCTGCATGGCTTTCAGAGCAATTTTTAGAATATCCCACTTATGTCCTGGAGGATAAACTTGAATATTAGAAGTCCATAAGGAGTGACCTGTTTTGACCAGAGGTTTTTTTTGTTTTAAAGATGGTACAAGCAGGATGGAAAAGTTTGGATATAGATATAGATACAGATATAGATATAGATATATGGTAAAGGCAACAATAAGACAGTCTTAGTAAAAGATTTTGCAACAATATCACTAGTCATGCACCAGGAAGTTCAAATTATATTCTAGAGTACAGATTTTCTTTGAGTTTCTTTGAGATCTGTGATTCTCTATTCTTACATCTGGGTTGCAGGAGCTAAAATGGAATTTACATTCCAGTGTTGCAATTTAACAAATAACACACTATGTTTTTATAGAGATAATTTTACATATGTTTTGAAAGTAAAAGGTACCTGAAACTACTTTGTTCTACTTCCATTCCAGCTGCACCTGTAGCAGCAGTCACAGAATCCCCATGGCTAGAAAACAAATAAATACATAAGCAGACCCAACCCAGCTGGCTTTATCTGTCTGATAAATAAACCACCTGAGAAATAAACAGCCACTGCCTCTTTCCTTCACAAGAATTTCAAAAATGTATGATGTGTTTCTGCTTCAAAAAGCAAAAAAAACCCCTCACTTTCACTCCCATTACAGAAGTCACAGTTTGTAGCTGCACAATGACAAGTCAAAAAACCTTTGAGAAGCCAAAATTATTCCCTGGCAAATACAATCATGGAATCATTAAGGTTGGAAAAGACCTCCAAGAGCATCAAGTCCACCCTGTGCCTGATCCCCACCTTGTCCCCCAGCCCAGAGCACTGAGTGCCACATCCAGGCCTTCCTTGGACACCTCCAGGGATGGGCACTCCAAACCTCCCTGGGCAGCCCCTGCCAAGGCCTGACCACCCTTGCCAGGAAGAAATTCTTCCTAACCCAAACTATGAAAATACGACTGCTTATCTTAAATTCAAATATGTGGGAAAGTGCTTTAAGTAACAGGAAAATTTTAAGGAATAAAAGTTTTTTAAGGAGAAAAGCAGGACCAGACAAAACAGGAGCTCATCAATACAGTAACATTTAGAAAGCAGGTTCACTTCAGCAGAAGCACAGCACAATTGAATTTCCCTTTACTCTTCTAAGCAGAACTCACAGTGGGCTCAGAGCAAGTATTTATTGCTGACTGTGCTAGAACACCAACTTCTTTGCTGAGCAAACTAAACAAATTGTTGCTCCAATATTAAAACACATATTCCCTTTCCCAGCTCTGACTCAGCTTCGACTGAAATAATTTCTCCAGTTATTAAAGAGCCCGATGACCAATGTAATTTCACTGCCAACTTCTTTCAAATATTGATCCAAGGTAACACCATTAATGCTTTGTTTTATTAATGTGCTTTGTCAACTTTATTAAGCACTATCCACAAAGACTCTGCCCTAAGGGTATTTATTCAGGTCTTCCTCTTAAAATTAAAATGAAGTGGGCGAGAGGAAAAGCATCCCACAGTTACTTGTGCGTTCAGTAAATGAAGGGGATTATTAAAAACTTTTGGTAGGTGCAGTAGCTCAGCTCTTCCTCAATGATTTTCCTGGGTGCCAGGATGCCTCTGGTTGGTGGGATTTGCTGAGCTTCATTCTATTTACATGACTTGGGGATACTTGGGGGGTGAAAAATTGTGTTCTGGCAGCCCAGAAATTCAGTTTTATACTGAGCTACATCAAAAGCAGTGTGGGAATCAGATCCAGGGAGGTGATTTTTCTCTACTCCGCTCTCTTTAGACCCCACCTGGAGTTCTGCACCCGCATCAGGGGGGTCCAGTACAATAATGGCATGAACCTGCAGGACTGGATCCAGAGGAAGGCCATGAAAATGGTCAGATCACTGGAGCACCTCTCCTGTGAGAAAGGCTGAGACAGTTTGAGTTGTTCAGCCTGGAGAAGAGAAGGCTCCAGGGAACCCTTATTATTTATAAGCTTACAAGGTACAGGAGGCTAATAAGAAAGATGGAGACTTTTTCCCAGGACCTGTAGTGAACAAGGAGAAATGATTTTAAACTGATAGAGAGTAGATCTAGATTGGAGCTAAGAAAGAATTGTTGTACTATAAGGGTGGAGAGGCCCTGGCACAGGTTGCCCAGAGAAGCTGTGGCTGCCCCATCCCTGGAAGTGTCCAAGGTCAGGTTGGATGAGGCTTGGAGCTACCTGGGAGAGTGGAAGGTGTCCCTGCCCATGGCAGGGGGTTGGACTTTAAAGGTCTCTTCCAACCCAAACCAATATTAAACTACCATCAAAATAAAAGAGCTGAAATCCTTTTAGAAGAAATTCAAAATCTCCTTGGAGATCTGGATAATGCTGTGGTGTGACTTGCTGGTTCAGGAGACTGTCATTCTTTTGCATTTTTTTCCTCCCACATTATGCCCTGAGGGATTAAAGGAGGATCTTTCAGAACCTGTACATAATTGCCAGTGCTACAACAAGCCCTTCAGTTTTGCTTTATAGACAAAATAGGGTCATTAGTGATAATCTTTCAAATTCTTCTCAAATACTTTCAAATTCTGTCGATCATCTCAAGTAACAGCTCTAACCCTGAACATTTCAACATGCAGTTTAGAAGCTGGTTTGTAAAGGGTTTTAACAGCTTTAGACTCAGACTGTGCTGCACGTGTGTCTGCAGCAGTTCTTGCACTGATACATCTAAACATATCTGTTGTATTCTAAAAGAGCAGTTAATATCAGGAACACAGTTAGCCAGAAGCTCAAGTGGAGTGAAGCCGAGGAAAAAAATAACCCCCCTAAAAATGAGTTTTACAGAGTTTGTGTTACTGTTGAGGGAGAGGGAAGATTAGCAAAGGAAAGCTGTCTTTTCAACTCCATTTTTTTTTAATATGAGAAGAGTCTCCAGCAGAACTGACAAATGTAAAACAAATTTTCTCCAAGTAAAACCACTTAATAGGCTTTCCTTCATAAAAAATTAATCTACTTGCTTCCCTTGCCTTTTTTTTAAATATTTTTTCCCCTTTTTGTCTTCCACTAAGAGGTTTGGGAATGGTGAGGAACAGAGAGGTGCTGAACAGTGACAAAAAACAGCAGTGAACATGCTTGCTTTTATGGCCTGCAAAAATTATGCACAGGTAAATTTTGAAACAGGTACAGGTTATACTAATATGTGTCACACAAAAAGAACAGGGAGCAGAAAACATTACTGAAGAAAGAAAAGATATAATTTTACCAGCAAGATGACTGGCTGAAGGTGAACATTAAACTGAACAGATGCTGCCTTGCCAAGTGACTCTTGTAATAGCTGCTCTAAACCAGACACCATAAAACAGCTAATACAAAGTTATTGATGTTCCTAATTGTACTGTGTCACACATTGCACCATTGTTCTGTCAGGTTCCTGCAGAAATTTCTGACAAATACAGTACTTAGACTTTTCAGCCAGCCAGAAGCATTTTAACATGCCATTTTCTGGGGGAAAAGAAATAAAAATTGTCAAAATCTAAGGTATTTGGAAAAACTTGCTTCATTATGAACTAGTCCACTGTCACACACAGGAGCATTTCATTCCCCTGACTGCTGTGAGAAAAGTAAAAGGAATAATTAGACACGGGGAAAAAATGTAGAACAGAGGCATTTTTCATTCCACTTATTAGTAGCCAGCACATTCCTGACAGGAACAGACAGAAATCCCAAAGAGAAATGAGCCACGTGGTGGTGGCCAACACCTTCAGAAACATCATCCTACTTGCACCTAAGAGATCCAGGCTGGCACCCAGCAGGGTTTGCAAAATACCTGGAGGGCAGTTAGTTGTGTCCCATTTATTTAACTCCCTACCTAAAGGTCGTAGAGAAGACCAGTGGAAAAGTCAGGAACTAAGCTCAGATCTTCTGATTTGATCTGAACCAGGTGATGACTCTGAAGATTTTTCCCTGAGATCAGCGTTTCACGCTCTTCACTGCCATGAAATATAGCTGAGTATTAAAGGTCACTTCATTTTGGGGGGGATTTTATAAGCAGAAGCGTTCTTAGATAAAGAAAAACAACCAGCTACTCCTGCCCTGGAGTACAAAAAGCAACCTGAGAAGTGAACTTTCCAGCGTGATTAAATAAAATGAGGTCCTTTGTCAAAGGTGCAGAGTCTCCTCCAGGAAGAGCCAAAGAAGGTTTCTGCTGATTCACTCTCTGCCTACCAGGACTGAATTATGATCCCTGCCTCAGAAAAGAGAAAGAAATTATCATCAGATGGTTTTTTTCATGGAGATTTTTCATGAAGATCTATATATATATTTGGCTTGTTTGCTCTTCAAGGTCAGAACAGAATAATCGTGGGTGAACATTTACTTCCCCTGGCAGGCACAAACAGAGTTTTAGCCACACTTTCTGTGCTGAAGAGTTGGAAGGCAAAGTCAGAGTCATGCTCAAATTAAGATTTGAAATCCCTGATTTCACAGTGTTCTTTCTTTAAATAGGGGTGCAGTAGAAAAGATCACAACCACAGCTTTGTTGCAAAACTCATCCATACAAGCACCTCACCACTGACTGACTGTCACAGGAGAACTTGGGGAGTGAGGAGATAAAGAGTAAAGATGCTACTCCATAGGTCATGTTGCTTGCAACTGATTTGGGGAAGGTTTCAATTGAGAAAAAAAAATGTGGCAACTAAATTTGATAGCACAGACCAGACCTAAAGCATATCAAGAAAGGGAGGTATCACACCTTTTTCATACCTTAACAGAAAAATGAAAGCAAGGTGGTATCCTTGAGTCAGCAAAGCCACACAATGTTATTCACATGGTATTTCTGAATGACTCACAGTGTTCTCTGTCAACCATATGGGAACTGGTATGCTAATGCCTTCCCTGGAAAATGTCTGGGTAAATACAAATATGTGCCTAAAGAAACACAGAGACAGCCAAGCTAAACAAAGTCCATTTTAAAGGGCAAAGTGTATTCCATATTTCATACAGGGCTGTGGATAAGTAGGAAGGTTGACATTAGATAAAGATGCAAAGCTGGGAAAGGATCCTCAGCTTCAAAGGCAATGAGTTCCTGGGAAATTGAACACAGAAACTGGATTATACAGCTGAGGACTCAGCTGAGAAGTCCCCAGAATTGGAAAATTGTCTTTCTTTTGATTATTGATATATGTGGCTGATTTAATAAAAAGAATCTGAATGATGCATAGAATTGGAGCCTCCTTGTACTCCCTATCTAGTACAGAATAAATCAGCTCTCAAATATATTTCATATGGAGAGAGTTGAGCAAGACAGACAAGGTTAACTGAAGGAAAAAAAAAAGGCTATCAGGTAAATAACACATCCTGACTGAACTGATGGCAGAAAATAGGAGTGTGGTGGATTTATGGGTGGATTTATGTAAGTATTTGTCAGCAAGAGTGAATCTGGTTGACTTCCCAGAACTACCACAGTACAAATAGGAGACCTCTTAAACTAGCCTGCTCCCATTAATATCCCATCAGGGACAACTGTTTGTGATACCATCATCCCAGGCATGCAAAAGGTAAAATAGAAAGGATGGAGTACCACACATGTAAATACAGGGGTATCCAAGCCATGTTCTCTGTGAGAACTTCCAAAATTTTAGCTGAGTAAACCCTGTCTGCAGCTTGCTGACATTTCTTCCTACAGTTTCCAAACCACACTCTTCACCCCATGCACCTTATCCCCTTCCCACTGCACACTCCAGAACAGTCAATTAAAGGCCCACTGAACCCCCACCATCACACATGAACTTCCATCTTAGACTTTATACTTATATTTGAACTATTTTACGAGAATATCTGCAGGTAATTCAGGGACAAGAGTTTACATTCAGTTCTAGAAGCAAATCTAAAGTTCACATCACTGCAGTGACCTCATGTATCTAATTGGTAATGCAGTGACAAAAACATTTGGCACAGTGAATACAAATCATTATTTCAAGCAAAGAATGAGGATGCACTTTGTTTAGAGCCTTCTTGAAATTTGTAAGATTTAATTATGCATTTCTACCACCGAGCAGTACAAAATGTTCTTTAAAGCACTTCAGAGGTTTGTTAGGGTTGTAACCAGATCACAGGAACTGTTCAAACTCCAAGTCAAATGTGCTGGGAATGTCTCAGACTCCTGGTGTGGTCAGGAAAGAACTGAAAGGAAAACTGCTTTTTGCTGCCTCATCAGAGGCACTGCAAAACATCTATAAAGGCTCTCTAGTCCTACCCAGATAGATTTCAAATAGACTGGAAAATTCCACAGGAACAAGGTCTGCTTTTGGGCCCTGAGGTATCCCCACCCAGCCTAAATCTTATTTTTAGAAAACCTAAGCTCCCTCCACTCTGTATGAAGCCTGCTTATCCAACTCTTCCATCCATTTTGATGGATGTATTTAGGTCTATGTGACTAAACTTTGCCCCTTTCTGTCCAAGGAAGAAGGAAAATAACATCATTTACGTACCTGAGGTGACACAAACTGTCACAGTCACACATCAAGCCTTGTAATAGAGCTCAGTGCACATTTGCATGCTGAGTGTAATAAATATCATGAAACCTGGAAAGTTCTGAACTCAAACTACAGCTTTGGCCTAAAAGGTTTGCAGGAAAAACAAAATCCCTCAAGATAATTCTGTCAAAACTATGGTGCTGCAATTTGTCACAATCATGCTTCGTTTTAGTTCCCTATTTTTTTTTTTCAGGTAAAATGTCTATTTTCTTTAAACTGGCACCCAAAATAAAAAGAAACCCAACTAAACAGCAGCAACAAACAATCAAACAAACAAACCCAATGAAAGAAAACAATAACAGCAGCATATGGAAAACACCTTCATTAAGCTACAGGTTCATAAGTTCAGCAGCTATGAAGACAACCTATTTCTATTTATTTAACTGCTATTCTGAACTGCAACCACAGCCACTGACTGTCCAAATCAGTCACATCAAACTCAGGCCACTACATGGTGCTCTCAGGCTGTTGCTCATCTGCAACCAAAAACCACTGCTGTTTTTTATTTGTTTTAATTACTTCTGCTTTCACTGTTTCCCAGGTTCATTTCTACTCACCCCCTTTATGTTCCAGTGATGCCACCAGTCCCTTCAGCTCCACAGCCCACTGATGACTCTGCATTTCCGTCTGTTTTCCAAAGTTTCTGGGCACTCCCTGGTGTGCATTGAGCACAAAGGGACTGTCACTTATTCTATCAGTCACTGGGCTGTCAAACAAGCTGGAGATGCATTATTTTTTTAATACCTCCCCAAGCTGACATGATTGGACTAAATTGCATTATTATGTAGTTCAGTGCAAAAAGATGGCCTGAACAATTCCTGCAGTTTCCTCCACATGCTTTTCAGAGGGCAGGGCAGTTTATTTTTGCAATATTACCACCATCAATTGCCTGTGTCTTTTTTTTTTTTTTTTTCCCAACATGATTGCTTTAGGAGAGCTAATTCTGATATTAAATATGGTCTTCCTGCCTGCCTGTCCTCAGGGTAAAGAGAAGTCAGGAATGAAGCATGGTATTACAATCAAGGCTGACACATGTACAGGGCATGACCTTCTCTGGGCTCTCAGATATTGTGACTTCCCAAGCCAAAGAGAGAGAGCAAAGCCAAAAGGCAAACATAAGAAGCACAGAAAATGTTTGATCACAACTCAGTGAAAGAACGTTTTCTTCCAAATATTTCTGAAAAGAACAAAATTATTATTTTCCAGAGAGAACAAATGAGCTGCAGGACAGGACAACACATGTACACTGTCACATTCTGTGGAGTTCATCCTGCTTTCCAACTTCCATGCAGAAATCACTGCCTGAAAAGGATATTTCAGAGGTTTGGCAGCACTTCTGAAATCCAGTTTACAATTTACCTTCGGAAAAGCAGAATGAGGGGAGGATTCTCAGCCCCACCCCTGCAGAACACTAGTGCACATCACAACAGGAACTATTTTTAATATAGCGTGACAGATTGGACCATCTCTTCTCTCTACAAAGCTTTCTTTACAGCTGACATGGATAATACATCAAAACCAGTCCTTGAGAAGTTGTTCAGTCTAGGACAGAAATAAGGTTATTATTTTGAAATTAATTTTTTTTGCACAATTTATGCATCTTTCCACGCTCGGACAATGAATAGACAAACGTTTACACACAGAATTAAACACCTCAACCCATGGAGAAAGGCAGAAAATCAGGAGCCATTGGGAAGGGTGGGGGGTATGCAATAAAAAGAAATATTCTCAGAAGCAAATATATTAACCCATGGGAGGGTGACATAAGTGTAATTATTTCCATGTTCAATGCGTGTTTCTATATTAAACTGACATATTTAAAGTTTTTAACAGCATTTTCCTGTTTAACGATAAAAATTCCCCTGGCGTCAGTACCCTGGACAGCAGCCACGCCAGAATTCTTTTTAATTCTCTTTTAAAGGGAGACTCGTTGCTCTGAGGAACAGGAATAATCATCTGTGTCAGCACAGCTCACGGATTTACCCCAGTGATCGAAGCTCATAATTTCTGGCTGTGCTACAGCACATCTTTCTGTAAGTCACTGCACTTTGACATAAACACTAATTGTTAAAGGATTGTTTTCATTGTGAAAACCTTGCATTTATTCCCACTGTCACTGTAACTAGCTCCGGTTTTATCACCACAGTCCTTCTAGCCACTGGCAATACTTACCAGCTGTGAACAAATAATTTCTGCCTTGATGAGCAGTAAGAAGCTGAAGAGTAAACTCCTCCAGTTCTCTCATTTTGGGACAGTTTTTTTCCAAAACTCAGATCATATTCCGGACTGCCTCAGGCATTTCACAATCCAGAATACAGAATTAAGCTGCACGTTTCACCAAAGCTAAAAGCAAAAATATTATCGTGTTTTCAATTCTACTTAATATTCACCTAATCCCATGGCAGTTTAATAATCTCAGCACACCAGTGCAGGGCAGCCTGCGTGCACACAACTCCAGAGCACATTCCAAGTGAGCCCCCATTCCAGCCTATGTGCTGGACACACATCCTTTGACCCCAACAGCACAGTCCTGTGCTCAGTTATGCTAAAGCAGCCCACCCATCAAACCAAGCCTATTTTATTGGGATATCTTTGTTCTATCTGATTTTGATCACCATTGGTATTCTTTCTTCCAAAAGTGATTAGTTCCATAGCTGGCAGCATGGATGCCCCAACCCTGGAAGTGTTCCTGGCCATGGATAAGGCCTTGGACAACCTGGTCTAGGAGGAGGTGTCCTTGCCTGTGGTAAAGGGGTTGGGACAAAATGATCTTTAAGGTCCCTTCCAACCTCTCATCATTCTATGGTGTAGAGGCCTGGGAGATGAGGGGCTACTGGGTATGTCTCAAACACTGATATCCAAACAGCCATCCAGGAGCCATCCAAGGAGTGTTGGTAAGAACACACTGTCACAAAGGACAGGATGTGGACAGAGAAAGGGCCATACCGAGGTAGGGCAGCACTTTTCTGGGACACACATCCTTGTTTTGGCTACTGGAGATAAGCACAACACAGTAAAGAGCAAGTGCAGGGATGAGGTCGAGAAGTTGGCATGGATTGTAGGGGGGGGTTCAAGACCACTCAAGACCCCTGAAGCCTCTGACACACTTCCAGAAAGGTCTGGAAGAACAGACTGTGTATGAGAACTAATTTGCATAGAAAGCAAGAAACTTCTCTCCAGGGTAGAGAAAACTTATCTATTAAAAGGTACCCCGTGAAACCCTGCTGTGTGTCCCAGGACCCTGGACATCCTATCAGTTGGATGAATACTGGAGCCAGCACTGGTGATCTATTTCTTTTCTCTTTTCTTTTCTTTTCTTTTCTTTTCTTTTCTTTTCTTTTCTTTTCTTTTCTTTTCTTTTCTTTTCTTTTCTTTTCTTTTCTTTTCTTTTCTTTTCTTCTCTTCTCTTCTCTTCTCTTCTCTTCTCTTCTCTTCTCTTCTCTTCTCTTCTCTTCTCTTCTCTTCTCTTCTCTTCTCTTCTCTTCTCTTCTCTTCTCTTCTCTTCTCTTCTCTTCTCTTCTCTTCTCTTCTCTTCTCTTCTCTTCTCTTCTCTTCTCTCCTTTTTCTTTTCTTTTTTTCTTTTTTCCTTAATTTCTCTCCTTCTCCCTTCTTTCTCTCCCTTTCTATCTTTCTCTCTCGTTCTGTCTTTCTTTTTCTTCCTTCCTTTCTTTCTTTCCTTTTCCTCTCTCTAATTTTCCTTTCTCTCTTCCCTTTCACCATACTCCTTTATTCAAAACCCACCACCACGTCTTTACACTATAAAATAAGGGATTAATCACACCAATTTCCATCCCAAGTATGTAATTTACTAATAAAACACTGTTTCTTCTGCAGACCCTCTGAGTTTTGTCATTCCTTTCGACCACAAGCATCCACAAACTTTGTGTGCTCCCCTCCCCTTGAGGGTGGCACATCACACATGGCAAATCCTCACTAGTTTCCATTCCTTGGGCTATCCTAACACACGGAGAAGGAAGCAGAGCCCAAATTCTGCCCTCTCTACTTGACCCTTAATGTTGAACCCAAAGGTGAAGGAATATTGTGGTACATATTAATTTCAGGTGTGGCCTGGGGGTGGTTTTTGTAATCTAGTTAATGAAGTTCTGTGTAGTTTTTGTATGCTGATAAATGTTTTTAATTACTTTCATGGCACTAAGTCGATTACTTAATGTTACAGTCCATTATCACATTACTCCTTTTCTAATGTTGAATTTAAAAAAAAATAAAGGGGAAAAAAAAAAGAGCAGGATCAGATTTTCTGACAAAATATACTTTTCATAAAACTGAAAATTATGTTGCCATCTTTCAGTGCTTTGGTTTGGGGGTTTTTTTGTTGTGGTTTTTTTTCTTCTGTCTTTTTTTTTTTTTTTTTTTATTCCCAGATCAGCCTGTCTGTGATTCAGAATGGAACTGGCAGTTGGCTAATACATTTTGAATTAGCATGAAATTAATGTTCTGTACTATATTTTGAGGGAATGAGTAAATCTGATTAGTACCAGACCTCCCTATCGTACCCTGCAATTGCACTTTGCTGAAAGCTACAACTGTATCTGGAGTATAAACGAGATGAAACTTATGGAAGTGATCAGCAAGTTATGCAGAACTACATATAATTATCTATTAACTAATTATAGCAGGTTTTGAGTCAGAAATATTATTGAAGGGGGAAAAAAAAGCAGGTCATCTCAAGCATTGGAATACTCCAGTTAATTTTGGAGGGCTGAAAGCACTTGCTGAAGGTCAAATTTTGAAGTCACAATGTCTGTCTGGAAAATAAATTTAAAAAAAAAATTATTTATAGCTATATATACACTTGGATTTATAGAAGGCAACTATGTTCCTTCACTTTTACATGATACATTTTGAGAGCAATTCTAAACCTCTTCCTTCTTCACTGCTACATCTTTAATGGAAATTTGGTAGAGAGAAAACTGATCTTTTCTTATGTCAACATGATACCAAAGCAGGATTTTGCTGGGGCCTTGGATCACTCCTGTTTAGAGGATAAATTTGTGCTCAACATATTCAAAAATTTCCCAAGACCTGAATGAAGGAATTCCATTCTCAGTAAAGCAAATAAAAACATTTGCTCACATAAGTAATTTGTTTATAAAAGCTTAAATGTCACTTTTAAGGTTTCAGCCAACTATAGGATGAGGAGCATTTTCCAAAGAGCCAAGTAATTGCAAAACTTTAATTTTCACATCAGAGCTTCTGATAAATCACTAATACATTGCAAGGAGAGTAAATCACAAAGGAAATAATTATAGAGGCAATGTAACAGGGCAAAAAAATAATTATAAACCTATATTTTATCATCAACAAGGGTCCAGCAAGACTTCTGCTGGAACTCAGATGTCTTCATTCAACCTTAAGCTTTCTGTCCAGTTTGATTGGATTTATTTCTACTCATTCTTCTGCTGCAGCCAATAAACAAATAACTACTCAGCCACATAGGAAACACAGAAACACTTCCACAAACAGACTTTTGGGTTTCCTATTGTCAGTATATTCATGACACTGCTGCCTAAAAGCAAGTTGAGATTGGTGTCCTTTGTACTGCTTGCTGTACACACATGTAATGAAAGGTGGTACCTGCCCAGAGAATCTTAAAAAGAAAAAAACAAATAAATAAAAAATAAATCAAAATAGAGGGGAAATAGAGACAGAGAGCAAGGCAGAAACAAGGCAAAATTTAGAGAGATATAGAGGGCCTCTCTCCCAAACAAACACACAGAAAGCCAAGGTTAATCCTAAAAATATAATCAAGTCTCAAAACTTCTGGTCAGTGGTTTTGTTCAGTAAAAAGTTCAATCTACCACTACACATTTTATTAAATTTCAGTATGAGGATAAATTTGCAAAAAAAAATATATATATATATTTTAAGGTTTTCATTGACCTTATTTCCCCCCTTCTCTCCCCCAGCAAACTTCTGTCTCGGCTCTCCAGAAAACAATTGTCACAGTTCATCTACTTAGGTTTAAAAATAAAAACAAAAATTGGCAAGTACACACTCTGTATTTCCCAAGAATCAATATGGCATTTCAATTTAGCAAAAAATGACATGATGATGGGTTACAGAGAGATGAAATAAAATCATATTGCTCAACCTAACTTCGTAGGACACCCTGGGAATACTGCATGAATCTTCATATTCATGAAGCTTAATTATAGCAAAATAACCAATCTGTAAAATACAGCCACGTTCAAGTGCTGATTTCAAGACTAAAACATGAACAAAGAGAAGATGTTTCCCAGGAGATGCCTCTACAAGATGTGCAGAGGCACAAATGTAAGCAAAAACCAAATAAGACAGATCAACAGATCCTATAACATGGAAGAACTAGAGCAGAAGTCAAGGAAAGAATTAACGTAGCTTTGGGAATTAAGAGAGTTTAAAATATAGTATAACCTGATGGCATAAAAGGTCTGCAGCAGCTGCACTGCTTGTTACCCGGATATCACCAAAAAAACCACCAAAGTAAAGCATAAAACAGAGATTGCAAAGCATGAGGGGACAAAGAATATGCATTTCTTTGCCAGGAACAATAGCAAGAGGTCACATGCTTTTCAAAGTCAATTTTCAGGTGCTACAGAAAAATATTGTCACTAGACAAGTGATTTCAAGGAAAACCACTTGGCGAGGATGCACAGTTACCTGCAAGGGCTGGCAACTGGCCACAGTCCCAAAAGTTTAGGCTCAATTTCTCCACAGTAATCAGTAAAAATGTTACATTCAAACCTAACTCCATAATTCATACATCTCTGGGCAGAAAATGTTTTTAAGTAGGGAAAATCTAAATAATCTCTTTGAGGCACTTGAGGTCCTAGAAAGGGACAGGTACAGAAGATTTGAATCTGCATTTCATTAACCTGTGGTTAACAAACTGAATTTGTTGTTCCCCTAAGGCAGTATTTCCACCTTGCTTGTTTTGAAAGATGCCATTCCTTACCCACCTCCTCCAGCAAATCCTCAGGCAGATTAACATAAAAAGTGATTGTCTGTACAAAAAAACTGTGAAATATTTAGAGCTACTTTTCTAGTCCTGTGAACATCCCTCAAATCCCTCCTCATTTAGAATGTAACTAACAAACTATTCCCCACGCTATTATAGATAGGGCAATTTCAGAAAAGAATTACACACCTTTGAATGAACAAAAAATCCCAACTAATGCCTACACATCAGAGAGGTGACTTGTAAGGACCAGCCATAAATCCTATAATTTCAGAAGGGACTGGAAGTAAGTCCAGCACGATTCAGCTGCTGGCAAGGTGTCTGTAAGGTGCATCCTTGCACTCTCCTATTTCAAAAAGCACATCAAGAAGCAGAAGATAATTGAAATTTATCACGGGGGGATAATTTCCCACAAAGAAAAAAAAAAGAAAAGATCTTTCTCTGGAGATTGTTTGTTCTGCAAGTTCAAAATATAAAACATATCCCAGGTAATTATTAAAATATAATGGTAGCAGTGCAAGGGAGAAAAATAGTGGTGTTGTCTCAGTGCCAGCTCTGGCAGGAAGGGAAGAATGTTTCCACAAGAAAAAGTGAGGGATCTCAGTCCTGAGTCCTCTGTAGAGCACTGAGCTTTTTCATAAACCTTGCTTTCTATTGTGCTTGATGAAATTTTTCACAACAAATATACGCACAAAAATGTTGCTTCCTAGGCCCAGGCAGCTTTTGTTGCACAGAGAGCCCAAGAACTGCCTTCACTAAAAATTCAGAGATGTAAAAGTCTTACGGCTTCCTCAGGAGGGGCAGGCACTGATCTCTTCTCTCTGGTGACCAGTGACAGTGTCTCAAAGATGCATATTTCAGTGTAAGAACCCTCAGAAAAGTCTGCCAAATTTAAGTCTGTAAGCACACTTGGTGTCTCTACCTGCATTTTTTTGTCACTGTCCCCATCAAAACAAAACAGAACTGATACACTTTGGCATCAACATTTTGTTCTAAAAGGAGGCCTGTCTTGAGGCCACCTGCATTTTTAACCTTTATTTTACTCTGGTGACCCTACCACAGTAGCATTTTACCCCACAATGGTAAAAGTTTGAACACAGAAGCAAGAATTCAAGTCAGAAACGAGGGATTGACTAACTGCCAACAACCACTGTGGTGTAGAAGAGGGCTTACAAAGTGCAGAAAACGCTGACTTTTGTGGAGGTAAGAAAACAGAAACTTATTTTTCTTATGCTGAATGCACTAAAACATGCACCTATTACCCATCCACTCTGTGTGGGACCACAAGCTCACCTTTAAAATTAATTACCTTGAGCCCCTTCACACCTCTGATCATTTCAGTAAACTCCTCAACCCATTTGCTTTCTCCACCTGAAGATCTTTCCATCCTAAACCTTTCCAAACACATTGTTTACAGTCCTGGCTGGAGTTTCCCTTTTCCTGTCCTCAGCTCAGACACTCTCCCTGCTACCTTCTCACCTTGCATCCAGCTGAACCTGCCCTAAGCAGTGGCCCCTCATCCAAAGTTTGGAGCTGATGTTCCTTCTCCAGCTTTCTTCCCTCCCCAGACACCTCCAACTCAGGCACCATGGTCATCTTTGTAAGGGTTTTGTCCTCTCTTGGGCTCTGCAATCCTTTCTGCCCTAATACCTCCTTCCACTTGTCCTTCAGAGACTCCTCCTCGGCCTGACACGTGCGGATATTCCCACAAAATCTGTTCTGGGAAAGAATTTGCTCTTCTTTTGAAACTAAAGTGCAACTGGAACACCTGAGTTGACTTATTCAAGGCAAGAGGGCATCAGGGCTAAAAGTGCTCCATGGTTTGGGGAAGGGCTTTCCTTTCTACACAAAATATTGCCATGATTACACGTCTCTGACTGCTGCCCCCAGCCAGAGGGAACCAGGAGAACCTGTGAGGTCCAGGGACCTTTTTTGGGTCCTGGGGATTCCAGCTGTTACTTCCATTCCTGAAACAGAATCCTTGAGTTGCCACTGTTGTGCTAATTAGTTGTGCCTTTGTAACAACAGAAGAGCACTGCTTAAACATAAAGCACCTCTAGGCTTTTTTCTATTTATTATAAGCACATGAGATACTCTTATTTTTAAGTTCATAGAAGGGTGGCTTGCAAACCACTTCTGATTAACTAAGTAACACAAGTCAGAAAAACGTTTTCCCCTGGAAATGAGATTTTTTAAAATTTATTCAGAAGCTCTAATGCCCAACCCAATGTCTTTCTTAGAGTTTGCATATTTCTAAGTGGTAGGTGGAGTTTCGCTTTTAATTCATTTAATTTAGTCAGTGATGTATTATTTGGGGCAAAGTTTTAAGATTATATGACCTCTCCAATGGCATATCTTTATGTTTCCCACTTTTTTTTCCCCCCAGCTACAAGATTTTTATCTTCACCCAGGTATTAGTGCATCACATTTTTAAAAGTCCTCCAAAACCACCTACCAACACACACTCCTCTATTCCACAGTTTAATTCAGCATCAAGTTTTTACACTTTACCAACATCCTGAGCAATGCAAAAGCTGTACTTCCACCAGTTTAAACCTTAAAAGGGAAAAAAATGTCAACTACGTATATTTTGAAACACAATGTATAATGAAAATATAGGTCACAAAGCCTATAACTTCATTACCTACACATAGCAAGGATGTTTTGGGATGCTTGCAATATCTATTTTCTATGAGATTTTAGTTCTCTAACTTCAGACACTGGGGGGAAAAAAAGAAAAGAAAGCCCCAGCTTCCCCAGCAGCACCTGTTATTGCAATGCTAATTTTCATTTAAATATAAAAGAAATAATAACATTTGCATTTAAACTGCAGAGATTAATCTCTGAAAGGCCAGAAATTAAGTTATTTATCTTTTGGGGGGATTTTATAAATCCCTGTCTCAGTAGCAAGTGATGAACAGAAACAAAACAGACTAGTTCTGGTCTCTGGTTATTAAAATTTTTTACATCTGCAAACTAGGAGACCACAATATTTATGATTATGAAACTGTTCCCACAGCAGGCAGTAAGAGGGGCTCACTACAATATAAATGGAAAAGTGGGAATGGTTTCATCAGTGCTTTGAAAAACAGAGGGGAAAAAAGACAGACGGACATCTGCCTAAGGAGCCAGAGAAACTAGAGGAGACTTATGGCTCAAAATAGGTTTCAAAATGGGTCTGAGAAAAAGAAGTGCAGTTTTGAAGAGCATGATATGCAGGAAGACATTCAGTGTTAGATACCAAAATCAATCAGTTGTGTTCAAATCTAATCCTTTGCAGTTTATTGCTTTAGTTGAATATATGCTGATAGGGCACACAAAGGTTTTCCTTCAGTGTGATAAATATTTTGTGAGGCTCACAGGAAGCCTGATATCTTTTGTACATCTCAGCCAGGGGAAGAATTGGAAAAAGCAGATTTTGATGCATATTGTAAAAAAAAACGACAAAAAACAACCTTAAAAACTGATGTGTTTATTTGGCTTTGTAAGCAAACTGAACAAAAATTTGATTATTCATGCAGCTGCAATAAAAGCCCAGTTACAGACTTGTTTCACCTATTACTAAAGAACCAAATCAGTCATTGCCACAGCCAGTTCTATTAAATGCTCAAGTACAAACTTATATTTGCCCTGTTGTCGTGGTTTGAACCTTGTTTTCCCCAGAGGCTGAGAAAAGTGGTAGACCCCAAGGGGTGGAAACCTCTGGAAGTTTTGAAATTCTACCCAATGGACGCTCCTGCAGAAATGTAAACATATCACAACCAGACCGGAAGAGAAGAGTTGTAGTTTGGTTGTTGAGGAGAGGTGGCCATGTTGTAGAGCCACGAGGAAGGGGCTCTAAGCCCCTTGGGCCCTCTGGGGCCTCCCAGCCTCTGGCTGGGGGCTGCAGGGACCTGGAACAGCATAAAGCTGGGCTAGGTGCCTGTAGTTATGTCGGGAGATGTTCTCTCCATGGGCGCAGAGCAGCAGCCGACACTGGCCGGAGAAGGTGGCAGAGAGCCAGAGATAAGACCTGAACTGAAGAAGCAGCAGAAACAACATGCAGCACCGGAGAGAAGACTCCTGGAAAGGGAGGAGAAGAAGAGAGCAGCAGAGAGACAGAGTTTGGGGTAAGAGACTGTACCAGATCCCCCAAAAAACTCCCTTGGAGACCCTCTTGGAGAAGAGGGACATGGACTCCTATTTTAGAGGAGCCTTGGAGTATGCAGCACGAGAGAGAGAGGAGCTGAGAAGCTCAGAGACGTCCTGGAGCCGGACCGGGACGGCCAGATGGAATGCAGGGGGAGTTGACCTTGGCTCCCCCCCCCTTGCACTGCTGCCACGGTGGCAGCCTGAGAGGCAGTGGCACAAAGGCCCTGCAAGAAGGAGCTGAGTCTCCTGGGATACCAGACCGTCACGAAGACTCCCCTGTGTCTTCGTGATATGACGTGGTGAAACGACCTTGTCTGGGGTTACGAAGTCCACGGAAGACCCCTCGGTTGAGGCGATGGGGCCGAGGGAATTTGATATCTCCCTCGTTGAATGCTGGAAGAAAGCCAGCTATCAGCTGCTGCATGTGGAGAAGACAGACAGACTGCTGCCTCAGAAGATGCTGCTGCTGCTTAAGGACTGGAAGGGATCTGTCCTTCTTTCCCTCCTGGACTTTTATTTGGAGGGGAGAAGAGATCTGGTCCATTGTAAATACTATATGTCATGGTAGAGATAGCTGTGATCATGTGTATAATGTGATATGGTATTTATTTGTACAGTCATTGTAATATATTCCCTTTCCCCCACTTTGAGTCTGGTGTGTTTTGTCTGGAAAAGCCCATCTCACATTGGGTTGAGATGTGGGAGGGGGGATGGAACTAGGGAATTGGATTTCGGGACTATCTCAAACCATGACACCTTTCTACCAATACACAGACAGAAAACAAATTGTAGCTGTAAAAAAAAAATAAGTTATCTTTAAACAATAAGATTTTCAAAACTGCATCTGTCTTGAACCAGAAATGTTTTGGTGTTGAAGGTTTGAGCTTCAGAGGAAGGTTTTCACTTATGTTCAGAGAATGTTTTTACAGCAAAAAAATTTGATACTAGTAATTTGCTTATAAAACCTCTCTAAAAACCAATTTCATCCATTTCTGACCAAACCTTCCACGGAATGAACACAACAGATTTTCAGTGGCACCACAGAGGAGCTAAATCATAAAGTCATAGAATCATGAGATGGTTTGGGATGGAAGGGACCTTAAAGGACATCCAGTTCCAACCCTTTGCCGTGGGCAGGGACACCTTCCACCAGCCCAGGTTGCTCAGAGCCCCATCCAGCCTGGACTGAGGTTTCTAAAAGGTTCCTTTCAAACGAGGAACACAAAGCAGGCTGCAATAAGCAAATCCATAAAATGAACTGGGAGCGTTCAAAGAGATTTAGATATAAAACCAAGAAGCCTGTTCTAAAGGAATTCTTCATCAGAAGGGAAAAGAAAAGAAAACAAAACCCAGGCAACAAGGAACTTTCTCGGTGTCAAAAGACTACTTTAAAAGGGATGTAAGTAACGATCTGAAAGAAATGTCACAGTGCAGCACATTCCCAAATATTTTCTGAAGGAAAAAGAAAAATGAAAAAGAAAAGTGAAAGAAGAAAAAGAACACTTTTTTTTCCATTTTTCCATTTTAAAAATTTAGAAATCTGCATGAACTGATTGCATGGCAAATATCAGAAAGCTAGAAAATAACACATTTTAGTAGGGCGAAATACTGATTAGGAACTATGAACTATTTTTTAATTCTTATTTTTATTGAGATTAACAACACAATACAAATATTGTGAATTAATCAATAATATAGTAGTAACTATAATCATAAGCAAGCTGGACTGACATTCTGACCCATGTTCAAATCCAGGGGAGAACAGTCAATATCTTTAAGTGAAGGGCTTTTATCTTTTAGGATATTTTTTGAATATTAATGAGAAGGAACATAACTTCTAGAATCCTTTGCAATCTAAAGCTAGAATAAGAAAACATCAAACTAGTGTTCAAATATTCTTAATGTTCAAATTATTTTAAATTCATATTCTAGGTAATTTATATTTTAATCTTTTGGGGAGCATTAGGTGATTAGATTTTTGGGTAGCACTCACAAGGAGTGAACACAGTACATACAATTAAAAGTAATTCTGGGGGGGAAAAAAGCAACCACAAACCAAAACAAAGAAAACCACCAACTTCAGCTCCTGCATTTTGATAAAACAGGCTGCTATCCCTCCTCTCCTCCCTCCCCCTCCCAAAACAGACATGTCAAACTTGAATATCTCTTGCTTTAGGCAATAGACTGATGGATGGTATAACCAGATGTCCTTTGCTTATCATTAGACAAGACACACATTTCTCTGACCTCCACGCTGAAATATGTTCCAAATTCTGCTTTTTTTTTTTTTTTAAAGCAAAATTCAAAGATAAACACGTTATATGAAGCCACTGTCTACCTCTGTGTATGTTTTGTTTGCACAAAACCAGCCAGAGTCTCGTTTTTTTAAATATGGGAAAGAGATTTTCCATTTTTAGACAATTGCTTGGAAGGCACAACCTTCTGCTCACAAGCAGAACACGCCAGTGACAGTAAACCACAGCCAGAAGGCAATAATCCATTTACAAAGGGCAACATAAAGACCACACTGTCCCCATTCATATTCTGGTGCTGTCACCTCTTGCTGAAGCATCTCTCCAAGTAGAGGTTTTTCAGCAAGGAGCAATTAATAGGAACACTCTCCCATTCATCTTTCTCTCCTCTGCCTTCCCTTTACCTGTCTCTGTACACACACACACACACACAGGTCACAGTCCCACGGTGCTCAATCTTCAGTAAGGTAATTTTTCTCAAGGTCTGCTCAGCAGAGCAAAGCTCCCTTCCTTCTGAAGGGCAGGCAGCTTTTGGGCTGAGAGATGCATCAGCATGTTGTGTTTGCTCCTTAGACAAAAAAACTACAGGAGAAATCCCAGAGGAACAGCGGAGGACAACACACCCGATGCACCTGAGACCTTGGTGGAGCACAGAGAAATTTCTTTGATGGTCCTGATCCGGACCAACCATCACACAGCAACTACACCTCAAGTGATTATCACCTTCCACAGCAACAAACAAACAAATAAATAATTAAATTTAAAAAAAGCAGATGTGTGCACTGCAGATTCCCAGTGCCATGTGTGATGGTGGAATGCAAACTGTTGCTAAATCCTCCCCAGGGCTCTCCTGTGCTGTGGGAAAACAGGGAGTGAGGCCAAGGATGCTCAGGCCCTTCTGGCAGCCTCTGCCCCAGGCAGTTGCCTCATTTGCTGAAGCCCAGAGACTGGTTTGTCTCATCAGAATACTGTGGTGAATAATAAAATGTCCCCACGTTTCCTAGAGGGAGAAAATACCACTGGAATTATTTTCCTCACACAACATTGAGAAGTTTCGCGAAACGAGGCCACTCTGCTCATTTTCACTCTGATTAATAACCACGGCTTTAACACGAATCTTAAGCACTTGAGGAGGTTTTGTGATGCATCTTTTTAGGTGAAATTGGGCAAAACAAAAATAAGCATCGTGGTTTTTACACGGGAAGAAATGGTTGACATTTCCAGTAAAAAAAAAAACAGGCTACATGGGGATCATCATTAAGGTTATATATTAGCATGGCATTGCATCCAGACCAGGCAGGCACTTTGCTGAAATCTTCATTATACATCATTCTCTTGCTCTTTTCTGTCCTCCTCCTTCCTCTTGTACATAAGCAATGTGAATTTTCCTATCAGTGTGAATGTGATGTCTGGTCATGCACTAACTAAAATGCAGCACACGCTGTAAAGAGGGAGGAATCCACACATCTGTGGAAGGGGAAGCAGTACCAGCAGCTCTAAATCTGGGTGATTCAGTCTTTTCCAAGACAAAACAACTACGGAGGTCAAGTGAATGTTTTGCTTTTAAAATGGAAATTACCCACCCTTTGAGGCAAAATAAAAGAGCTATGCCTTTGCATAAAATGGGAACTCTGCAATAACTGCCTTGCTTCACAATAGGGAAGCCAGGTGGCATACTGGGTAACAGCTACAACGTTTTCCCAAACTGTCATGGTGGCATTTTTTTTAACCATCATCCTTCAGAACAAGTCATATTTTTTAAAATATATAATAATTGAACACATAATAGAGCAGTCAGTGGTGACAATCCAATGAAAAGAGGATTCCATTACAGAGCAACTTGCTTTTAAAAACATCCGTAGAGAACAGAATATTGAGCTGCTTCACATCAGCAGCCTTGAATACACTTTTTCAGTGACCTCTGACACGTACTGGGGTAATTACTTTACTCAGTTTTTAGTCTTAATCAGTTCTGTCAACAGGTATCATATTATAGTGCTTTTTATGTTCCTGTCTAGTCACAACATTTTCAGAAATTTGGTGTGAAATCAAGAGAAGTAAATCTATTAGATTAGGAACACTACAGATAAAAATGTCAGGTTCCTTAACTGACATCTGCAGTTTCCCTACAAGTTTTACCAAGCAATGGTAATACAAAACCTACAGAGTAGGTTGACATTGGATATTAGAATTAAATTCTTTACCGTGAGGGTGAGGAGGCCCTGGCACAGGTTGCCCAGAGAAGCTGTGGCTGCCCCATCCCTGGAAGTGTCCAAAGCCAGGTTGGATGGGGCTTGGAGCAACCTGGGCTAGTGGAAAGTGTCCCTGCCCATGGCAGGGGGTTGGAACTGGATGATCTTTAAGGTCCCTTCCAACCCAGGCCATTCTATGAACAAAGAGATTTATGACTATTTATGACTTCTCATGTGCAAGAACTGCCAGTATTACCTGAAGAATAAACTACCAACCTCTAAATTGAGGCCCACTGCTCCCAATGTGCCTTTCTCTCTTTCCCATTCCTGATTTTTATTTTTGTAAGGAAACAATATTCTTTCCTCAGAGAGCAGAATACTTTTTGGGGGGAACATCATCCAAACAGCCAGTCAACTTAGAACAAGGTAGATGAAGATTAAAATCCAACTCAACCAGGCAATTTTCTTCCTGATCTAAGTGTTTTCCACTTTAAAGACATAAGGCAAGTTTCACAATTTCACTTCCCAGGAGTAAGCTTCTTCTATCATTATGGGAATTTCCAAGGAAGACACACCCATCTACAGGGACAAACACATTTTGACCTGAATTACTCAGTATCTCCCAAAGGCTCCTTATTATACACTGAAGGAACATGCTGCTTCCCCTCAAACTGGCAGGTAAGCATAAAAAGTGCCCCAAAATAAGCAGCTGTGTCATCCATTTAGGATTTGAGGGCCAGTGACAAACAGCTACAGCAATAAAAATTGCCATTTTCTGATCTGTGCATTGCTAGATCTCCAACCTGCAGCCAGTGTAGCTCCATACAGGATGTTTAACAGGTGGAAGGCAAATTGAAATATCTGATTTATTATCTTTATTTACAGGCTAAGGCTCTTCCAAAAGCCTGGGCATCTACTGTCTAATAATTCAACTAAACTGGATGTTATTAGTCATGTTACCCACAAGGTCAAGACATATGTAAAACCATTTATAAACAAAGAAAAAGTCATCAACATTGAATGTTTTCCAGGTTGCAAAAACTTTAAATCATAGCTTTCTGTTCCTGCTGCAGCTCTTTCAATTAGTATCACAAAGTGTTTGTTTTCAGAAATGCAAGTCATTTAAGTCCCTTCAGTCATGGATGTCTGTGGTCTTTCACTGTTCCTCCCGTAAATCTCAGACAATCAATTCAAAAGGTCAGTGCTGATTAAAAGAAATAAATTATATAGAGAGACATTTGTTAGACTTCAAATTACTCTTTCATGTCTTCTGAAACAGTATTTATTTGGGAAATGTGAGTAATTAAAAAGAGAAAATAATGAAAGCGTGTAAGGAGGAGCTTCCAAAAGTCCAATTCCAAATATCTTAAATGCCTTTAAGCTTGGCTCTGTCAGTCTGCTGTGTCCTAAAACAGGTTTTAGGCTGCAGCCACAGAAACAAGTGGTCATCTATGTTTAGAGAGCACAGTGTCAACAAAACACAGAAGTTACCCTCTGTCTCAAAGAGCTGAGGATTTTTCTGCAGTGTTCACAAACCCCTGAAATGTAGATTTAGGTTTGACGTTTTCCAAGTCAAATAAGAAGATGGAAAAAATTAGTATAGCTCCATTTTTCCTTAATATGCCTATTTTCTCCTCTTCACTCAGTTAAGCTTCTTTCATATAATTCCTTACTTTGCTTGTATTGCATTTTGCATTCTTCAGGCAGATTGATAAATATTATAAGAATACATAGGTGGGTGCAAATGAGTACCAAGATAAAATAGGTGATTTCTTATATTTTCATGTCTTAAAATATTCAAAGTAAAATCCAAAAAGAGGTAACAATCGAGACAGAGCAGAATCAAACATAAAACACAAACTTAATGAGAGAAATATTTGGAACACAAGGCCTAAAATCTGTACAAAGGGGGCCTAGATGATGTTTACATACCGAACGTTAAACCTAGCAAAGCTTTGAAGCAAATTTGATGTTTTCTCTATGCTCATGCAAAATGGAGACAGCACTTACTGCATTACTACTGCACAAGAAGAGATTTATAAAGGAAAAGGGTAAAGCCTTATGTGAGAGATAAATATCATTAATATCATTGCAGTACAGCAATATTCTGACTCTCCTAACTCCTAGACACAACTATCTGTTTTCTCCATAGTTTGCAAAGTGTATCCTCAAAGACAGGAATAAAGAATGAGAATGCTGATTTGCTTCGCTGTGACATTTTAGTATCCTTTGAGCCACCGAATGATGCTTGTGATCTATCAAAACAACATTTTCACGTTTTCACAAAGTCGACGTTGTGTATAGATCCAAGGAGTTATCTGCACTTGTGTCCAGGGGTGGCAGGGAGAGGGAATGGCTACTTTTTTATCTTAAGTGTGCTAACTTTTACAGCCATTTCAGTTACAGCAGATCAGATGAAAAATTCTGCTTATTTTCAGAAAAATTGACTCGCACTCACTGCCATGACACGAGGGCCAAAGCGTGGAGGCGTCTGAGGCAGCTCACTGAGTATGAAAGTACATCAGAGTTTGTGGCCTGGTCGTTATCCTGGATCTCAGAATGACAGAATAGAATCATAGAATCATGAAGGTTGGAAAAGACCTCCAAGATCATCGAGTCCAACCTGTTCCCCATCCCCACCTTTTCCCTCAGCCCAGAGCACTGAGTGCCACGGCCAGTCCTTCCTTGGGCACCTCCAGGGCTGGGGACTCCAAACCTCCCTGGGCAGCCCCTTCCAATGGTTGGCCACCCTTTCAGTGAAGAAATTATTCCTGATGTCCAAGCTGAACCTCCCTGGGCATCCCTTGAGGCCATTTCCTCTCATCCTGTCACTTGTTGCCCAGGAGAAGAGGCAGATGAAATGCGCTGATTTTACAGAGCAGCAAGAAGCAAAGTTTTGAATCAGCTTGAAAAAGTTCTTTAACACGACTCACAACTCATTTGCTTGAGTCTGTGCTCTTTAAGTAATGCAGTACTTCGAGGGGATGCATGAGTTTCAGCATTTTTAAACTAAATTTTATTATTTTGGGGATTCTAAGATACATGCCTGCTGGTCACTTTGGGTGAAAAGTTGTCAGAAAATGGGACAGAACCTCATGTTTTAGCTCCTTTTTTTCCATTCCATTCTGACTGAGACTGGCCTCCTCATCCCTTTGTTTAGTAATTCTAACACAGGTGTGGCAGTGAGAGATTTTCCAAATATTTAAACTTAGGAAGCACAAACTGATGCTATCAGGCAACAGCACAGGGCCACCACAGCTCAGTAAGGGAAATAATTCACAGAAAGTTCTCTTCAGCCCCTACCCAGCATTGCTCCTTGCTCTTCCTCCCAGCCACAATGTACACCCAAAGGGGGAGATAATTTGGGTAATAATAATATGGTGATTTTTATTCCAAATTCTCCCTCTAGCCTTCAGTTATGGAATGCAACAGAACATGTGCAGTTTTCTCTTCCCATCCCTGTCCCCTTCACAGCTTCCTTTTCCTCATTTGCAGTCATTATGCCATTTCTAAAATTTCCTTACTTGGGGCGTGATTTTACAACAAATTTAGTTTAAATTCAGACTTTTATGCTAACATAAGAGGTGAATTACACTGTGGGAGAGGAGACAAAAAGGAAATGGGGAAACTTTTTTTTGAGAATGTGAACTGTTAAATATTAAAGCTCTTAATGAAAAGGTTTTACCTGGAAAACAACTCTATTTGAATCACCTGCTCCTCTGAGCCTGCGGCACTTTTGGCTTGACCTCTTCCCCAGTGTTTAGAGAAACATTTTCTCTCCTTTTGGGAACAGATGGGCACATTTGGACTGTGTCAGAGGCAGCTGGTTATGCTCAGACCTGGCCTAATTGCTCTCTCCTTAGTGTCTCCCCAATGTTTTCTGAGGAAAACTAATGAGACACCTACTACAGTGTGGGATAAAGTCACTTTATTTTGGCCTACACATTTTGCCACATTTTCCATTCTGAACTTGCTTGTTCTATTCCTTGTTTTGAAAAGCCACTTCACAAATAATAATAAAGCTAAACCTCTTTTTCTTCCTCTGCCCTTCCAGTTTCCTGCTCCACTCTATTCCCGTGGAATACACTCATACAGCCAGCCTAGACTGCTTAGAAGTTCCCATCCATATTGACTTGCAAGCCAGCAGATCTTCAGTGGCCCAAGAGATTGTTTGTTGTTCAAATTAAAATAATTTAGAACCAAGTTTCCACCCAGATTATTGCTTTTTAGGCATCTACAAACTCCAGAAGGGAAGAATTCTGAACACAAGCATTAAATGCTGCTCCATAACAACTGTCAAGTAGGCAAAGAGAGACTGTGTGAAGTATTAGAGAGGGAAGGGATTAAAATATACTCCAGATGAGAATCTCCAGTGACACAGTGCATCAGAAAGTCCTTAAAAATCCAGTAACCAAGTCACCCAGACATAGAATTGTGTATTCCAAAGTTCCTCATTGGATTGAATCCAGTGCTGACTTGCCCCTGTGATGTGTCTGAGGTTAAAAATGCCTCGTGTACTCAGCTTAACAGGTTCCCATGAGGGAAATGCAAAATTAGCATTGATTTTACTTAAGAAGAGCATCTCAGACAAATGGTGTCACTAAAAGGCTACACACAAAGTTTTTCTGAACTCTGGCAATTTTGTTCCATAGAAAGTATCCTATCTGGATGTGACAGAGGTGTTTGCCAGTGTCCATATGTTAATTACCTCAAAATACTCACTATTCCTTTTCCCAAAACAGGAATTCATGAAGGAAAGTGAAAAATAAGTAGCATATCAAAAAAAAAAAAAAAAACAAAAAAACAAAACAAACACCACTGCTAATTTTGGCAATGGAACCAAGCAATCAACCAAAAATCATGCAACCTCTTTATCCTAAGAAATATTTTTTTCCTAGAGAATTACATGGGTATTTTTTAAACAGTTTTCACTTTTAAATGAAAAGAGGAAAATACTTAATTTTGAAAATACTCTGGCTTTTTTGGCATCCCTTGCAAGCTTCTATTTATTTGTTTGTTGTGGCTGAAATACGACTTTTTCAATAGAAAGAATAATTTTTAGCCAAAAATATGTACACATTTTTCCTCACAAAATATTTGACAGCAAGGGATATCAACCATTAGAGAGACAAAAAAATTATCTTCTTCAAGACAGTAAGGAGGAAGAGATTTTTTGATTCCAAATGCAATTAATTTTCATTAATTTAAACAACACAAAGGTTTGGGCAGAGGGAATTGGAAAATTTAGGGCATTCATAATTACGGTCCTCTTTTCCTGTGGTTTCCTTCCAACAATTTATTATCAGTATCAGATGCAGTAAGAAAATAAATCTGAATGAAAGCGACACAGCAAAGGCAAAACACTTCATCTTCTCCCAGCTGACTGTGGTTCTAAGTCAGGTTTTACCAATCCCACCTCTCCCACTGAGCTTCACCTTTTCCATCCTCACACAGGGAACTCCAGACCGAGGCAATAAGAGCTGCACAAGCAGAAATCTGAAGCAGTGGTACGTGGGTTTATTATAAATAATACGTGAATATTAATAATATTATGTAATATATAAAACATTCCCACCAAATTATCAAGGGTTCCAAACTTCCTTCACACTTAATCTCTACCATTTCATATTTTAATACTTGGGAACAAACACAAAGCATGAATCCAAGTAAAGGACTGTGTTTTAGGAGATCCTCCCTGTTTGCAGGAGACTCAAGGAGAAACAGAGCAAGTCTTGAAGCTTCTTTGCTTTTCAGTTTCCCCCTCTATGAAATGAGTGATAATTCTAATTAACCAAAAGAGGCTTTGGGTTTGGCATAAAGAGAGATCTCAAAATAAGCAGAAATAAAGGTTTCCTTGATTTTAAACAGAGCTCATGATACTTAATTTCTTTAGCACTTAAAAAAAAACAAGTCAGCTCTAGAAAGTGCTATGAATAACCATTGAGAAGGATGCAAAGAATTCCTAATAATAAACAGAGCTCATGCAAGAAAGGAGAAAAAGCATGAAAGAAAAGGAAAGCAAAAATCCAGTGAATAACTTCTTTTTCTTAAATCCCTTTTGAAAATGCACAGAGGATCTCACAAAGTCTCACTGGGCCACTGACATTTAGAGGGGTTCTCTTTTCCTCACTCCTTCCATGGAAGTGCTGAATGGATGCTGTGACACAGCACACATTATCCTATCACTGCTTATTTATGGAGGCACTTTTGCTTCCCAGCCCTGAAATTGCTTTTCAGCAAGTCATAAATGTCCACTTTGAAAAGCAGATCAGTTTTGCTTCCCTTGCTCTAACTGAATTAATGGCTTGTTTTCAGAAAATAAAAAAAAAAAAGAAATCATGATATCCAATACTCTTACAAACTCAAAAAAACCCCATTTCAGTAGATTAAAAATTATGCAGATGATCAATCACCTTATTTCTCTGGATTCTTCCTTAAGACTTCCCCATTTAAATACAATACAATATTAGCATTTATTATTTTCCTGCTTTCTTTTGTTCCCCTGTTTTGTTTTCCTAACCTCTCCCCTCACATCGGCAGCTACTTCCGTATTTTATTACAATTAGGAATTCATTGCAAAGTATTTCAGATAAATACATTGCAAATGGAAATATTTTCAATTCTGCTGCACATAAAGATTTTTATGCTTGTTGAAACTCCTGCACTCCTGTGAAATTATACATTAACAATTTATTTTACAGAAATGTTTTGCTTTCAGAACACGCTGACTACAATGCCTATTTCTTTGTATAGAATATATCTATATAATTTTATTAATAGCTTTAAATCTTTATACCGTTTTGTACATTTAAGGGATCAGGGTTACTACAGCATAGTTGTGTATTTCTACATAGTAATTTTTAGCATTTCAGTTGGCGCCATTATTTTATATTTTTGTCTCAGAAACACCTCCTAGTTTTTAAACAAATGCATTTCTCATCAGTTTTCTGTGAAAAACAGCTTTAAATTGGAAGGGAAAATGGAGCACATGGAAGGATTCTCTGTCCTCAGCACTGAGAAAGAACTTTTACAGGCACAAAACAAATGTAAGTCTAAAAGAACAGAGGCAAATATTTGTTACATGATTATCACTCAGGTACTGCCTGGAGGATCAGCTGCAAGAGAAATATCAGAAGAAAAAGCTGTTATTTTTGTATGGTTTATATCTCTCTAAAGAATAAGATGTGGGTTTACTAAACAATGGTATTTCAGTCATACAGTTGGGCAAGATGTTTTATAAACTGAGGGCAGTAAAAAAAAAAATTAAATCTCTGCTGCTAGAAAATTAGAATCTATTTGTCTCTTTGCTAGTTCAAAAATTAAATTAATCTCCACAGCTGAACCCCAACGTTTTTTTCTGAGCGTGTCAGGAATTTGGTTCTGTGTTTTAATGGAGAAAGGAAGGAAAAAAAAGGGGGAAAAAAAAGTCCCTAGGCATGCAATTGAAAAACAGGAGTGGTGTATGTCAGCTCTGTTTTCCCTGCTGGAATATGTAATCCCTGAACAGAGCCTGGCCTGACCTTCCACAAGTAGCAGGGCAATTGTTCCTGGGGATTTTGTGAATATCACTATCCATTTGCAAAGAAAGCCACGGATGAAAAGAGAAAAATGAATTTGAATTTGCAGCGAAAATGAGCATCCAGCACAGGGCTGTCCCCCGGCTGGAAGAGAGCCAGACTTGATCCCCGGGCAGGGAGCCAAGGAGACATCCCTGCCCTGGTGCACGACCAAGTTCTGCAGCTGGAGAGTGAAGCTGGGACAGAGGAGGGACCTCTGCACCATCTTCAGGGGAGATAAAGATATAAAGATGCCAAGGTGTTAATTTTACTGTCCTTTTTTTGCTACCAGCCCAGAAGCAGAGCAGCAGTAAAGTTTTGCATGGGGAAGCTGTACAGGATAATCCCTCCAGGCCACCACAAGGAAGAATAAATCCTTCTGAGCAGGAGTGAAACCAAAACATAGAGCTGAAACCACAAAAACACACGTGGGATGTACCTCTGAACTCACAATTCCTCGCAGTCCTCTCAAATGTCAAATTACCCCACCTTGAGGTACCCTTTTAGTTCATAAAATATGCTGAGTTGGAAGGGACCCACAAGGATCATCGAGTCCAACCCTCAGCCCTGCACGAGACCATCCCCAAGAGTCACACCCTGTGCCTGAGAGCATCATCCCAATGCTCCTTGTGCTCTGGCAGCCTTGGTGCTGTGCCCACTGCCCTGGGGAACCTGTTCAGTGCCCAACCACCCTCTGGGGGAAGAACCTTTTCCTGAGATCCAGCCCAAACCTCCCCTGACACAACTTCAGGCCATTCCCTCAGGTCCTGTCACTGGTCACCCCAGGGATGAGATCAGTGCCTGCCCCTCCCCTGCCCCTCCCGAGGAAGTTGTTCTCCAAGGCTGCACCTGATCACTGTGCAGCCTGACAGAGCAGGCTGGGAAACATTTCCTCCTGGCAGTGATGTTCACTGGCCACATCTGTGAGGCAGAGGTGGGTGTCAGCCCCAGGGAGGAAGATCTGGCCCAGGCTGGGGGGAGTTTAGCCCTCACATCAGGGCTCATCCCCCAGCCACGCTGCTGCACGAGGGCTCAGCAAGAGCATCCTCTCACCTGAGATGTCAGCAGAGCCAGCATGAATTTTTAACTCACTCCTCTGTTCACCGAAGCAGCAGCTGCTTTCGGTCCAATTCACTGCACAAGATGTGCAATCTTAAGTTTTACGCCGAGGTGAAATCCCCACATTAATTCATATTGAGTGCACACAACAGTCGGTGAGGAATTGGCAGCGTGGAGAGAGAGAGACAGAGAGAGAGAGAGAAAAGGGGAATTTCTGGGATCAAAACTGAATTAGCTACTTCGAAATGACTTCTGAGTGTTCCATGAAGGTGCCCAAACAAACAGAGGGCCGCTCAGACGGCAGCAGGGGAAAGGAAACTTGCAGGCACAGAAAGGGACACGACGAGGCAGGAAAGAATAAGTGGCCATGGATATGTACCTACACCCTTCATTTCATGAGCCCATAATTCTCCCTGGCAGCTGCATGATTAATTCAAAGATTATTGATTTTCTTTTTTTTTCTTTCTTGCTCAATCCTGTTGACCTGCTTTTGTTGACAGGGCTGTGTGGATCCCACTGCTCTGGCATCACGTCGGGCTCCGTGGCCCTCAGCAAACATTTCAGCTCATTCGACACCAACGGTGCTCAAGTGCATGGTAAGAACACGCAGAATTTATTTCAAACCAAGCAAACGTGAGCAGACAAACTGATAAGCTACTTCTGCTGTGAAAAATACCTGTAATTGTAATTATAAAGCAATTTTGATGGCGATGGTGACATCTCAGTAGTTCTGTCTTTCTTCTGTACTCTCACTTTTGTGAAAGAATCACTGGCTTTAAGTTTTCTGGATATTTTGGTACAGCAACATAAAATGTTTAGCCTTTGCATCCACCACCTTTTGCAGCAGGACAGAGCATCTGTCCCTGTGCAGTTACACAGGTCAAACTCACACACCAGATCACAGGCTTTAAAAACTCACTTATTCTAACTAAAAGGTCACTTGGCCTTCATTGTAACCTTCCTCCAAAGAGAAAACATACATGCAATTAAAATACACCTTTACAGTTTAGCAAATCAGGCACAACATTGATGTCACAGCAAATGAAACAATCTCCACCAGAGATATATTTCCACTTCTTTCTAATGAGTCATTCTTCTAACGAGCCTTTCAATTAAAACTGGACTCCCAACAGGGAAGACAAACCAAATAAGCACCTGTATGGCCATGTACAGCCCTAAAAAAATGTGGATTTATCAACTGAATAGCACCGTGCTCCACAAGGTTGTTTTAGTTGAAATCGGTGACTTATTACAACACACAAGACTAGAATATTTCTGTTTCTTCTAGATGTCACCTGTAAGTATGTCTGCTGTCACCATTCTTCTAGATGTTACCTGTAAGTATCTCCTTGGTGTTAAAAAGTCTTTGGTTATTAAAAATAACCTAAAAAACCCACAGCTGGTGGCAGTTTTGCCATTCTAGTCCTCTCAGAGTGCAGCTAAACCACATACACAGGCAGAAGCTGCATGGTATAAAGAATTCCCAGTAGCAAGGCACAAACTCATTAAAATGGATCTCATGCATCAATTTTGTCCCCTCATATCAAACCTGTCAGAGCTCATTGGCTGTTTGCTCAGGTTAGACAGAGTTTTGATGGGAAACCTCAAGCATACAGTGGCTTAACGTGGTCACCTGCTTATCCACTGCCTTCAGGAAGGTGACAAGATCACAAGCTACTGGCAGAGCAGATTTATAAGGAAGAAGACAATGCTGCAATCACTATTTATTTCACAAAGCAAAAAAATTAAAATAAATAACAAAATCAGACCTAAAACCAGCACACTGATTCGTCAAAATGTGTTCCTGCTCTTAGAATTTTGATGCCAAATCTGAGCCTTGCTGTCTGCAAAGTCACCCCCCTCCCAAAAAAAAAAATCCTGCAGTCAAACCAAAGCAATAAAAATACTGCTTGAAATATTTAAGAAAAAGTAGATGAACCAAAAACTGCCTGAAGAATCATAAACAAAGAGGGAAGACAAAATGGAAAAATGTTGAGTGAGCACCTGTGAAGGTTAGCAGTCAGTCTGCTCTAATTTCACCTTTAATAAAGATCTGGTAAACATCCAGCTAATTAAAATGCAGGCCATATTTATTTGAAGGTTTTGCAAAACCCCAGAGAGAATTAATATTACAGGAAGCGTGGGGGCTAGAAAAAGCTGGCCAGATGATAAAATGGGATTCAGCCAGGAAAATGAAAGAAATTTCAAGTACATCTGGGGAGAAAATAATGTGACACAGATATTTCCAGTGAAAGGCTAACTGTGTCACTGGATTCAACCATGCTGAAAGAAACCTCTTCATGACTGGCAACATCAATAACAAGGTGGTAAAACAGAACAGTTTGGGCATCAGATTGGATAATGTTATGCATGGTCCAACACACCCTCAGGCCCAGAGAGAGATGTGATAAGTGCCCATATATATGTATATGTATCTGTATACACACACTGATGGATACAGAGAGGGAAAGGGAGAGCAAGGCATATTTTATATAAAAAAAAAAATAATTAAATTGAAGTCTTAACAGAGAATACAGAGTTGCAATCTCCCCCTCTCTCTCTCTTTAATTCACAAGGCAAAAGCAATTCTAAAGAGGGCCTGAATCCAATCAAGTTTTTCACATGCTTTAATTTAAGTAGACAGAAAAATAAATTGAAGAGTTGAGATAAAAAATAGAGAAAGAGCACTAGGGGGTTGTTGGGTTTGGTTTTGGGTTTTTCAGTTGGTTTTGAAGTGAGTAGAGGAAAAGAATCCCTTCCAGTGATGGAAATGGAGGGCTGTCCAAAACTGAGCAGCAACAGAAGGGGGGGAAAAATTATGATACACTTGTCTCTTAGACATGCTTCATTACTGAAATGCCAAAGCCACTATTTGTGAATCCCATTAGTAATTAAAAGTTCTGGATATAGTGAGACAGAGCAAATTTTGGCTTTCTGCACTTTAAGCACCGAGACACCCCACCCAAAGACACTTTTCTCCTTCATCTCTTACAAACAGCCACCACTGTTCCATGCTGTCAGAACAGCCAGAACACCCAGTCACACCGAGGAAAATCTGCAAGTTCCCTCCACAGGAAAATAAGAGTTTCCTTGATATTAACACCTCCATTCCACAAGCTGATTAAAGGATCAGAAACCACTCCTATATATAGCAGGATAGCATCGCTCACTTTCCTCTGTGACATCAAAATGTGATTCTTTGACATGTGGATCAGATGTTTTCCACCTTCATCCCTTCGAGTCACTCCAAACACCCGCCTCCCACAAAGCTGCTGAAATCCTTGCATCCACTGCTAAGGATACCACAGCTGCAATTTTTAAATTATCCACCTGATCAAAATACTCCAATGTAGAGGAGTAGGAAGCAAGCAGAGAGTAGCCAGAGGAAAGGTCACAGAGTCATAGAATCATTTAGGTTGGAAAAGAGCTCTAAGACCATTGAGTCCAACCATTAACCCAGCACTGCCACGTCCACCACCAAACCACGTCCCAAAGTGCCACGTCCACAGGGGTTTTTAGCATTTCCAGGGCCAGTGATTTCACCACTTCCCCGGGAAACCTGTTCTGGCCACCCTTTCAGTGAGGAAATCTTTCCTAATATCCAATCTAAACCTCCCCTGGCACAACTTGAGGCCATTTCCTCTTGTCCTATCACTCGTTACCTGGGCGAAGAGACCGACCCCCACCTCACTACAACTTCCTTCAATGAGCAGTTTTAAATGCATCTCCTTGCTCAGGTACATTTTTAGTTTACAATGAGACAGAGTGCAAAAAATGTTTGCACAAGCAAGAAGTGCTAAGTTTTTAGCATTTCCACTTTTTGGTACTATAAGAGACACTGTCCTCTTAAAAGAGCAGAGCTCTCAGGAAAAATGGGGAAAACCGTCCTTTTGTTAAATAATGTAGGAAATAACTTCTTCCTGGGTCCCTTAGGAAAATAACCTTGCTGAAAGGGAAAGTGAGGAAGCAATATATTGTCTTTGGAGATGGGCAAGTGCACTTCACAAGTCTTCAAGAAGCCTGGAAAACACATTACTGTAACAGCAAACCTGCAGCCTGACCTGAGCATGGCTGAATGCTACTCACAGCAGCTTTCCAGGGAGTCAAGGAAGTTCAGCAGATGGAGGGGTTTGATTGCTGTACTTTTTACCAAAACATTCTGTGCTGCCACAACTTTGAGCAGCAGAAGTAAACCTCACTGACAAATTTCTGGTAGAAGGTAGTTTACATCCAGAATTTTTTTTTATTTTATTTATGTTCAAATACCTAAGCATAAAAAAATTGTCCTCTTCATCAGGCTCCAGCTGGAAGCAGGAGAAATCTTGCATCTAGAGCATACAGTGGCACAGGGTGAAATGTATGCTGAATGCCTGTTTTTTGGCGACTCTGGTTAAGCACTGATGTCAAACTGAAGCAAGAAAGATCATAGCTCATGACTAGACACAATTGCAATCAAAGGGCTGGACTTCATCCTTGTGATCATCAACAGCAATCTCATTCTGATCACAGGACTCTGCACACAGGACCACTCTGCATAAAGAGATATTTTTTTTCCCTTCCTGTAAGTACAAACCTCTTGGCTGAAAAAACAGTGATTGCTCTGTGTGAGCTGAACCTCTGCTGTAATCTCCAAACCCCAGCACAAACTGCAGTGCTGTATTTCAGATATCACCACGTGATAACTACTGGCAAACACTGACTGCTTGACTGGCAACTGCAGCAGTTCAGAAAAGCCCTTTTGTGCACAAAGAGATCTAGGAGCCCCTGAGCCTTTTAAAGACAAGACTTGAGGAACTGTGTGTAAATAAATAATGCAATTCATTACATCAAATGTAGGTCACTGTACATCAGTGACACTTCTCAAGCCATGGTCCAGTGTGACTAATTCCTGGCTGATGGGAAGTACCGTGGCTGGAAGGCTCATCTGCTGTCACCAGCACATCAGTCACAGCCCTTCAGGGAACTCTGTTCCACCCGTGCTCACCCACCTTCCCTCAGAGCTGCCATTCCTTCAGTGCAGCATTAAATATGCTGCTGTGCACAGTCCATATTATCTGTCTCTCTCCTTTTCTATGTTTTTTTTTTTAAGCAGTCACACTCCATGTATAAATAAGATTCTTGCATGGTATGTCATTGGATGGGAAAATGGGAACTTGGAGAGGTCAGGGCACGAACCTATTCATGATCCTGCTCTTGGCACTGAGCTATTCAGACACACAGAAAAACTCCAAATCCCTTGCAGTTATCAGCATCAGGATAGGAGGGATTCATAACAGAAGTACAGTACGTAGTGACAGACCCACCTTAATTCCTCAGCCTTTCTCTTTGTTTACAGCTCTTCTCCGTTCTGCTCTTTTCTCTCTGCTGATCCCTGGACACTGACCTTCAGTTTTAGCAACCCTTTTCTGCCCTCCTTCCCCTACAGCCACACCCATCCTTTGCTCTCTCTGGGACTAATTAAGACATGGATGGACTCTGCCCTCTGTTTTCACCCAGGCAAAGCAGAACCAGCAATTATTTTACCTTCCTTTCTAGCCCAGCTTCACTGTTCTGTGTGTGAAGAAGGAATGAACCAAGCACTGGACTCCCATCTGCCTTGCACTTGCTCAGTGGGAGCAGAAGCACAATCCGTGGCACTTTTCTCCACTATTGTCTCTTGATTTTATGGCTGTTATTACAAAAATATTCTTTGCTGCACCCTTTGGTCCTGCAGGACCTTGGCTGTTGTCGGCGGTTCCAAGGTCAACACAAACCTTATTCCAAAAGCCTCTTTCTTTGGGAATGCTTTGTGAAGGAAAGCTGTAAGAGGGAAAGGAAGCTTTTGAGCAAGATTTACGCAGCTATCCATCACAGTGCTCTAGGAGGATTTAAGCTTTTATGTTTAGTGTCATCTAATGAAAACACATAAGAGCTGGTTACCGATCTGAGAGAACACTGCACATCATTACTCTTCCTGTTATAATTCAAATGAACTTCGGATTCAGTCTCAGGTCCACTGACAGTATCAAATTCTTTAGAATAAAGTAGGATCTTCAGAAGAGATCTTGAAGTGCCAGCTGCAGAGGTTGGTACAGTAGCAAACCTGCACTTTGTGAGCCCCTTGAGACTTCTCAGCACTACCATCAGTCCTTCTATTTTGCTGACACCTCACAGCTTCTTAGGCAACACAGGCACCTTCTGCATGGTTTGACTGCTTTTGCTAGAGGACACAAAGAGGCAAATACAACACACTTGATGCATCTGGAGCAGACTGACAACTGCCAAGGTCTGCTGCTGTCCTTCTCTGTCAGAGAGTTTGTAACAATTATTATTCAAAATGGAGCTTTCCAGTATGAAAATATTTCTGGGTATTTGCTGTTGGAGGCCGGGGCTTTCCACTTTTCCTCTAGATAAATTCATCCAAATAACTGGGTTTGCCTTGCTTTAAAAATCTTTTTTTTCTTTTTTTGCTACCTTGGCACCAGAGGACACCCTGAAAAAGCTTTTTGGCCTCAGATTTGCTGCCACATGGAAAAGACAAAGTGTAGGAGCAAAACCCCAATTATGTAGCTGTTCCCCTGAGAGACAGACAAGCACATGCACACCTTTTCAGTCTGCAGCTGTCCTTGCACATGGAGACTTCATAAAAATTGGTTTTTTCTGCCTCCAAACGTGGGCACCTTCCCGTTTATTGAACATGGAGCCTGACCTAGTGGGATATTCCTTGGAAATGCTCCAGCAATGGGTCTTAATATGTTTCAACTCCCAATTACTTTACAATAACCTGGAGGCATGACATAAAATTGCAGCCAGGAAACAGAAGATGTTTTTGCCCAGCTCTATTTTTTCCACACTTTGATCACTGTGGACATCACTGTGCTCTCTGAAAATTAAGCATACAGACAAAAGCAGTTATACTCAGAAAATATAATCCTGCTTTAACCAAGGAATAACCTTCCTAAACACTCTTTCTAAAAGGGTGGGATATTTTTACATTATTATAAAAGTAAAACCACTGCTTTTCTTGTTTGTTGGTTTGGTTTTTGTTTTTTCTTTTTTGTTTTGTTTTGTTTAAAATTTTACATGTATATAAAAAGAGAGCTGATATCTAGATCAGTAACAGCTCCAATAAAGGATTCTGGTTCATCTACAGATCTCTCTATCCTAGTAGTCAGAATTGCACTACAGGTAGACAGGTATATGAAATATTTACTCTAAATTTTTCTTGAAAATATTGCATTGGGTTTTAAATCATGCAGAAAAGAAAAAAAAATACTCTCTGTTGGTCCACTTGCTTATAAAGCTTTCCCACTGAAAAGCTTCCCTATTTCTCGTCATAGGGTGTTTCCCTTTCCCTGCTGTAAGGTTTAAGCTTCCTGGGCTAGTTGTGTCTTCCATTTTAAATGGATATATCATCCCAATGAAAATCATGGATGTATAATGAATGCTGTGGGTTGGAAGGGACCTTAAAGATCATCCTGTCCCACCCCCTGCCGTGGGCAGGGACACCTTCCACTAACCCAGGTTGCTCCAAGTCCCTTCCAGCCTGGCCTTGGACACTTCCAGGGATGGGGAATCCACATCTTCTCTGGGCAACCTGTGCCAGGGCCTCCCCACCCTCAGAGGGAAAAATTTCTTCCTAATATCTAATCTAACCCCACTCTCTGTCAGTTTGAAGCCATTTCCCCTTATTCTGTCACTACCTGCTCTTGTAAACAGTCTCTCTCCATCCTTCTGGTAGCTCCACTCAGAGCTACTGTTCTTCTCATCTTGATCCTCTTCCCCACCTTTTTTTATTCTTTGCTTTTTCTTATCATTCCACAAATACTACCTTGTTTTCCCAAAAAAGTCTCGTCCACCTCAAGCCATGGAAACCATCATTCTCCAAGTGTGTATCTTTTTATATTCTCGCTCTTTCACGGCAGAGGTTTTTTTCCCTCAAGGTGACTCTCATTTTTGCTGATGCTAATGAATAATCAATAAATCAGTTACATTAAGAAACAAGAAGAAAACAAATCAGGACTTGATATTTCCAATATTTAATGGTGAAATTAAAATCACACCACAGATCTGGTCTAGCACATAGAAAAAAAAAACAACCACCAAACATGCAAGCAGGGGCTGCATAAGCAAGAATATGCATTTCCTTGGAATATTGATCCTTAGGGAAACAGCTCAATAGCCATGTTATGTCTTGCATCCTATTCATCAGCACTGGCATTCTAAGACAGGCTTGATCAATACCTCTCATTTGGGTTCATGGCCAGATTATTGCAAAATTGATTATGGGCAAAACTCAAGCCAGTTGTTTTATGAAACACGTGTGGGTTGGGGTTTTTAAATGCTCTCACTATTAAGCTGCTGTTACAGAGCATTAAATGGTGAACAAACAAATCTTGCCATCCCTGTGGTTAAAGCAGAGCAATGTTCTCCTGCCTCCCTCCTGCCCTTGCATGACAGGTAGCACTGACCTGTCATCTAACCTGTGATTTCATCTCTGAGACTAAATCTCTTCCGTGACATGACCCAATGTGATAAACTGAGATTTTTAATAGCTTTGGTTGTAATGAATTATGTTTTATTTCCATTTAGGGTTCTGCCAACTGCAGAATTAAGGGATTGTGAGATAATTAGAAACTTGTTAAAGTTTGTAATAGATATTTTATGATGCTAGCCTGGTCAACCACAGCCAGAAGTTGCATTAAGGAAAGTAAATTATTAGATTTAGGTCGATATAGTTAAATGTTATTACACACTTTTATCCCCCAAAAGTTTAGGGTTAAAACCAATATAATCCACTCAAAATAAAATTGTCTATAAGTAGAAGCCATGGTGGTCTGCAGAACTGCCATATTTTCTTCCCTAAAGAAGGGATTACAGAGACCCGTGTGCCCTACTCCTGATTCCAGGGGGAAGGGCAGGACTGAGCCACCCAGGGATATCACAAAGGTACAAGGTATTAATGTTCAGCTCGAAAAAAAAATCAGATTGAGAGGATACAATCTATGTTGACCGAGGAAATATGCATTTTTTCTTATAATTCATAATGAACAAACTTAAAAAAAAATAAAAATTAAGGTAGTTAACCACACAGACATACACTTTTTTTTCTCCAGGCAACACTCACACATACAGATATATGTGCATCATGTAGCAGTCTATTTTAAGATGAAGGAAAATAAGCACATCCATCCACTGTTGCATTAAATAATCATAGTTTTGATAATCCTAAGCATATTTCTGTATCATTATTTAGAGAATAATGGAAAGCTTATTTGTGTATTTAAATACAAATCTGACTTGTGTTGGCTGAAGTGTTGGTGAGTCCTACAATTCAGGTATTACAGACCTCTTTGAGAGAACACACTCCATTTCAGTTGCTTAATGACAAAAATAATATTTCCTATTAAAATCCAAGAGCATAATAAGGAAGAGAATTCACCAAGCCTAAACAGTAAACCAATAATACAGAACAACTGCTCATCAGTTACATGGTACTTAAAATATCTACCAAATCCTTAGAAAGCTCTTTGAAATACATTTTTTGAAAAAGTAGAACAAGGTGATGTCAGGAATCAATAAAATACAGAGAGAAATGAAATCTATAATATGAGTCACATAGAGACATAAATATTTCCATCAATGCCACGTTTGTCAGAAAGAAAAGATCATTAATATCCTGAGGATGTTACAAAAACATTTCCACACACTGAAGGATCATAAACACAAATATATTCTTAAATATATTCTGCAGCAACATTTAATTCCAACTGGTTTTTTTCCATTCTGCATCACTCTGGACCGACACATTTCCAATTTCTTCACACATAAATCATTTGTACAGGTGACAACAGCAGCATGTGTGTAATACATAGAATTTAGGTATGTAGTATACTGAAAATAGTCTTCCTACGTTCTCCTTCTCCCATGAATTTCTTAGAATGTTTGTGCTTTAAAACATTAGATATTCTTTGCCTGAATTCCCTGTACTTCCTGAGAAATGCCTCACATTTCCTCACTTTGCCAGTAAATAGATTAATGCACATAACTGCTTTAGTATAGATTGTTTCACTTCAATATGTTCAGATTATGGCACTGTGCTTAAGCCTCCAGTGTTATCTGTGAAGATATCTGAGATTAAAATGCTGTGAAAGTATAAATATCAATTACATACCTCATTTAAACATAACCAAACAAATTTAGACTCTGGGTTTCTCCTAATCCATGAGTAGCATTACGAGTGGAAAAAAAACAATTACAACCCAGCACATGTTTTGTGACACTCAAATTTCTTCGGCACGTGGGAGCTCTTTATCAAAGTTAAAACACAAAACCACTGCCACAGCACCAGAAGGCTGGGTTTGTGTCTGGTATAAAACAAAAACCACGTTATTTTTTCCCCCAAGCAGGGCTGTCTAAAGCCTTCACGTCACACACCCAGTCACAGGGATGCAGCAACGCTGAAGTGCAAGGATGACATCCCGTCCAGCTATAACTGAATCCAAGGAAACATCAGGCATTTGGGGAGGGGGGAATCATCCAGAAACATCCCTGCCAGTGCCAGCTGGGAAGGAAAACTGTAAGAGCTTACCTGAGACAAGCGAGACTGTGTCTTTCTCCCATGAGACAACAGTGATGTATGCCTCCACAGAGGAGGGGATAATGCACTTGAACACTGCTACATTGCCTCTCATGGCTTTCTGGTCCTCCACACGGACTGTATAGGGTTCCCGTAAAACTGGAGGGGGGAAAAAGAGGTGCCATTAAACAAGTTGCCACCGCACGTCTCGTCTCATCCCTTTCTTCAGTCAGTTTTGCAGATCCCCCCCGAGAAGGTGACTCAAGCTGTGAGCTCTTCTGCCTCAGTAAATGACACCATTTCGCAAAGTTAACATCTGAAAGCATTCCCAGAGCTTTTTTTTTCCTCAAAATCTGCGTTTCACCATTCCTGTGCCCTTCCCCCACCTCATCCTGGGGGCGAGGAGAAAGGTTGGGGTAAGAACTGTGTGTTGACGGGGGTAAATGGTGTTATCCCTTCTGTTAACTTGTCTAGTTTCTTGTGCCACATTTCCCTTCACGAAGGGTTTTCTGCCCTATCAAAGAGCACGAGGAACATGCAGGCTCTGTGTGTGAATTAGACATCCAGAGGGGAGAAGAGAAGGTCAGTGTCATTTAGGATTTTGAAGAAGTGAGAAGCAAAGGAGAAAATCAATGGAGGTGACAGCAAGAGAAAAACCAAAGTGTCTCAGAAACACAGAGAAATGAGAGTACGAAAGGTAAGAGCTACACTGGATTGACCAGCCCTGAAAGAAATCAGATAATGGTAAGAGAACAGAAACAAAACCATGATTGCAGCAAGTAAAAACGTGTTACATTAAAAACCAGCACGATTCAAAAAACACTTAGGTCCAGACTTATTTGTCTTGCATCTGAAAGAAATAATTTAATGAACAGAGAGAAAAAAGCACAACTGGATGGACAAAGAGGATAAAAGCACAACTGGAGAAATCCTAATATTGCTGGGATGATATGGAGCTGCATTGTGTAGGAGAATGGAAAGAAGGAAAATCCTGGCTTGGAAATAATTCCATGAAGAGTGAGGGATGAAAATTTCTGTGAGCAACAGTTGATGGAGAAGGTGGTAGAGCAGGGAAGAAACAGATGTTGTCCACTACAACATATAAATAAATGGGTAAGACAGGACAGGCAAAGCCAGTAAATCCTTTTCAGAGTTTACAAAAGCATTTCTATACAGCAGGAGCACTGGAATTTTTAAGAGTCAGCCCCATTTACAATATATTTCATGAAAAAAAGGCAGAGTACTGAGATGTAACTGTAGTCTTCACAAATGGAAACAGCATCAAGTTTTCAGGTCCAGTGCTACCACTGCAAGAAGGAAGAATGAAGTTCTCCACCCCAAACATTGCTATAACAATATAACTGTTAGAAGCCCTAACTAAAAAAATAAATGTAATAAAAATAAATTCAATTAAAAATTAAATATCTTTTTAAAAAGAAATAAATTCCATTTTCTATTATAAGAAAGGCACTACTAGTTTTTAAAAAGTAATTTATTTTTAATCAAAGGTTAAGATTCTTAACCCTGCTGTAAGTGTTGAACTTGTATTTGAAACACTTCAATGCAGTGACTTTACAACAGTGGCTGCCCTGTGATGAAGCAGCCCCCTAATCTTGTTCTACACCGAGGGAATGGCACATAGATCATCTTAATGAGGCTGACTTTTGTCTAAGGCTCCTGCTTCAGCCATCATTTACAGAACAGGCCTGTTTAGCAGCAATGTCCTAACACACTGCTAAAGGTATTTGTACCTTTCAGACCAGTTGGCCATTTTGAAAATCTGCCCAAATACAGAAACCATGTGGGGCACAAAAACTGGAAAGAGGTTTATTCACATCCTCGCTTAAAAAAATTTACATTATTGTGATTTACGAGGCCCCTCAGCTATTTCCAGATTGTAGTTTTGAGAGTTCCCATGAATAAATTGCTGATTTTTACTTCTTTCAATTTTTTTTTTTTTTTTTTTTTTTAAATCCCAGGTCCCCAGGTCATTAATTTATATGAGAACTTCTTGGCTAAAAAATATACTCTTCCCTGCCATGACTGCACAGGGAAGCTTGAAGACAAAAAGGAGATATTCACCTTTAATCCCATGTGGGACAGGCCTGGAAGAGGGTTGGGTTTGGGTTCATTGGTAGGGGGATTATGTCTTTGGAGGGGTTGGGGATATGTGTTGCACTACATGCAAAATTACATGAAAAAACACAATTACAGTAATTTGTGAGCTGGAACTCTTGTATCTGCTTCCCATATCCTTGGGGAAACAGGTAAATGAGGCTCAGACTTTCTCCAGCCAACTGTGAGAATGGGCAGAGCTGTGCTAGTCTTTGTGCTAGGAACAGAAGCTCCACAAACCTTCTGCATTTTTAGGAAACCCTGTTGCTGTTGGAGGGGCACTGGAAGCAGGAGGAGATAGAGAAGGGATTAGAAAAGGCCCCTCCAAAATCATGCTAATTAGGGCCAATCTGAAATAGTGTTCAGATTTCACATGAAAGTACCACATTAACAAATGAAATTCATAATTTCACATTTTAGCAGCACAGGGGTTATCACCTGAACATAAAATACACTTACTGCTATGCACAGAAGGCTCTCAAAATTGTGTTTTGCTATGAATGAGGGATTACACAAGCCTTTGGAAAAGATGTTTGCTAATAACTATTGTCTGCCATCATGCACAATGAGAGCTCTGACACACAGTACCAGTTCACATGAAGGAAAGGGACTTGTTTAACTTGTTATCCAAACCTCAGATTAACTGAGAAATTGAGTCAAATGGAGAAATGAGCGGTAGAAGTTTAAAAAAGGGAAAGAAAAGAGGTAAAGGGACATTTCTGACTTGGCCACAATAAAAAAATTGTTAACTTATGAGTCAAGCAGCTACAGCTGCTACTGCAAAGCCCTGTTTTGAGGTCCTTTTTCTATTTGCAAAGCTTATTGCTCAAACAGAGGGAGAAGATTTCTTTTGAGGTTCCATGGATTGATGGGTCACTGCTGGGCAGCAAACAGAGCTACATCCTGTGATCCCTGTCATCTGCTTTACACCTAAAGGAACACCAAGCAAGTCATTGCAATTCTTAACCTCCTTTACATCACTTTTAGTTTATCTAAGAAATAGAAAAATTAGAAACTAATACTGGGGGGGGGGGAAATTATGCCCAAAAGATGTTCAAAATTGAGATACACAAACAAATCCACACATGAAAAAAGTATATTATGCTGTCTCTAAATATAATCCTTACAGACAACTTGTCCACAAATCCATGAAAGTAAAACCAAAAGCACAAAAACCAGAAGTGAGTTTCAACCATTAAGTTGGTTACAATGTGTTCTTATGAATCTTTGATTTTTCAAGCTTTTCTTTGTGGACAACTGAACATTTTCATAAGGAACACGGACCATTATGGAAAGTCCCTATATATGTAGCATGATAACTTGCTTCTTGTGCAAGAAAACCCACTTTTCTAGGCTAAAATTTTAATGAGACATGAATTTCATGGAAACCTGGTTTTTATTCTTGCCTCCCCATTGTCTACCAGCTACAGATCTCTGAATGTTAATTTATTGTTAAGAACAAGAGAATACATTTTCCTATTTAAAAAGAAAGTCACAGGCAAATCTACTTGCTAAGTGTCCACGGTTCTCCCTGTGAAATTCCTGTGAAGAGATATCTCCAAAGGAAAAATAATTCTCTTGTGGGAAAAGCCAAGCTTAGCTCCACCAACAACAAAGAGGTTCCAAGGATTTGCATTTGCCAAGGGTCAGCTCCCAGACTACTTTTTGTTTGTTTGTTTGTTTGAATATTTTAATTAACTGAAGTGGGTAGACAAAAATCTTCAAAAACAACGCAATCATGTGTTTATGTGTTGTAACAAAAGGCCTGATTTTGATCCCACTCTAATTCTCCACTGGCTGACCCAGCCAGTAGAGAAAACAGATGCAAAACCATTGCGCTCATTTGCATCTTTCAGCTTAAAGAGGAAGCAATGCCTGTGGACCTACAGCAGTTGCTGAATCATTGCACAGGACACAAGTTTTTCCTCTCAAAATAGAGCACAAGTGACTACAAGGAAATGAGAAGGGATGTGATTGGGCAAATATCCCTCTTTTCTTCCAGCCCCTGTACAAAATAACCAAGGACTCATCTTTTTCCTTCATAGCTCTTTAATGTGTGAGCATGGTCTGGTTTCATTATCAGTTAGTTTTTCCTTATACTTTTAATCCCAAAAATAATTCAAACTAAGGAGGAAAGAATCCAGTATTTTACTGAATATTGTTAAGAGTTCAGAGGTTACCCTTCTGTCCATTCTCCCTCGATTTACAGCTGCTGCTGCCCTTTGAAACACCGAAATTTCCCCCCTCCTCAAGCCCCTTCGAACCCAAATAAAAGACAGTACTTACCAGCCTTAATGTGAACATCCTGACTCCTGATTTTCCCTGAAGGATTTTCAGCTGTGCAATAGTAAGTGTTATCATGGATTAAGTTATTAAAGCTTGAAGGAGGGAAGGGGAAAATTTGGAGAGTGCCATTGGGGTGGACGTGGCGGATCCCTGGGACATCGTAGATCTCCTCGCCCGTCGCTAGGTACCATCTGAGCGTCACAGGGGGGATCCCTGCAGCTGGACAGGGGACCAGTGTCCCTGTGGTGCTGGCAAACACTACCTCTTGCAGAGATGCATTGACAAAGTATAGACTGGCGTGTAGCTCTTCACTGAAAACTGCAAGACAAAAAAATAAAAAAAAAAAAAGAGAGAGAGAAGAAACGTTGAAAATCGAAGGAATTTTTTTCGGCCGCGCGCGAAATAATTCGGCGCCGAAATCAAATGTGATGCCCGGGGAAGGTAATCAAAGCATCTGGATCCTAAGGTGAGCTCTAATAGAATGTTCCTTGTTTTCAAAGGAAATATCACCAGATTAAACACACTAAGTGTAGGTAAAACGAGAAACTCCTTTCAGTGTAAACTGATGCAGGCCCGTTCGCTTTTGCATTCGCTGGTGCAGCACTCTTTGTGAGCCCAGCAAAAATCTAGTAATCTACTTCTATGACATTTCTAGCAACTAAATTTCTGCCTGGAACACAGGCATTTTCTGTTAGCATCTCTAAATTTATTTCTACAGTCTTACCGTGGCAAAAATGACGCATAAAGTAATAAAAAGAACTGAGCAAACGGTGGAAAAAATCCCCATAATTCCTCAGTTATAATACATACCTATACTTAATACAGATGCAGGTTAATAATAGATTATATCACTCGGTCAGATCTTTCTAACAAAGACCTATAAACCTGGGTACAAAGCATGATAATCTTGGTTCTGCCACCCATGTGACTGCAGTTCCCCTCCCAGCCTGAAACTGTGGATTCTATTACGCTGAAAAAAGTCTGTACTGGTCAGAACATAAGATTAGCCCTCATTCCTCTGAACACTCCTGCCATGGGTTATTCTGTTGTTACCCAGAGGGCTTGAAAGTTCCAGGTGGCTTGAAGGTTTCCCAATATTTCATCCAAAGTACCTTCCTAACCTTCTCTTTCTGAGAGCATATCAGCATAACAAGATTTTTGTTTTCCAGTAAATGAGAGGATACATTCCAATACCACCACCCTGCTTCACATTTCCTAATAGTGAAAACATGACAGTTTATCTTGACACAAACACAGAAACTTGGATATTTCACTATATCTCAAAAGCATTAGATTCTGACATGATTTTCTAAATCAAGTCTGGTAAGGATTAAGTTTCTGAAAAGGTGACCATAGTGCAACAAACCCCAGTGAGCATCAGTGGGATGTATTTGAGTTTAGCCTTCATTGGCACAAGGTGGATTCTCTTATCCTGCAGAAAGCACTTGTTATTTATCCTGCATAAAGAACTTGCAATCCCAATCCTAAATCATGAAGTGCCTTGTCTACCTCTGTCTCTTATGGTAACCTGGAGCACAAAATAAGCTGTTTTGTCCTTCTCTCTTTTGATATTTTGAGAACATATAAGGCGGGAAGATGTTGTCCTCTAAATGTCATCTTGATATTGACCATCAGGAGAGACTCAAAAGAGAGAAAAACTAGCTCTGGGAATCCCCAGAAATAGAAAAGTAAGAGAGACACTCCCCAGTAAGTAAAGATGTCTGGCATGCAGGAGACAGACAGATAAATGAGCACCACAGAGAAGGATGAAAGGCACTTGGAGACTCAGAAAGGAGGAATTTCAAGCACTGGAGCTGAGCCCCTGCATATAGATAAAACAGGTGCTACTACAGAATAAAGTCCCTTGCATAAAAACAAATTCTACCTAGTTGGTGCAACCCCAGGAGAAAGGTGGGTACCTGGAAAACAAAAATAGTCACAATAGGACTAAGCCCGGGAAGAAGCAGGACTGAATAAGATGGTGCCACTTTTACATAATCACATTTCTAATTATAGTTGTACTTTGAAGCAGAGAACAGTATTGTTTGTAACATAATAGAGAACTAAAAAAAAAAAGAAAGAATTTGGCATTGTTCATCTGCTGTTCAAGCCATTCTCCACAAATACAAATGAAACAATCAACAGGGCACTTTAATTTCCATTGGCCAACAAGACAGTCGTGTAGAAGTAATAAACACAGCTCGCATTTGCCAACTTTTATTATGCTGTACTGCTTCTTAACACATATTCAAGCAAAACCAGTAGGTTCCCTGGCCAAGAACAAAGAGGTGAATACCACATTAGAAATGCCATAAAATTAGAGAATATCAGGAACTCTGTTTGACACTTCCATAGAATCTAACTTTCTAATCAAATGCAGCACAGCTGAACTAGAGACTCGTACCAGCAGCACATAACAATGAATTTTTCCAGCTGCTTTGCATCCCCTGTAGAAGCTTTCACTACTTTTGACAAACTTTCCATCCATCAGCCTATATAATAGTGCTTCTTTTTAAAACAGCAGCTGCTGCACATTCATCTTAATGGCAGCCACAAACACACCAAGATCCCTGGAAAATAATTGTAGTGCTCTAATGCACACACATAAACACGGAGCTGACAATCCAGATGCATTTTATGGTGGAAAACACTGTGTAAGATACTTGGATGCATTGAACAACAGAAGTGGGATTTCAGAAGCCTTTATTAAAAAGATATTTCTCTGCAACGTTCCACAGGAAGAAAGTGATTAACTGAATAACACAAGAAGTGATTTATCAAAACCTAACTGGAACTGAGACAATTTAAAGATGATATATAATTATATGTTACTTAATGGTAAAATATGATCCAGCTAAACAAGGTATTGTAAAATAGCAAGCTCAGACCAATAGTTGCAAAGAAGAGCTGCAGAGGAAGTTGATGGAAGTTATTGATATAAAACAGCAAAAAGAAATGTGTGAAGAAAAGATAAATACCCAAAGAACCAAGTTAACAAACAAATAAACGAAAGGCAATCATAAAAGAGAGGGCAGAACTGAAACAGTTCACAGTCGAGTGACTGCACTTGGCCTGGACAGAGATGACATCAGATGATGTTGGTTGGTGGTGCAAGAGAAGAAAAGGCAAAAGTGCCTCCTGAATAAGGTTTATTTATTACTAAATCAATAATTCTTGAGGGAAACAGGAGGAAGCACCTCAGCAGTGCTCAGTGGACGCCCCAACTGAAATGAGAGGGTGACAAACAATCTGCACCTGCAAGAATTTTGGGGCGAGAAGACAAAGATCTGTGTGGTTAAAGGAGCACATCAACCGTTTATGAGATCAAGAGACACGGGACAAGAGGCACTTCTTGATTCTCAGGTTCAGCAGGTACCATTATCCTCCTCATACAGGAACAGGAGGGGAGGAAGGGGAGGAGGAAGCAAAGGAGGGAGAAGGGGGTGGATAAATGTTTTGCAAGTTCAATCAGCATTCCTTAGACTCAACTGCTTGGAGCACTAAGGATGAACTGACAAAGTGTAATAGCCAAGGAAGTTTCTCCTGCTTTTCAGGGACAGCACTGCCATGCTGTGCCTTGAAAATGCCATTCCTGCCTATAAGGGTGTGGTTTGTCAGGGCTTCACTGTATATTCCACAAGATAAAACAGGCTGAAACTGGTGTTTCACAATTCTCCTTCTTAATGGGCAGAAAGGAACATCAACAAGATATGAGAGAGAAGCTCCAACATTTAAACTACCAAACTGGGTCAGGCTTGGGCTTGCTCTGTGTAGGATTTAGTGACCAACAAAGGGATCAGCACCAACAAAGAGATGAAAGAAACCATGAAACCACCTGTCCTTCACTTCCCTTCCTCCACCCTTCTCTATGTCCCCTTCAGACTGCTTTACCTGCAAGAAACTTTGTCCTAATGACACCAAAAGTGAAAACTTCCCTGGAGTTTGCATCTAATATAAGAAAACTTTATACTTTGTATTCCCAGAATGCAATGGAGAAACTTGGTGTTGCACACTTCCCTTTCATCATGTTCTCTTTCATCTTTCAGTAAGTTTAAATAACACCTTTGTGATTTTGAAGCTATCTTTTTGGGCCTCAGGTTCTTCCAAAGACCTCTTCCTATATCCTGCAACTGTCCATTTAAAGCCCCGTTTTTCTCTTCAGTTCTTGAAAGCAACACACAACTCAGCATACTCAAAAATATTAATAAAATGTCTGTGAACAATTAATTGAAACTTATATTTAATTCACCTTCCCTGCCCTTTTCAAGGGCTAAATACTAGTCCTGTAATGCTTTTGCAAGTGGAAAGTTTGGTCCTGAATGAATAACAATTTCAAAAGTAAGGGGGAAAATTAGTTCTCATCCCTTTGATTAATCAAATCCAGCATGAAATATTTATATAGATAAAATAAAAGATATGAATCAAAGTGAAAGTCTGAAGCGAAGAGACCACTGAGATTATTTAGATAAAATAAAAATCAAAGTAGGAAAGATAAATTATGTAATTAAGCAGTCGACTGCTCTCCTGCACTACAGCAGGTTTATAGCAACAGCCTTGACTGTCTTACAGTGGAACATCAGGTTTGCCAAAGCCTTGGACATCAAAGTTTCATCTCCTTTTCTCTGGAACTGGGCAACAATCAAGTATTTTCTTCAGGTTTAACAGATTACATAAAGTGTCATCTTCAAATTTAATATTTTTTTGCTGTTAAATACAGCTACCTAAACACAAGAGTCACAGATGCAAACAGAATGAGTATAATAAAAACAGAGGAAAAAAAAAGAAAATAAGACAACTACAGTACAAAATCAGTGATCCAAGAACACCCCTTTTTCTGAAAGTTTTTCCCAGTGCTGACACTTGCAGTCTGCAACTGGAATGGCAGACGCCTGGGAATGCTTTGTACCATGATGGGACAAGACATTCCAGCAAAAGACAGTTCTGACAGTCGGGAAGATTTGTTCCAGGCACCTCCTCAGCCACATAAAGCAGGGACGGAGCAGGATGAGGCACATTCCCTGAAGTATTTAAGGGACTAAGAACCAAGGCATTCTTATCCATGCATTGAGCTCTAATCAAAGCTTAAGAAAAACAATAAGATATTTACAGTCTGCCTGGCATGGGCATGAGCCTAAAAGGATCCATCTTTTGCCAGTCCTCACATCAGAAATTCTTAAATAGATCTCCAGGCTTCAGAAAATTTGAAATAAAGGGGTTTTTTGTGTGTTCATTTTTGTTGTGGTTTAGTGGGGGAGGCAGCACATAAAAAGCAACGGCAGAATCACTGCAAAAAAACAAGACAAAGATGTTCCCTTTTGCTCCCAAAACAGTGTGGGGAAGGGAGGCATAAAGGAAATTATCTGCCAAAATGGGAGGAAGAGGTAACAAGACAGGTGGAAGTCAGAAGGACACCTCAAGAAGGGATTTTTAAAAGAACTCCTCGGGATCCCACATCTCAGGAGAGATCTGAAAGCAGCAAGACACCTCCTTTTTCACTGGCCTGAAATCAGAGTAGGAAGCAGACAAGGAGACATCATCTTAATCATAGCCATTAAAGACATATGGCTATTAGGTGGAGACCTAAATACAATGAAAAGCCCAAATACAGAAGAACAATTGAGAAACTTAAAAAGCAGAAAAATGGTCAGTGAAAAACACTGAAATCCTCATTACCAGGGGAAAATAAAATATTGATTTCTCGCTGTAAAGACAGATATCTTTCTAAGAGAATTTAATGGAATTCATCTAAAAAGCACTCAAAAAAACCCCCAAAACAAAACAAAAAAAAAAATTGTAAGAAATACTGAAGACACATAAACAATAAGTTATATTTAAGGAAACTGAATTAACAGGATTGTGCTACAGGTTAATTACCCTGTCGGCACCCAAACAATACAGGATAATCTTTTTTTGCATAAACACACACAGAGAGAAGTGATAAATGAAATATTTCAGAGTGCATTGCCGTGCCTTTCAAATCAGGAGTAGAAGCATTACAAATGCAATCACAAATATGCAGATTACTTGATGCAGAACACTGCTCAAGAAAGAGTCTGGGTGAGTAGCTGGGTACAATGCTAGTGAGTTATGCCACTGTTTAGGATGATTTTTAATTATTTTTTTTCAAGATTCTATATTGTATTACCAGGACTGAGATTTAAAAAGGAAAAAAAAAAAAGGGGGAGTTTGATTGGCCATTTCTTTTTTTCCTCCAATACATCTGAACCAAAAAAAAAAAAAGGCCCTTATTTTAAAAGAATCCAAACCTGATTAGACACTTACAAACAAGAATGTTGTTATCACTACTCAATTATCCTGTAACAGGCTATGCAAAGTGACCTAGAGAAATTGCTTCAGCTCCCGTGGAAAGATCAGAGTGATGAGGCATTACAATAATCCATCTGTGATCGTGTCTCCCTCTAGGGGTTTAATCTAATGACTAACATAGAAGGTTGATAAATATTGTAAATTTTATTAGAGTAAAGGTAAAAGGAACATCCTTTTACAACTTCAGCTTTGATTCTGACTCCAGACAGGAGTTTTATTTGCCCCTCTAAATCAACAAAAATTGAATATTCCTCACTGTTTGGGAGGAGAGAGGGTAAAACACAGCTCACACAAGGAATAAGTAACTTCAAGAGCAGGAAAACAGCACTGGAGAAAGATGCTCTGACCAGACTCCAAAGCAAGACTTACTAAAAGGAATTAATAGAATGAAGAAAAGTGAAAATAACATTAAAGAAAATTGATGAGAGAATGCTAAAATCAAAATACCTTTAATATGGGAAACAAAATTAAACCAACTGCAGAAAATTAGCTGATATTATAAATATAACTAGCAAATAGATGAGGGTATTAAACTAGCACACCAGAAAATAAATACAAAAGCACCACTTAAGCACCACCACCCACAACAGATTTAAAAAAATAAGAGTCAAGGAAAAAACATTTGTTTGCTATCAGTGACTTTGATCTCATTGATCAATGTTACTGTCTTTTAAACTGCTCAGAAAAACAGGGGAGCAGCCCAAATTTTTTCTGCAGTTATTAAGTCCTACAAAAATGAAGATAGCTCAGCACTGGTCAGATCACAGGTGTTCATGAGAACCATGGGCAGAAGAGCCTTTTTTTTTTGTTTCCCCCAGAAAAATATATCTTCCATCAGCAAATGCTGGAGCATCCACTGCTCAGTAAAATTAATTTCTCTGATACTTCTTACAGAGGCCTCCTAAAGAGTGAATGAGCAAAAGCATGAAGAATCTCTATCACCAATTGTTTAATTAGAAAATGTGAGGTTGCATGGGTGAGATGCTCATTGTCCTTGAACCACTGCACCTCAGAGGTCACTCTGAAACCCAAAATCTCTGAATTTGGCCAAAACATTCCTCGCTTCCTCTCTCTGGTGACTATAAGAGACCTTGATGAAGCCAAATGATAAAGTTAATTTATCATTAAAATCCCTATTACTCCCTGCCAGGAATTCTTCCCAGATTTGACATCCAGGAGTAGTGGCAGAAGGTGCCCCAAGAATGAGGGGACAGGGAAAATGGCATCAGGGAATAAGGAGAGGAGGGGAGGCCTTCCCTCTGCTCCTGGACTTGCTTCTCCTCTCATCTCCTAAGGGAATAGTATAAAGGAACAAGAGAGGGTTGGCAATACAGGTGGGATAAAGAGACAAAGGACCTCTATCAGTTATTTATGTCTTTCTCGTATTAAGAAACGATCTGAGGGAATCAGGATATTGATAACTTGTAAAATGTAACGTTTCCAAATCATGGTATCACAGGATATGCCAAGCTGGAAGGGACCCGCAAGGATCAGCAAGTCCAGCTCCTGGCCCTGCACAAAGAAACTGAATTATTCACTAAATTCACCCAAGCAGGTGCCTCCTTTGAATGGTCATCCCAGAGACTTGGCTTAACATATGTCCAAACAAAATTTCCAAGTAAGAAGTATTTCTTGGGTGTTTTGCCTTTTTGGTGTCAAAGCAGTCTTGTAAATTGTTCCAGTTGCTACTACAGTAAAAAAAAAAAAACAAAAAAACCACAATGGGGGAAAAGAAATCAAAATGAGCAAACCTGGGGTGCGCCAGTTAGTTTTTGTACTGTTTTAATTTATATGATTGCATAAATGGTATCATTCAGAAAGCAAAATTTCTTTCCACGGTGTGTAATCTCTCAACGTAGAACTGTTTCCCATGTAGTGTGCTGTGGAATGGCAGCCAGCATTTCAGGGCTAAACAGTATAAAATTATGAGGTGTCCACCAAAAGGAACAAAAAATGAATTATGCTTCTTCAAATTGCTACTCTGATTCAAAGTGCCAGCGCTCAACCTTTTATTCCAAAGAGATATTCACTTGAATCAGTTTCAAAATCAGAGCCACTAATGAGGATAATTAAGTATGCAGTTGGTTTTGCCTACAAATAATAATCACTACAGAAAAAAAAAAGCACGCAGAGTTCCATTATCATTCTCCCAGGACAGAAACTTCCATTAAATCAAAGCAGGATTCCACAATTAAAAGAAAAGGTCCTCAGGTGAAACCATAGAAAGAAGTAGAACTCACAGATGAGTTGCCTCTCTGGAAGGGGGAGAAGTGGGGGGTTTTGGGGCAGTGCACTGTAGAGACCTGAATGCACAGACAAATGCAATGGATGGAAGTGATGGGAGCCCTTAATCAGCTAAAAAGGAAAAATCTGTTTGTGGTTTAACAGTTTACTTTTATTTGCGTGTCCAATAATGGATTGAATGAAAAGGCAGATGCTGCATTCAAAGCAGGGAGGGCAGCAGGTGAGGGGGGGATTCTGCCCCTCTGCCCCCTCAGGTGAGACCCCACCTGCAGAGCTGCTCCAGCCTTGGGATACCCAGCACAGGAAGGACAAGGAGCTGCTGGGGAGAGTCCAGAGGAGGCATCAAGATGATCAGAGGGCTGGAGCAGCTCTGCTGGGAGGAAAGGCTGGGAGAGCTGGGGTTGTTCAGCCTGGAGAAGAGAAGCTTTGGGGTGACCTAATTATGGCCTTCCAGGACCTGAAGAAGCCTGAAAGCAGGACGGAGAGAGACTATTTCCAAGGGCCTGGAGTGATAGGACAAGGGGGAATGGCTTCAAACTGACAGAGAGTAGGCATAGATTACATATTAAGAAGAAATTTTTGGCTATGAGAGTGGTGAGGCCCTGGCACAGGTTTCCCAGAGAAGCTGTGGCTGCCCCATCCTTGGAAGTGTTCAAGGCCAGGCTAGATGAGGCTCTGATCAATCATGCTCCTCATGTCCACAGGAAGATTTCAGGAGCTCTCACTAGTAATGATGGCGAGTTCAGTGGGTTCCTGCATCTTCAGCCTGGAAGGAATCTTTGTTATCACAGCTGACAGTTGTCTCTGTTAAAAGCTTCTGTAAATCCAAAGCAGGGTTGAACATGTACCACAGAAAGCTCTGTCCCAAAACTATGAGAGAAAGGCAAAGGAAAACAGAGGGGAAGATTTGGATGATGCCCAGTTTACCCCACTCCCCTTCCATGCTGAGCCACTTGAGGGGAAAGGTATGTTCTCCTTGGCAAGAAAATTATTGCTCTGAAAAGAAAGATAAGGATGGAAATCTGGAGCTTGGCTGAGCCTGCACAGCTTCTACCCTGACACCATCAGCGAGCCCATCCAGTAAATCCAAGCCTGAGAATCTGAAACACGTGCTGACAGCCATCAGCATTCAAAGCACAAGGTTTTACTGTAAGAAATCACACAGAAGCATTGCTAAATGCATTAGTGCTGAAAGAAAACACAGGAAGAATGAGGTCAAAGCTTTGGGGGTGCAGTGTTTCCAACACAGACACCATTTTGCACACTGGGTAGTCCCTGCTAAAGGAAAATGCACAATCTGCTCACCACAGGAATAAGCAGGGCAACCTCTGCAGCACTGCCTGAAAAAAACAGAGTTTCTGCCAGAAACTGCTGAAGAGATAAGTAGTGCTGAACTCTACTGTGTTTCCTAATTAGGAAATGCTGAACAAAACCTGTAGTCTTAACAGTCCTAAGTCATCCCCATCACCACCAGCACATGAAGGACAAAATGTTATATTAGTGGGGTGCATCATTTGCCTCACACATCATATAACATTGTGTTATAAGTGCATTTCCATTCAAGAAGATTCATTCAGCTCTCTCTCGTGATTCTTCTCTTTTCATCTCAGATTTAAATGCAATTAACTGCAATTTGAGCAAGAAAGAGTCCTTATTCCACGAGTCTGCAGAAGTGGAAGAGATCAGGGTACTTGAAAATGAAGGAATGGGAAAAGATTCCTGAGTCACAGGCAAGAAAATACATATCCCTGTGAATTACTCTGCAGGGAGATAAACCTGGGCTCTAGAAAAGGCTCTGTGGAGCAAACCCTTGCCTGGATTAGAAATCCCTGCAGGAGAACAACCACCTGGCACTGGATTTCCTGGTGTGCTGTAGGATTTCAAGCCACTGTAGAACACGCAGCACATCTTAAACATTTTGCTGCACTAATGTTGCTCCACAACTGTGCTGGACTTTTCCACCCATGGGGACAAGTTCTCCACTCGACTGGATTGTTTCTGACAGTTTGCCTGTCATATTAGACAGGGCTGGCTCTGGCTGAGTCACAGCAACAGCACAACTGCAGAACAAGAGCAGCCCTTCCCCCAGCTCCAAACAGCACCAGCAGAGGAGTGAAGAGGACACAGCTGACTGACTTGCTCAGGGGATGGCTCTCAAGTAACACAGGATTCAAAAAAAAAAAAAAAAAGGGGGGGGGGAGGGAGAGAGGAAAAAACCCCACAAAACCCACCTAGCAATTACTTCTGGTCAGCCTGAACAGCCAGTGCCAATAAGATCTAAGCAGACAGTCTCACTTCTGTGAAGCAGAGTTGTGTATAATAATGACTACTTTAATAAAGAAATTGCTGAAAGGCTCCTGAAGCGATTTGGCCCCAGTAATCATCAAAATAAAACAGTGACTCACACTGCCACTGAGCAGCTCAAATACTACAGCACAATAATATCAAATACAGCATTATAATATAAGGGTATCTATGTAATATAAGGACATAGAGTGACAGGACAAGGGGACATGGCTTCCAACTGAAAGAGGTCAGGGTTAGATTAGGTATTAGAATTAAATTGTGAGAGTGGTCAGGCCCTGGCACAAGTTGCCCAGAGAAGCTGTGGCTGCCCCATCCCTGGAACTGTCCAAGGCCAGGTTGGACAGGGCTTGGAAGAAGGATGACAATGTTCTACACAAATCTTAGTGAAAGGAAAAAGAACTCTTGAGTATTCAGTTTCTTTTAAAAAAAAAATAAATCACTAAATTTTTTTTGCATAGCAGTAGAATAGGGTGTTATCCAAATGTTCATGTACCCATCCCTCGTGCTCCAACACTGGCTCATAAAGGATGTTTGGGGAAGAGTCTGTCACAATCCTTTCCTAGTGGTGACAGCTCACAGTATCACACCCCCCACTGGAATTACCTTTGCTGTTTGCAGTGTTGTACATTCATTTCCTTCCCTGTGTTTTGTCCCCCATTACTGCATGATCTTTCCAACTCTTTGCAGCCCTGTTTCTGTGCATGTTGGGCTGTCTTGAATAGTGTTACCCCAGAAGACTTTAATATTTATAACCTTCATCAGTTCATTTATGTCAACCAACCCACAAACCAGCACAGATCACTGACAGTGTTTTCTCTCCAGCATGAAAATCAATTATATGTTCCCTATTTCTTTTCTAGCCTAACATTAATTTACATGAGGACCTCCCTTACCTCATGGCATCTTTCTTCCATACTGCTACATATGACACTTTGATGAACTCATTTTAAACATCTAGTTATGTTACACTGACTGTATTTTCCTTGCCCACTTGTTTTGATTTCCTACCAAAAAAAGAATTGTAATGATGTGCCAAGTGTGGCTTTCCTTTGCTGTGTCAGATTTCTTTCCCCAGTGCATTATGGCATTTACTTATGTGTTCTAAAAACTTTGTTCTTTCTTAAGACCTGCTTGTAGTTCTCTACCTGAGCCCTTTAGGACAACAAAACCCCCTGACATTAAGTACCCAAAGCAAAATAGCAAAAAGTTACAGCAGTCATCATTTCTCCAAGTAATTATACACCTATTTTTATTTATAAATCTTGGAGGAATCTCATCTATGCCTGGGGATTCATTGGCATTCAGTGGATTAGTTCCTTCTAGAATTTCTTTCACTTGCAATGTAGTTTTGGATCATTCCTCAGAACTGCTTTCTGACAAGTTTAGTTTGGGATCTCCTGTACACTTCAACCCCAACCCTAAAACATCTCTGCTGGTGGGACAATCACGACTGAGAAAGTCAAGAAGGTGGTTGGTGCAGAGAATTCATGTGAATTCATACCTCCCTAAACATTCCCTTTCCTTCTTTATCAGGTTCACCTGATCTTTTATGCACAAGGCTAAGCTACTTCTCAAAATCTGTTTTAGTGGCTTTGCTGTGAACAAATGTTTCACTTGCTAAGGTTTATTAGCTTCTTTTACTGCTGGGATACAACAAACATTATGAAGGATGCTTTTAATAGCTCTGTGTACTCTCCTTAACCACATTCATGTGGGCTGTACAGGAAAGAATACATCTAACATCTGGCCCTTTTAGAAGAGTTAAAAATTATTCTAAATTAATTTTCTAGCATCAATTCCTTAGGGATCGAGATGTTTTGTCCCAGATGCCCATTTTCAAACATTTAACTCATTTGGGAATTTTCTAGGTTCACTATTTTTCACCTTCTCTGTATCACCATTTGTCCAAGACTGAAGGATTGAGCATGGTTGTTCTTCCAGATTTCAGCCGTGGAAGACAAGTTTCCTCCAATTACACGAGAACTTCTTACCAATCACCTCCACAATTTTCAACTACTCCTGTCTTTCAGTTCCAAACCATCTGTTTCTCTGTCCTGTTTTAGTTTGTATGACATCCTAACTTACCTTTAAAGATTCCCCTTTCCTCCCATAGATCTTACTCCTTCTCAACACCATTTATTTTAGTTCAGTTATTGGGGCTGGGCTGATGACACAGGAGCCTGCAAGAAAAGGCTGAGTACAGAGGTCCTACTATTCAACCTTTTATTGGAACAATCTATTTCAAGCAAGTCTTTCTCCATTATTTGCTGTGCTGCTGGTGCTTTTTATAATGTCACAGCTGCAGCTCCAACCTCCTGTGCCAGACCAGGGCAAAAGCAAGAGGAAGGACCTTCCCTGGAAGATCCCAACCACAGCACATACTTTTCACCTCTCAGCTTCATGAGCCCAAACTAACCCCACCCAGCTGCAAATGCACGTTTTTCATTCATCAGTCACATTAAATCATAATATTTGAGGCTTGATACAGTAACTTTATGTGGCAAAATAGTTTCTCCCACACGCACTTCTGCTCCTCATCAGAGCTAATTAAGTATGTGCATCATATAAATTGACAGCAATGTAGATTCTGAAGCCGAGTTTAAAGTGTAAATAATGATGAGATGAAAGAGATCTTTTGAGCAAAATCAAAGTATCAAGTAGTCATTATGTGTAATCACTATTACAATTTAATGACATTTGTGCTGGAATAGGAATGTGAACAGGAATTAAAGTGTCTGATATATTATTAATTTTTTTAAATTTTTTTTAACCGTATGTTTGTCCCAAATGCTTAACAAAACATCAACATCAGCCTTTACTTGTACCTTTAGCAGGTCAGTCTGCTGCAAATACAGAATGCAAGCCAACAATGGATGTGAGACGTGAGGAGGTCATGTCGTGGCAAAGATTTTAATATTTATCCTTTCAGACTTTTCTGTGTAACTGTGGAGGTTAAGACTGGAAAGCTACAATAGGAGTCCACTATCCCATCATGCAAACAAATCCACAGCCCTAATATTTAAATAGGTAACCACAAATAGATGTGACAGAGTAACACACAAACCTTGACTAAAGGTGTAAAGGAGAGGCAGGTGGAGGAAGAATGAGACTCCTTTGCTCCCACAGACCTGGGAAGCAGCAAATCATGACAGAGCAGATGAAAGCAGGGAGGAATTCTATCTGCTTTTAAACTTCCTCTATATTTGTAAACACTTTTATTTCATGACCAGTTCAAAGGATAACTGGAGGAATCGGGTTTGTCCATCATCAGGGACTCAGCAAGCAGCAGGTTTGCAGCCAACAGTTAATTCATTGAATAGAATAAGTTTCTTGATAGCAAGTATTTGCATGGCTGGAATTTCCCAGGGCATCAAGTCCTGAGCGTGGCCTTACTAATATTTCATTGCTGCATTGAGAAAGTCACACGAGAAGAACAAAATAAATAAAGGAGAAGGCCAGAAACACTCAGTGACAAAAAATACTGATTTTCAGGCTGCCATTTCACCCAAAACTTCATGTGAAGAGGACAGGACACAAAGGACACATGAATCAGAAAATACTTTATGTAATCTTTGGAAACATCAGACTGTACAGCATCACCAGTGGAGTTCAGGACACTGACTAATACCAAGGTATCCCCAGGGCCTCTTTGCATGTCCTAATACAGAGCTCCTGATGTAAAAGAGCAGTTTTGAGGGTCAATCCAGCAAATTCTTTTTCATCTTTCCCCTTCTCCCCTTTCTTCATCTATATTTTAAAGAAAGGTGTCTGGTATTAATTGTTATGATCATCTTAACCCATTTCCTTGCACGAACTGAAAACACAGATAAGATGAGCTGATTGGTAAATTAAGAGAGGAAGAAATCATAATATTCTTTCTTAGTGACAGAGTTACTGAGGAGTTAAAAAACAAAAACAAACAAACAAAGAAACAAAAAAAACACCGAAAAATCAGAACAAAGTACAAACACCTAAACTTCCTCATCAAAATGTCTTGAATTTTTCACTTTGCTGTATCATCTGCCAAGGTCTACACTCCAAGCATCTGTTAAACAGGCAAATTAATGGCCAAATGTACAATGCTTGATAACATAAGAATTATTTCATTAGATCAAACTGATGGTCTGCCTGTGGTGCTGAGTGGCCAGAGATGACAGTGCAAGAAGCCACAGACATAGAGGTGCATCCTCATCACTCCCTCACAAAGGCCTTGACCCCATTTTCTTCCCTATAGTTAAACCACAGGAGAATTGAAAGGTTTTATTCCCTCCAAAATTTGTTCTACCAGTAGAAAATTTCACTCCCTCTTTGGTTGTTCTAAGGTTTCTGGCTTTAAAATCAAATAAATTTTAAAAAGTAAAATAACAATATTCCACCCAACCAGATCACTTCATCCCATATCCTATATATACTTCACAGATTTTTCCAATTAAAAATATTCTCTGAACATTTTTATTTGCTTTATTATTCTACAGTGAAACTCAACACTTGGCTTAAGCTGGTACCTATTTTTAATGGCCTGTTTTTTTACTCTCCCATTGATCTGTTGTCATGTTTAATCAAGACAACAAAAAATAGAGTAGAAAGCAGGGTAAACTTCAAGTACCACACATTTAATTACATGAAGGATTAGTTGGGGAGGAAGGGGATAAATTGACCTTTGTATCCATTTTCATGAGCTTAGGTGTCCTTTTTTTAGCCTCCCAGAATGTTAACCCTGGAAGTGGGGAAACAAAGTGCTCCTGTGTTTGAATTCAGCAAAAGGCCACCCTAAGGAATGGTCTGCAGAAGGGTCAAACCACAGTGGCAAGCAGGTATTTTTAGGTTTTTCTAGTCAATGATTCGCCAGCACAGCACCTCCCCATCCTGAACAAGATGTGCACACACACACAAACATAAGAACTGGCTTTCACATTATTTGAAACAATAATGCCACGACAGGAAGATACACCAGACTGTGCAGACACACTGCATGCACCTGGACAAGCTCGGAAAGCAGGGCCATGGGAACATCAGGAGGTTTAACAAGATCAAGTGCAAGGGGCAATCCCTGGTGACAGCAGAGGCTGAGGGATGAAGGGATTGAGAGCAGCCCTGGGACAAGGACCTGGGGGTGCTGGTGGGTGAGAGGCTGGACATGGCCCAGCCCAGAACACCCTGTGTCCTGGGCTGATCCCACAGCATGGGCAGCAGGGAAGAGGGAATTCTGCCCCTCTGCCCCCTCAGGTAAGACCCCACCTGCAGAGCTGCCTCTTTGACTGTTAAGTGAATTTTATTATCAGATGGTCACTTAAGGCACCATCTAAACTAATCTTTAATCTTAAAAAGCTAGAGTAAGATTTTAACTGCACAGTACTCAGACCTCTCTGCAAAGAGCATTCTGCAAATGCTCTCACATGTAAGAGTGTGGGATTGAGTACAGGGAAGGCTCAAAACAGGGTAAGAAAGAAGAATGAAAGCAAAGACAAGCATTGCAATAGAGGCACAAAAGAAACACTCTGGAGGCTAAAGATGACAGAGCATCCTCACAAACCCCAGCCCAGCATTTTAGGTAGGAGGATTCTTCAGAGATTGCTTTTCTAATCTGAATTATAGGCCTATAAACACATGCAGATAAATGTGAGTGCTCAATGAAGAAAACCTCCAAACAACCCTCAGCAGGAAAGGATGAATTTTGATCATTCAGTGAAACTGTGTTAAGAACTACATTCCCTTATACATCCCACACACTGCTCTCAGGACCATATTCATATGCAGGAAGGATTCATTGGCTACTGCAGGAAAACCCTCAGGGCTCAGGAGGTGCATCTTTTTATTGAAATAACAGCAGCCCACTAGAAGAGGCAACTGTGAAGGTGGATACTTCAATTTACTCAATTTTAAAGGCCAGTTATCTCCATCAAACAAATGCAAGCATAATTTGATTAATTAAAAAGTAATTATGAGATGTATTTCTTTTTTTTTCTTTTTTTTTTTTTTTACACTTGTGGGTTTTTCCTATCCCTGTCTAGAGGTTTAGTTCTTTTTGTTGATCTTATTTTCTGTGTCTGAGGTCTTCCCAGTCAGGATGATTAGGATGCCCTCCATCCCCTCAGAAAACAAAAAGAGATACTATAACCTTACCTCATTCTTCATTTTTGACAGAAATTTTTCAGCCAGATCTCCATCTCATAAAAACAGATCTTCTAGTTCTGGATCTGCTAAATTCTCCCTCCACAATATTTTGTGGTCATGAGCTGAGCAGGCTACATTCTGAGGAAAGAGGTATTTCTTTTTCATTTCCTTCAGTATCCTATTCCTCCTGGCTCTTAAGAAAAGGCAATCCACTGGATATCTCTTATATGTTTTCTACATCTTTCACCTCGGTCAAGTCACCTCCTCAAATAAAGAACTGTAATCATCCTCCTGTCTCTCCCCATCACTTGGAAGTGTCCCTTTCTTTTCAATCATTTTTATTGTATCTCTGGACTTCTTTTAGAAATGGGGTGCACAAAATTCCCTGCTGGATGAATTCAGGGCTCAGTGAAGTCAAGTGGGAGTTCTGCCATCGACTTCCTGGGATATCATTCAGTATTCACACGGTCTTATGACTTCTCAACATTTATTTCCCACACTCCTTTGAACACATGTGCTACTTCCTCCTCTGATAGCATCCACAAGCCCTGCTTCTGCTCTCAACCTCCACTTGGTCTCCCTTGCTTGCAGTGCTGACCCTTCTTTGTGTGCCCTCTGACCCTCCTGGCTCATGATCCTGAGCAGGAAGATTTGGGTTGGTTTGGTTGGTTTGTTGTTGTTGTTGGGTGTGTTGGGGGGGGGGGGGGTGTTTGTTTTGGGGTTTTCTGGGGTTTTCTCCTCCTGTTCTGGCCACACCAGTGGTCTGCTGGGCTTTCTCAAACAGAGCAGTAGAGGCAGCATTGTAGTCCACAGTGCACTAAATGTGGCCAGCAATCCTATCCAGTGGCACTGCCTTCTCTGAGAGCTTCCAGGAGGAGACACATTCCCCAGAAGAACAGTTTTGACTCCTCTTTCATTTCTCTGCTGTCCCTCAAGCTGCATAAACCTGCCTCTACTTGGCCTTCACAGCTCCATCCCTGCTGTGCCAGCACGGGGATGCCTTGGAGCCAAATGAGGGGGAGCACAAGGAATCAGAAGTGCCCGTGGGAGGACAGGGAGGTCACCCAGGCTGGGCACTCTCAGGTATTTAAAGCTGTCTGAGAGATGATGTGATCCAAAGCTGAATTTTCCTGCCTGCAACAGGAGGATTCACCAAGACAGGTTTTGCCCCCACTGCTGAGGAGCCCCGAGGTTCCTTTATGGACTCTGCTGAGCAGCTGGAACACAAACATGGGGAGCTGAAAACTAGGCAAGAGCACTCCATAAGTGAGAGTTGTCAGGACATACACAAAGAGTGGCAGGTAAAGAGGGAGGAGTCAAGGGGTTTTAAGCACACTTTAAGTTTCTGGCTATTGAAGGCCCAGTAAAAATCATTCTAATCCAAATGCAGCATTACCTGTTTGATGCATTCAGGCTCAGATTCCTTTGTGATTTTACAGTTGGTTTGTAGAGTCAACAAAAACTAACGTTTTTCACACAAAAGCATTGTTACTTTGAAGAAACACCTAATGCTCTTTAAAATGACACCTGTTTAAAAAAAACCCAAAGCATTTTTTTTTTTTACAAATAGATCATTCTTAAAGGATGTGTATTGTCTACATGGAACATGCACTTTAATTTATACAGAGCTGACACTAGAATGCCTTGTTATTGTTGAATTCCCTCTCTGAGCACACACAAACACCCACTTCTTCCTGGTCTTAATATCTCACTGAACAGAACTTCCTCAGTCCTATTTGGCATAATGAGGAGAAAATGCTTTGAAACCAAATGAGGGGAAGAAAATAATCAGGCTACACACATTAAGGTTTTACTAACTTTAAGGGCAGTTAGGCAAAGAAATGATCTGCTGAGGGGGGGGACTGAGGGGCTGTCATTAGACCTGCTAAGAATATGATCAATCCAATACTCAAGGGATCCAGACAAGGTGGAGGGTGGGGGACAGAAAAAAAAAAAAAAAGAAGGTAAAATAAAAACCCAAGCCACACTTCTTGCTCCAATTAAAGGACTGACCAAATGACCCAGGAGGTGGAGAACAGAATCTAGTACCTAAAATATAAGCATCATTTTTATCAAGATATAAGAAACAAACAAAATAAAAAGCCAAAAACAACAACTGGGTTTTTTTAAGAACACTGAAGCTCACCTGGTGTTAAAGGCAGAAAGCAGCAGCTATTTTTGTGCTTCTAAATGCCCTTAATGCATTTTCTAGTGTTTCATATTCTAGCAGTGTGCTTTTCGTGCACTGTACTTCAAGTGACTCCACTTAAATAATAAGGTCTTTGAACTGACCTTGTAAAAGTCTTCCCTTGGAAATGCACAGATAGAAATGAACTTTAAAGGTCAGCCTTAGAGGGGAGAGAAAAAGGATCTGGTTTCCAAGCTGCAGCTTGTATGTGCAGGTAAGGGGTGACTGCATTGCTTGCAAATGAGAGCTGTAAAATGGAAGCTGACTGATTTTCATTTCAGTTAAGGAAATTGAAACTAAAAATTCTAATAGACTGCTTATCCCTTTGCCACAAACAGACTTTCCTAGATATAATCTACTGGAGGTGCACTTTTTAGCCAAATCAGTCTTTTCAGAGAATCACGGAGTACACTAAGCTGGAATGGACTCAGAGGGATCATCAAGTCCAACCCTCAGCCCTGCACAGGACACCCCAGGAGTCACACCCTGTGCCTGAGAGTATCATCCAAACATTTCTTGAGCTCTGGCAGCCTTGGTGCTGTGACCACTGCCCTGGGGAGCCTGTTCAGTGCCCAGCCACCCTCTGGGGGAAGAACCTTTTTCTAATATCCAACCTAAACCTCCCCTGACACAACTCCATCTGTTCCCTGGGGTCCTGTCCCTGGTCACCCCAGAGAAGAGATCAGTGCCTGTCCCTCCTCTTCCCCTCCTGAGGAAGTTTAGAGCCATTCAAGACTTCATGAGAGGACAACAAAAGCATCCTGTCCCACACAGCATCACCCAAGGAGTCACCCACAGCACTGAACTACGTGCAACATTTTCACAGTCAAAAGGGCTCATTTCCACAGACCAGTGCTACCAATGCACAGCACCAAAAAAAGGTCCTGTAGAGCAAATAAACAGCTTTTTCTTCTGCTGGCCACAGACTGTGAACAGGGGAGATGTACAGGTGTCTTTCCTTGCCTAAAAACCCAGCTGGGGAGAAGGGGGAATCTGCGGTATCTCCGCAACTATCCCATCCAGCACCGCATCCGTCCTCCCCTCAAATGTCATTGGCCCAATTGAGGAGAAAAATAATTAGTTTCACTCTACTTCCTGCTAATTACAGAGTGTATAATCTGCCAAACGATGTACATGCTCGTGTTGGCTGTGGCCTGCTGCCTCCCCCTGCTATCACAGGCAGAGAATGGCTTACCAGTGACAGCTGGCAAACCAGCCTCTGGGAATAAAACATTTTAGCACTTCATAAATTTCTAACAAGGTTTCAAATTGCTTCAGTTTCCCTCCTCTCAGCTCTGTCAGCCCAGCAAAGGAGTTGGGGAGAGGGGAGGTGAACACTAATTAAATCTGCAGCTGAAAAGTACAACTAGTAAGATAGTTCATTATTTTTAATAAGCGGCAATTAGAACACAACTCCGAGGAAAGCCGGATTCTTCCTTGCGACCCACTGGCAGCACAGGAAAGCCAAAATACGTTGTTCTGCCTCAAATTTTTAACACAGGGACAAGTAAAGCTCTTTAAAGCACAGCTGCATGACATGCTAGAACTTAATGGAAGGTGACACACGAAGCAGTAAAAAGCTGAAGGGAACGTGCAGCATAGTTGGCATTAACGTTAAGGTTTCATAGCACTATTGAGATAACTAATAGTTTCCAAATTCCTCCACGAAGCTGCCATCAGGATAAAAAGCTGTATTATCATTACTATTATTATTATTGATTAGACAACATACCACATTACACTAAATCTGACATCCTGTCCGTGGGAATGTAGCCGGAATAAAAATAAGAGGATGCAAATAGCTATAGATCATATCCACCTCAGCAACTTTCCATTCACTATGAATAGACAAAATACAGGGACTGATTTAGAGGTGAAATGTGCCAGAAAACCAAGTAATTGTGCATTTGACATTGCAGAAAAAATGTAAAAGGTAGAGATTTTACATGGAAAATAGGATTATAGGAAAGAATTGAGTGGAAATAGGTACTAGGAGAAAACAGAACAAATGTATTTAATAGGGAATAAACACCACAGTAGAATAATAGGGTCATATTGTTAGAGCTACACTTCCTTTGTAAAAATTGACCCTTAGCACCTATGTCCTCATTTTACTAGCAGTGGAAACAAAAAGCCAGTAACTGTGAACAGATGGATTCTTTTCATTATATTTAGCTCTGCAAAGTCAGAAAGGTGCTGCTTTCAACTTGGGAAAATAAAAAACAAAGAGCAGAAGAGGCAGGAAGGTCCCAAATTTGGGCTGTGTCTCACCTAAGAGTCTTCCAGTAGAGGGCAAAATCCTGGAAATAAAAAAAAAATACCCTGACCCAAAACAAATGCACAGCAGAGCAGATGCTTTTATTTTACAAGAAGAAAAGATTTGCCATCAGGACCACCATCAGCTGTGTGCTCTTTCCAGCAATATCTCTAACCACAGATGTCTTCCAGATGAAGACATTTGCCTGAAAATACTGTTTACTTTTAAATGAAAGTTGCATGTCAACAGAGAAAAGCTGTCAAAGACGTGGGCACCTTCATTTGAGAAAGCTGAGGCACTGAGTGCCTTATTTGCCTCTGTCTTTACTAGCAAGACCAGCCTTCAGGAATTCTAAACCCCATAGACCAAGGAGAAAAGCTGGAGCAAGGAAGACATACCCTTGGTGCAAGAGGATGAGGCCAGGGATCATTTAAGTGAACCAGACATATGTAAATCCCTGGGTCCTGCTGAAGTGTTTAACGTTCCTTCTGTAAATTAATTTTGTCTTTTTCTTAACTCAGAAGTTCATCCACAAAAAGTAATCAAAATTTTCTTCCTCGTTTCTAGCATTTAATTTACTGTAAAGAACTCACAGTTTCATCCATTTCGATTCTGCTTCTGCTTCAGTAGAAGCAGGAGGGATGTTAACAAGCAGAGAAGATACAGGGAAAAAGGTGCAAGATGTAAGAGGAATAAAGGGAGGGAAATAGGAAGATGAAAAATAGGGTAGGGGGGAAGCAAAAATGAAAGCAAGGCAAGAGAAGAGTAGTTATGAAAATACATACAGCGTTTCTGTCGGAATTTGATTCCAAAATAGACAAAAATTCCAGACTCAGGCCGACAGAACTAAACCCAAAACCTTTATTTCGCTGTCATTTCTCAAGCACAGACCTGAGAGTCCTCAAAAAAACTTCTGAAAAAGAAGCCTACCACAAAGTATGACCTCTCTTTGTTGCAAAAATGAGTCATAAATGTATTTTAAACTAATTTTTTTGCTCATCTTACCTTAGAGACTGCTCAAGCAATAAATATGGAGACATTCATGACTAAGCTGTGATGGAGACCTGGCTGCTGCACTGTGTGTTTTCCAACCATAGGATTCCAAGCAGAAGAGGTGCCAGTCATTTCAGCCACAGCACCAAAAGGGCAAGTCAGCAAGAAATGACATACACTTAAACCAAATAAATGAATCTTAGGGGAAAAAGAAGTACAAAAATGTGTTTTGGAGACCTGCTGTTGCTCAGGAAATAAATCTTCTGAGTTATTCAGCAATGAAGGAGGCAATAACAGTTTTTAAATTGACTTCTTCTCCCCAAATGAGGGTATAAAGAAAAAATTTTATTTTTCTCTCAAGAAAAAAAAATTAAAAGTCATTCAGTACAATTTTATTCTAATTAGAAAAAACAAGGCACTTTTGTATTAAAGATGACACAATGGAACCTAACTTTATTCTGAAAGTATGTGTAAGAGTTCACCTGCACTAATTTTCATTGCACTTTTAAAATAAGTGATATAAAAAATTGCAACTTCACTGAATATGTTGTTCAACTAGAATTTCATCAAAATAGTTTTCCACATTTAAAACAGAGTTATGACATCTTACACCTGGAGCAAGTGTCAGTAGAAAATACAATTAAGAAAAGAAAGTTATAGTCCAACAGTGAGTGGGGGGAAAAGGACATTTTATATTTGCTTCAGTAATGAGAGGGATTTTCTTTTGCCTCAGTTTTTGCAGTCGCTAAACTAAAAAAACAATCCACAAAACCCAGAACAAAACCCCACCAAACACAAAAGCACCACAAATCCCCTCGTATCATGAAAATGACCACACCAAGATGTTCCTGCCGGGTTCATTAGTGGGTTTTGAGGAGTGAAGTCCAAACTCTGTCCCTCTGTGTTCCACAAACCATGGAACAACTTCAGCGTCAGGACTGGCAGTAAATTCCGTGCACTGAGAGGGTGGAAGGAGGTTTTTTCCTTTGTCCTCATGACAAAAGTCGATGGGACACCCAAACCAACCACCTCACAGGCACCCAGCTCACGGCCCAGCCCACCAAGATGACTCCACAAACCTGTGCATGCCAGGGATGAGGATCTGGCCTCAGCCTGGGCCTCCTCTCTGTACTAAAATGAACAGGTATACAAATACAAGATTTTTGGTTTAGCCTATAGATTTTTCCATTTTAGCAACAAGAGATTTTTCTTCAGACAGTCTGTCCTCTTACTGGTTAAATTAACACCTCTTTTTCCAAGCAAGAAGTCAGTCAGTGGAGCCACCACAAGTTAACACCAGTGAAAGTTCACCTTTACCTAAATTCTCCTACAGCTGCATAAGGTCAAAATAAACTATTTCTGGGTCAGTCCAAAGCTTTTCCTTTATCCTGGAACACATGCTGCTTCTAATCCCCTCTCTCATTACAGCCAACAACACATACATAGGCTTAAGTAACCTGCATTACATAATTGGAGAGACACTGTCCTAATAATTTCCTGCAGAAGCACCACGGAAACGTGGCCATTAGGAACGAGGAACACACATCACCTCATCATCACAGCAAATTAAATAGCAGGACAAACGTGTAATTGGCAATATTTTGTGTAGTACAGCCAGAACAAAAACATAATTGTGTCACTCTTGCCTCATCTTCCCAGGGCAAGCTGCAATCTTCTCCAGGGCCAGCCCGTGGGCACAAGGGTGACCCGAGTCTGGCAGGGCTCCCACTGCAAGTTTGACTTTCATCTCTGACAGGCAGCAAGGCTGAACAGATTAATGGGTCTGTGTCTGAGCTCCCTGGCTGCTGGTGCTGCCTGCATGTGAATTCTGCCCCACAGAGCTGCCTGCCCGTGCTGTGCCCCCTCTTCCCCCAACCCCTTTCTCCTCCTCTCCCACAGTGGTGGTAACACCAGTGGCAATTGCTAAAGGTGTCAATTTGAGACCAGTTATTGCACCTACACAAAGGAAACAAAGGCTGAAGGTATATCATGGTTGTTCTATGTGTAAACCAGTTGCTTTGCTGGTCAGGGCTTTTTTTTTTTATTCCTTCATTCATTTTTTTTCCCTGTGTGCTCCACTTGTCCTATGCCCTGCCACTGCCAGAAATTCCTCTCCACTGCATAATGCTGTACTCCATCTGGTTTTTATTGCCTATAATAATCTTTTAATTCCTTGACCTTTCCTTAACCCAAATTTTCCAGATCCCAAATCTAATTTCTTACAAGTCATTAGCTTAAAAAAATCGGAGTGCACTCCCATCAAAAATACTGACAGATCTTACTGCTGTCTGTTAAAACCACAGCAAACCCTCCTTCAATGTGCAAATTCAGGCTACAAGTGAACATTTGTAGAGAATCTCACAAAGTTTTGCCAAACTATTAAAAAAAGACCACACACACGCACATACCAAAAAAACTCCTTTTTCTGGTATTGCTCTCTAAATGAAATGCAAAGGCTTTCATTTCATACCTGCTTTGCCTACACGTTATCAGGGTGAGAATGCAATGGAGCATATTTTCATCAGATTGAGTCCAATGTGGAAATCCCCTTCTAAGGGACGTGTTTGCCCCATCAGCCCTGCCTTTACACCTTCCAAGCTTTGGTTAAAGGATAGGGGACAAAGAATATTAAAGCCCAGATGAGCCATTTGTGGGTTCCATAAATCTCCATCCTTAGGGTTTTCACCGTGCCATCAAATATTAACCAGTGCTTTTAGGTTATTCCAAGTGCAGATACAACAATTTAAAAGTGTAAAGCTAGTGAAAGATCTTAACTCAAAAAGCTTTCATTCCAGATCTTTTATTCCACATGAATTCTTGCCACTGGAAGGGACTTGGGGTTGAAATACTACATGCCTATCTAAAGCAGAAAATTGGGAAATCTTAAAAATATATGGTTTATTAGTGCCTTCAAACTCCAGTAAAGGAGTCCCAATAAAGTACAGCCCCATGGATGAACATGGCAGATGTACAGTGACAGAAATTGGATTACCACAGAAAAGGACACTTATATAGGTCAATCAGCATATCAGACAACATCAGAAATACTCACATAGACAAAAGAAGCACTTACTCATTATTCCATTTACATGTAGATAGAAATCTTGCTATGATTTACAAAATATAATGCTGTTGCATAATGAAGGTGAGATAAGTGTTACTCTGATATAAGGAACATATGTTATGCCTAATATCTTAACAGAGAGTTTTAAGCAGGCCCATTACTCTGAATGCCTAAGAATAAAAGAATTAACAGCAAAACTCATCAAAATTTTAGCTTCATTTTAATGCAGGATATGAACAAAAATTGCTGGAGCTACAAACCACCAGAAAAGAATATACACCAGTGACCTGTCTTAAAAGAATATTATAACTTTTAATATTCATTTAAGTAGAATTTAGACTTTTTTTTCCCTGATGTTAATGCTCAGTGCTAGCAATGTTTTAGGGTACTGCATTTTACCCTTATGAACACACACATTAAGGAGTGATTTTAATGGAGATATGAACATAACATTTACTGCTATTTTAAAACTGAAGTTGTGACACAGGAGAACAGAAAAGGACGGGGGGCACATTTCCAAGATGTAAAATGATCTTACCAGGATGGCTTTCGAGTGATAATTTTATGACATAATTTTAAGTCATAATTTTTCATCTTTAAGGATATTTCCTCAGACTCCTGCAGCATCTGTGCCCTTTGGAGGATGCAAGGAGAAGGCAGAGAGAGGCTTTAGCAGGTTCTCTCAGTGTACAACAAATGGTCATGTCAGGGACAGTGCAGAACACTAGAGGGCTGATAAAGGAACTACAAAAGGTGTAAAATTGGGAATATTTTAGAGAAGAATCAACCACTACCTTAACACGCACTGATGAACTGCTTATCTGATTAGAATGTCAGATAATACAGCAATACAGGCAAATTTTCCACCCTATTTCCTGAGGTTATATATTCATTCCTGCACTAAAAAGGTGAGTCCCAGTGCCAGGATGAGCCCTGGCATGATTACAAGTGCACTGACACATACCTTTCTAAACCACAAAAGTATATCTACATCCTCCTGCTAAATGAAATGAGTGTTTTCCCTTGCATTTTGAAACAGCTGTTTTAAAGGGGATTGTTACACACACAAAAGAGTTGATTCTTCTAAAAGGTGTGATTGAAAGAAAGCAGAGAAGAACAGTGTTTTATCAAAGAATTTTCGTGTGTATATTTCAATATCAAATTTAACAAAATTAAATTAAGTGTCAAAAGGTGCCAGGCAAATCCCACACAGAACTAAAATAAAATGCTCAATGATTCATTTTTTACTCTATGATACTCTTTGGAAGAAAATGCATCTAATTTGGTTCAATTATGTTTGTATCTGATTTCTAATGCACAGAAGTTAATGGATATATATAAATACTGTCCTCCTCCAAGCATAATTAAATCAGAGAGGTGCACACTAAGGGAGTAGGAGAGACATTTAAGTTGCAGTAGAAGAACTGGTAGAAGAACAAAGCTGGCTGTTAAAATACTTGGGATGGGAAATTTGAAGACTTGTTTAAATCAAAAATAAATCAAGTTCTCTCCATACAACTAAAAGGGTCAAACAACCCAACCAGCAAATTCAAGAGGAAGATTATATGATGATAATATGACTGCCTGCTGTCACAGAGGGCTGGAGCTGAAGAAACAGGAATTATCTCCAGCTTCATGTCCTCATAAATACCATACAAGAGTATGATACCAGTCACAAGTTAAATGGCCACAGAAATTCTATTGGGATTGGCATTAAAGGAACCCTTCAGTAAGTCCTAGGAAGCAAAGATCTGGGGATAAGGACACAATTCATACTACTCATTGTAGGAAGAAATCTAGGTTCAAACATTTCACTACCAGAAGAAGCAAACTGTGAGTAGTCTGACACACTTCCCTGAGGGAAAACAAAGGAAGTGAACTAGAGGAAAGGGGCAATGAATGAATTTCATCTCCAAGACCCAAGAGGTTAATGGGGTCTGGCCTATGCTGAACCTACTTCTGAATATGCAACAGCCTGCAATCAATATGCAATGATCTCCAAGGCTGCAGCTCCAACCTGCACACCTTTGACATGCAAGAGCCTCACATCAAAGCTGTAAAAATATTCCTTGAGAGGCTTCAGTAGCTCTGTTCTCTCCCTATGGGAGAGCCCAAAGCCTGAGCACCAAAAATAACTTCAAGCATTTATGCTGTGGTAGGCCCTGGGGTCAAGCACAGTGGGACTAACATACCAACCTCAGGTAGTATTTAGCTGATAACCATCTATTTTGCAATGGAGCAGAAATTCTGGCTATAGTTTATAGGTTCATCTGCCTACCTATCAGCAGTCAGCTTCCCTGCTTTATTCCAGCAGCACCTGTGGATGCAGCCACTACAAACAATATTCACCCTCACCCCATTCAACACAATTTTACCATATTACTCAGAGGTTATCTTACCTCTTCAAACACAGAAAATGTTGTTAAGGGAAAAAAAACCACCAAAAACATAGTGGAGGTGGAAGTTATGGCAGTGATTAGAAGCTTGGGTATGGACTTTAACAAAGATCTACAATATCTTCAAGCATTCAAGGTTTTCTCCACAGGATCCTTGAACTACACTTAACAGACAAGGTGAGAAAATAAAATGGTAACATTTTCTTGTTAGTAATTTTTTCTGAACTTCTGAAATCTTCCCATCATTCTATTTATTCCTATCCCTATCCCCAGCTTCCCAAGTGCTTGGATTTAATTTGATCAAATCTTCCTCCGTTCTTATTTTAGACATTACTTTTTAATGTTTCTCACAGTAAATATTTTGGCCTGGACTATTCAGCTTTTACACTCTCTTCAGAACCTTTCTGCCTGTTTGGTTTTTTTTTCCCCCACCCTCACTTTGAAGTTCCTGGTTCATGTCCAGGAGGGAGATAAAAAAAAAATCCACAAGAGATTTTTCTTGATTTCTGTCCCAATCAGTCTATCCCAGTGTAACCAGCACTGCTGTTTCAGTCTGCTGGAAGATTCTCCTATGAAATTTAGCAAGATCACAGTGTTTATTATTAATAGCAAAATTTCAACATGCAGCTACAAATCACTGGTTTCCACCACATTTTGATCATATTCCACTTGGAGACCTGCCATATTAGGACTACTTGACTAGATTTGCAAGACTGATGAGCTTTAGTTTGTGTCAATTACCAGCTGAGGCTCATTTTCAAATAGAGCTAATCAGAAATTATTATCGAACCCAAAAGTGAAGAGGCCAACTCTGTAACTGAGGCGCTCACCAGGGCTGCAAATGAATTCATAACAAATATTTCAACTACATGGTTTTATATATTCTTCAATGAAGACTTTTTTTCTCCTTTATTTTTCTTCATTTAAAAAAAATACACACACACACACACACACACAAAACAAACCACACTAAAAACAACCAACCCTTCCCATCCTGCAATAAAAGGAATTATTAGAGGGGAAAATTCTTCCCAAGATATTTTATCACAAAATAAAATCACCACTACAGTGCAGCCTGTTGGTACTTCGGCAGCTTTTCATGCACCAGGTAGTAACAGGGGCTAAGACAACTGTCAGAGGACATAAAAGCAGATGTTGAACTAGATAAATCACAGAATTATGAAGGTTGGAAAAGACCTCCAAGGTCATCAAGTCCACCCTGTGCCTGATGCCCACCTTTTCCCCCAGCCCAGAGCACTGAGTGCCACATCCAGTCCTTCCTTGGACACCTCCAGGGATGGGGACTCCAAACCTCCCTGGGCAGCCCCTGCCAGTGCTCAACAAACCTCTCAGTGAAGAAATTCCTCCTGATGTCCAACCTGAACCTCCCCTGGTGCAGCCTGAGGCCATTTCCTCTTCTCCTGTCCCTTGCTGCCTGAGAGAAGACCCCACACCCATCTGGCTCCACCCTCCTGTCAGGGAGTTGTAGGGTGTGTTAAGGTTTGTCTTGAGCCTCCTTTTCTCCAGGCTGAGCCCCCCCCAGCTCTCTCAGCTGCTTCTGGTGCTCCAGCCCCTTTCCCCATCTCCATTCCCTTCTCTGGACCTGCTCCAGCCCCTCAATGTCCTTCCTGAATTGAGGGGCCCAGAACTGGACACAGGACTTGAGGTGTGACCTCACCAGTCCCCAGCACAGCCCTAGTCGTGCTGCCCACACTATTTAATGAGGCAACTTATCATAAGTGACACAGGAATTATTAGCCACAAACCAAAATACCTATAATGATACCTATATCATTAACACATGATCCATGAGCCCATAACACAGCCGTGGGAAAATGGTAAAATCTATTCAAGTAACAAAATAAACCCCCCTCAAACCCCCTTAAAAGCCTCAACTGAACAGATAAGAAGTAGAAGGAAGTCTAAGAGCAAAGAGATTTTTTCTTTAGCACTTCTCCTCCAGTACACCTTTAGCCTCAATTTAATTCTAAAACCTTGTTCTCCCTCCATCCCTTGTCTGATTCTTTCATTAGGCTGAAAATTGGGCTTTCCAGATCTGCACAATAAATGTACTTTGAATGAGGAAGGGAAGAAAAAAAAAAATCACAATGCTTTTCCATCAAATGCTTCATCAGAAATGCATCACAAGCTCTTCTCAGGAAATTCAGAAGAGAAAAGAGTGGAAGAGGTTTATCAAATCATTAAACATAGATGTGCACATTTGGCCTGTTGGGCATCAGGATTACCATGTATCATGAAGAGATAATATAAAACAGAATTCAAATGAAAACTGGAATATTCAAATTTTTTGCATGAAGTCTCTGCTTTCTACGAGTTTTACCAAAATAACCATAAAATTATTTTAATAATAATGATATTCTTCTGTTTTGTAGGGTCATACAGGACAGAACCAATGGTTGAGGTATTCACTCCTGCTGCTAATGGAAATAGCAATAGAAAAACTAATGCCTATAGGACTGGTGTTAAAATTTTACCTCAAGTACATGTCTGTGTGCTAATCACTCGCTGCCCTTAAGAGAGGTGTAGAGCTAATTCATCTTACTTTCGTAGATCATAGTTATAGAATCACAAAATGGTTTGGGTTGAAAGGGACCTAAAGGATCATCTTGTTCCAAGCCCCTGCATGGGCAGGGACACCTTCCACTAGCCCAGGTTTCTCCAAGACCCATCCAACCTGGCCTTGGACACTTCCAGAGATGGGACAGCCACCATTTCCTTGGGCAACTTGTTCCAGTGCCTCACCACCCTCACAGCCAAGAATTTCTTCCTAATATCTAATCTAACACTACTCTCTGTCAGTTTAAAACCATTCCCCCTTGTCCTGTCGCTCCAGGCCCTTGGAAATTGTTTCTCTTCCTCTTTCTTGTTGGCTCTTTCAGGTCCTGCAAGGCCATAATTAGGTCACCCCAAAGCCTTCTCCTCTCCAGGCTGAACAATCCCAACCCTCCCAGCCTTTCCTCCCAGTATCTTGGGGCCTCCTCTGGACTCTTTGCAGCTGCTCCATGTCCTTCCTGTGCTCTGATTCCATCTCTGTTGATTTTGGTCTCCTCTTGACATTACTCCAATCAAGTTCTAATAAAATCTTTGTTCCACACCACATTCAATAGATCTCATTTGCAACCATCCCCAGATGTAAGCATATACATTTTTCACATATCCTATAGTGGTAGTTTCCAGTGAACAGGAAAATTGCAAAGCGGAAACTGAAACAAAACAGGAGACTATTTACTGCAAGGAAAAGCAGTAATTTGAAGCAATTAGGACATATTTTGTGCTTCAGATGAGAGCCATCAGCATACAGATACTATATATACCTCTTTAAACTTGAAGAAAACAAATAAAAAGACATAAAAACATAGATCTATGGAGAAATAAACATCGTCCTAAATGTAGAACCCTTGAAATTAATAGAAGCAAGACTTCGGAGTAGAGGGGGTAAAAAATCAACATCAGAGACATCAGCATGGAAAATTATATTTTATAGTTACAAACCACTGATGTAATTGCCAAATTTGAAGATCCTGCAGTACAGCAGAGTGAGCTTGGGTGTATTTGGGTACTAAGAGTGATATCTGAGGTGATACCACTGAGCAGAGGGGACAAGAACCTGCTAATTCCATGTTCTCACCCTTAAACCACCCAATTCCCACTCCATCCATCATGACTGAGTCCAACATAAACACTTTCACAAGGTCAAAAATAAATGGAAAAACCCATCATCAGTAATACCAAGGAGCCAGTTAGGGCCAGAGGAGAGGAATGAATCATCTTTCGTTACTGTTGAGGAAATGGGATATTATAATTAATGGGAAAAACTGCATCTATTCCATGCATATAACATGAATGCCAAGGGAACCAAGACATTTCTGACAAATTGGACATCGCACACAACACACTTATTAATTCATAAATTAAAAATACGTTCTGTTATGCTATCAAAGGAAATTTTGCTTGTTTCTGTCTCAGCAATCTTTTTTTGTTTTTCTTTTTTATCGCCCAAGTTGGGGGGGGGGAGGGGGGAAATCAGCTCACATTTTTGAAAGAAAATCGTAAAGGGCTTCACATCCATCTTGAACCATCATGCTTCTCTGCATTTCAGATTGAGTTGAAATTTCTAATTGAAATGATTTTTTCATGAGTTAAACTATAAAGGAGAAATAAGTGATACATTTAAATTATTTATCCACCTTATTTATAATTAATTAGGTTTTTCTCCGTGCACAGTCGGGCTATACCAGAGCGTTTGATTTTTAGAAACTTCTCTATCATCAGGCAACAATGGATGACTGCTTTTCTCGTGTCACTCTTGTTTCTGTTTGCTCTAGAGATTCAGAGAACTCCCATTCACATCTTGGTCAGCTTTAATGGATTAACCCTCTCAAGACACAGATGGCAGCAGGAACCTTTCCAGAGAGAGGTATTAGGCAGAGCCACGTGCCCGACCACCTGGGTACAAGCTGCTCTAGGTGTGGAGGTGAGGAGGGCGAGGTTGGGATCAACCCCAGTTAAACATCGATCTTTCTTCCTCATCTCCACTGAAGGACGAGAGGAGAAAGTTGTACCTGGGTGAACAGACCCCAAGGATGTTTCTGGTACTGAGCAAGGAGAGCAGTTTCTTTTCTTCATCCAGGAATGAGTGGAAGAGAGAGACAAGAACTTCTGGATCACAGATTCATTTAGGTTGGAAAAGACATCCGAGACCATCAAGTCCAACCTTTGGCTGATCACTGTCTTGTCAACTAGACCCCACGGTCTAGACATGCCACATCCAGTCATTTCTTGACCACCTCAAGGGACAAGGACTCCACCACTTCCCTGGGCAGCCCATTCCAATTTCAACAACCCTTTCCATGAAGAAATTCTTCCTGATGTCCAACCTGAACCTCCCCTGGTGCAGCTTGTGGCCGTTTCTCTTGTCCTGTCAATTGTTACCTGGGAGAAGAGGCCAACCCCCACCCGGCTCCAACCTCCTTTCAGGAGGAAAGGAGGGAAAACAGAAACCAGGTCTTACATATTGTTCTGGAAGAAAACCACATCCATATCATAGCTGGAAGAAAAGAGGGAGGTCCTTTTTTTTTTTTTTTCAATTCAGTGATGTCGGGTGAATAAGTGGAGGGAGGAGGAGTTTAAAACCCTCCCAGACTGACATCTTAAAAACATTAAAAAAAAATTTAAGGTCTCTTTTTGTCCCCAGTTAAAATTATTAGCTTTAAAATCCTAAGTAAAAAAAATAAAATATTTAAGATTTCTTCCCTGGCTTCAAAGATCAGAAACATCCCTCTTTTTAAACAATGTATGTAATCACAGGGCTCCACGCACAGGTGGGACTTTTCAAGGAAAAGAAAAAATTATTTCACTGTGCAATAAAATTCAAGGCATCTTAGGAAGGTTTGGGGTTTTTTGTAAGAGACAAATAAAAGTTGCCACACTTGTAAAAACTGGAGAAACATTAAAAAAAAAAAAAACAAACCAGCCCTTAGTACTGGATAATTTTCATAAATATATTACTTTTAAAGAGGGTTTAAGAAATTGTTAAACCTCATTTTCTCCCAAGGCATCTAATGACAGGGCAACAAAAGCTGCATTGGCTCCTGCATAAATGACTAAACTCAGATTGTGAGATGTCAAGAAAGCAGAAAACACTGCAAAGACAGTAAGATCTCAGCATGCAGCAACACCCTAGTTTTCATATAGAGATATTTGTATATTTTCTATTTGCCTAAGTTTTACAGTTCGTTTAGAACCAGTAAGACTTTCAGGTAATAACAGAATAATAGAGAGGTGTATTAAAATCTGCAGCACTGCATTGGGAGGGAAGGGAGGGATATCAGGATTTTAAGATAACCTCTAAAACCAATAACAAAGACCCCCGCAGCCATGTCTTACAGGAGATAGAGAAGAGGACAGGTAAAGAATTACCAAGCTTTATAAAACAGCACGAGGAGCTACAGCAAGAGCAGAGAGAGGAGGAGTGGGGAGGGACAGAGAAGCAGCACAGCCCCAACAGTCTCACTGTGCTGGTGCTGCTGTTCCCTCTTTGCACCAGGAGGTCAACTGTGCACAACCACTGCTCTGAGGAGATAAACCTGCCAGTCACGTAGGAATGACACCCAATTCATGGATGGGGTGTGATGGAAGGTGCAATCCCCTCTGCTGCAAGCACTCAGGGAAGGGGAGGCTCCAGCTGGTGCCCAGAAGGGTGGTTGTGTCGCTGCAAGGAAGGAGAGAGGAGGACTGAGCTGTCTCATCCTAAATCTGAGCTTAGGGGGAAAGCAGCAGCAGCCCTGTGTACTCCCAGCTTGAGGGAGGCTGCAGGCAGGTATCTCAATGTAGCTTAGCTGGAAGGTGTCCTTCACAGCCCCGGGCAGCACACTGAGCTCTGGAGCACAGAGCTTTCTGTGGGAAATGTGAAAAACAGGGTTCAGTTTGGGGGCTCAGCTGGCAGCAAGCCCAGAGGGGCCCTGGCACTGCAAATCCAGCCAACAGCCACAATAACCTGAGCACTCCCTGTGCCATCCCTCTGAACCCCTCCAGTTACTGTGTCCTGTGAAAAATTTGCTCCTTTTCACACACACCACCTCTGCATTGGCTTCATGAAACCACACATCCCCAGTCCTCCCCCCTGCCACATCTGACGAGAATTTGGGTTGGAAAAAACCTCTAAGTTCACGGACTCCAAGCACTAACTGAACACTGCCAAGTACACCACTAAACCATGCCTGTAAATGACATATCCACATATATTTTTTCATCATAGAATGACAGAATTTCTTTAGCTGGAAGGGACCTTAAGGATCACCCAGTTCCAACCCCCTGCCATGGGTAGGAACACCTTTTACTAGACCAGGCTGCTCAGAGCTCCACCCAACCTGGCCCTGAACACTTCCAAAGATGGAGCATCCACAATTTCTCTGGGCAACCCCAGTGCCTCACTACTGTCTCACAGTAAGAATTTACTAAAAATACCTCTAGGCCCTTTGTACAAGACTGCCATGGTCCCAGGACCTGAACTGATAGGAAGTAATTAATAAAAGACTTCTTACCACCATCACCTTTTCAATGCACCTCCCAAACACATCCTGTGAGTAGAGTGGATCAGCTGAGTATCAGGAAGTTCAGCAGCCAACCCAAATATAAAATGAAGGATAATGAAAACAGATCAGTTGATATTTGGGGACCCATCTTTCCTCTACAGTGTGTGTTTTACTGGCACAGATAGCTCAGAATCTTTAGCAACAGTGTAAATGTGAGAAACACAACTCTCTGGGACACAACTAAATGTGAACCCAAGGTGAGCAATGCACCATATACTGCCATACCTGAAATGCAAGAACAATTCAATTGTCCCAAAAATTAAATATGATTTTCAGCCCTTCTATGCAAAGCTGCTGTATTGCACTGTTTATTTCTAATAGGAAAGTTATATAGGGTTACATGTGATTCTTCCTCCCCTTAGGGGGGCTCTGTTTCACCTTTTGATTTAATCTTGTTTGATGTTTCCCTCACCATATTAGAAATGTTTTCAAAGCAGACAATCTCCTATTGAATCTCCCTCCTAAAATAAAGCCTTATTATGGTTGATGCTTTATGTAGGTCAAGAATAGTTTTGCAAATCCTCATGCAAATAAGACTTGAAGCCACAAACCCCACAGGGATTCCCGTGCCCTCAGGTACTACAGTGTTTCCATTCGGTTGGTTACACAAACCCTACCTTTCCAAAAACGATTTTTGTTTTTCTTTGTTGGAAGCACAAACTTCGTGGTTGCCTGGCCTAAGGGCTCCTTTTGTTTGTTTGTTTAGTTAAAAAGCTGTGGGTTTGGCAGTCTGCCTGGTGATGGTGCACAGCGCTGCAGGGAGTTCAAGTGCTCTCCTACCCATCTGCAGGTATTTTTTTTGTTGTTGTCACAGATTTCGTGTCTGACTCTGAACCCCACGTTCTACCAACAGCTGCAGGAGCCACCCTGGAACACTGAGGAGGACCCCGTGTTGGGGGAGAAGACTCATGCTTCCCTCTCTCACAGCAACTCCCTGGCAAGTAGCCCTTTATAGAGGATTAATGTTTTATGTAGACTTGTACATGAGAAACATAATCCCGTGGGTACGAGGGGACATCTCAAGGTGATCGGCCACTCATGATAAAAATAATTTTCAAAAAGGATGGAGGGCAAGATGGAAGAAAGAAAAACAATAAGTTATCTTGTGATTTGATAGCAGACTTCAGCTTATGCCACATTACACTTCCCAGCTTTTAAAAGCCACTTTTGAACAGAAATAAGGAAAGACTAAAATAACACTGTGTAACTGGGAAGTCACAGACACTTAGAGACCTTCTGTGCCTTTCAGAGTCCACAAAGGTGGAGGCATCTTTGGAACCCAAAAAGCAGTTGAGCAAAAAATGCATTAACTGCTGCAGCAATCTCCAATGCTGCTGCTATCTCACATGGAGAACTCCCACAAACTTATCTTCCAGATGATCATACCAATCCATTCTGCTGATAACTCTTCTTTGGAGAAGGGTTGCCGTGGAATTCCGGCATCCAAATTTTGGGGCAGCCTCCACAGGCTGACTTGTGCCCTCAGCAGAATGAGCAGGAAGAGCTGGGGGAATCCTGAGGTTTTCCCTGTGCTGAGGAGCACAGGGAAGGGTGTACAGTGCAGGGAAATCCCTCCCATCCCATTAATTTCCTGGAGCCAGGTGGAATTTTCTCTTTAAACTCCCACAACCCCACTCTGAGCTTTATAAGAACAATCGGATGGGAGTTCTCACATGGAGAACTCCCATAAACTCATTTTCCAGCTGATCATCCCAATCCACTCTGCTGATAATTTCTTTGGAGAAGGGATGCCATGGAATTCTGGCATCCAAATTGCTGTTACAATCCTGATGAATTTTGAGGAATGATGAAACAGATAACAGCAATAACTAATAGAACAATATAAATCACATGGGAAAGAAAAACTTAATTGTTCACTCTGTTGTGCAAGATTTATTTCACCTACAGAGCTGACTTTTTAAAAGACTTGAAGATGATGCTGGGGAATTGAATCATTGTGTCTGAATATTGGCCTCAGACTTAGAGAGCAAATCTCTCAGTCAAAAAAATAAGGGAGAATTTTCTTTAAGTAAAGGGAGCAGGGCAGGGGTGGAAGTCATTGTCCTTTTTGTCAGACAAGAAAGGCTTAACAGCATCAATTTTTTTGTTAATGGAACAAAATTTGCAGAACACAGCCCAGTTCTAATAAGAAACCACCTGCAGGAAGGAAGGGACAGCTCCTCATGCCTGGACACCACGCTAGAGACGTTTAGAGATAAAAAAAAAAACCTTGTTGCTTATTTGAGTGTCTGGGGGTTGGTTTATTTGTTTTAATTAGATCATGCAGTTGAGTTGCAGTCCAAATGGATACAGATGGGGCCACAACTGGCAGTTTTTAAGACTTCTCACTGATTCTCAAGTGATGGAAATCCAGATCTTCATACCAGCTCAAAATCTGTGGTGATGAGGAGAGGAAGGCATCAGGGGAAGATAAGAAAAGAAATCCACTCCTCCACAAAAGGCAGTGTCTCTTCAGGTTCTTGCCCCTGAGTATATTCAAAATACCACGACACTCCAATCAATCCTTTTCCTTACTTCTACTTAAGAGCTCAGAATTCCACTGTTTTAGAGTGAAGCAACAACACAGCATCATAGAATGGTTTGGGTTGGAAGGGACCTTAAAGGTCATCTCATTCCAAGACCCTGCCGTGGGCAGGGATGCCTTCCAATAGACTAGGTTGCTCCAAGCCCTGTCCAAACTTGGTTTGAACACTTTTTTTTATTACCAGAGGCAACTTCCCAGTTGTCCTGGTTTTTTTAGGATGCACCCACAAAGTCACACAACCAATGGGCTGGGTCAAGACCATAAATAAGGATGCAGAGCAGTGACTTTCCATCACACAGTAACAACTTCAAGTTACTAAGAGTCACTCTTAGAAAGAATTAATTGGCAGCATATTACAGGCTCCAGAAAAATCCCACATCCCTCATCCACCTTGTCATTTTCCCATGATACTTCCTCTCCAAATCACGCAATCTGCATTAAAAACATTAAGCTATTTAGATCTATAAAACGAAGCCTGTTTTTCCACTGATAAATACATTTAGCTCATCAACATTAATGTGAGCTCCAGGCAACATAATTACAGAACATATATAATTTGAATTAGCTACTGTGAATCAAAAGTACAGCTCAGTTTTACCCTGTCTTCCTCTTCTCTCTGCATCAATCCACACAAACCTTTTTGCCACATTCTGAGACGTGGAAGCTGCGAAGAATTTTTACTGGCAGAAACTTAAAAATACTTTGCTTATTTTTAAAGTATAAAACCATCAGCAATTTAGATACCATTTTGTTAAAAGGATACAAATACGTCAAATCATTATTTTTTTTCCTAAGTCTAACAAAATACTTGTCAGAAAAAAAGCATCACATGCAGGAACGTGTCACCGCAGGTAGTGCATCCTTTGGAAATGTTCACATTAAAACCTGACAGGACAAGGGGGAATGGCTTCAAACTGAAAGGGAGGAGGGTTAGATTAGATATTAGGAAGAAACTCCTTACTGTGCAGGTGGTGAGGCACTGGAACAGGTTTCCCAGAGAAGCTGTGGCTGCCCCATCCCTGGAAGTGTTCAAGGCCAGGTTGGACAGGGCTGGGAGCAACCTGGGCTAGTGGAAGGTGTCCCTGCCCATGGCAGGTGACAAGGATGCAGGTGCAAGTTATTTTGGGTTTGTAGGTCAAAACTGGTGACAGAACACACAGCTGGATTTGCAAAGGAGGGCAGAGTTAAGGACACAAAACCACACTGTGATCTCTGACTGCTGAGGCTGATGAACCATCATCTCCCGCTCTCTAGACACCAAGTCGTGTCTTCAAGTCTTATCTTCAAGTCTCATCAAAGTTCATGATAGAGCCTTTCTAATCTTAAGGACTACTTTTGCCCTACTGATATATAAATGGAATTTTCATCTTGTTTGCTTTTTAGCTCATTCAGTATCCTCAGATTCCACACCAGTGTCCTCTAACTTTGTCTTCAATGTCTTTTTTCCTCCAGGGAAGAGGAGGGAGATCAAAAGAAAGGAAGTGCAAGGAAAGCAGAGAAGAAAAATTGTTCTTTTGATAAAGCATAGAACTCATGAGAACCATATTTTGAAGAATAAAAATCTAGTTTTATTGGAAATGTACATTTCCTGAAACTGAAATGCTAAGTATAATAACTGTCAGCTTAATTATAATTGTTTACAACATCTGAGAAACAAGCAAAATTCATCAGTAATAGAAAGTAGATAGATTGCCCAGCCCTTGAATATAGTGCAGAGGACCTCAAGACTTTCACACAAGTAAATAAAAAATGAGGATTAAGCCCTTTTTTTCTGTAGAAAAAAAACGTTCCAACACGAAATAGATTTAAAAATCTCATAAAATATCAGTTTCTCCTCCACTTTCTCACAGCATTTGTCTGCTGAAGTAGTGCAGCCAGATATTTTACACTCTGAAAAACAGCTCTGCCCCCACTTTTGCTTCCCCCTGTTAAAAATATTTTGTTTGACTTGACCAAGTGGATGTGATCATATATATTTGGCCAAGGCATATATTTTGCACCCACCAAAGCCTTTTCTTTTCAGTTCAATAAAATACAGAGCTGTGTTGTTTCAGTGGCTACTTTGCTCATAAAGCCATTGCTACTGAATTAATGGTATTAAACATACACACACATTAACTGCACAGATGATAAGTCAGAAAGGGGGTAAAAAGCAGTGGTTTTGTGCAAAGGAATACCAAGCTTCTGTAAAGAGTTTATAAACCTCAATAAAGAACACTGGCTTCAGACTTGACAGACCACCAAGAGCAAGTCAGCCGTGAATTCTCTCATTGTCAAATTTAATAGAATCTCAGCAAAGGGAAAATCCTCATTCTGTGCTGCAAACATTCAGAGTCACGGCCTGCTGCTCATTTCTTAATTATGCAAAAACCCATTTAACACTTATGTTCAGTATGCCATTTTCAACTGACCGAAACTTTTAGGAACTATCCTTAAAATGGAGGGACTTTAGTTCTCAGTCAGGGATTAACAGCAATTGGAGGCTTTATTTTGCACACACCAAAGCAAAAGTTTCTAATTGAACAAAAAGTGCAAAAAAATTTTCAAATTACTTTCCTTTCTCTCTATTTTTTTCCTTTAAGGGAAGTTTTGTGAATATTTTTGCTTATTTGTAAAGAAATGGATCGAGTCTTTCTTCCATCCTCACTTCCCATTCTGTGCTCAGCATAGGCAAATTCTGAAACAAAGCTATTAGTCATAAAGTAACCAAGGAACAAGAATACACTGGAACTTAATTTTTCCCAGCTGCTTGAAGAAACAAACAAAAAAAACCCAAAAAACACAAAAGGCAAAGAGGAAAAAAAAAAGTAAGCAATATATAGAATAACCACAAGAAGTCTTGCCAAAATTTTGCAGTGGAAAAGGTGAGCTGACCAAGGTAAGAAAGTTATAAGGGTTAAAATAAAGTAATCTGAGTCATGGTTTGTTATTTCATCTTTGACAACTACCCAGAGCTCTCTCCATCACCAGCCTGAATAACAAATATAAATAATAGCTTAACATTCCCTGTTAGCATTCAGTCTGAATACTATATTTTCTAGTAAATCTTTCTACTGAATCTAATAACAACAATTCAGGTTACCCAGCACTAGAAACACGCTGTGCCTCATTATGCATTTTAACTTCCTCTTCTTCTTTTCTCTCTTGATGCACAAAATAAAAAATACCTTGTGCAGGCTTATTGTTATTTAGGTTCACTATACAAAACTACTGCATTTTTATAGAGCCACGATGCCATAAAATATTTATAAGGACAAACAAATCCAGCACAGCTCTTTGTAAAACCATTTAATACCATCAGCTTTCTCCAACTCCTGCAGAAGTTGATTGAAGGAATCTTGTGAGTTCAATAGGACCGAGCCCAAACTAACAAGGCACATGTGCTGAACATGCTCAGATTTGGGTAAACAGCACAACAACACAACCTCGTTGTACTTTCTTCTCAAAAAATGTCTAAAAGATACGTCTAAACAGCAGGGGCACAACAAAGAGGGAATAATCCAGCAAGAGTTATTCCATAGAATCAGAATTTCCTTTGATTCAGCTGGTAGTACCTGAGAACAATAAGGATTTCAGTTTTGTACAGGGCACCCTCAGAAACCTCAGGCTCAGTGAAGGATGTCAGAATCGAGCAGCCCAGTTTTGCTAAAAGGTAACAAACACCATTCCTGGTAAAAGGAAGGGTGCAAGAGATTCCATCCTGGTGGCAGCAGGGATTTTAGACTGGAAAGAAAGCATCATCATCCATGACCCAGCAGCGGGGTGGAAGTCACCAAGGGTTCAACGCATAACCTGACATGACAGAGGCTCTTCCAAACATCCTGGATACAGAATAAAGCTCTTACTGATTGATAAGGGATTAAGATTGGAGAATGGATTGAGACAAGCCCTGACTGGAAGGACTTGGAGGTGTTGGTGGGTGAGAGGTGGGACATGTGTGTGTTGGTAGCCCAGAAACCCCCCATGTCCTGGGCTGCATCAGAAACCTCTGGGCAGTAGGTGAGGGGGGATTCTGACCCTCTGCTCTGCTCTGGTGAGACCCAACCTCCAGCTCTGGGGGCCCAGCACAGGAAAGCTTTGAACCTGTTGAAAAGAGTCCAGAGGAGGTCACCAAGTTGTCACAGGGCTGGAGAGCCTCTGCTCTGGAGACAGGCTGAGAGACTTGGGGTTGTTTAGCCCAAAGAGGACTCCAGGGAGACCTTAGAGCCCCTTCCAGTACCTAAAAGGGGGGCTACAAGAGAACCAGAGAGGGACTTTTCCCAAAAGCATGTACTGACAGGACAAGGAGGAATGACCTTAACCTGAAGGAGAGCAGGGTTAGATTAGATATTAGGAAAAAAATCTTCCCTGTGAGGGTGGTGAGGCCCTGGCACAGGTTTCCCAGAGAAGCTGTTGCTGTCCCATCTATGGAAGTGTCCAAGGCCAGGTTGGATGGGGCTTGGAGCAACCCGGGCTAGTGTGAGGTGTCCCTGCCCATGGCAGGGGGGTGGAACAAGATGATCTTTAAGGTCTCTTCCAACCCAAACCATTCCATGATTCTATAAATATACATGAGAGGGAAAAAAGGGCACAAAATCTATAAGCAACTGATTACAGGACCTTAGAATTTACTTTTTTTTTTGCTAGCCCAGCAGAGGTGAGACACAAAAATGTAACACCAAAGATTTTATTATTATTGTTTCATTAAATCTGGGCAGCACGAGGTGGGAGAGAGCGGGGAATCATCAATCTGTAACCACAAAGATGAACAAATAAAAAAGATCTGGGAATAGTGAATATAAAAAAAAGAACAATACAAATTTATTTTATGATTTCATGGCAAAACCCCCACACTGCACCTGCTGATTCCAGCCTGGAGGTGCAGAGCATGAGGCATCACTGCCCTGGGCTGACCTGCAGCCCTTCCTCAGACACCAGCACTCAGCTCCAGAGCTGAAGCTTGGCCAGTGAGGATGACACCATCCTCCCACTGACATCATGCATCCCCCTGCAGCAGCCTCTGTGGCACCAAAGCAGTCTGTAAAACACCGTGTGTTTTAAAGGAGGAGAGAATGTTGGGTTTTTTCCTCTAAAAAAGCAGGGTACAACGAGCAGGCATTCAATTCTTGTTATATGGCTGGGGCGGGACACACAGATTTCAGACTTTCCTGCTCAGTATTTCAGGAAACAAATGCAGGTGCCAGTTGTCTGTGGGGTCACCGAGCAGTATCACCTTTAATGTCCACAGTGACACCGAAATTTCATTTCCCCAACCCTGAAATATGAAATATTGGATTCTGCTTGCCTTCTGGGGAAGCACAGTATTTCTCTGGTTTTTTTCCTCTCTCAAACCCATTGCCTGCTGTGACTCCTTAAATATCTGTTCAGGCTTTCTCTCTCTCCCTTAATTTTTACAGGATGTACCCTAGGCAATCTCTGTGACTATTTAAAAAATAGGTTTTATTAAAGAAATGAATGCACAGTTCTCCCCTTCGTTCCCCTTCTACTTGTGCAAAACCTAAATATCAAGTTGGTTTCAAGGGAACAGGAAATATTTACTTGGAGAGAGGGAAGAAGGAAAAGCAGCTCTAGTACTGAATCAGTTGTATCCCATCAGCTCTTCAAGAAGTCCCACTACCAATGTTTTTTTCAGTCAGTGCATGTCTGGTGTGGTAAAGAAAGGTAAAGAAAGCATATTCTGAGCATCAGGAGTAATTTGCAGCTGGTTTCAAAGGAAGGAGGGTCAAATAATCCCAGGTTTTTGACAGCAACACCCACGTTCTATCATTTTTAGTTTTTAAGCCACGAGTTTGTTTTCCAGCTTAACAGGAGGGCACCTTTGAAAAAAAGGTGACTTTCTCTTGATGACTACCTGTCAGCTAATTATTAGGGTGCTTCTAAGTGCCTTTTTAACTTTGCTATCCTCTGGTTTCCAAGTACTGAAATTCCTTAGAAACAGAATATGACATCATAAGGAGGTTTTGCAGAAGCTCTCCCTGTATGTCCATTTATATTAGTTTCATCATCCATAACAAGTGTTTAAAAAGCAGAAAAACAACCATGATGCATAATGCATTGTGTCATGATGCATAATAATAATAATTAAAACCCCTCCCCCAGCTCCTGAGGTTTAAAAAATCTTTCCAAGTAAGCATTTCAGCGGAAAGGCTTTGACAAAAATGCCATTTAGGGACTTTCGAATTTACAGCCCTGCAATTTGTCACCATTTATATTAGCAAGAAGGTTTAAAATAAAAACAACAACAATGAAAGGAAGATAATACAATGCAATTTTGTACTTGATGAATCTCCTGTTGACTAAAAACCCCTATGCCTGGCAGTCAGAAAAGTTATTAACCTGCCAAATTACAGATGGAATCGGTGTATTTTTTCCCCCAGAATTCTTTTAAGCAGAAGAATATGGAGTATCCCCATGTTCAAGAATTAGCAAAGGTTACTTGCCTTTGGAATATTGATTAGCACAACCCTCGTGGGAATTATTTCGCTTTTCCAAAGCAAATTAAAGATCTGAAAAGCAATTCTCAACTTAACTTCAAATGCAGTTATTTAAAAATGGATGATTAACGCAATTACTGCCTGGCACAGAGAGCACAGCTTTCCAGAGGCAGCCAGCAGAATTCACAGTGCACGCTCAAATCAGATTACCTTGAAAGAGCTCCCTTGATCCAGGGGAGGAAAAAAAAATAAAATTGATACCTGGGAGCTTATTTCTCACCTGAATAACACATTTTTTTTTTTTTTTTTTTCCTTCTAAAGCAGGAGCTGCATTGCAGTTTGCTGTGCTCACACTCCAGCTCAGGTTTGCTGCGTTTTTCAGAGCAAAGTGCACAGGAGGGATTTGATTTATTTGCATCCCTATGACTTGTTCTTCATTCCCCTCCAAGGTTTCTGAAGTGCCTGCTGAACAGCACTAATGCTGCTTAAAATTAGCATTTCTGCAGGCTGTTTTCTTTAGCAGTGATTCACTCAACAGTAAATTAATTTGGGTTTTCTTTCGGACTTCCATGTAGCAACCACCAGCGTGGAGTACACACGTGATGTTCCTGAGCACAATTATATTGTCATGTTCTTTGAGGAACCAGCACCCCTACAAGCCAAGCAGGTTTTTCTGACATCACATTTGAAACACATAACCAAGCAAGGATTTGAGCTTAGGGTTTCTAAGCTAATGCCTAAAATTTTTCTTCTGCCTCATTATGGAGCCATTAAGATCAAACACAGTTTCAAAATCTAGGCAGAAATATTTCCACTGAAACTTTGAGTCAATTGCTGCTCAGTTTTAAAACACCAATACATCCTTCTGCTAAAATAAGGATTTGATAACTCCAGTAATGCACATTTCAGAGGTAATTATTTTAGTCACTTTTTTTTTTTCCTGTTTCTGGTTCTAAAAATGTACTGGTTTTAAATCTTTACCAGAGAGCATAAGTGATAATGAGCTGTAAATCCACAGAACTAAAACGTTGCTGGGAGCACTACTTATGACTTGTCAATCAGAATGTCTAAAAGTGTATCAAGAGTCTATAAAGTGATGGGGTTTTTCTTCAGTCACATACATTAAACTGCAGGCTGTGAACACAAAATTGCAAAAATCTATATCTTCTTTTTTTTTATAGTTCTATGAAATGGTCACAGAACAACTTTTTTTGTTTATTGACCAAAGGTGATGACTAAATGATGACCTTTTTTTCTTTTTTTTTCTGAATGAAGAATAGGGCAGGCTAGGAAGTGAGAGAGTGAGAGCTGTTATTTAATACTATATTATGTAGTGTTGCATATTCCAATCAATTTTTTAATGAATTGGGAAGTTGTAACAGCAAATTTAATTGCTAGCCACACCCAAAAGCAAGGAGCAACAGTCAGGAACAAGCAAATCCTTGTTACGTGTACTAGAATATTTAGGAATTTCTATAACACAACAGTGCACAAAATCAAGTGCCTTTATTAATGTTTATTACTTACGAAGACCTCAAGAGCCTACAACGCTCCCAGAATCCTATTTCCTGGGTTCTGGAGCACCACAGCTTTCCATGATGTGGAATAAACTGTGTATTGCCCATTCCATTCAGAAAGAATTTTGAGCTACCACAAGTCAGCAGTGAAAAATCACACACAAAGAGGACCTGAAGAGCATCTCCATCTGCATTTTTTTTCTTAGTGGGGAAAAAAATATTGTAGAGAGAGACCTTTTTCCAAAAGCACAATTGTGTGTCTGTCATGTGTTAATATTTGCCACAGCCATCATAAAGAAAGGAGTCTCACTTTTTGTACTTAGAGGTGATTAGCTGTGGTTATAACATTCTTATCCCGGAATAAACCCCAAAAGATCATTTATATGCATAGATTAGACCACCAACTGCTCCTACCCAACACATACAGAACAATTCTGTTATTCCTGAATGGATACAACAGAGGAGGACAGGAAAACCAGAATTTTTTAGGGGCCAAGTCCTCATGGGGTTTGGGTCAGATTGTGCAGGGTTGGAGGGCTAATGCAGATATTTTTAATCAGATATAATAAACTGTAGGGTCTCAGAAATAAGAGGATTAAAATGGTTTGGGTTCACTGACAAGGAAAACCAAGTCAAAACATACATTTTTCACTCTTTTGCTAACGACAATGTTGGCATGACTTGTCCCTTGAAAACTTTAGTCGTGAAAGGACCCGTTTTTCTCAAACATTTTCACATTTACCATCATGTGCCACGGTACAACTAATTGAACATCACTTTTCTAGGACCCTCCCATTTGTTAGAGTTTGCCACCATCAAAAGCCATTCATGTTCATGGTTTTATAAAAGCACATATGTTCATTTTGAAAACTGTATGGCAGGCTTTGTTTTTGAGGTTTCAGAAAGTTATTCTTCTGTGATATTTTTCTCAAAGAAGTTTATTTGCTAGAGACACCAGTAAAACATAACTGGTCCCAGATGTAGGATTTCTGGTTGATCAAATTAAATCACTTCAATTCTCTTTTCTGTGGAAATTTCATTGATCTAATCTGTGATCTCTTCCTTTGGCAGAAAGCATTTTTCTGAATATTCTTTCTAACCATTCTCGCACATGCACACCCCAAGCTGATGAAAGCACAAGCAGAACTTGAAAGAAATATTGACTTTGTAGAAGCACATTTATTTTCATTAAATCAGTTTTTCCAAGAGAGAATAAAAGGAAGTCACTCCAGGTGTGTGAATCCAAGCTTCTTCCAGGCAGAGCTGAAGAAAAATTTCTTATTCCATTTTAGTCATCTCTGAGGATGGATCATCCCTGAATATTTACATTTCTGGTGTGACTGGGGAAGGACAGAAGGGGAACAACAGGAGAAAGAGAAGTTAAAACACAGGCAAACTACTCTACTCACTTTCAAACCAATTTTTTGGGACTGCCAAGTGCTGTGAGATGGCACCAGAGACAGCCCTGGGCAGGAGAGGGGAGGACAGAAGGAAGAAAGATCCTTTCCTCCTGAGGTGAGAGCTCGCACTGCACTGGCTGTTAATGCAAGAGGAAAAGGCAAAAGACACAGAAATTTTAATTTTCCTGCCCTCCAGCCAAAAAAATCTTCCACACATGGGTGGCCCAGAGTTTAAGTGCATGAAGTGGCTAAATAGTTTTAAATTCACTAATTCCACTTTGAAAATATAACATATGGGTTATCCAGTGGCTTTTGGTGGGTTTTTTTTTTCCCCTCTCCCCAGACGATCTTATTTCTGCTCTGTTTAGTTGCTGTTTCTAGGCATTGCTAATTGTCATTCATGGCAAACATAGTCAGCTGCTCATGGACCCAATTCCAAGGAGAAGCTGCGGGCTTTTTTTATTTTTTTTTAATAAAGAAAATATCCAGGTTAGTGCCAGAGGATCATTTTCTCATTCTAATAACCTCCTGTCCCTCTTTTTCTCCTGAGATGTACAGAAAATAGGTATTGCAAACAGCAGAGAGCTGAGACACCTGCAAGGTACAGGGAGTTTTCAGAGAGTAAGACTGGACAGAACTAACTGCATGTGCTTCTTCCAAACTACTCAAAGGATTTGGGGGCGGCCTGAAGCTCCACCTGACACAAGCCATACAAAAACAAGACAAGGAGGCAGCTGATAATATTTTTCTAAGCTTACCACAGCTTAGAAACACTGTCCAACACATGAGGGGTGATTTGTGGGGGTGGGGGAAATTTTTAGCAACGATGCAAACCAGATACAGGCAGGTTGGAGAGTGGGATAACCTTGGAGTGATGACTTTAGGTCTCGTGAGAGGGAAGGGGCTGCCCCAGCTTGCTGACCTGTTCTTTCTCCTCTCCCCACTATCAGCTGCATCCATGTGCAACCCCAACCACAACTCCAGCAACTATGAACAACCTGGTCTGAAGTGACTGAGCTGATGCCAAATTTAAAACAGCACACACAGCTGGAATCAAACAAACAAGCCAACCCTATACACATTGAGAAAGTGGGAAGGTCAGAGAGAGAAGCAGAGAAAGGTTTACATCCATTAAAACCAGTCAAGGAAGCGTGACTGTTCCCAGAAAGGGCAATATGTGTGTCAGGCAGAACACCAGTGGTCTGAGAAATTTGCTGGTACTGAGGGTTGTTTCAGCATATGCTGCAACAAAGAACTTGAAAATCTTCAATGCCAGCTTTAAAAAGGAGAGGAAGTTCATCAAGTGTATGTGTGTTACTCAGGAGGTTTTAACTGAGGTCAAAACTGTGTGTCATCCACGTCTCCCTCCTCCCTCCCCCGAGAAAGACCCTCTTCAGAATCTCTCTTTAGATGTTTGTAGCTACCTGGAGGTGAGAATTCAGACTAACTACAGCCCAGATACACTGAGCTCTGCTTCAAATGTATTCAGGAAGAGTTATATGCTTAAAACAGCAACAGCTCATCTTGTGGACCTGGACAATGTTATCCCATCAATAGTTACTAGTTTTTATATGAAGACATCACAGGAAAACATGTCTTCAGCCTGTGACACCAGCAGCAATGAAGAGTGTTTTATTTCTGTACACATTAGAGGCAGATAGGTTGTCCCTTCCTTCTTAGCTTGGGTTTGCTTCTCCAATGCAAATCAGCACTGACCTCTGCTGCTGGACTATCTGCATGTGTGCTTCCCAGGAAAAGAGCAAGGATGTTGCAGTAACACAGAGATGGCATTTTCAAAAGGGTTTTCATGCTGCACAACATGAATTCCTCTGCATTTAGAAGTTCAGGGCTCTGAGGATATTTATGGTCACCCGAAAGAGCGTTTGTCTAGTGGGCAGAGAAAATGTTCCTGTTACACAGACAGGGAGAGGAGCTGAAGACTTCAAGGGAATAACATGGAGTACCTCATCCTGCACAGCCATTTTGCCAGCTTCCCACTTGGATATGCTTCCCCCACTCCAATATCACCTTTACACAGGTGATTTCTGTCTGCTGTGGAAGAACCACGTGGAAGATTTTTGGCCATAAAGAAAAAAAGGAGGCACAAAATTAATTCACATGGCATATCCAGTGCACTTCCCACACACATTTTAGCTCATTTTGCAGCCATGTCCTCAGGTCACAAGCTTAAGTAGCTTACCCAGGGCCAGGCAGAGTCTGAGGACCTGTCCACATGGGGATACTCAGGAAATGAATCTGAAATTAAACTTTTAAAAAGAATGAAGCTAAGCAGCATCCTAAGCTAGCACTTTCATTTAGAATTAGAGCCTTAATTCAGCTTAGCCTAATTCTTTCAGTTCTAAAATGAGGTTGGTGACACAAGCCTGCTTCCAGATCTATTTATCTGGAGCAACTGAAGGCATTACTGCCTCCAGCTACTCCTCACTGCCTTCCTGGTGGAGGTTTTTGCCCCACACAACTATGACAGCAGAGTGATCCATGGCAGTGGTGAGAACAAGGCTCACAGGGCATGGATCAGGCTCAATTCATTGACGAGGCAGAGATTTGCCTAAACTATAAGTTTGATGAGATCTCAATATCCCATAATTGTCACACAACTGCACTTTAAAGACTAATAGCATGAAGGTGCTTTTGGCCTCTATGACTATAATTAAAGGGACTCATTTACCCCATGTCGTTTTATAATTGGCAATAGATTGTAGGATGCCAGTCACCTCACAGGTAAAACTGCTTCCTAGACAGTCTGAAAGGGGTGAAATAAGATGTTAGAGGAGGTCTGTGAATCTCTGACAGCTTTTAAGCTAAACAAAGGGAGGGAGAAGGAAAGGAAAACATCCTTTACATCCCTATTCCCTTGCTCTACCTTCCCACACCTGGGGTACAAAAAAGCAAAATCCCCCAAGACAGGTCTTGGCAACCCTGAGTTCAATCTGTCTCACACTCCCCCTGAGATAAATTCATGAGAGGGAGAGAGGGGAAGAGGGAGGGAGGTTGCTCCATGATAGCGTTTTTTGCCCTGTAGAATGGAAACAAACCAAAGGATTTAATTTTAACACCCTGTCTCTGAACTCAGGCCACTCATTACTATCAAACAGCTTCTGACAGAGGAAGACACTGGTGTCTACCTCCATAAAAATAGAGAATTCAGTTACTATATTTTGCTAACACCTGTACATATTTAATATTCAAAGCCAAAATATCTCTTCTTTAAAAGTATTATTATTATTATTATTATTATTGTTGTTGTTGTTGTTTTTCTCCAATATGTAGAATTGAATCATATGAAATGAGATGACCTAAAAATGCAGGACCCCAAAGACAAAGAAAGCAATGCTGCAGCTAAGCATTAATCTCTTAGCAGCACCAAGTTTATCATTTCAGTGTGTTCTCTCCATTCTACACCCTTGTGGAGATTATCTCCTACAGATGACATGCAAAAATAAACCTGGATGAAAAGGGAAGGGAGAGCAGGTAGCAGGAGGAGAAACAGCCTTCTCTCTTCCTCTCTTACACACAGAGAGAGAACAATTTGTTCAGTAAAGAAGGAAGTCTCTGGACCAAAAACATATTTTAGCTTTGAAAAAAGGAGAATTATTTGGGGAACACACCACTCAGAATAGAATCCCATAGAGGATTTAGCTGTACCACAATTTTTTGTCGTGGCAAGTTATGAATGGGATGTGTGGTCTGTATATATTAATGGGGGGGGGGAAAGACTTGGGACCTTTATTTTTAATCCCTAGCAACATTCAGATCATCTAGGGGTAACCTACCTATTTCTGGGTCTGTTCAGTAGAGTAGGAAAACAAAAAGCCCTTTCCTTTTGTATCCCAAAGTGTTTCTAATACAGAAAATCCATTAGATACAGGGAAAGGCAGGAGCCTCCTATCAAGCTGCAAACAGGAATGCTTAAGCACAAGGCACTGAGGCGATGGAAATGCATTCAGAGCACTTAGCACGTAGGATTAATCGAATTATAATTTAATCATCTGATCAAACACTAATTAGCATAATCACTTGAGGGGAAAAGCTGCTAGAGGAGCAGATGAAGAAACACCTTGGGCACCCAGCACATTTTAATGACACAAGATCATGCACAGATAATTTTTTTCTCCTTAATAAAACACAGCAGAGATTGAGGATGGTGGTGCTGAAGAAGCAGTTTAAAGAGGTGTCCTGGATCACAGTTCTCCAGCATGAGAGCTGTTGCAGCTGGGTCTGCAGACCTGAGCTGATTCAGGCTGTACAAGCACAGGAACACCCCACTACCCTGGTTTGCCTTAGGAGGACCTGAGCACGAGCACAGACTTCAGCCTGCTGTGTTCCCATTATAATCATCCCTCCTTGTTTCCCCCAGAGCCTCCCACATGAATGTTTAACTATGGATCAGTCAGATGACCTTCAGGGATACAGCAAAGTATTAGTGTCCTTTTACACACTGCATTTGAAATAATTGGTCTGAATCAGCTGGGTTTTTTGGCTCGGAGCGGGCGAGAATGGAAAAGCAGGAGATATTAAGGGAGCTTTGCTTTGTAATAGTGTCTGGCTTCCCTGCTAAAATCATACCACTTCTGTAAAGCAGAAATCTGGAGAGACCAGAAAAATCCCCCCTGGTGTTTACCCATGCAATAAAATGTCACTTTTATCTGGAGAGTGGGCAGGAAGAGATGTATGGACAAAAGGAAGCCTGGAAGACTGTATGGAAAGGAGGAAGGGGAGAAGCAGGAAGTTGAAGAGGAAAAAGGATCTTTGGAGGGGTCTCTTACTTGAATTTTTACACAAAACAATGTAATTGACTTACTCTTAACAACTGTTTAGGTCTTCAAATGGATATTTCTTTGGGACATTAAAACCATTTAAATGTAATGAACTGCAACATTTATAGATAAGATCACAGAATCATTTAGATCAGAAATGACCTCCAAGATCATTGACTGCAATCACTAACCCAGCACTGCCAAGTCCACAACTAACCCATGTCCCTGCGTGCCACAAGACTGGACTTGGAAAAAGTTTCCTACAATGTTATGTAAGGAAGGAAAATGATGAGCTGCTTACCTACATTTTAAAGACACCAGATCATACAGGCTCAGCCGTGAGCTAATTTAAATTGATTATATCCTTCTTACAGAGCTATTACTAATAATCCTTTCAGCTCCTCAGAATGACTGTACATTGATAAAATCAGGTAACCAGTTACAGCACAGGGCCAATTTACCCCAGGATTTGTCCACACTGGGCACCCTCCTGCGTGCAGTCACTGTGCAGAGTCTGGGAACTCTCAAGAGAGCAGCAGCCCTCCATTGCAGGTGATGATTCCAGAACACATCCCAGCAACAAAGAGCTGAATATCACTTTAAAGCATTGTCACACTTTTAATAAGTGATGGATGAACTAATAGTAGAATCATAAAATGGTTTGGGTTAGAAGGGACCTTAAAGACCACCTAGGTTCCAATCCTCTGCCATGGACACCTTCCACTAGAGCAGGGTGTCCAGAGCTCCAATTAAAAGGCAATAAATTTGTTTCTCACTGACATAAAGATAGAACTACCACACTGCAGCATTCCTGCCTCAAGGAGAGAGATCATATACCAGCATACATGGAGTCCACTTAATTAAAAAGTGAAAGTAATTCCATTAAAATTTAAAAACTTATGGGTTTTCAAATGTGTTGCTTGTTTAAAACATCTAGCTTTAAATTCCTGCTTGCTTCCTTTCCAAGCAACAACTTAAAAGCAAAGTCAGCAGATTTTACATCACCTCTCAAAAACTGCAATATGGCAAAGTGAGAGGGGAGTGACAGAGATGGTGACACTACTTGAGACTGCACCATGCTTAGATATAGGCTGGAACACAAGACAACAGCAACCAGCTTCCCAAAGCGATCCCTGAATCCCTCTTCTCTCCCTTCCCTCTGAGAGGGCAGCAGCCCTGAGCCAAATGGCAGCATCCCCTGCTGCAATCACGAGTGCAGCTCCCCCAGATCTTCCACTTGTAAGAGTACCAGCACTGTGCCATGTCATAATGCCTTCATTTTCCACTTGGAAGCTATTTAATACATGCTACTTATTTTATATAAAATTTTCTGAGCACGAGGCCAAATGCACTTGCCTTAGGAAATGCCAGAGCTGAGGTGCTCAGCCAACCTTAACCCCTACACCAATTATTCCAATGTTTACCCACACCAGGGACTGAAAGCAGCAGAAACAAGATGGGGAAGAAGAGTAACTGCATTACATGGTGGGCAAACAAGGCTGTTATCTTTGAACACAGACAAGAGAGAAACACAATTTATTGACACCAAAAGTTCTCAAAAATTCTTGAAATTAGGTAGCAGTCAGACTACCATTATTTAGCAAAACGTTTGTAAAAATCCTCATTAACTCCTTTTGCCATTACTAAAAATCAGCATTATGCTCTTCTATAGAAATCCATTTTGAGACATGGTAGGAATACTGTAATTGCTTTTGTCCACTAGGGAGTAACTTTTGAACTTAATAAATATGCACTGAACTGCTACAGCAAGAATGTCTTCAGACAGGCATTTCTTTTCCCCTGCATTGGCTTCATGTGTGCCAGTGGTAAGATATTCCAAAGGCCTCCAGCTCAGTCACTAGTGGGACAAACACAGCCTGAGCACATGTAGCACTTTAACAGGACAGTCACATCTCTCTGCAGTCACCCTGCTCCTTCTCAAGCATGAGTGCACTAGATAAAGGCAAAAATCAGGGAAGAAAGGAAGGCATTTGTACAAGATTTTTGCTCTAGACCAGGATAGAAAAGCTAAACCTAAACCTTTCTTCCCCAGGAAAAAACAAACAAACAAACAAACAAACAAACAAAAAAAAAAACCAAAAAACCAAAAGAAACATTCCCTACTCCAGGCTGTGTTCCCATCCTAACTGTTCCGTCTTCCTCAGGACTTGCTAAGCAAGCAGCTCTCCAATCTGATGTAGAGACAAGGAGCTGTTCTCCAGTGGGGAACTGGAGACATCCTCCTCCAGCCAGCAGTGCCCTCAGGAGAACACATCCAGAGCTGGGTGTTCGGGCACATGCGCTGAGCAGCCCCCGCTGCACCAAACCTGCCAGTTCCAGCTCCCAACAGCTGAACAGCAAATCACCACTGCCAGTGCCTCTCTGGAAGCCTGACAGCTCAGCCTCTATTCCTGAGGATTAATTATCTCCCTCCTGCCCAATAAAGGAGCTCAGCTCCTTCCTCCTTCACTCAAACCAGGGACTTGCACATCCTGCCCTACAGCAGCACTGACATTTGTAGGATTGCTTTCCATCCTTGATCTGCCCCACACTCCCCCCAAATCTGTTTGCCTCAGGGAAAAGCTTTTAGGGACAGGAGAAATACTTTTCCTACCAAAATACTTATAAATAACTAAGAATAACAGGGAGAGGAGGGGTGGTAGGCCTCAAACTAAGCCTATATCTGAGATGGAATAGCAAGAGCAGACAAGAATGGGAGAAAAATCAGAATGCAGGCAGTGAAGGGCAAAGGCAGTTGGGAGTTTGAGCACCCCCTCCTTAGGCTCAGCAGGATCCATGGAGAGCACCAGCTTCCTCCCTGGCACAGACCAGCAGCCAAGAACACAGTGATGGGGACCAGCACTGGGCAGTCCCCAAAGTCATGTGCTGTTTTGTTCCCCACCTCACAGGGGAATAAGCTCAGGTATGCCTTCTCCACTGCAAACTGGAGCCAAGACCTGAGAGTCCTTCACCATAAACTGTCCAGCTCAAACTTTGCTTTCAGAGACTGCCCTCCTACTGTCCCACAGGGATTCTCTGCTCTTTGAATGCCCTGCTCTCCTCCTTCTTATACCTTGCAATGTTGTCTGGGTACCCATGTAGTTTTGAGATCACCCTTTTTACCCCTTTACTCTCCACACTAAAAATCCAGTTCATACTCCTATCCCTCCCTCTCCCCTAAGCATTTGTTTTGCATTTTATATATATATATATATATATATTTTATTTTTTTTTTTTTACAAAAATCTGAGACCAAAAAACCTCAGCCACATTTGACACAACAAAAAACATGGTCAGCATCGCCCATCACTCAGTTCCCATAGTTAGATAAATCTTGCTCTGCATTCTTTTCATCTTTTCCCTTGAAATGCTTAAAATCTGGTTTCCAGAACCCCTGCACAACAGGGCTGTGGAAAAGGTTGTCATTGTGGAAGAGAAACCTTCAGGTCACACAATAAAACCAGGAAGATACAAACAAAAGCTTCCTAAATATATGCAGCTAAAAGCATGAACTAGTAAAATGCAAATACTACTCTATACATCTGAAAATCTCTTAACTATGAATAAAAACCTCTACATTGGATGTCTACAGACATATCTAGAGAACTTGTACTTTACTGACAGTTTCCAAAATTGCTTCCTTCATATCATGACTTAGCAAATGCTTCGCTTTTTTCTTCACAACTGCAGTTTCAACACAAAATATGGTTGACCTGCCTAGAAATAATGTGTGAACTGGCTTTTAAACTGCCCCACTGAAAAATCACCTAATGGGAAGAAAAAATTCAGCTGGGGGATGTGTAGTGTGTGTCGGACCTTCTGGATGGTGAAGGACAGGAAGGTTTTTTCTGTTTAAGTTGAGGTCTACCTAAAGCCTGGTTTGCTTGAATAACATTTTTTTCCACCAAGATCCCATGCCAGGGACACCAGAATCTGCTTTTCATAACAAAAAGGACTTTGTCAAGGACTTCCTCTGTCCTTAGCTCAAGCCAGAAGCAGACTAACAGCATGTCACATGCCCACCTCTTAATTATCCAGAGACTGACTTTATGCATTCACAGTATTTTCCTGAGTCAGGGCCAAAATTCCTGATGATACTCATCCAGAAAACCCCAAAGACTTCAGAAGGTAATACCATAAAGCAAAAACAAACAAACAGACCCAAACACACCATGATTTCTGATAGAACAGCAATTGCAGAAGAGAATTTAGGAATAGCCAGAGCTTACAATTCATGCATCACCTTTCCATGGTCTGGGAAAAAGCAACCAACCAGCATTTTGTGCACTCAGATCCTGCCATGTGATTTGTGGAGCCCAATACATGCTGTAACAACAACATATGGGTTCCTCCAAGCCTGCACATTTCAGCATCCCAGCAATTCTTCTCAGCTAAAACAAGAGGCAGCTTAACCAAGAGCCACACGTCAAAGGCTGACATTTGTTATTTGAACTCCGCACTAACAACTGAACCTCTGGAAAACTCTACTGAACAACAGTTTATTATCACAGAGACACCTCTTAAGAACAGAACAGGAAACAAACCTTTCCACCAAGCCCCTTAATTCTGTGGCACCTATAAAATGGAGCCACTGAGGGCTGGCACTCTGCAAATCTGAGAGACAAACACCCTTAGTGTGCAGGCTCAGCATAAGCCACTCAATTTGCAAAACCACATGAGAGGATTTCACGCCAACAGATATTTATATAGACAGAGCAACCCTACAATCTTATCTATAGAATCACTATGAGTAGATTATGTAGATAGGCAACTATTTGTAGCTGCAGTGCCACATAATTATATTCTAGTTTATTGAAATATCCCCGGTCATCTCGATAATCGTGTTTCTGATATCCTTAAAATGCTGGAGGGCTCCCCAAAATTACTAAAAAAAAAAAAAAGATGACAAAGTAAGTGAGAATAATTTTTAGCCTAGTGCAAACATAAATGTTAAGACACAAATCTTCTGCATGGGATTACTGGGTAATTAATTGGGAGAAAATAGCATCAGTCAGACAGCAAAGCAAGTGCCAAATTCTCCACACACAGTAGTTTTTAAGCAATTATAAGCTATACAGATTCACATATATATATATCACAGAATATGCTGTGTTGGAAGTGACCCACAAGGATCACGAAGTCCAACACTTAGACCTCCACAGGACCATGTGCCTGAGAGTACCATTGCATTTGCCTGTAGAAATACATATATATTTTAAAACCTCAGAAAGAACTGTATCCCAGATTTACATGGACGTGCATTTCTGTGTAGAAATGTATGTATATATATATTTTAAAATCTCAGAAGGAACTGTGCCCCTGACACAAGAGCTACTTGAGCAGGACAGTCGGTCTCCAGCTCACAGGGTGTCATGGGCATAGAGGCAAAAAATTCCTCAGGTGATCCTTCTCTGTGCTTTGGTATGTGCCACCTCGATGGGTAGCAGAATGCCATTTCCAGATGTGCTCTTGGGCTGCCCCATGGCCCAGTATCCTGCATTTCTGCAGGCTCTGTCCTTCTGGAAGCTTCGGCAGAGGCGCATCAGTGATGCAGCTCGGGTCGCCGGGCTGATCTCTCCCTCAATTATGAGGAAGCTCCAGGGAGGCTGGTGTTTAGGATGGAGGTGACTCTCTTTCTCAAAGCCTTTGCACATAAAAATGGCTTTCTATAAATAGGATTGCTGGCTCACTCTTAAGTCTTACTCCCTGCCTTCTAAGTAAAAATAGCTTAAATAGGGATGCTGGGAAGACTTGCTAATCTCTGTCAGCCTGTCTGTCCATCCATTTGCATTTCTTTCTTTCCTCAGAACATATCATAACGTTGCCCACAGCACTATGAAAGGCATATATTTATGTACCCTAGTTTCCCTTTTTCTGATGAGTAATTCAATGCCCTGATGGGAAAAAAAAAATACTTATGAGGAAATAAGGATTTTTTTTGTGAATGGCAGTATCAAAAGACAAGCAATGACAAGAAAAGCTCACAGTGCTAACAAGTGCCTGAGGAATCAGGGGCTTGTTCTTGAAGGTATTCTCTTCAGTGCTCTAAAATATTGGGCTGTGAAAGGCTTTTATTGTGAAATATCTCCCATATTACGTTTTATTTTTGAAAACACTAATTGTTTGATGAAATCCTTACAAGGGACAGGGAGGTGAACGCTGAGAAGATAGGGTTTCTTGTGAAGAATAACATAATTTGAAATCCTAATTTCATTGATTTCATATCAGTTTAAATGGATATAAAGCGCTGATTAAATAGGATTGTGAAATATCTCAAACTATATTGTGAAACAAGTAATTTAACTGCAGACACCTACACATTCACCTTGAAATAATTAAGTATTCTGACCTACAGACTTATGTTGCTTAAATGGATTTTTGTAGAATGTTTAAAATATCAATGACTCGAAAGAAGTAACATTAAAAAAAAACAAAAAAAATTTGTATGTTAGAATAATTAAGGTGAATATAATGGTTTTTTCTGCCTCCTTCAGCTTTTAAAGTAGAAGATGGAATTAGTCTTTCCTACTGCAAGTCTGAAAGACTCCTAGACCAAGAGATTGATAAATGGCAGCAAATAAAATCAAAGGCTAAATGAGTGGTATGGTCAAATAGGCCTTGATCCTACCCACTTGTTAACCAGAGTAAACTTTAAGGGGAAACTCCATCTATTTTGCTCTTCAGTCCACTACCCTGACCTCCCACCTCCAGAAAAATGTTTAGTTTTGTCGCTTTCTGCTTTTTTTGTCACTTCAATATTTATTAAATAAAAGAGATTATTTACCCATCCCAAACAACTCCCTCACCTAAGAGAGCAGTGTGTTTGTTAAGACACTTATCCAGGCAAAAACAAAAATTGAAGGCCCAACCTGAGCCCAGCTGCTCTCATGACCAGAGGCTCATGAGCTGGAGGAACTTTCTGGATGAGCTACTCATCAAAACCCGTGAGATTTTTCCAAATAATTCAAATTATCAGTATATTACACGACAACAGTTTACTAGAGAACAAACAACACTAAAACCAGCTTCTAAACTTTTCCAGATGCAGCAGCATTGCAGAGATGCCACTGAAATACACCCTGAATCCTGTGCTGAGTTTTGAGCCCCCCGTGACAAGGAAGACATTGAGGAGCTGGAGCGTGTGCAGGGAAGGGAAATGGAGCTGGGGAAGGGCCTGGAGCACAGGTCTTATGAGGGAGCCTGGAGAAAAGGAGGCTCAGGGGGAACCTTCTCACTCTCTACAACGCCCTGAAAGGAGGTTGTAGCAAGGTGGTGGTCGGACTCTTCCCAAAATGTAACAAGGGATAGGATGAGAGGAAATGGCCTCGAGTTGCACCAGGCGAGGTCTAGATTGGATATTAGGAAAAATTTCTTCATGGAAAAGGTTATCCTTGGAATAGGCTGCCCAGGGAAGTAGTGGAGTCACCTTCCCTAGAGGTATTTAAAAGACCTGCAGATGTGGTATTTGGGGACACAGTTTAGTGGTGAACTTGGCAGTGCTGGTTTGACATTTGGACTCTATGATCTGAAAGGTCTTTTCCAACCTAAACAATCCCATGATTGTATAAAAAAAAAAAAAAAAAAGCTGTAATAAACCCCTATTTAACAGGGTTTATGGGTTTGTTTTTACCATTCCTGGAAAACAACTTCTCTTCAAACACTACCAAAAACACCTTCACTGTCACAAGTGTCTGACGTTCGGTGCTGTGGAAAGAAGATGCAGTGTCCACCAGTCAAAAAGTTTAGTGAGCATTGATAGAAAAAAACACGGACAAAATGCCTCTCCGGGCTCTGTGTGCTCCCACAGCTTTTCAGAATCGTTGTGACTCGTGTGGTTTGCTGCCCACTAGTGTCGTGTGTGACCAGGCAGGAGGCACAGCACATTTCCCACTCCGCAGGGAGGAAACCCCACCGGCCACCCCCAAAACCTGGGGTTGGATCAGTACACCCCAAGCAGAGGAGAAACACACCTTTAGAAACAGATCTAGATATTTCCAACACACTGACTGCCCAGCAATAACAATTTTTCTCTATTTGGCATTTGTTGATTAATTAATAGCTATTCATAGCTCAAGCAACACCAGATTAAAAACACCATCAGCTGTACTGCCATCCACAAACACACACCAAGCTGAATGCTTTCTGCACATAAACTTTCTAAATTAAATTTGGTTACACAATTCCACATCAGCTATGTACCTATCACACTACGTTTCTACAAAGAGAGCCCTTTGCTTTTTTCATCAAATGTTTCATCCCCAACACTGAGAGTCACCATTTTCTTTGGAGAGCAATCATTAGCACCACTGTAGCGTTTGCTACTCGTTCTCCAGCCCAGCCCCTGCTCTCAGTGCAGTGTGATCCTCCTCAGCCTTCTAATATGCTGCTAAAACCCATATTGATAGATATACAGCAGGGAAAGGATTCAAACAGGAAATCATTTTAATGGAAATTTATTTTTAGTGTCATCTGTGCTGTACTGGGTGCCTCCCGATGCTCAATTGATTTCAGCAGAGCATCCATGGACAACAGGCATATAAGAAATGCAGCCAGAGAGAAGCCTGCAGATGGGTTCAGCATACCTACAGCAGGGACTGAATGATGCTGAGAGACACTCGTTTCTGAAAACAGCAGCCTAATTCTGAACTAGCTTGATCACTGTAATTACAATGAAGAGCCAGGATTTTGAAGGAGGCCATTCTCCCCTCACAGCCTCCCCTGCCTTCTCCCTCCTCCTCTCACAGCAATTAGTGAAATGCCCCCTCACTAATTATGACCAGTAGACTTCTGCTGTTCATTTGAAATGCTCCCTCCTGGAATACTTAGGTGTAGTAACACAGAAGGTAGTGCAGGTAGAGTAACCCTGAAGGTAGCTCAAAAGCATTGCTCAGGATTATAACTGCATGACTCAGGCTTTCAAGGTAGTGAATTCAGCTGCAGAGCTCCCACTGATGTCTATATCATCCCACGCACCCTCCAAGGCTGCAATGAATTTATGGGTAATAGTTACCTGTACTTTTAAGGAACTCACAGCAATGAGAGCTTGGAGCCTTCACAAAATATATAAACTTTAGCCAGGTATTCGGGGAGGTTTTGTTTCACGCTTCTGAAGTACTAATTGGATGTAACAGCGTGTCAGTATTTTATTGTCCCCAAAAGGAAGCTATTTCACAAACATAAAGCCTACCCAGTGACACTGCTCATATCTAATTTGACAAAATGTATTTGTGCTGAGAGACCATAGGGAAACATGGGGGCCAACCTTGCTACTGTTATTCAGATGGTTTCCATTATCTTCAACAGAAATTTAGCCCAAGATCACAACTGCAGTTAAACCCATAGCATGGGACTGTTCTTCAACCTATTCCTCCCCACAAAAAAAAGAAAAAAAAAATCAAAACCAAGACCAACATGATTGATCTTACACATTTTAAAGTTCAATTAGAATGAGATGTAACACATAGTTGAAAACTACTTATACATGTGCCTGTGTTTTAAGCAAATGTAGCTTGGCTCCATAAGGGGTTCAGAAATGGCAATGGCAGAAGCCAAGCAGAAAACTGCCCCCCCCACCAGATAAAGCCATAAAAGAATAGTGCCTGTCACACAGAGGAGTTCAGACATAGTTATAGACAGAATAATGAAAATAAATGTGTACATGACATATCTATTTATATATGCAGTCATTTCCTTCAAAGAGATACATATCTGATATGACATTGCATTACAATCTGAAGTCCTTTAACAATATTATTCCCTGACTCTTGACTCTAATATAATGGTCCTAATAAGTGCTACTAATAACCAAACCCATGTTATTGAGTCAGAACATGAAGGTACGTGCTGTTTTCAAAAAAAAATCCTCTAGAAAAACCCTAAAAACATGCATTTTGACATCAAGTATGATGCCAAAAACAAACACACTTTTTAAGTTGCAAATAATCACTAAACCACCAACTATAGGTTTTTACAATGCTTTCATCTTAGAATATTGCTATACACAAAAACATTTAATTTTAGTCCTCCAAGAGTCACAAATGTACAGATGTTGCCATGTGGCAGCACAGAATCCATGCAGATGCATCCATCATGTACACATTATACTGTTGTATTTTTGGGATACAAATTCAGGTTTGACTGTGATCCAAAAACACATGGAAAGTGAAAGTGAAATTACTACTCACTTCATAGATCAAGGAATAAATGAAAGTGATTTTCATAGTATTTCAATCTCATAAAGCAAAAATTACTCTGTTCTTCAAAAACCCCTGGAATGAGGACTAACTAGGTTAGAACATGAATTTATAGCATCAGTACAGTAGGAAAAAAATACACGCTTTTTCTTTTTTTTTTTTTTTTAAAAAAAGTATAAGATTTATGGAAAGAAATGAGGTCCTTTGCTATGCAAATCTAGTTTTAAATGAACAGCACTGGTCAGAGCATACACTTTCAGACTGATTCTTTCTGTCTTACAACCAGCAAATCTCTCCCTCCGAGGTATCTGGCTGAAGAGGTTAGAGATAAAAGCACAGTGCTGGCTGTCATAAATAAATAAATAAATAAATAGATGGATAATTTCTTAATGTTAGAACTTGTTGCAGATGCCTTACTGCTAAAAGAAATTCCAAAATTTTGAAGTTTATAGTCTGGGGTTTTTCAATCCTTTTGCATTCCGTGGCACGCAGAACACGAAAATGTTTTAAGATCGCTCTAAATACCCACTTAAGATTCACCTCCCAATTTCTGACCTACCCAGCTATTCACACTGGACTAGCCATGCCTGTCAATGTGTTTTCTCATCCAGTGTATCCTTAAGAAGATGTGAAGGCACCCTCATCCAGCATTCATTCCTCACCCTCTGCCAGAGGTTCAATTATTTCTATCTTCCAGGAAAATCTTACACTTTGCCCTGTGCTCCTCTCTCATTCAGTCAATACAAGAAACGTTCTTTCTATTCTACCTGCTCTGCCTATTTGGAGAACCGTGTGTTTAATCTTTCTGATTTATGTGTCAGGATGTAAAGCATTACAGGCAACGTTACATTCTCAAGTCTGAAAAGAAGGAGGCAATGCAATAGAATAGCTGGAACCCCAGCATAATTTGTTTTCTGTCCTTAAAACTGCAGTGCTAACGTGCATTTTACTAAAACTTAAGCAATTTAAACATATTTTCGTATATGCCATGGTTTGCCATCACATATATCTGAATGTTCCAAAATACCCCCCATCCACTACTAAAAACACCCAGAAACTGTAATAAACGTTTGTCAATCAAAGAGTTGGCAGAATGAAGAAGGGGGAAGAAAAAAAAAAAAGAAAGAAAAAAGAAGAAAAAGAACAGATTTACCCTTATTCTATCCCCACTCTAATATCGTCTTCCTAACTTTATAATTAACTGAAAGTCTTCAACATTTCCAGATGATGTAATGCTTATCCGTGCATATTTTTACATAAATGAGTGAGGAAAAAAAAAATTTCAAAGCAGGTACCTTTATGGTGAAATGATGAAAGTGAAGTAAATTTAAAATATAACTTCTTAAATATATATAGAAAAAAATTGTAAGGTGAAAGCAGAGGGCGACTTAAAAAGAAAAACGCAAAAGGAAGCAATATCTCAATGCGACCGCTTAGGATGAAAGCCCTTCAAATTATCCCCGTGTACTCTGACGGATTTATACGGCACTTGGCGAAATTCTGTACTTTTCCAGATGAGAAAGAAAAGAGAAGAAAAAGCGCTTCTCTCCCTGCTCTCTCCGAGCACCGCGGTGTTCCGAGGGAGGCAGACGCCGAGGGACGCGGCTGGTGACGGGGCTGTCACTTCGCGAGGTGAGCGAGTTTAAACGATCTCACACCGCCAGCGCGACGCTTTTTTAACACAAAAGGCACCGCCGCGACCCGCTCCCCTTCCCGGCCGGCAGGAGGGGAAGGATGAGGGAGAAGGGAAAAAGGTGCCCGCGGCGGGGGGCTCACCATGCGAGATGCTGTGGAGCAAGGCGACGGCCAACATCCACATGCCCCCGCCGCTCCCCCGCTCCCCGCTCCGGGCTCGCCCTCGCCCGCCGCGCCCACGGCCGGGCCGGAGCTGCCAGGCAGCGCGCACCGGGTCCGGCCGCCGCCGCCTCCTCCTCCTCCTCCTCCTCCTCCACCACCACCTCCTCCTTCTCCACCTCCTCCTCCTCCTCCTCCCTCGGCTGGTGGCTGCTCGGAGCCTGCGGGGCCGCTCGTCCGCCCAGCGAGCGCTCAGCCCCGCCTGCAGCCCCGCGGCTCCGCCGACACTCGCCCGGCGCTCGGGCGGGGGAAGAGGCGGCCGGCGGCGGGGGCGGGAGGCGGGTGCGCGGCGCCCAGGTGTGTCCTTGGCTCGGGGAGGCGCCCGCAGGGCGGCGGGGGCAGGGCCACAGGTGACAAAATCCTCCGGCGCGGCCACACGAGCATCCCCGCCGGCGGCGGCCGGCCCCGAGCCGCGGCGAGCCGGCTCCTCGCACGCCTCCTCGCACGGCTCCTCACACGGCTCCCCTCGGCCCGGCGGCGGGCGGGCGGGCAGGCGGGCACATCTTCCTTTTCCCCTTCTCTCTTGCCTGCTCTCCTCGCTCCCCTCGCTCTCTGGCGGCTCGGAGCGCTCGGAGCCCGCCGCTCACCTCCCCTGCCTTGCCGGCGCGGCGGAGGGCAGCGCTAACCCCAGCCCTCCGCAGTCTTAAAGCACCACCGGGGCCGCACAGTGGAAAAACCCAAGACCAATAGAAGAAGGCAGCAGAATATCCCTGCCTCTCAATAGTTGGCTGAACTGCGGCCGTTTGGCATCAGCTGAGTTGTATATGACTAATGTGTTGACAAGTCGTGTAGGGGGGACTGGAGGAGGGGGCCCTTCTAGAAGGTCACAGCCCAGACAGGCGAGCACATCAAATAATTGAGTGAGAGCCTGTGCAAAACTGAACGAAAGCACATATATATATACACACACACGCATCTTGCAGTGCTTACACGGATCCAGACACTATTTGGTCTTTCATCTGCGTCTTTTTCTGTGGTAAAGAAATTCTTTTCCCCCTGTAGTGAAAGAGTAAATTACAGCCTCTCTAACTAAAAGCAATTTCTGCGTCTATTCTTTCTTCACATCTATGATGTGAAGGTTGGTCTAAAAAGGAAAAGAAAAAAAATAAAAAGAAAAGAAAAAAGGGAAAAATATTAAATGAAGACAGCTGAAAAAAATCAATATTTTGAAATACATAACAGCATTAGGGCAACTCTGAATTTAAGCTGTAAGATGAAAAGCAAACACAACAAAGCAATAAGGAATCTCAACCTGCAGAATCCCCAGTGTGTTACCAACAGGATGACTTCACATTTGGGAGATGACTTTTTTTTTCAAAAAATGCTGTATAACACCAGACATTGCCACGCTGCCAACACCCTGCCTTCTGCTCTGCAATGAAACCCAAAGAAAGGACATCCTCCAAAAAGACACTGGGATGAACACGAAGAGAAAGCTCAGCAACAGAACTGGACAGGGAGGAATATCTATTTGGAGGCCTTTCTAAAGCCACACAGGGCAGATGATAATGCCCTCCCAGAGTGTTCTATAAGGCCCTTCATTCTAATTCTTGAGATAATCAGAGTCTCAGCTGAAGCACAGTGAAAGCCATCATGCAGGAACTGAGTTCCCTGCATCCCATTTGAGCTGGGCTATCAGCCAGGAGGGACTGAAGCCCTGAAGTGACAGTAGAAGATGAGACCAGTATTGGGCAGGGACTCATGGCTGACCTTAAGAAAAAGATGTGGGTAACCAAGAAAGCTGCTCAGGGGAAAATAGAATCTGATGCCATTAAACAAAAGTTAAAGAGAGAAGTACAAATGTCTTGGGGGAGAATAAATAATTTAAAAAAAAAAAAAAAGGAAAGAAAAAAAGGAGAGAAATTTGGGGTTCTTTGGAGTGAAGTTCTGTTAAAAATAACAATACTTTAATCTCTGTTTAGAAGAGAGCTAGTGACTGGCAGAAACGTTTAAGTCTAGATTCAAGAGCATTTTGGAGAAGTTCATGACAGATTTGTTCAGGCAGCTCTTTCAGGATTGCTGTTTTTCCCTGTTTGAAGCCCAAAACATGTTTGGGGCTTAAGAGATACAATGCTCTACCACATAGAATAAATATACCGTTGTCTTATACCTTTCTACCTCCTTTACTCATCTACATAACTCTGGTAGCCCCTGGCAAATTTCAGCTTCCTGTAGAGCAGTCTCAAGCAAGTTTCTGTGCCTTTCAGTTCATTTAAAACAACAACAGCAGATGCAAACTAGAAAAGTAAGACTTTAATTCGTTCTTCTGCGCACCAAAAGGCAAAGGGACCAACTTTCAGCAAGTATATAACATTTTTTAGCAGCAGCCAGCCAACCAGGCAGTGTGATCAATGTCCTGAGCTGGGTTTAAGGAGGGAGGGGGAAGGCAGGGTGCAATTTTGCATGAAAGCAGGGTTCACTGGTTCTGCTGCTCAGAGAATAACTTGACTGAAACCTAAATGAAACAATCTGTCAAAGTGGAGAAAGAAAACTATATGATAACTTCCACACAGAGTACATGAAATCAGTCAGAATGCTACTTTTCAAGTCTGAAAAAATCAAGCATGATCAGGCTTCAACTGCAATCAAGGCTAGTTAAGGTCATGAACCAAGGAGAATCCCCATTTATGCTTTTCTGTTGCTGTTTGTTTGATTTAAAGAGAATGTCCTAGATTAAGTGGCTGGAAATTACTTAATTCTCCCAAAACCAAATTCAGTCATTTTCCAGAAAGATATCTCAATTAGACTTTGCACATAATTATATCTTCTCTGAAAAAAAAAATCTTATGGAATTATTGATTTAATTGTGATTAAGGGTAAAAAATCTAAAAATAGTCTAAATTTAAATGCTTAAACTGGATTTAGATCTTGTACTGGTTGATCGTATCAGGTTGACCATCCTTGCTTTCTGCAGTTATCACCCAAACTTTGTGAGGAACATCTCTCAAAGTTAACAGAGATATGGCAACAGTGCCCATCAGCTCATGATCACCCTAAAAGTATCTCAGACTCAGCATTTCACATTATCCTGCAGGAAGCAAGAGGGGGGAAGACTTCTGGATTAGGACCTCACTGAAACCCTAATGCATGTGAGCCATCTGACTCCAGTGGAATATCCAGAACATCAATATACCTTCTGAGAGTTCTGGCCACACATATTCCAGTTCTCCCCTGAGCCACCAGGATGAAGCACATCCAGAAATATCCCCAGCATGAACAGTCTGACAACAATCCACCCAGCCACCAGCTTTCAGCTGAACAGAAATCTCAATGGAAATCCATGGAAAGGGTTAAATGTTGAGGTTGCAAACCAATTTTCCAGTGCATCTAAGTCATATTCTCATATTAGGTGAGCAGACACACACAGGAATAACCACAGCAGACCAACACACCAAGTAAAAGCTGCCTTGTGAAAAGATGACTTTGTGAAAATTAAGTAGGTTACAATGATCCAAGTGGCTGAATGTTTCACATTCCCATATTGGAAGATGATATACTTGGTCTCTAACTTCTGTAGCCAGTCTTGCAGGAAAATTCTTTTTTTTTTTTTTTCCAAAGAAAAAGATAAAATGGCCTGTCTGCAATAAACCTGCATTGATTGGGACTTTAAAAAAAAAACAAAAGAATCTTCCAAGGAGAGGCCAGGCTGGGAGCAGCAGGAGTAATTGGTTCTATTCAGATCATGGATGGTTTCATAGGCTTTGGGCTTTAGGGAACTCGGTCAAATATCTGCCATTGAAGCACTCAGCTATTCAAACACAGCCCTTCATTGTCATTCAGGACGCAAAAAAAAACCCTCATTTGCAATTTCAGCTTTGAAAATGATTTTAAAAGTACCTGGAGGAGGAAAGAATTGGGGGGAAGCAGAGAGGAAGTGAAGAGAAAGCATGGGGAGAGAGGAAGTTCTCAACAGTCAGAAGACCTGGGGGGGGGGGGTAAAACATGAACATGCATGAAATCAGAATCTAAATGGCTGATCAGCCCAGTGTCTGGAAGAGATGATACCTTGTCTCAGCCACCCCTCAGTTTCTAAATCATTCTGTCTCTCCTCATTATTGACCTTGTTCCCTGACTGTAGTCTACATGACTATGTAATTCCAGAGCAGTTATTTGAAAGGAAAATATTGGTTATTAGTTTGTAGATAAGATAAAGATAACCACTGGCAGCTATCAACTAAGTAAACTGACTTCAGTTCTACATTTATTCATAATTTTCATTTTAATAAGATTTAACAATGTTTTCAGTTCTACTGAGAAAGGAGTTATAGTCCCAGTCGGTTCAAAAACAAAAACCAAAGCAAGAAGCATATTACCCTGAGAAAACAGTAAAGCAACAAAACCTGGAGTATTCCAGTAAACAATTTCTTCCCCTTTTTTGATGAAAACACGCAAAGATGTGTCATGCAAAGGATTTGTGAATATTTGGCTGAAATACAGTCCAAAGCATTCAAAATATCAATCTTCCGAACCAAATATTTTCCATCTTCTTTCTGATTCACATCTATTTTAAAGCTGAAGATGGCAAGTTTGAACCACTCTCCCCCAGATTTTCAGGTAAACTAAAGTCCTGTCACTGCACCCAAAATAAAGAAAGATAATCTCAAAGAGCGATAAAGGGACCAGGGGTTAAGAGGGGAAGAGGAGCAGAAGTGGGAAAGCTTTTTAGTAGCTTCCATCAGTCTGGAAACAGGAGAATCAAAAGCCTTGTGAGAACAGGTTTTCCTCAGAAGACTTCATGCCCGATTTGATACTGGAGAGATTCAGATAAATGCTGAATGCTTGTCAAAACCAATCGCTAAACCTTCTGATATTCACTGGCTACCAAGCTTAATGCTTATATCTATAAGCTCACAGTCAGCCATTTTTATCAGGGCAAGCTGCAAAAATTAAATATTTGCCACGAGACACTTAAGAGTTGCAAAGGAATTCCTAGTTCTCTAAGTACCATTAAGAAGATATCTGTTGAAAAGCCTCTGTTTGTTACTGTGAAGCTGGGAATACTCGGGAGGGAGAAACAAAATCTTAGCATCTGCATGCAACTACTTGTTAAAGCTTCTATGCTGCTGGTACCTATGTAGCCCACCCAAAAATTACAAGGGAATAAGTACAGTTTGCTTCCTATACTTCATCTGGAACCACTCACTACTCCAAGCTGATAATGTGCAAGAATATTGTTATCTGGCAAAAAAATGTGCTCTCTCGCATGACCTGTTCTTACAGTATACACACAATTAGCCATTCAGTCTTGATATGCTCATGAATTAAAGCAGCAGCTTTCAAAACACTCTAGATGGCTTAATACACACTGAGCTTTAAACCAGAAAATTGAGATTTTTTTTTTTTCCCCCTGCCTGGAGTTATTCTTTTCTCGTGCAGCTCATTCCCGGGGTTCCAGTAACATCTGGAAGATGTGAAAAAGCAAGCTTACCCCATTAGGTGGTTCTGTGAGCACAAAAGAGTGGAAAAAAAGAATTTCCTCTGGATATTTGGTCAGAAGACTCAAGACCTAAGTCAGATGTCTGTTACTTTTTCCAGTCCTTCCAAGAAGTTGGAATGGGATTAGTCTCTCCCTCTCCTCTGCCCGGGTGAATGTTTATACACTTACACACATATTAAAGAAATGAATTAATTATATTGTGCTTACACCCAACAAACAAATGGACTGAAAATGGACAGCAGGTTCAAAAGTTATTAGAGAGAAGGAGGAGAGGAGCTGACAAAGATGTTTCTTAGAAAACCATGCTAGAGTAAGGCATGGAAAAATCCAGTCTGTGGGAAGGATTTTAAAGCCCCGTGTATGATTCATGTTTTCTTGAGAGAATACCAGATTTCTCTATTTAAAGTAACATCATCAAAACATAGGGCAGTGATATTTTTTTTTTTTGGTGGTGCAGACTTCTTTTTGCGTTGCACCTTGCAAACAAACAGAGAAGGTAAGATTCTTGCTGCTGAAAGAACAGTAAACTGAAGGAAAAATATTTCCTTTCAGAAGGGAGAAGCCAGGAGAAATATTTATTTTTTTTTAAAAATTTTCACATCTTCATACAAACAAGTTTGTTCCCGACATAGAAAAGGGGAAGGGGAGGAGGGGGGACATGTGAAATAGCTAAAGATGAAGGTGGGGGACACAGCACAGAACATATCAGACAACTGTCTTGGGTGAAAATCTGGGCTTGCAGAAGGGCAGAAAGGTTTCTCTTGGTGCTAATTGGTTCTCATGAGAGAAAGTGGCACAACATGACATACAAGCATTGTGGCACTGAAGATATCCATTTAAAAGTCTCCAAAAAAAGACTAAACCTCTCTGTGTGTCTCATGTATGTGCAAAGACAAAACATTAAAGACCACAGCATTAAATGATTGTAATGCCAAGGTATTATGGAATGATTTACATATACTGAAATCATAGGCATAGCTGTGCCACACAGAACATATCATAATGTTGCAGCATGAAAGGGCTGATTCAAGAGCACTATTTCATTTTTAAATCTGATTTTCCATTATTTGGATTAAGAGTTAGAGCCTTTTAACAAGACATCTAGGACCACTCTGGATTTGGATGTGGGCATGTATATATACTCATAACTGCTTCTTATTAAGAAGTAGTGTTGGGAAAGAGGAAATTTGAAGGAATATCACAGCTTCAACAAGCCTTTTATAAAAAAAAAAAAATTAATGATGGTTTCAAACCTCTGCAGACCTGTCTTTAATAATTGTTACAGTGCAATCCATTAAGTGCTGTAATTATGTGGGAAGAAGGCTATCCCTGGTCCTGAGCCAAAGTCTGATTTCTATTACCTGCCCGGGATGCCAGTGGCTTACACAGAATAGCAACCACGTAAACAAAAGAAGAATTGAGCTATTGGGAGCCAACACCCCCCTGACCAGAGTCAATACATGGGAGGCACCAGAAGAGCAGAGCTGGCCATGCCCAAGGCGATGCACAGAATCCTCAGGTGGCTCCCACGTGCTTCCAAGCACTGATGAAGAGACAGTATCTCCGCTTGCAGATTGCTGGGAGCTCGTGAGAACATGGCTCTTCCCAACCCTGGTGCAGAGGAGGGGGCCAGAGGGGAGCAGCAGCACAGCAGAGCAGCGGTGGAGCAAGGATGCAGGGTTGCCAAGCAACAGCCAACCACGGGAGGGGGGAGTTAAAATGGGGAAGGGAAACAGATATAAATTGTATTTGCTCCTGTGGGGCCACAGTAGCCCTTCCATCTGCTTCTCTTCCTGCTTCCATGGAGTTATGGGTGTGGATTCCACGAGGGGATTTGGCCACAAGTGTGTGTCTTGCATCATGAGCTCCAGCCGGCTCCTCCAGGAGGTTGCAAGAGGGAGAACCGTAAGAAATACTTTCTTTGCCAACTTGTTGTCATGGATAATACAGCAGGAACAGCAGCAGGCTGCCGTGGGTTCTCCACACAGCTTGCCCCAAGACTCAGGAATACAAAGTAAAGCCAGACCTTCACCCTTCACACGTCTGCATCAGTGATGTTCCTCCTGGTGCACCCTCGTTTGCCTCAGAGACACCACAAAGTACAGGAGATATTTTTACCTTCATACCATACAGACTTCCTGTGTGACAAGTGGAGCCTGTGTATTATTTCCACACAAAATTCTTATTTCTATTCTGTGAGACCATAAACATCTCATGAAGTAGAGGAGGAGACCTTCACAAAATGTTTAGGCAAGAGTCTAAAAGCTTTTTAACCTTCAGCTACTCTGGTAAGGAGGGACCAGTCGGAGAGGGGATGGAATATACAAAAGTAAAGACTCCTGACAGCTCATGGGGCTGGAACACATATGCTGGAAAGACTTTTATAAAGGCTGACCTCAGAGATCCCAAGCCTCTCTCTGCAAGGACAGCCTACCACTAACCCCACTCCCCATGGCCATTCCCCACATCACAGCTTTCACCAAACCTGGCTCCTCGTTCCAGATGCAAAGCTTTGCTGCCTCTTACTTGGTGCAATTCAATGTTTTCAAGTCCACTCACAAAAAAAATCTATTTGTGGTCCCCCTCTTGACCCTTTCTTTTCTGCCCACACTTTATACCCATTGTCTTAGCTCACCAACAAACTGGGTGCTTACACACCACTGCACAAATAATTTTGTCTCCATAACGCATTTTCTACAACCTATAATTGCTTACAGTTACAGAGGAAGGAAACAGAAAACTATGGAGGAAACTGCATTTGCATTTACTTTTGAGTACAGAACATAAGTTTTACCAATGCAAATTGTTCACAGGTAAGACAGAGACATTCTCTGTGCCTTTCAGGTCATGGAGTCACCCAGAGAAACGCAAAAGGTTGTAAAGCAGACAGTTCTCTTTCTTTCATCCAGGTACCTGTGCCTGCTTTAATAGTCAAAAGGGAGGAGTAAGCACATTTAAGAGATGATTTCTCCCATCCTACAGTGATTGTCCAAGGTAAAACAGAAAATGCACCCTGGAAGCCTCTGTTCCTCTCTCTCCATGTATTATGTGGAGAAGCTCCAGTGAATTGCACCATAAACACTTTAAATTAAGCGAGATGAGCAATGTCCACAGCAGCCAACTGTTGCTGAGTTTTTAAATAGCAGCAAGTCCACAGGCAGGATTTGAAGGCAGCTAATGGAGATCTTCCTTTTTGGGGAGGAAATTCTTATACAAGAGCAGAAAAGTACTTGACTGTAAGTTTGGCAAACAAGTGGAAATTCATATGCTGGTTGGGATGGAAAAGGACTCCAAGTACTTCATGGGAAAAGTTTGGTAGGGCTGTGTTATGGAGGACTTCAGCAGTAGAGAAGAATAACCTGTAATAGAGAAAAAATGGGATATCCTGTCCAGTGAAGGGTTTCACCTTAAAATGAAAGGCTGGGTAAACATGAATGACAGCAGCACATTCGACTGGGATTAAAGGAGAAAAATCAAAATTGTCTTGTCATCACCTGTGGCAACACATCTGGAGCACTGTGCACCAGCTCTGGGCTCCTCAGACCAAGAAAGACACAGACATACTGGGGTGAGTTTAGTGAAGGATCACAAAGACTGTTAAGAAATTGGAGAATCCAGTGCATGAGGAAAGGCTGAGAGAGCTGTGACTGTTTAGTCTGGAGAAGAGAAGGCTCAGGAGGATCAAAAATCCTGGATGGGGTGGTGTAAAGGAACTGTAGCCTGACTCTTCTCAGTGGTATTCAGTGAACAGACAAAAGGCAACAGACACAAATAGAAACCAAGCAGCCCTATTTAAAAAGATTTTTTTATATATGTATATATATATATATATATAAATAAAATGTGTTTATTTTCATGATGAGGGTGGTCTAACACTGGCACAGGTATCCCAGAGAGTTTATGGAGTGTCCATCCTTGGAGTTATTCAAAATTTGACAGGACACAGTCCTGCTGTAGTTGTTGGCTCTGCTTTGGGCAGCAGGGCTGGTGTAGATCTCCCAGGGTCAACCTCTTGGACCTGTAGCAAAACCACTGACTCCATTCTCCACGGAGAAGCTGATCTGGGTCCAACACAGACTGCTGCTGTGGTACTTCTTGTTCAATTCCTTGGGAATTGTTTTGTGAGTTTGGTTGGGTTTTTAATTTTTTATTTATTTTTTTTTTTAAAGTATAGCCACCTATCAGAAGTGATCTCTTCACCACCAACACTTATTTTTAGATAATGGTGGTTCATTTAACAAGCCTACATTTACTAGCCATTACCACAGTTGGGTTTTCTCTGAGATTAAGTGCTCATAAAGTGACTGCTACTAAGTAAACAGCATCAATATCACCTGTGCAAGAGACAAAATTGGCAAGTAAAAAGAGCTCACCTGCCTTTCCTGGAGAGGACTGTGCTTCAGTGGAGTGGGAAGTAGGTTGTAAATGCATTTTCTCCGCTATTCTGGAACAGTTCTTCCAGAACTATAAACAAAACAAACCCCCACGTGCCACCCCACACCTCAGCACACAGAGGGGCTGTGCAGGCCACAGTCCTGTGGAGGGCAGGACTTGGGTACTTGGCACTGGGCACAGAATGCCAGGATTTGTCTCCAGAGCAATCAGGGATGCACGTTTCATACATCCTGTTTCATACACAGTTTTCACATCCTTGCTGATTCATCTCTTCCTTGAGCATACTGTTTCCTCTCTCCCCACCTTACATTCCTCTCACACAGAATTCCTTCCTGCTTCTGTCACTCCTGTTGTGTATATCTGGAGCCTGTCTATTCCTGCTATCTCTTTCTTTGAAATGATATGACCACAACACAATGGGCTTTAAGCATTTTTTAGCTGAAGGTTAAGCTAGAAATCTCAAAAAGATACACCTGTCTTGCATAACATCTCCTGTCTTTCCTGCACAGCAACGTTGAGAGAATAACTCCTTGCTGTTTTGGTCTCCCTGCTATTGCCAGAGACATGGACATAGAAATTCAAAATTATGCTTAATTGGTTACAAGTCTATAAATGGCTCAAGAAGATATTCTATCAAAATAGGTTTATTTAAAAAAATAATCCAAAGAATATGCTAAATGCTGAATTACTGAACTGTACTAACTTTCACATCTAGGTGTAAGTTTAAGACTGATCAAAAAGTTAATTGGCAGAATACATCCTTTTTGAAAAAAACCAGATTCAGTATGTTTGAAACATTCTGCCATATAAGTTCAAAATTTCAAAACAGTTTCTTGACTGGAATCTTCAAATGACAACAACTGTTAAAGAATAAGATAAACCACAGCAATTTAAGGGATTTTTCCATATTAAGTTGGGGGTTTCTATGAGTTTAGAACTGAAATTATAGCATGTTAGCATTTGTCATTGAATTAAATTTCTGTCTTTCAAATAGTTTAAATACACATACCAAAACCTTCACTCTAAGGATGGGTTTTCTAATTATTTCTGTGTTTAGATTTTCTTCCAGATACATATGAAAAGAAGCCTGGTGACCTCACTTTAAGCCCGTGGCACAGACAAATCTCTGCACTCGGAGTTTTCCAAAGTGATCAGCAGCTGTTTCAGGTCGTGACTGATGGGAGTTGGCAAAGCTTTGTGGGAAAATGGCAAAATGCCTACATGTATACATCCAGCTCAAGCGTTACAGTCTTCTCACATAAGTAACAATCAGATTCCCCTAAACAACCTTTACAAGACTGGGGGGGTGATGGGGGATTGGCAAGATCTCATTTGTCTTCAGCAGTTAATACTAACTCAAAAAGTCAATACTTCCTAATCATGAAACAGAATTTTCCCCCGTGCCTTGGAAGTCTGCCCCAATGATTTCTTGTACCCAATACCCTTCCACGAGTGCAAAAACCTATTTCTGAATTCAGTTTCTTGGAAGATACGTTTATATAAGGATTAATAGGAAACCGTTAGAGCCCAGCAGAAATAACACACACAGCTACCAAGTATAACCTTTCCAATAACATAGGAGACAAACTAATAGTACAAACTAAGACCTCCCAAATACTATATACGTTAGTTTTCTTTCCTTTGCAAGGTGGCAAATGACAGATGTTCCAGAAGAACACGTCCTTTTGCCAAATGGGGAGGGGAGGAGGAACGGGAGGATGACAGGGGAAGAAGATGCCCTTAGTGCCTCCCCCCCACCCCGCGCAGGTTGCTCTGATGTTTGCAGAGATGCCGCTCACTCGCGGGCTGTCACTTTGCTGGGTAAGCGAGTTTAAGCGCTCTCAGGGCGAGCCCAAAGCCAGCGCGACGCGTCCAACCCCGACAGGCACCGCCGCGACCCGCTCCCCTTCCCGGGGAGGGCGAGGATGGGCAGGAGGGAAAAAGGTGCCCGCGGCGGGGGGCTCACCATGCGAGATGCTGTGGAGCAAGGCGACGGCAAACATCCACATGCCCCTGCCGCTCGCCCGCTCGCCCTCTCCTCCTCCTCCTCCCTCGGCTGGTGGCTGCTCGGAGCCTGCGGGGCCGCTCGTCCGCCCAGCGAGCGCTCAGCCCCGCCTGCAGCCCCGCGGCTCCGCCGACACTCGCCCGGCGCTCGGGCGGGGGAAGAGGCGGCCGGCGGCGGGGGCGGGGGGCGGGTGCGCGGCGCCCAGGTGTGTCCTTGGCTCGGGGAGGCGCCCGCAGGGCGGCGGGGGCAGGGCCACAGGTGACAAAATCCTCCGGCGCGGCCACACGAGCATCCCCGCCGGCGGCGGCCGGCCCCGAGCCGCGGCGAGCCGGCTCCTCGCACGCCTCCTCGCACGGCTCCTCACACGGCTCCCCTCGGCCCGGCGGCGGGCGGGCGGGCAGGCGGGCACATCTTCCTTTTCCCCTTCTCTCTTGCCTTCTCTCCTCGCTCCCCTCGCTCTCCGGCGGCTCGGAGCGCTCGGAGCCCGCCGCTCACCTCCCCTGCCTTGCCGGCGCGGCGGAGGGCAGCGCTAACCCCAGCCCTCCGCAGTCTTAAAGCACCACCGGGGCCGCGCAGCGGGAGAGAAGAGGAAGCAACACCAAAAGAAACAGTCGTTGTGATATATGCTGCGATATAACAAATATTAGTACGTGCACGGAAAGTGCTCTCTTCGTCGTGATCAGCACATTCCGAGTGGCACTCTGCAGGAAACAGTGGGAAGATTAGCTTAGATTATATGTAAGACAGTGTTTACTTGTTTTAAAGGACGTTTGATCAGTCATACAAAATTGTATGTGTTGTATTGTATTCCAGCTACTGACCTTTCTCACTTGCAATATCCTTGCTGAGCTGTAAATACTTCAGTGAATGGAAGAGCTTGATTTTCTGCTATAAGTCAACGAGAGGGTGTTGGAGCTGTCCAGAGTGTAGTATTTTCTCCTCGGCTGGTGACAGCACTAGTTAGACTTGAGATCCAAACCACAGATCCCAGACCCAGATCAAACAGACATTTAGTGCATTCTCTGCATGGGAAAAGTGAAACATCTTCTCTTTAGTTGCTCACACAGATAAGCAGCAGGGTAAAGTAAATAGACACTAAAAATTATTTTCCCTAGATGGCAACAGGGTAGAAACTGGCCTTTCAAAAGGTCACAAAGGGAATAGGTCTTGGGAACTTCATGATATGCAGAATCACTGAATCATCAAGGTTGGAAGAGACCTTTGAGATCATCCAGTCCCACCAACTCGGCAGCACCCAAAAGAGGCTGTATGAAAGAAAAGCTGATGTGGTTATATAGGGAGCTGAGCAAGAGACAGTGATAAAGGCATAAAACTCCTCAAACAAAGCAACAGCAACAACAAGAAAAAAAAAATATGGACAGTGTAGTAGTTGAAGCAATTAATAAGACAAAATAGCAGGTGCAAAGTTACCAAAGCTTTTAAAATATCGAATTATTTATTGGTTTTGGACTGGCAGGGAAAATTATCTTCTGGGATATATTTTGGCAGGAGACAGGTCTGTACATACATGCTTGGATGGCCAGAGAGTAAGCTCCTACAATGATGGAATATCTGCAGTGGAGAACAGGACACATGATGTGGTTAGTGGGGGGGGAAAGGGCAGATAATGTTTATGCTGAGTAAAAGGCAGCATGTTCTGGATACACGAGCTGAGAGAGAGGGTGTTGTCAAGAGCAAACTCCAAAGTGTGGCTTGGAGCAGCTGTAAGGATGGAAATGTTGGCAGTGACAGAGAACAAGGAGGGAAATGAGAGACAACTGAAAAGATGGATATGGTTGGTGTCAGTAGGATTAGCTGCTCAACAAGAGATTTAGAGATAGAGCTGAATGATTTATATGTACTCTCTATGACGTGTTATGGGTGTATCTGGCAGGATTTGGGGAGCAGAGAGCTGCAGGGTGGGAGGACACCAGGGAGTGTCCCCATGCTGGTGACATGGAGGAGTCAATGCCCGAGCAGAGGAAATGAGTGAGAAGGAAGGATCCATGGAAGAAAAGAGTCAATAAAAAGGAGTGACAGACCCCCCTGCAACGTGCAGACCCCAATCTCCTTTGCATCACTGAAGGGACTGAGTGTAACCTGCAGCCAGACAAGGGGAGGGGAGACTATGAAGCTGGAGGGCAAGTGTCTGGAGTCAACTTGACTCTTGGGCTTTCCCAAGAGGAGAAAAGAAGATTCCCTAAGTTTTTGTTTAGTTGAATGTCTTCTTTTTTTCTCAATATCCAAATCAGTAATTTTCAAATCAGTTTATTTTCATTGGCAATGAATTAAATTCAGTGGAATTCCCTGAGTTCAGTCTTCTTCTGAGAACATATTAGTAGCCCTACAAGCAAATGCAATGTTTCATAATACCTGCTAAAGAGCTGTTCGAAGAAGAAGAAAAGGAAAAGAAAAATCACCAATTTTCAAATTAAGGCAAACTGCAAAGACACTGAATTAATTATTAGTAAGATTCTAAACAAGATTCCTCTTGCTTCTTACATAAATTAAGAAAAATATCAGCAAGAATTCTGTAGAACAATACCCTTTTATTTACTGTAGGATGGATAGCAGGAGTTTTCTGTCCAGAAACATTTTCCTTGGTATTTTACATACACTTTTGTCAAAAATGAATAATGATCAATTGTGAAACAAATATTCTCCCCTCGCTTTGAAATTATCAAAATGGCTTCTTAAATCAGCAAAGGGGGGGGGGGGGGAACCAAAAAACAACTTGTCAGATGGTTTCATTGTTGGTTCTTGTATTCAATACTTTTCCTGTTGGCTTCCTGACTGCATAACTTGGAAGTTCTACTGCAAAAGCTTTCGTGCAGACAAACAGTGAATGTCTAGAAATGCTAAAATATGATGATTATGCACAGGTATTTTTCTTTTAATGACAAGAGGATCATTCCAAGTTCTCAGTGTTTTGTGCTTATCATTTTTTTGGGGAGAGACTTCTCAGTGGTCTTGCTGATGCATGGCCTGACCCTGCAAGAAGCATTCCTGAAAAGATTAACATCTGAATATGTGCAATCCCATTACACAGGCAGTGCTTTGGACTTCTCCAGGGTGGGTAGACTGTGGTCATACCTCTGTTGTGAGGGGATGTGGTCCAGACTCTTCCTCATGACTTACCTTATAGCTGCTTCTGTTGCCTTCTCAGAACCCCTGGCAAACTTTTTTGCATTCATCTTCCACGGCATCCCTGTAGGTTTGGAGTTTGTTGTTATTCCTGTATCAAAGAACTGAAGCACAGGGAAGTCAAGGGCTAATCCACTAAGGAATTCAGGTACTGAAACAATCTGTGCTGCGAAAGTCAAGTTCTAAGTGAGCTCCAAGATACTGGAACTCACAACCTTAGGTAGTACCCAGTGCCCTGGTAGTTCATGTAGAAGAGTTAGGCACTGCAAAATGGGATTCAGGGAAAATAAGTGGAGAGACACATCAACTGATGGGAAACAGCTAAAAGAGAAGGGCTTTAACACTCACCAGGCAGAGGCAGTGATGGGCTGGGTTCTCTCAGGAGAAGCAGAAGAGGAGACAAATGACTTCTGCACTTGTTCTACACCCAACAGAGAGAGAGCTGGCTGCAAATTATTACCTGACAAAAATCACAGAAAGGGTGGTTTATCCTGGTTACCCTGTCTTCTTTGTCGTAGTTCACTTGCCTATGAGACTTAACACCCAGCTCCTGCTTTTTTCCAAAGCTGTATTTTTCCATGCTTTCTTCACATAGAGCAAGGGTGACTTAGAAGATGTCATATGATGCCATAGCAACCTCATCTTCTCTGAGGCAAAAGAGCCAGAGTCCTTCTCCAACACAAGCTGGAGTGCACTGGAACATGGATCTCTCACCTTCAAAGCTGGAGTTCTCAAGTTTTTGGGTATGGGGTGACAAATGGGGGCAAGAGGAAGAACACCTTCTCTACTCCAATTCCACCCTCCAGCTGGCAGAAGTGCAGCAGAGCAGCCCGTGCTGGGGAGCAAGTCAGGGTTGTCAACACCCTCAAGAAATAAGCATCTTCATGCATGTTCTGGGGCAAGAAATCCAGGAGGTGACTGCAGACATATCTAGTCTTACAGTGATACTCTGTCCTGAAGATCTTTCTTTTCACAAAAACATAAAGGAAGATATATAATAACAGGAGAATTTATAGGGACGCTTCCATTCCCTGTGATTTTCTAAACATAATTTTCAATTTCTAATTCATGAAAGCCTCCTTGCAGTTTGTTCTCAAGTCCTTCTGTCGTCTGCCTCGCACTCTCTTTTTTTCTGAAAGTATTCAAGTCATTAAAAATGCAAGTACAACTATATATATCTCTCTAATACTATATATATTGTTATGGAGATAGTTCTAAGAGATAACATTATGAAGGATCTTATGAAAGATCTTATCTTCATGTGAAAGCTATTTTAATACCTTACCAGAGGTAACTGGGGATCAGTTTTGCCCTCTGTAATTAGCTAAAATTACCTCAACCTTCTCTTTAGGCTGGATGAACAACATGTAGAACTGTTACCTCTGGTATTCTTGGTTCTAAATCTCTGCATGTTAAAGAATAACATGTGAGGAGCAGAGAGGAGGGGAAGAAAGAATAGAGAAGGAAGATGCATCTATACCCAGCTAACTCCTCCCTGCATCAGGGTTTATTACAATATATTTCAGCCTGTCTGCCTACAGTTATTCCACAGGATCCATCCTTGCAGAGATTTATGCCACAATTCCTGGATTCAAGTCCTCTGCAGAGGGACAGGAACGTCTGAAACCTGTAGGCAGGTGGAAGAAAAGCTAATTCAGTGAGTGAACAAGGCCCCTTCCCATCCCCAAATGAGCGTATTTTCAGCAACCCTGTTCGTGCTCATGCTCAAGTCTGTCATTTTCCCCCCTCTCCTTAGAGAATCTGGGTCTAGTTAAATGTGTCTGAGCACATGACAGGTTATACCAGGGTCTCTCTTCACATCCAGGCTGGCTGAAGTTCCAAACAGTCTCATGTTGAGCCCTGACATCCCACATTAGGAAAAACAAAATAGTTGCACAGATAATAAAACACGATCTTGTCAACAAGTTTTAACTAAACATGCCAAAGGAGCAGGTGTAATTTTAGAAAGCCCTGAGTTATAGACCTGAACAGCGAGTGGCAGGTGCACACTCTCAGTCAGGGATTCTGATGTAATTTCTGCCAAATCTTCCAGTTGTTTTCCCCAGTCTTCATCAGACAGAGGGATCAGCCAGTTGGCATTTATCCAAGCCCCAGCCCCGCTTGGGCTCCAACCAAAATGCTCATCCCAAGTATCAGAGCTGGATTAGATGAACATCAAAGTTAGGTGTTGTGGGTGAGCTTAAGGTAGCACAGCCTGTGCTTTTATTTGAGCTCAACCCCTCAGATCCCTCAGCTGCTCATCAAACATCCACTGTGAGGGGGGTCACTTCATACCTATGAATTCTCCTCAAGCAGAGCCTGAGGACAGGTGAGGGACTGCACAGTATCATTCCCTGTGTAGTGGGTAGACCCTGGCCAGGTACCAGGTACCCACTAAAGCCACTCTCTCCCTCTGCAACTGGACAGAGGAGAGAGAAAAAAAAACAGCTAAGAATTCATGGGTAGAGATAAGGGCTGGGAGAGATCAGTGACTGATCACCTTCACAGGCAAAACAAGACTCAAAGTGGGGATAATACTTATATTTATTACTGGCAGGATAAGAGTCAAAGAGTGAGAAATAAAACAGTCTTAAAAACACCTTCCCCCCACCCCTCCTTCCTTCCACGTTCTCCCTCCTCCCCCCCAGCGGTGCAGGGGGATGGGAATGGGGGTTGCAGTCAGTTGTTGTTTCTGCTGCTGCTCAGGGAGAGGAGTGGGAGCCCTTCCCCTGCTCCAGTGGGGTCCCTCCCACAGGAGACAGTCCTTGATGGACCTCTCTGGTGTGAGTCCATCCCTCGGGCAGCAGCTCTTCCCAACCTGCTGTCCCGTGGGTCACTCCTCCATGGGGTCAGTCCTTCAGGAATGAGCTGTACCGATGTGGGTCCCCCACAGGGGCCACAAGTCCTACCCGGGAAAAACCTGCTCCAGCCTGGGCTTCCTTCTCCAGGGGCTGCAGGTCTCCAGCAGGACCCTGCTCCATCCTGGGCCTCCCACGGGTCACAGCCTCCTTCATTCATCCACCTGCTCCAGCACGGGCTCCTCCAAGGGCTGCAGGGGGGTCTCTGCACCCTGATGGTCCCCCATGGGCTGCAGGGGCACAGCTCCGGCACCTGGAGCACCTCCTGCCCCTCCTCCTGCACTGACCTTGGTGTCTACTTTGTTGTTCCCATGTTCCCACTCCACTCTTCCCTGGATGGAATTCTTTTTGTGCAACAACCTTCTGTTCTTAAATATGTTATCCCAGAGGTGTTACTGTCACTCCTGATGGGTTCAGCCTTGGCCAGCAGCAGGAATTCCATCCTGGAGCTGGCTGGCATTGGCTCCACGGGACAGGGGAAGCATCTGGCAGCTTCTAACAGAAGCCACCCCTGTAGCCCCCCCCACTACCAAAACCCAGCCACAGAAAACCACTACACCCTGTGATGCCATGAAGCAGAAATGTGATTTTTGCTGTGACTCCCTAAATAAATTAAAAAAAAAATTAGGTCGCATCAGCTATACCAGGCTGGGCCAAGAAATCTAAAAAACCCCAGGGCCTAATAAAAATCTCTCACTGTCATCTCTACCTGACCACTGCTGATATGGACAGCTCAGTTTCAGGCTTTACCCAAGACTAAATCAAAACAACCAATGTCTTTCATAGTGCTGTGGTTGACATGGGAAGGTTTTCGCAGAGCAGGCAGCATTAGAATTTTTGACACAAGGAACTGTTGCTGAGGTGATTTTGCTGCTATAAATTAGAGAGCAAAGTTGACTTGCTGAGTATCCCTCAGCTCCAGTTCCCTTTATCATCCCAGAGAACTCATTAGGTTGTTGGAGCTGTGTCTTGCCACAGATCACCTGTGAAAAAAAGAGAATGAAAGACTCAAAAATAGGGCAAGACATTTTGGACAGAAGACAGCTTCTTGAGCAGATGTTTAAATAATGTTTCCCCAAAAAAAGGCAGGCCTCATTCTCCTGAAATAAAACACTAACTGTATCAACTAAGCAGATCTAGAGTGTTTTTAGTGATTCTCAGCAACTGCAAACAGTAGGAGGTACCAATAAGGAAACAGCATGACTGAACTAATTTCCTTTGACATGGCAATAACCCCAAGTAAATCTGCTTTCTCTTCAAAGAGGCAAAGCTCAAGCCAGTACTGCATGTGGGGAACTCTTCACCAGGGTCAGTTGTTTGATGTTCTGGTGTCATATTGAGAAAACCCACATGTGAAAACTTCATTTAACAACAGATCAGTAATAAACTGTTGGTGGGTCTGCAAATGACTCACGAACCAGGTCTGCCTTTATTAATATTACCTTTTCACAGTGATGCTGTTAGTGTGCAGAGTTTTTCAAGGGAATACAGAGGGGTTTTGATCACACAAAAGTAACTTCTCTATGGACAAATTTTCTCCACATTTCTTCATGGACAAATTGCTTTTAGCCTTCTGGTTGGGCTCCATCTGCCCTCACCATCCTTGTAACTAAGAGGGCTGTGAGCAGACAAGAGGTCAGGTGGCTTCAGAAAGCGAACTGTTCAGCAGGCAGGCATCTCAAACTGATCAGCAAATAGCCTAAGTGTTCAAAAACAGGAATATACACACACAAACCACAGTGGGAAACAATGCTGTGGGTCAACATCAGATGAATGCTCTCTTTAAGCTGACTGGCCAAAATATCACTGGCCAAATGCCATCGAGAACGATGCCTGGCTTAGAATGGCTGTTAACTGACCACTCCATCATGGTTTATTGTGCCTGAACATGCCCAGGCAGGAAAGCACCTACTGGCATGGCTGTACCCTCTGTCACCCTGTGATGGATGGGAGAGACCTTTTGCCTCTTGTTTGGTTCCAGTGGTGTAACTGATACTGTAATTTCAGCCACACAGAAATGCTGGAGCACCTGAACCCCACCACAGGGCTATTTACTGACAAGGGAAAGGGCTCTGAATACCCAGTAAACCCACTTGAGTACCACGGGACCAAAGCCCCAGGAGAGGTCAGAACTGGTAGCCCTCAGCCACGTATTTTATGTCTCTCTATCTCAGTGACTCCACTTGCAGAGCTGAAGGAGAACAAACATTTCCTTCTTTGCAAAGAAGTGGAACTCTCCTGACAGAAGGGCCACAGGGATCCGGGACATGGCACAGTCTGACACACACTGAAGAGAGGGATGAGGGAAGGAATCCTGCTGAGATCAGGTGATTGCTCAGGCAGGCAGGGCTTGTCAATGAGTGCATCAAGAATGTGCTTGATTTTCAGTGTCGTATGAACCCAAGAAAAGGTTTCTCTGGGGAATTTACAGCCTTTGTTTCCAAGATGAAAGCCGTGATCAGTAATTCTGGAATTTCATAAAACAACATGAAACTTACTGCACAAAATGCTGCAGTTTCGTGAGGTTCACCCCAGGACACGGAACCTACTCCTCAAAAAGTACCAACACAGACTTTGTCACCTTTCCCTCAAAGTAGGGGGTGGATTTCTTTGGTTCTGCCTTATCTGAGGTGAAAACAAAGCAAAAGCAGATCTATGCATGATACAAACTTGTAACACACATAGGAAGAGAATTAACAGGCACAGGTATAAATTACAGATCTGAAAGTCTTGGCCTGTGACATATGCACAAAAACTGGTCAATAAGTAATTACATTAAAGAAGTGTGTTTAGTTATCTCAACTAGTGCAGTTTCTTGGCTGCAAGACACTGATGCTTTTTTTATGTTATTTGTTTTACTGGCCTCCTCAGTGAAGAATTGATGGAAGGTCCTTTTCCCTGAACTAATTAGGCAAAACTAGGTCTTCATATCTGCTGCTTTTGGAAGGCTCAGGTTTCTAGGTGTCCAGTTAAGACTCACAGTAGGAACATTGTTTTAAAGCATCATCCAAGAATGAAATTTGCCTCAGCAAGAACATCCATGGGGAGGGACAGCTGTTTGTTTTTTCTGTTGTCTGATTGGAGCAAACCAGGTTATTAACCCTCCTGGAATTCCTGATTTACCAACACTGGCATTGCATTGTGCAGTCACCGCTCCAGGTAGAAAATAATGCCTGAAAAATGTATTGGTTAATAAATCAACATCAGATTTTAATATTAATTGTCGCTTTGAAACTGATTCTCACGAAATATCACAGTTAGTGGCTGCTTTGCTAACATGTTAATGGGTCATTAACTAAAACCAGTCATTAACTGCTGCTGTTACAGTTTCCATAAGGATTTATTAAGGCAATTTCATGTATTATTAAAAACAAAGTTCGTGGCTCTAATGTTCTGAAACTTTGTCTCCCTCAGGTTTCCACTGATATTGCTTCAAAAGTAGAAACGTCTGCCAAACAAGTAATTGTGTCATTCAGTTCAGTTCAATTCTTTACAACAATGCTTCTTGCTCTTAAAATTCCTTTTTCCAGTGTTCTTCTCAAGGAGAAAGTGACTGTGCATAAAATAAATGTGAATGCAAATATAAAAGTATATATAGCTTTGTAAATATAAAAGTATATATAGCTTTGTAAATATAAAAGTATATATAGCTTTGTTAGTTTTTGTAGCTGCTAAATCAAAAGGAGGTGGACCTGGTCTATCAAAAAAAAAGAAGAAGAAGCTTAGAGAGTTGGGTCTGTCAGTATGATTAAAACCACTAAGAGCAAATTCTTCCTCACACATGTTACTAAACCATGAAACTCATTGCCCACAGAAGTCATCAGGGCCAAGACCATATCAAGGTTCTCCACAGAGTTCAAACTTCACATGGATCTCAGGAACTCTACTCCTATAATTAACAATAGTCTTAAACTCTGGAACATGAGGCTTAGAACTGCCTTAATTACTTCCCGTGGTAATTAATTCCACAGCCTAAAAAAAATCTGTAATTATTAGCAGAGTGACGTTCTTAGGTCAAAAGTTTTATATTTGCACTTATACGGTCTTCCAATGGACCATGGATGAAATTAAGGTCAGTCTGAGAAGGCTTAAGCTCCTTTACACCTCTATTTTCTGGACTTTGTATCTCTGTCTCTCTCTCTTTTTTTTTTTCCAGTGGAGAAATATCTGAAAACAAGAGTTTCACACTTACAGCTCATCACTCTCCTAGTGTTCTACCAAGAATTTAAAATACTGACAGCTTCCATGTGGTGAGATGAAGAGAAAAAAAAACATTTTCCCTCCAGCCTGTAAAATCAGACTCACATTCACAATCAGCTCTGTGCTGCCCTACTCCATGTCCTTGAGCACAATTGCTTTGGATTAACCTGGACCCTGAGAAAACCAGGTGAAATTTCAGGACAGAAGGGGAAAGGACAAGAGCCTTTGTCTCACCTCAGTGCAAGAGCTGAGCTTTTGTGGCTACAGTTCACTTTTCTCAGAATTTCACTAATTGCTCTATGTTGGACAGTGCATGAGTACAGGCTGTTGGCCTCAAGAAGTGTTGAACATTCAGATTCTTTTAATAACATCAGCCTAAAAATCATATTGTCACAAAAAATCGGCAGATTTAATTCACAGTTTATGTCAACCCAGACAAATCAAGCCATTAAAGCACAAAAATTCTCATTGCTGCAAAAAAATAAAGCTCTGATTTACAGGCTGCTAAAGGTTTGTAACGTGGTAGTAAATGGTTCAAATTATATCCCCTATTGTTATCTGTGGATAAGCTGATATTAGCTATGAATGCTGAGTTTTCTCCAAATGGCCTGGGTTTATTTCATCTGTGCAAGGCAATGCTGCAGAGATTCATCTACGAGTACTGCAGTGATAATGTCTTAATTTATATCTCTTGGGGAAAAAACAGAGAAACACCAGGCTTTTGAATGATATCTGATGATAAAACTTCATGACTTCACTTTTTTTTTTCAAGAAATCATCTGTGAAATGTTCTTCTATACCAAGAAAAACCTTCAGTGCTATCCCTAAAACACCTGTTCCCACTGAGATTCCTGTGGCTTCATGGAAAGCCTGGTTTTGTGCCTGATTAATTATAACATCTATAGTGAGATCTGCACTGCTTTTATTTTTATTAGCAACTGCTAGTTAACTGAATAACTGCTTGCTCTCAGAATCTGCTGTACCTTTGGAAACCAAGAATTCATCTACAAGGAAGTGAAAGTAGGATGTATATAACTGCTAAACTTACATGCACCTGCTTTTACATAAGCCAATGTGTTTCTGGTGATAAAAATCACAGTCTTTCAGCTCCAAATGAATCCTTTAAATTGGGAAGATTCATGTTTCATCGTTAGAAATACCTCCTATCCTGACAAGATACATAGATTTTTTTTCTCAACAGAGTTGTCTGAAAACAACTGAGCTTAAGACCACTTTTTAAAAAGAAGAAATTTGCCATCCAGTGTACTGTGGAAATAAAAAAACTGCCTCTGAATGCATTTGACTGTGTGAAAGAAGGTGGCATGAAAGAAGCAGGAAAAGATGCCAAGGTTCACAACATAAAAAAAGTCTTCAGGTGAACATTTCAGCACAATGATCTATCAAAGGCAGGTCACAGAAGCCCACTTAGTGCACATCCATTCATAACCCTCTAGTACAGCAAAAAATAAAGAAAAAAACAAACCAACCAAAAACCAGACAAGCAAAAAAAACCCCACCAAAACCAAAATCCCCAACCTTTCCATTTTCCAATAAGAAGCCTGAATATGAAGCTATTTTCTAATTTTCGTGCTTCCAAGTGCTTTGTTTTCCGTGGAAGGAAAAATATCCTGCAAGATTCACGAAAACCATTCTCTGCTCCATCTGTTCTCAGGTCCCTGCTCTGTCACAATACCTTGATGATGTCATGATGTTGTCATTTATTAATGACATGATAAATGTCATTAATAAATGGGATAGTCTGTAACTTTTGCTGAATTCTTTTCTAAGCATTTATTTGCCTTCCCAAAACACCCTGTTGACTTTGTTTCTCGTGCCTACCAACCCTTCTCTGTCTGAAGCACATTGTTTGCTCTCTACAACTGAGAATATATACAGACATATATAATTTTTTTATTTAGTTTCCTCTAATGACCCTAATGCAACATGTATCTGCTTCTTAGTTAGGCCTCAAATGACACAATAAATGATTACAAGCCTCCAGGAGCTCACCTATACATTAGTGGCTTTGAATTATTCTGGTAATGATGAAAAAAAAAAATGGGCATGAGTGATTAATAGGAAAACAGCTCTTATACATTACTGCTCAGTAACTATCTCTCGAAGTAACTTTAATAAAAGGAGTAAAAAAGTTGGAGGGTTAAGAAAAGTCACAAGGCTAATTCATAGCATACCAAATTATCATTCAGAGATTCACTACTAGTTGATAAAATAAGAACAGTAAATCAAATGTATCCATGTGCCTAATACATATTTAAGAAGTTCATTTAACAAAATCACTGCCCCTCCTCAAACAATGGGGTTGTTAGCAGGGGTATTGTGCTTTTATTCAGTATCCAGACTGTACTTGCATGTTAAAAACTCGATTATAATCAGTAGTCCAATATCAATCAATCATCCTTTCCCTAATTTATTTACAACCCAAGGCCTGTCTATGTGGTCACACACAAACAGTTGAGTGTTAATTCTACCCATTCCCTGATCTGGCCAGGCAGGAGTCAGGTCCAGCCCAAAGGCCATAAATCCCCATTAATGAGGCACTGAGAGATAGGTCTTATCACCATGGGCTAATTACAGCACTAACAAGGCAAGCCTTGAGTCTGGCTGAAGTCAGGCCTGTCTATCAGAGTAGAGGCATGAGAAACACTGTTGATGCCACGAGGACTCATCAAACTCATTGCTGGAATTGGTTCCTTGCATAAAAATGACATGATAATAAACATGGAAATGTCACAGGAAACATTCACTTGTGACAAAATTCAGAGGAGGTTTGGGCTGTGGGGCAAACACAGCCTGGGCTGCGTTAGGAAACCAGTGCCAGCAGATTGGTGGAGTAGTCGTTCCCCTCTGCTCAGGACTTGTTGAGACACACCTGAAGTCCAGTTCTGGGCTCTCTGCTACGAGAAACATGGACATCCTGGGGAGAGCCCAGCAAGGGGCCACAAAGACAATTGTGAGTATGAAGAAAGGTTGAGAAAGCTGGGACTGTTCAGGCTGGAGAAGATTCAAGGGGAGCTCTTATCAAAGTATAAAAACAGCTGACAGGAGGTGTAGAGAAGATGCTGTGGTCTCAGTGCTGCCCAAAGGACAAGAGGAAATGGGCACAGGCTGAAACACATGAAATTCCACTTAAACATAGTAAATATGTTTTTTTGCTGTAAAGGTGGCCGAATACTGGGAACAATATTCCCAGAAAAGTTGTTGAGTGCTCCATCCTTGAAGATACCAGAAACCTGACTGGACATGGTCCCAAGGAATCACAGGATATTCTGAGTTGGAAGGATCATAAAGTTCAACTCTTAGCCTTGCACTAAAAACCAATCCCAAAAGTCTGCTGTAGTTGACCCTGCTTTGAATAGAGGGACCAGAATCAACAATCTCAAGAGATCCTTTGTAACCTCAGTTATTCTTTGATTCTGCAATTCTGTAATTTCTTCAAAATAATAAAAAAACCCCATTTTAAAAACATGAAAGTAATTTATAGAAAGAAATCTAGTCACTGGAGAAAAATAGTCAACACCAGAAGAAAACTGCACCTTTTTTCTCCAGTGCAAACGAAGCTCAGCCGTCCAAAATTAGAAGAGATGAATTCCAACCTTCTTCACCAAATCATAATCAGCACCCACATTGCTCCACAGGGGGTGAAACACATCAAAGACATGCTGTGTGGCACAGCAAGGCCGTGTATCCGGAGCTAGTTATTGGAGGACCACCAGGCTCTGATTTTCATTCCACACGTTACCACGACAGAGGAGTGGCACTGCCTTCTGTGTGCAAAAAGACTTGCTGATATTTCAGTGTGAGGTATGAAATGCTCAGTGGCAGCAAAACCTGGTGCCAGATCTGCAGCTCAGCCCTGTGCCTGGGGACTCAGCGTTCTGAAAAGAGGGAGATGGATCATTGGAGAGATCTCACCTTGCAAGGATCTTCACACCAAAATCCTGACTTGGCTGGCAGGGGAAAACAGAGGATCACGTTATCCACCAGCGGGATGAATCACAAGGAGCAGAATCTGTGGCAGTTAGAACAGAGCTATACAGCTACTCATGCTTGCATAATCCTATTAAACATTTTCATTCATTTCTGCTTGTTAAAGTAATGTGATGACTTCGTCTAGTTTCAAACACGGCAATGAAAGGAAGCTTTACTTTCCTCAGCCTGCTGTGCTGCTTTACCGCCAAAGGCAACAGCTTTTTAATCCAAAGTAAGAGTTACAAGATGAAATGCACTTACCAGCACGAGGCGGGGGGGGGAGAAAAAAAAAGAAATGAAAAAGGGAAACGGGCCCTTCTCACCTGCCCATGTAGAACCATGTGAGCTAAATTAAAAACATACATTGTCAGCTGGAGGCTCATTTGCGTGGAGAGCCGTTGGCAGGGTTTTGACAGTGCGTGGCTAGAGCAGGGCTGCAGAGAAGGGTTTCTTTCCCCTTCCCTTTGCCTGATCAGCAGCACAGAAGTGAGAGCTGAGGAGCAATTTTACTGCAAGGCTCAGGCAGCTTTTGTGAAGGTAAAGTCACAGGATTCAAAGCCACAGTGTGTAAAGGAGAGTCAGCTTTGGAGTCCATTTATAACACAGGGAAGGACAGAACCAGACGTGGAATGGAAGCCTGTGGCTCTCCCTCAGGGACCTGCTGCACAAAGAAGGAGATGGCAATTTCGAAGCCCAAAGATTGAAATGTAGCAATCATGAAAGTGCAGGCACCTTCTCCTCCAGTCCCCTCAATCCTCTGTCATTTCAATGCACAGAAAAGAGCAGCAGCAGTTTGCTCCCCGCCGCTCCCAGCTCCCAAATGCTGCGTTGGGAGTATTAAAGAATTAGAAGTGAATTGACAGGGATCAATACACCTCAGTTCAGTACCACCAGAATTAAAGAGATTTTTCCCCAGTAACTTCAATGGAAGCAGCACTACTGCCTGAATAACAACAGTGCTTAGGACTTATTCCTTCACCATCAACTATGAACAATATGTTAAAAGACTTGAGTCATAATTACAGTTTTTAATTCACCTGATCAGCTCAGTCTCACTGGTGACACAACGATTTCAGCCTTTCTCTCCTCACCACTGTGGCAGCACCTTCATCTGCCTGTTGTCTGAATCTCTTGAGCAAGCAGAACTTGCAGAACTGTTTTTAGGCAGTAAAAAGGCAGCTTGGTCGTTCTCTCACAAGGAACCTGTAGTCATTACTACTTAGTCAAACAGGAAACCTTCATCTTTCTGGGATTAAACTGTGGAAATGAGAAAGGGCTGTTTCTCACTTTGTAGAGACCACTTTTTCTGATGCCTTCTGACAATGATTATCCCTTTATCCTGCATGTGCTTCCAGCATCCTGTCATACCTGCATTTCCTACAGCTTCTGTTTCTTACTGATGTCTGGCCATGCTCTGCATAGGTTACTTATCCTCTCCCTCATAACTATTCTTCATTCCACTTAATTTTTTCTTTATTAATTTTTTCTCCCTTTTTTTTTTTCCAATTTATTGTCCCAGACTAAAGGAATCAGAATGCACATTAGATGCTTATTTTCCTGGAATTATTTTTAGACATAAACTGAAAGAAAATTAACTCAATTTTTCTGTATTTCAGTTAATTACTCTCTTCTTACATTTCTGTTTAGACTGTCAATTTGAACTGTGTCTTGCTGTCTATTTGCAAGTCATTATGAGATCAATGCAGCAAACAGAGCAAATTCATAGTTGGAGGGTATGTTTAGTAAATAGTGCTCAGGTTGACTGAGGATCATTTAAAGAGGTGATTTTTTTCCTAGTGAATTTTTTTCTTTTTTTTCTTTCCCTAAAATTGCCAGCCTTTGTCTCAAAAGCTATACTGAACTTGTGTCTGGGATGTAGTCCTAGATCTTGTAGTTCTCCTCAGCTAAATTTTAAGACTTAGGGGAACATTTGACTGGAAGCCAGGATTTCTTTGTGTAAGGGTGGAGTAGAGAAAAGAATTGTGGTCACACTAGTAATGACTGATGGGAGCAGAAGAACTGCCAATTATGAACTTAAATTAATTTTTGTTTTAGATTGATTTTAGAAATGACTTCTTTAAAGTTGTGTAGGAATACCTGTTAGATTGTAGGGAACAGGAATATATAATCTCTCAGGTCTTTATACTCTCTCAGAGATTGCAAATAAAATTTAAACGGTTGTTTTAATATATATATATATAAAAGAATTTACCATACCCACGTACTGAAAAGGCATGCAACAATATTGTTCTCTCAAAACCAATATCCAACTCGGATTTTACTTGAGAATTTGAGAACCTCCATTTGGTCTGCAAAGTACTTTAGGAGGGCTGTACATGAAGGTTTTTGTGAAAGGCAGGTATTGCATGGTACTATTGATAATACTGTGTATTGTTCATAGAATAGGGGGGTGAATAGACTAAGAACAGTCATGTTGGCCACCAGAAAAGGAGCATTTCTTTTTTTTTTTTTTTTAGGAACTGGCATAATTATGTATTTCTCTACTAGTTCACAGATCAGCTTCTTTCCATCCCTGTCATCAACTCCAGGTAGTGGTAGAGTACACCAAGATCAAAGCTGAGAACTGAAAGACGTTCTTCTTTTCCTGACAATCTGCAGAACAATTGCAAAATAACTCCACATTGCCACAGAAGGAAGAATGGCAACATGTCCTTGCGTTTTCCCCCTTCCCATTGTTCCTTCTCCCAGTTTCTCTGAATTTCCTCATAACATAATAAGACAATCACAAAAAATGCCAAGATTAATTTACGGGGGGATGGAAAATGTTGTTCTCAGATGTGCAACATGTTCAGAACAGTTGAGTATAACACTGTTATTAGTGAGAAAAAACTAAGTTGTGACTTGCAGCTGCAACTGTTAGTTGGCTGATTGTGCAATTAATTACTTTCCAGAAAATTCCAGTCAGTATTTGTGACAGGAATATTTATTGATAATCACTCAGGAGGAAAGCAGTCACCCACAGCTGACCAACACACAATCATGTAGTCTCCAAAACACCTGGATATTGTGACCTGACACTTTTTGTGGGATATGGTGTGGGACAAGGCAAAGCTAAATCCAAGAATATATACTTGAGCAAACAAACAAAGGAAAATTTTTTTCTTTTCTTTCCTTTTCTTTCCTTTCCTTTTCTTTTCTTTTCTTTTCTTTTCTTTTCTTTTCTTTTCTTTTCTTTTCTTTTCTTTTCTTTTCTTTTCTTTTCTTTTCTTTTCTTTTCTTTTCTTTTCTCTTCTCTTCTCTTCTCTTCTCTTCTCTTCTCTTCTCTTCTCTTCTCTTCTCTTCTCTTCTCTTCTCTTCTCTTCTCTTCTCTTCTCTTCTCTTCTCTTCTCTTCTCTTCTCTTCTCTTCTCTTCTCTTCTCTTCTCTTCTCTTCTCTTCTCTTCTCTTCTCTTCTCTTCTCTTCTCTTCTCTTCTCTTCCTCTTCTCTTCCTCTTCTCTTCCTCTTCTCTTCCTCTTCTCTTCCTCTTCTCTTCCTCTTCTCTTCCTCTTCTCTTCCTCTTCTCTTCTCTTCCTCTTCTCTTCCTCTTCTCTTCTCTTCCCAAACCTTCCCAAACCTTCCCAAACCTTCCCTTCCCTCTGTCATTCAAATCCCAGAAGGTTCCCCATGAGAGTTCCTATTTTGACTCATCCTTACCTGGAAAGTCAGTACACATCTCTCTGTCAGGGGACACATTCAAGATACACCCACACTCATATTTGGATTTAATCTTGCATCCACCTTCAGCCAGATCCAGTAAAATGAGCTTCCCTTTCTTCGTCAGAACGGGGGTGGAAGGCAGGATTTAGGTGTGAGATTAAGGTTGATCCTACCTATCAAAGCAGGTATTGACAAACATCGTGCTTCTTATCTTCTCCCTCCTGAGACTGTCTTGTATCTGAGGAGCCTGTGAACAGAAGCCAAAACGTGTTTGCCACGTGCAGATTTATGTTCCTCCAAGGAGTCCAACCTAGCCCAGTATTCCAAAGACTGAATGAGGGACATCAGGCTGAAACTCCCACTTCCAGGAGTGACAGTGGTGTTTGGTGTGCCATAATCACTGGCATCACTCCTTGGAGCAGCACTCCTTTTAGAAGGTCCAAAGGAAACATTAAAACCCACATCTGAGTCTCCTGTGGAAAAGTAGGAACAATCACAAGTCAAAAAGTCTTGCCCCAGGCCCCAGATTTGGGGTTAACCTTTGGAGTGTCTCCCAATTCTTAAAATTGTGATTTAGCTGTATGTTCTAAGGAAAAGATTTCTAATTTTCTCTTACTTAATAAATAAATTCTCAAGAAAGAATAACCACTTGTGCTGCAGCACATTTTTAAATGGAAGCTTCCAGAAGTTTTTGTATCTTGAATGTTTTCTCTTTTATGGAAAGGTTAATTGATCCAGAGACGTATTTTGTTGTTTACACCTCCTTCTAAAATAGCCTCTGTTTAGAGTTTCACTTTTTCTTTGTTTTTAACAATAGGTTTTCATGAACTAAAATACTGATTCTTTAATTACACTGAAACCAGGCAGAGGATTTTTCACTGCTAATCTAAGGAAAAAAAAAAAAACAAAACCACAACAAAACTGAAGAGACTTGCAAAGTGTTTAAGCAATGAACAATGAAACACCCAGAGAATTTGCAAATTAACCAACAGTTACATGAAAATTTACAGTTTCATTTTTATATAATCTGAAAATCTCAATTTCTGTGGTGTCTGGAGTTCAAGAGTATGTTGTACTAGAATTATGTGAAGTAATGGCAAAGAAAATATACATAAACTTCAGCACCAACCAATATTGCTTGGTGCAATAGTCTGTTCAGTGGCTACTTTGCAATTTTTTAGAGTTCTTTGTTATTATAGAGAAATACTGAAAAACTCTTTCAGCAAAAAGACATGATTTCACTGAAGAAAAGACAAAAGAAAGTACTAACACAAGGTCAGAAAGATGGGCATTTGTACAAAATAAAGAAAAGCTGTATTTTCCTGAAAGGGAAAATTCTAATGATTCTTCCAGGAACGACAAGGAAAAAAAAGTCAAGGGGAAGGCATTATACATTTATTTTGAATATACCAAGAATGTATAACAATGGGGATGGAAATAGTCATTTTATTAGTGATAGAAAAACTGCACAGCCTCTCCTCTGTTGCCTGATATGCAAGTCCATTCTTAATACCTTGAACTCACACAAACACATACATACACATATAATCATACATACCAGGGAGAAACGAAGTAAAAGGCAAACCAGAAGTGAATTCCATGACAGAAACAAAACATGATAAAAGAGGAGAGAAATAAGAAAAGCTCAAGTTAATTAATTTTATAATCACACCTTTTACGATATATTTTTCTATGATTAAATCAAGAAAACACTGAAACGTGTTTTGAAATTCAGCAGCCACAAACCCCAGAATGATCCCAGGGTCAAACATCCTGCACTGTTCACTGTGGTGAGATGCATTTCCACCAGAATTCCCCCAGCAGTCGGCTGATTTTACTGTGAACTTTTGTAAATCCAGATGACTCCACGAGGAACTGACTAAATGGAATCGCTCTGGCATAAACCTCCAGTAATTCAGAGGAAACTCAGACCCAAGAGACGAAAGGTTATGTGTGAAAAACTCTGGGTAATGGGCTGAAGTATCTACATGGAAATATAAAAAAAACCTCCAGAAATATATATACTGTAAAGATTTTTTGTGAAAGCTCACCAAGCTACAATTGAGACTTTTTTTTTCCCTGCTGTTTTTTGTTGATAAACATTTTTTTTAACATCCAAAAAATTAATTTCTATCCAGGTCTGATTTCTGAAATAACAGTACATTTATAATTTTTGCAGTACTTAGCAAAGTCCAGAGACTACTTGCTTTATTAAACAACACTCGAATAATCAAAACAAGGTAAGTAAATGATGGAAAAGGTAAAAAAAAAAAATCTGAGAGTAAAATAGCACATTTTCTCAATAACCTCACAACTATGCAATTGTGAAAAATCGTTGCTAGAATTACAATAAAATGCTGATGCCTGTTTTCTATTTTTTTTTCCAAAAAATAGACATCTTTTTAGGTGGCTGCTGCACAGTGTGAAAAACACCAACAGTGTACAAACCCGTTAGCAAACCAGTGGAGAAATGTATCTCATCCCTGTCTGGGGACACCATGTGCCTTATTTAAGGGTAATTTATTTCTGTCCTAGGACCCTGAATGCCCTACTTGTTATTTAAGAGCATTCATTTATGTTATTAATTCCTTTAAATCAAATTTTACAATGGTAGCAAACCCTGAACTTTCACTACACTGATGAAATGACTCTCCTTAAGGATGTAAACTCTCAATAATTTTGCTATAGCATCCAGAAAATGATTTCTTATGGAACTTAGAACATACATTGGAAGCAGGTCAGCAACTTAGTTTACCTCAAACATATATTACAGGATTTTGTCATCATTTTTCACTTTGAACCATGAAAAATTCTCCCTCGAGTAGCATGGCTTTGTATTCCAATTATCTTATTTGTCATGGCCAAGACAACTCTAATTTAGCAACATCCAAATCATTGAATTTCCCATCCTGGCTGTTTAGTTAATCCTGAAACAGTCTCAAAAAGCTACCCAGGGTCAAGTTATGCCAAAACAACATCTAAGGAAGGAGGCTCTTGCACGTTACAGCTCCTTTTATGTGCTCAAGAGATCCCTGAAGGTTGCAAAGCTCTGATGAACGAGGACTCTTGAGATGCCAGGACAGTGAGGAGGCTGCATGGGTTGCCTTAAAACTGTGCATTAATGTATTTTTGGTGCTTTTGAAATCTTGCAGCCCTAAATCTCAGGAGGCAGGGGCTCTCTGGGTGGATATTAATACAACAGCACGAACTGCTCCATGTTTGCACACCAGTGTCCTGCACAGAGCCGTAAGCAAGGAGTGATGCTCATATTTTGGGCAAAAATATCAATATATAAAAAGCACAATTTTTTTAAGGGTTTTTCAGGACCACAGAAACAGAATTCTAGTAGATAACCTAGGATTAAGTAATGGATTAAACCCTGCACTCAGTGAGGATACAGGGAAAACTCTCATTTCTTTCAAGGGCAATAAAATTTGGCCAAAGCTGTGAGTGACTGAAAATCACACTGAAAATCTGCACTGAGTCTACAGTCTTCTATTAGAGAAAATACATGTGAATGTTTGAAAAATCAGTATATTTTACATTTATCCATCCTCACCTAATTTAAGAGCATTTCATCTTTCTTTGATAACATCATTACCTTCAAAATCTACTGTTCAAGCAGCTGAGGAAACACTGTGAAAACCAGTAAGAATTCGTAGGTTCAGGGAAGAGAAAGAAGAGTTAACCTTGAAAATACAGATTTTGGCAACAGGTTAAGTCAGCAGTATTTTATTTTGCACACGTCTCTGTTTAATGATCAACAGCTTTGAAATGTCTGCTGGCAATACATATTTTTAGGGAAATCTTAATTTAAAAACCTGCACACAAATCATGCCAATTAAAAAAAGAAATTAAACAAACAAACAAACACACAAAAACCAAACCCAGATCAAGCCTGATTTTTTCCAGCACTATTTTTTAGCAGTAACAAAGATGCAGGAAGAAAGAATCCTACTTCTGACCACAGAGCTTCAACAGGCAAGTCCTCCAAAAAAACCCCAAAACCTGAGACTTTGTTTAGTAGCCACAAAACATCAAAGTTTACCAGCTGGGCACTCCCTCATATTTTTCCCATCACTCTTTCCCAGTTTTATGGGTGATTTCTCAGTCACTTCATAATCCCCAATGTCACCGAGGAGGACTGAGAGAGAATATTTATCCCAGTCTTTTTCTCCCCCTTCCTTCTCTGGGATTTGGCTGCTCCTGGTTCCATGGTGTTCACACCCAAGGAGGTGAGTTATTCCCCTGCTTGATTTCCACACTGTAATAAATCAAAAGTGCATTTGCATTATCAAAATTCAAGCAAGATTCTTCACTTAGCCCAAAATATTCTTTCTTTTTTTTTTTTCCCCCCCAAGAAACTGAGGTTGCTGGGTCCAACACGATGATGAATTGCAAGCTGCTCCACAAGCAGAGCTTTTCTGATTAATATATTGTGTGCAACAATACACAGAGTAAGTCACCTTGGGTCTGCCTTCATTGGGGTTATTAACTATGTCAGAACACGTTGGCTAAGGTGATCATAATTTCTCCTGCAGATTGTGTGCATGTGGCTGAGTGCAGATTTAAAAGTTGCCTCCTTAAGGCCTCAAAACCCAAAGGAACTCACTTATGAGGTGTACAGTAAATTTATGCTTCCTCCTAAGCATGTTGGGATTCACAGCATCTTCTCCATTAATCTCTCCAAAGTGACTTCCAAGCAAAGACAGTCCTCAGAAATTACCTGTGCTCCGTCCCCTGGTGATAGAACAGCTCCAGAAAAAGTCATTGGTTAAAGCTTTCACTCCCACACCACCATAACTTTGTTTGTTTTAAGTGGTTTGCAGGGAAATCTGAAGTTCAGGCAGAATAAATTGGATTTTCCCCTCTTCTCAGCATGGGGTGGTTAAAAGGCAATTGAAATTAGTTTATTAAGAGGAAGAATTTTTTTTTTCATAGGGAATGCCATAACTCTGGATTTCTTTCTCCCTGTTTCAAAAAGAAACAGAAAAAGAAAAAAAAAATTAGAAATTGTCCTGCAGAACAAAATTAGAGTGTATTTTGGGTGAGGTTGATCCACATGTAATAAAAATAAGACACTGGAATGATAAGAAATATTTAAGATGGAAGTTCTTTCTATCTCTTCTGGAAAGATCAATGAGATGTACTTTGGTCATGGTGCTACCAAAGAAACCTGCTTAGTTTTTACTGCAGAAATGTAATTTATTATAATAATTCCTGCAAAAGTCTTGGGTTTCAAGGAGTGAGGAGACCAACCCATTAGAACACCTCTCACCATCATTAAATATGAACTTGCTACCACTTTTAGATTATTTTGATTTTCTAGAGTCTCAAACGTTTACATCAAGACATCTGGCATCCAAACCCCACTGATACCCTGAACTGTCTAATGACTGTTCCACAGCAAAATTTTCAAAGTCATTTGCTCACTGTTGTGGAACAGAACTTCCTACTAGTTCTATATAACCCCTTTCTGCTCTTATTATACATAACAATCAAAAGGAATCCTTAGGAAACAGAGAATCAAACAAAGTTCCTTGTAAACGGATTTACCTACAGGCTAGTTAGAAGTGTTAAAATCACTGTAGGTTCTGGATATGAATGAGATCATATCAGTTCATCAGAAACAAAAAAATTCTGACTATGAATAAATCTGATATCAATAAAACACAGAAAGGTCCTTTTTTGTGAAGCCTCAACATTGTCACAGCACAGTCTATGTCATTCTTTATTCTTTACATTACAGGTTGGACTACTTAGTAAGATCAGGTCCCTGGACTGAACCAAAAGCCCTGTCTAGGAAAAGCCCTGCAGCAGATAAAGAGAGGAGAAGGTGCATCAAGCCAGGCCTGCCTGTACACCACATCTACTCCTTGCAATCTACAGCTGAAAGGCCTTCCTGCACTGGAAATTACCTCAAGATCCTTCCATCACACCAAGAAAGTGGCAGTTCAGTAAATATGTTCAGTGCCCCAGCACACCTCGACTGCAGAACTCGATTCACTGAAAAAGAACTTCTAAGTCATCTCACTTGTAACTCCATCTTATCAGAGAATTTTAGAAGAACTTTCTACTCAAACAATTTGTTTCCAAAATTCATGACAAGGTTTTTGTTCTGCTCTGGCCTCAGATTTTCTCTTGTCTGCAGGTTTAATGGCTCAGAACATCTCCTTTCATAATGGATCAGGTTTCTTTTGGCCTCTTTCCCCCACAAGACTGAATAAGAAGATATAGCCCTGCATCTGAAGCAGCCATACAGACACAGTCACAAAACTTATTCACAGTATTCAGAAGATCAAGACTACACTGAACAACATGAAAGAGGTGTGAAATAACAAAATTATTTAAATTAACATAAAGGACTATTTGTCTTCAGGGGAAAAAAAAAAAAAAAGAGTTGCTAAATATTTCTTCTGCAATATAGCCAAAAAGGCATAAAAATGTGGACTTCCAGGGTTTTTCAAGTCCAGGTCTGTTTATTCTCTCAAGAACTGACAGCTTCACAGGCTAGTGAGTGTTAGAGGCAAAGAGTGAACCACCAGGTGCCATTTTTGGATTCTGTTGCTTACCTTTCTGATGCAGCTTTTCCACCACCACCTCCTTCCTGCACAGAAATGAGGCTTGTCTTCTGCTTGTATCATTTTCACACAACTAATTTTTCCTCTCAAATCACAAGTTAGATGAACCAATAGTAGAACAAAGGAAAGGAGAAATTTTGCTTGCTGTGGGACACACATTCTTCCCTGGGGATTTGTATCCACCTTGTAGGTCTGAATCATGCTGTATCCACCCTCATTTTGGAAGACATTACATGTCTCTATAGTCAGAAGGAACTTTGACATTAAGAGGTGGCACAGGAATTATTTTGTGTGTAAAATGAGGAAATAGCAGAAATGTGGTTTGTGCCAGTGTGAAACAACAGTTATAACAAAGGGAATTTTTGGGGGGGTTTGGGGGTCAGAAAGGTTTTTAACTTTGGTATAACCAAGCAGCTTAACAAAACAAATGAAGGGAGGCAGGGGAAAAAGCTGGAAAACTGCCATGGCACTAAAGAAACATATTCTGGAGGAGTGTCTAGATGGCAGCCTTGGAATTGTGGCAGCCCTGACTGTAATTGGAAAGTGCAAAAAACTTTGCTTTGCCAGAGGAGAGGCAGCACCAGAGGGAAACTGCGTCATCAACAGACAAGTGATGGCTTGGCCGGGCACTGAAGGCAACTGTTACCTGAATAAGCTGCTGAATCAGCTGATCATGATTTCAGTTTTCCAGATCATAATCTTAGCCTCTTAAGTAAATCCTCTGCTTTGATGGACAAAAATAGTTTGGCCCGTTTTAAAGCCAGAAGGCTCAGAACTTGGAATCAGGGGTGCCAAAAAGCATTGCTGAAGAGGTTTCATAAAGCTTCAGAGAGTTTCCCCAAGCCAGTAAAGTAATACCAAAATTTTGGCCTTCTGTTCACAACAGAATTCAGGATACCTTGATTTCTATGATCTGCAGAGTTGCAAACTGAGTTCCTCCTCAATTTCCTGTGAAGAGCCCACTAGAGATAAGGTCCTTTCATCCAGGGGAAAGGCTGTTCTTCATGAATCTCCTTTCTTGGCAGACTTAGTATATTTTGATATGATCAGTTCTCACAGCATAAAAAAACAAGTATTACAGGGAAATGCTTATTTAGTTGCACTGATGAGAAGGCAAAGCTGTTTTATAAAGTTCAGTAATTAGATACCTTACTCAAGAACATCACCAGCTCTATCAAGTTGATAGATGTTGTTTGAGGCTTCACTGAGCACAAGATGTTTGCTGTCTTGAATCATGTCAATCTACAGAATATCCCTGGATTAAATTCCAGTTTATTTTGAGACTTATCTTCCTGTTTCCTCCTCACTGTAACCAAAATGAATTTCACAAGCATTTGTAGATAATGACCTGTATATCTCTCTTGATCATCTCAGGCTTGGGTCAGATAAGCCACATAAATGTTATTTATGATATTCTGTGCTGTTATTTTCTGGCCTTTTGCATTTCATTGTTGTATGTGACAGCACGATTATATATAATTGATAGACAGCTTCATATTTCTCAGAAAGAACTTGATAGGTGGCACATAAACCAAACTATTTTTGTTTCTAAGGGGTGTATCTTTTAGAGCTTCTCAACCTGGTCTTATTTTGAAAGAATTCTTATATTTTTCTCTCAATGCCTGTGGCTCATTAAAGACACACTTTAATTGATTTATTATGGAGATAATTTTTCGACAAAGAAAATATCATGCATGGCAAAGCAGATTAAATTCCTCATCTCCTCAGGTTCCTTCCTTCTACTGCAGCGTGGAGAACAAGGCACAGGATATATCCATCTCCCTGTGTATCCCAACCTGCAGAAATACAATGACCTCAGGGCCCAGAATTTGCTGCAGAAAAATGTTGGCTGCACAAGACACGCAGTTTTTCACTGATTTTGTGTAGAGCTAGAATCAAACTAGGCACTTAAATAAAAGGTTGCATGCCTTCAGTAGGGTTCCCAATCATGACACACTGCTGAGCAATTCTTAATCCAAAAATATGCTTAAAGGAGGGAATCAAGGTATTGAAGACAAGCCAAAGACCTCCCTCTGTGAATACAGGTTTGCTGTGTGGGTATTTATCACTGTTTCCACATGAGGTAATTGAGTACAGGTATTCTCTGTTAAACTAAACCCAAATTTTCAGCCTGCTTTCATCCCACTTCCAACCTCAGGCACCTACTTGAGGTGTCAGGAGAATATTTGCCCTGGGCTTCTGCTGCAGTCAATGACAAGATACAGGATAAATTGCCAGTGCTTTAAGCACCTCTGTGGCTTTGACAGTCCTTGACAATCAAGGATATCTAAACTCCTAACTCTACATCTTCTACATAGCTAAGTGTCTTATGTTAGTTGGGAGAAATCCAGACTTTCAGTCATGGGAAAAAGTGAAAGGAAAGAAATGTCAGCGTCTGATTCATCCAACTTCTCCCCACTGTGCAGATCAATCCTTAATTATACTATCTTCCTGAGAACGATTTCTAGTCTTTGCCTCAGGGCAACTTTCCTAAAAATAAAAATGTGTTTCTTTGAGTGGAATGATAAAAAGAAGCAGTTATGATCCCATATAAGTCATAGATGGTTAGCAGTTATGATCGATACAATCTGAAAACACAGACATGGCTGATAATGCCTCTGCTGTTTTCAACAATGTTTAATTATTTTTAATCAAAAACATGGATTCCACGTATTTTTAATCCACTTCGCAAATTTCTTTGTATTCTCCTTATGAGACTTATTAAAAAAATCATTTTAAAGGTGTTTCTGCAGTCTTCCACATTGTAAGAAAGAACAAGTTCTTTTGAAAGAAACAATTAATGTTTGGCAGCATTTAAATGTGCAGAGCAGAGCAGTGTATTGAAAAGTGCATTCACTTGTGTTAGTCAGCAACTTTTCGAATTTTGGAGAAATCTGAGGCTCCTCTAGTGTATCACATGCTGAAGGAACTAACAGTGTGCTGAACTGAGAGGGGCCAAGCCTGAATCTAACACTGTCCTTCACGATGAGCTAAAGAGACCGAGGTACTGTAGAAATTCACAACAGGGAAAATGGGCTGTATCCTGATCTTCCCTGCACTGAGCGATTCCACTTAAACCAACACACTCACAAAAAGAAAAAGAAAAAAAGGATCATAGCCAAGAAAATCATATTTACTCACATCCTGAAAAAAAAGTCAGCCTAATGCAGCAGCACATCGTGGAGATGTGGGAGAGAGAGTTATCTTCCATGACACCACTGAATATGAGAAAAAAAGCTATAGATACAGTTGTAGTGTGGAAAACAATGACTGTCAAATGGCTGTGCTTGGGAGTTATCCCACTGGACATTATTTCTGCTTGAGAGTCCTTTAAATTTGAGATGTATCCATGATTCTGCTGGGGAGAAAGGTCATCACTGCTCAGTCGCTGGCTCTCAAAATGTAATAACAACATATTTTATAATGATAAATTATTGGCCACCCAGCCACAGTGGTACACTAATAAAACAGTCTGATCTGCCAGGGTGCATTGTTTACACCTTTTCCTCTTTCACTTAGAATTAGTTTGCATTGAAACATATAACAGCTCTATTTCCCAGAGACAGGGAGTGCAAGTGAACCTGTTAGCTGAGCTCCTTCACACTCCCTGGACAATAGCCAGGGGACACTTCAGTAAAACCTCCTGCAGTTGGTGGGATAAACTGTCTCCTTGCCTGAGGGAACCTCAGCATTAAAGTTATTAAATAAAACAGCCAGTCTGGCAGTTGGCTATGAGAAGCAATTTATACCATTGTAAATGGATTAGCAAAATGTAATTTCTTTTAACGTTTCCGTTTCAATTATTTCAAACAGATGTGCAGTTATAAATGTTAAGGAATTGTTTAAATGTTTCTCACAATGGAAAAAGTAAATATAGGTTAGAGCTCTGGACTCCCAGGTGAGTTTTCTACGTTTTTCTGTTTTCTTTATTTTAAGGCTTTCCACGTACTGCTGTAAAAGTTGCCCATTTGGAGACCAGGAGGAAAAAAAAATAATATTTGTGCTCCTGATGAAGCAGGGTATTATACTAATCAGGGAAATATAGATTTGAAATGTCTTGAGGACCAGAGGAAAGCCTACGGCTGTTCTTATCCTACATTCTCAGCTGGTGTATTTTGACATCAAGAGCCTGGAGCAGTGCATGAGATACCAAGAGAGAGACTACACCACATATCTGTGTGTGTGAGGAGCGGGGGGAATCTCTCTTGGAAGAACAGCTCTGTGGATTTCCTCTGAGAAGGGTTAATTAACATACATAGCTGGCAGCTCAGAAACCATCGCAGCCTCTTACGGTGATTTCAGCAATATCTCACCTGAGCTCTACTATTTTTTTTCCCTTTTCCTTGTTTTTTTTGCCATGCTGTTGCAATTAAGCTATGAGATACAACAAGAAATATGACTACTGGCAGGGGATAATCATGTCCTTGGGGGTGTAATCAAGCACCAAGAAGAAACCAGAGCTCACGATCCCCTATGGGCACGATTACTCCATGATGGCCATATCCATCCAGATACTGCACTGGTACCATAAACTGCTTTTTTTGTATATATATATATATATTTAAATGTATTACCCAGGCAAGTGACTTGTCTCAAGCTGCCATGTTGTGTCAGACCAGGCTGGTTGCAGCCAGTCCCCTCAACGACTCCGCCGACGCAAGGAAATTTCCACCAGGGATCCACCCGGGTCGTACAAACCTCCCGCCTCTCAAAACGTCTCTCCACGACACGCTCGCAAAGCTGAATTAAAGTTGCTGCAGACTTTAAAAGAGGGGGTGGCGAGGGGCAAAAGTAGGGCAGCAAGAAATAAGGGGCGAGGCTTGCTCAGTTGAAAGCAGCCGTGGAGAAGCCCGAGGGCTGAGATGGCAGTCATCATCGATTCAAGGAGGGGGAGATGTCAAGGACGGGGAATGTCAAGCAGGAACAACAATGAGGGTGCTTAGCAGTGCCAAGCCTTCCAAAAACAGCACAAATAAAGCTACAGGGCTGTTGGGATTGGTCTATTTGCTGCTTGAGATCACAAGAAAAATGTAAAAGAAAAAAGATGATACGTTTACAACATACGTCCGTCCTCTCCCTCTTGCCTACACAAAACTAATTAAAAATATTCTCTCCCTCTCTTCCTCTCATGCCCCCACCCCCACTGGCATCATCTTGAAATAGTCTTTTCAAACAAAGTTAGAAACAAGCAAGTGCTCTACATGGAACCAATCATGTCAATATACAGATAAGCAGCAGCAACACACCGGCCCTGAACAAATAATCAGATGTTAAAGGGAGAGCTACAAGAACACAAACACACTCCAGGTTTCAGTCTGCAACACTGTCTGCAGTGTGTGTGTGCGTATTCTTGAAGCATCAACACCTGCCTTAGCAGGTGATAGAATTTTATGGCACAAAATGTATTTATCCAATGGGTTTTTACACACAGTTTACCGCAGATTCTCACATAAGTGACAGAATTAATTATTTTTTTACTGATGCAGCACCAAATGTGCTGATATTTTCAGGTATGTACACACACGTGATCACACACAAACACACACAGAGAACAGCTTGAAAGTGCAATAAAAACCAACTCACCACAAAATCTGTTAGGCTGGACCACTGAGTCTGTTACTGAATAAATGACAACACTGCAAGAAAACACCAAATAATGTTTTTAAGATGTTTGAATGGATAGCCAACGTTTTCCAGGGTTTTAAAATTTGATTTTTTTTCATATTGAACAATTTTTAAATTGTAAGAGAGAAATAAGCCTCAGCACTTAGGTCACTGACTTGCATTAGAATCATGTAAGCCCTGAAAATCCCTGACCACAGAGGAAAGGATGGATCTGGGACCGCAAAAAATGCTGATTTTCCAGGCATGTTTTATAAAAGGAAATCAAAAGCCCCCTACGTGCATAATACATGGAGTTGTGGAGCACTGCAGGAAACTAAACAGAAATTCAAATTCTGCTTTGGTTTACTACACTGTCTTTGAAACCAAAATACTTTTGTTTGGCTGCAACTTCAGTGAAGAAACCTTCCAATAGGTTATTTCCAACCTAACTGAGGGACTCTGCGACACTTCCCACCCAGAAGTATACAGCAATTCTTGACATATACAATATGGTATAATCAATTTATATATTCTTGATATACAAGTCTTTTTTTTTCCCTTCTTTTCAACTTTTAACATGTCAAAACATATGATTCTTGCAAGGGAGGAAAATATACTCTTTTGTAGAAAAGCTCATTTTAAACCTTCCTAAGAACAGTGATTCTGTTTCACAATAAAAATGGAATGATATTCACCCAAAATTTGTGCTTTTCTGGGACCTCTGTGACATTACTCATTACTGTGACATTACTTCTGGCACAGTAGGGAATTTCACTGCAATAAACTGTAACCAAGGAAAACCCTCCTTTTTACTGCTCTGCTGTGCATTTGATTTTCTGCATATTTAGAAAAAGGAAGATATTTCCGTCTGAATAAATTAGTTTTCCTAGTAAGGTATTTTCCACACACACGGAGAAATATTATCCCCATTGCCCACGGTCTTCCAGTTCAAAGGGAAGAAAGAAGATGGAAAAGTAGAACACCAGGGAACACTCGATCACGTTGTGCCTTTCAAGCAGTGACCCTTTCTGCAGCTATTACCAGAGATTAGTTTGAGAACTCCGTTGGCTGGAATTGGACAGGCTTAATAAGGAAGACAGTCATATTCCTCAAAGGCTTTTGGCCTCCTGTGTCAGAGCTGGAGCCTGTCGATCAAATTCCCACTCCCACACCAGATTAGAGGTTAAAACTTTGTCGGCCCACACTGGGGGCAGCCAGCGGGGAGGAGGAAGGTTCGTGGCACATCCTCTTTCCTCGGAGGTGGCGAGGAAAGGGGAGGCTCCTGCGGCGTGGGCTGAGGGGGCTTTGAAGGACGGCACTGTCCATAAAGACGGAGGCAGGCAGGACCTGCAGCTGGGTGATCACCTTCTCAGAAGTAGTTTGGAGGCTGTTTGTGCGTGAAGCTCGTCCTCACAGAAGTAAGGAGAGATGCAGAGGCAAGTGGCACAGCTGCACACAGCAGTGGTGGTCGGATAAACGGCTGTGGTTACAAAGGAAGAGGAGTTTTGAGTCGTGGTTTATGAATTTTAAGCACCAGCTGGGTGAGGCTAAACCTGTGTAACCCCTCGAGGTTTGTCACTAAGAGCAAAAGAGAGGCTGAATGTCAGGGAGCAGCACTGGCCAGGACTGTGGGTGTCCTGTGGGCAGCAGGGCTGGGACTGACAGCTGGGCATCAGCCAAGCCTGTGGTGATGAGGTAGGGGCTGAATCTGATCCAGTTCTGTCCATGGGCATGATCATGACCCCATCCATGGGGCAACATCCCATCCCACCCCCAGAGAGTTGCCCAATGCCCGTGGGTGGGGCTGTCCCCTGGTGTTTCCTGGATGCCTTGACTCTGGTTGGAGGTGTGGGACAGGCTCTGGATGCCAGCCCCTGATCTGACACCCACCATGGGGAGCCCCTGATGTTCCTGGACCCCAGGGAGTCACCTTCCATCAGAGTATCCTGGCAGAAGCAGCCCTCAGCTGCACTGTGTGTAAGCTGCCCCTGTGCCCCAGCAGCCAAAGCTCCCGGAGGGGTTGTGCCCTCAAGGACATTACAGAGCCCAACCAGAGGAAATGAAGTGAAGCTGAGGACCAGGCTTACTGCACTATAGGGTCATTCTGCTGTCCATCCACACCAGGAAAAATTTAACCTGTCTATTCCAGGCCCAAAGCATAGAATCATAGAATGATTTGTGTTAGAAGGGACCCTAAAGATCACATAGTTCCAACCCTCCTGCTGTGGGCAGAGACACCTTCCACTAGTCCAGATCATTCAGAGCTTCATCCAACCCATCCTTTAACACTCTGGGGCATCCAAAAATTCTCTGGGAAACCCATTCCAGTGCCTCACCACCCTCACAGCAAAGAAATTCTTCCTAATACCTTACCTAACCCTATCCTTTTTCATATTGAAGCCATTCCCCCTTGTACTATCACTATATGCCCTTGTAAACAGCCCCTCTCCAGCCTTCCTGTAGACCCCTTTTAGGTACTGGAAGGTTGCTGTAAGGTCTCCCCAGTCTTCTCTTATCTAGGCTGAACTCAGACAGCTCTTTCAGCCTGTGTGCATAGCAGAGCTGCTCCATCCCTCTGATCATCTTGGTGCCTCCTCTGGACTCGCTCCAGCAGCTCCATGTCCTTCCTGTGCTGGGCCTCCGGGGCTGGAGGCAGCTCTGCAGGTGGGGTCTCACCTGAGGGGGCAGAGGGACAGAATTCCCCCCTCACCTGCAGCCCAGGGTGTGGTTTGGCTTTCTGGGCTGTCAGTTCACATTGCTGGGTCATGGCCTCTTCTGGGATACAAACACGTGGCTCTCTATAGGAGCCAAATTTCCTCTGTGACACACACCCGGGGCATTGAGTCACAGAGCAGGCTTTCCCTCCTGATTTCTTTCCATGCATTGTTTCTATAGGTGTTTGCACAGCCACCTTGCTTCCTTTCAGCACTGCCAAGATGGGGCTTCGACAGATCTTGTTCTCTGTGGTGTGTTTCAGCAGAGTGTTGTGCACCCTCACGTCTCCCCCACTGCACGGAGAGTTGAAGGGACTTTGCTTCTGGCAACATCAGGCCCCTGATTCCCAGTGGGTTCTATTAACATCTCATCCCAGCTCTCGTTTTCCATCTGCGTAGATATTCATATTAGCTTGCTAAAACTAAGCAAGAAAAAAGCTCTGTGGGGCCGGCTTGTCTGCAGGCTGTTTGTCTTTTCTGTACAGCTGCAGGCAAGCATCTGTAAAGTTTCAATATTTGCTCTAAATGAAATGTCTCTCAGCTAGAACTCCATTTCATGTGGTATTGCTGGTGCAGAGAAGATGTAGCCTGTAAACAGAAAAATAAAGCCCCTCGGGACCCTGATGCTACAGGTAATAAAGGTGTTAATTGCTCTTCCTTGGCCTAGTTTTAGATTACCTATATTACATCTTTATTATTAATATATATTGCTATCTTATGATTTAAGTTGTCATCATAGTCTTGATTAGAAATAGATACGTTGTTATCAGATATACTGGACATCTTTTTTAATTGTTGTGTGAATGTTAAGGATTAAGAAAGCACAGCTGTAGACAGAGACGACCTTGAATCATAGGAAAATACAACTTTAAAGCAACATAAAAGCCAATCTAGTTGGTTGTCCCTGTCCCCAAACAGGGTCACTGTTAATATTCAGTTACTACTAATAGATGGCAGCTTAATTTTTTCTTTAAGATCTCCATAGACCTAGACAAGCTGGAACTTTTGCAGCCCTCATCAGAATATTGTGCCCATGTCATGCACACCAACATGAATATTCCTTGTGACAATGTTACATCTCACATTCTCCAGTGTGACCATCCACCCTGCTCCATTTTAGTGCTTTCCCTTTCTGGACCTGGTTGGCATCCAGTCTCCTGTTTAGCTCTAATGTCACTTTTTGAGACATAAATCAGGGATAGCACCAACCTCTGCAAGTGCCACTGAAAAATCCGGATGGTCCCTGGGAAAGTAATATTTTAGAGAGACTTCTATTTTTACCTTTAAGCTCAAATTTGCAAGTCCATGAGCTGTTCAATCAAACCGACAGGGAACCTTCATCTCTCGCACTGCAACCAGCAGAAAAAGTTTGTATTTACCAGTAAAACAACCTGAAATTAGAGAAACTACTGCACAGCTATGTAGAAAAGGCAACAACTTTGAGCTGTAAACCCAGATGTGCTCTGACATAGCTATTCAGAAGTGAAAAATCTCTCTTTTCTGCTAACAAATCCCTGAGCAAAATATATTTAATCTCACATTAACTATAAGTAACTGAAACTTGTTATTTTGGTTAGGTTTCCAAAGCCTCTTTTCTCACGTAGAAGTTTGAAGTGTTGGATTGGGAAGAAGGATTTTAGCCACTTAATTGCATTATGAAATTATTTTCTGGGTTTTATATGCATCATAATATCTACATTTAGCATTCTATTATCATTAGTGCTTGAGGACATCTTTCATTTAGCTACTTAGAGATTTTTATATCCAACTCCCAGAGGTAAAAGTCATCATCTTGCTGAGTTTGAAAGTTTTCTTTCCCAGCATCTTATTCTTCAATCTCAAAGGCCTGACATTTTTTAAACTCTTGGCATTCCCTTCAGTAACAAGGTTGAAATTTGAATATGCTACATCCATTTGGCTTCAATTTGATGCTTCACTGAGGCACAGCCTGGACGAGGAGAGAGGAAAAAATGAATCTGAATGCCAACCATCTATTGGGATAACTAAGTAAAAAATCAGCAGGTCTCAGGCTGTAACTGAGAAGGAGCATTACCCCATAAGTGAGAAGGAATTTATTTTGCATGAAATTATAGAAATATAAGTTGCCAGTGATATAACAGAGTAATTAAATTTAGCATCAGTACAAGAGGAATTTAGACTAATCTGGTGGCACGGCAGTAACTCACTAGACTTTTAAGGACACAGAATGATTTCATGAATTGATTTAATAGTTAAACAAATATTCAGTCCTGAGAGGAAAAGAAAACCGTGCAAACCTAAGGTTAATGGAGGCTGGTCCCAGGGGATGTCTTTTTATTCCTTGATGCTGTCTCTTAGGCTTCAAATGTTCTTGTGTCTCTATGTAAATGAGCTGCTTACAAAATCCAGCTCTTTCAAGTATGTTCTGAGCGCTACTGTCTATGTCATTTTATAGTAAACACATTTTTGTTGCATAGCAATATGTTTCTTTTAGAAGATGGGTAAATATGCAAAATGTTTCTGTAACTATTTGTCAGATAGTCAGACAGATTTTTTGTCTATCCTCAGGCCCCTTTTATGTTCTCTCTCTGTGAACATATGCGACAAGAGCTCTCCCAACACAAACACTTGAAGGAATCAAACTGCAAGCTCTTTTTTCTACCAACATTTGCACAAAATAAAAAGAACCGAAAAAGAAAGAGGAGAAAAGTATATTTTATCATGTAGTGGAGTAGAAACACTCTGTGAATTGTGACCAGCTCTTGTGGCTCCTGACTTCACAGGAACTTGTGAAGTTTTGTTGATCCTCGCGCTGGTACTGTTCAACATATAACCATCTCTGGAAGGGAAGTGAGAAACAGAAACCAAAGTTCTTGTTAATATGTCAGCAACCAGATGTCAATGAGACAATCTCCCAGTTTCCTTGGAGTCACTCCAGATGCAATATGTGACAAATGAGCAACTGCTCAACCCATAGCACAAGCAAAGTGGATATGTTGCAGAGAGAAGACAGACATGCCAAAGGACTTCCCTCTTCTGCAACACGCCCTGTTATTGAGGGCGTTTGTTCAAGGGTTGGTTCATTTGCAGCTTCGAAGACTCTGCACTGATAAAATCAAGTTCCCTAGTTTCCTGAGCAGTGCTTTTCCACAGGCTGCTGTAGGCACACACCTCAATAACCAGCTCACCAGGCCTTTCTTTCAACCACAAATGACCTGAGAGAAGCTGGTATTTATGGAAGAAATTGTTCCCTGTGAGGGTGGTGAGGACCTGGCTCAGGCTGCCCAGAGAAGCTGTGGATGCTCCATCCCTGGAAGTGTTAAAGGCCAGGTTGGATGGGGCTCTGAGCAACCTGGGATAGTGAAAGGTGTCCCTGCCCATGGCAGGGTTGGAACAAGATGATCGTTCAAGTCCCTTCTAAACTAAACCATTCAAGGATTCTATGATTCTATAATTTTATTGAATGTCTGGGATAGAATCTTACCTGGAGGTAGTTTTGCCTGAAGCCCAATCTGCCTGAATCATGTCCCATCAAGCCTTATTCTGTCATGTCTCCAAGTGCAGGAGTTGCAATCTACCCGATGCCCAGAATGCAGAGTGGGTATGAAGTCACTGGGAAATAGCTATGGAACAGGCTCCTGTGATATCACTGGTACAAAAGCTTTTGTTGAATATAAAATTCTGCCATTCTCCACTTAGATGAACTAGCTGCATTAGCAAACAACCCGATTTGAATCATGTGTGCCTCTACCAGGTTGAATCTCATATGCCACCATCCTTTTGACATGAATGGCTTTTTTATTATTATGAGTTTTTGCACCCTAATGTAGAGCCCTTCGACCCCTTCAAATCTTCTTTTCTAGGAGAAAAATATATAATTGTTATTGATCACAAATAGTCTCTTTAAAACATTCCAGAAGACAGAAAAGACAGTCTTTCACTCTTCCATTTTTCTTTCCATGCCTAAACTTAAACTTTGGCTGTTTAGGTGGTTGTGTTTCTTCATTAATACTCTGATAAGACATAGTGGACCAAAGATTCAACCATAATTATTCTTAAAGCACAACTTCAACAGCATCTTTTCAAGAGCTCTATAAAGAATGCTTTGATTCAAGCTTCTGTGTACCAAAATGAATGAGACCTTTTATGACAAGCACTTACAAATACACCCAGGAAGCCACAAATGATGTGACTGGCTACAGGCACGCCTCCAAACTGCTGGGAGTTAGTAACACAGTCACTCTACTTTATTTGGGGGAAGGTTTTCCCTTTATGAACCAATCATCCAGTCTGCCACTCTTCCTGTGATTCAAAACACGTGCAAGGAAGTGTTATTTCTACAAAACAAGTGTTATTTCCACAGAAGTTCCCGGAGTTTGAGATCAACGTGGCAAACACTCAAGTGATTTTTTGTTCTAGTCACACAACCACAGAAACACAAATGGTTTTTGTGTTAAGAGACCAGCCAGCACTCCCAAATTCTTATCTTATAAGAACTATACATTGATGCAAAGCTCCATGATGTAATACTGCCAGAAGCCCTGCAAGCTCTATACATTTGCAAGCTCTATAAATTATTCTTACCAATTTTACAGTAACATTTACTTGATATGGCAGAGGATAAAAAGTTGGAGCACGGAGACATCTTGCTACGGACAGAGTCTCAATTTTATATCCAGTTCCATTCCCGTCCTGCCATGAGTAGATACCTGTCATTCTGGATGAGGTGTTAAGAGCAGTAATTATGAGAGCAGTTATTTACATCGGTCCCCTGTGTGCCTTTGAGAGCTGCATGTTTCTATTGCCTCAGTAAGATGGACCCTCAGACTGCAGCAAACATGGGTCTTTGAGGTGAATTGATGAATATGGGTTTCAGCATGAAAAATTTACTACTAAATATAGGAATGTTTATAAAGATGAGGAGCAAAAACTGAGAATTTGAGTTCTTGTTAACAACATAAATGAGAAAATTGTTGCAGGTGTTTTCAAAGTTACCTAAGATAATGCCAAGTGTTGTGCAGGGCAAAGTGATTCCAGTGCAAGAGGAGCCAGACAATGATGAGGACAATGGTTCATCGAGGTTGGAGGAGTCACCAAGGTTAAGTTGGTCTATGTCCTGTGTCAAAACTGCTTCCATAAAGAAAAGGGTCATTGTCAAAGGAAACTCTCCCCTGAGGGGAACAGAGGCCCAGAATGCAGACCAGAACCACTTCTTAGAGTTCTTAGGGTAGTACCTCCCCAAGGTCCAGGTTAAAGATGTGCAGAGAAAGCTTCTCACCCTGGTACAGCCCCCGGGTCATTATCCATCAGTGATTTATCAGGTAGGCAGCAATGAAGTTGCAACAAGAATCCTGATGGCAATCAAGAGACACTTCAGGTCCTGGGGACAACTGATTAAGGGATCAGGAGCACAAGTAGTGTTCTACTCTATCCTTCCAGTTGCAGGGAATGATGAGGGAAGAAACAGGAAGAGTCAGCAGACCAATACATGGCTCCAAGCCTGGTGTCACTGTCAGAGTTTTGATCCTGGGTTGGTCTGTATGACAGACAAGGTACACCTGTCTTAAAAGGGGAAAAGAATCTTTGTGAAGGAGTTAACAGGAGTCATTGAAAGAACTTTAAACTAGATTTGGTAGGGAATGGGGATAAACCAGGCTCACAAGATCTAAGCCTGGGGTGGCACATTGATGTTTGAGGGATGGTGACAGCGAGGTCCTTCTGTCTGCCGTGTCAGTGGACATAGGGGATGGAAATCCCCTTGGAAGCAAAGAAACAAGGGTTATTCATGTGTTAGAAACCATGGAGGCCCATTAAAGTGGTCACCCCAGAAGAAAGGTGATCATCAATTTGGGTTTTAGTGCATCTACACCAATTCCCACAGCATGGGCAACAAACAGGACGAACCGGAAACCATGGCACAGCTGGAAAAAACACAGCCTTCCATACATTCCAGGAACATCCTGGACTGTTTCATCTCTGCTGTGTTGTATTTCCAGCAGACTTCTGATAAGTCTCACAATTGCTAGCCCTTGTTCTCTACAAACTTCAACTTCTCAAATGTGTGGAAGGTAATTCCTGGCACAGCTGGTGAGGAAGACAACCAGGGGAAGTGCCCTGCTAGACCTGTTGTTTGTGAATGGAGAAGGACTTGTGGATGATGTAAAGGTTGGGGGCCATTTTGGGCACAGTGATCATGAAATTATAGGGTTTTTCCAATTCCTGGAGAATTGGAGGGTCATCAGCACAACCTTGAACTTCCAGATGGCAGACTTCAGCTTATTTAAGAGCCTGGTTAACAGGAGAGGCTGTCCTGATGGGCAAAGGAGGCCAGGAAGGCTGGAGATTCTTCAAGAGGGAAATCTTCAAGGCACAGGAGGAGGTTGTGATGAAAGATGAACTGGTGGGAAACGAGACCCCCCCAGCTGAACAGAGATTTGTGATTTTGGTGCTTCCCTGACAATTGAAGGTACCAATATAAACTAACAATCATATAACAAGATGCTAGGACATCAAAGGGAGGAGCTACTGCAATTCAATCTAAAGGACAGAGAGAAGATGAATCAATATTTATTACTAAAAAACTCTGCTGGGAATTTCTGCAGTTCAGAGGATACAGAACTTTGTCCTTGAAGAGTGAAAAAAACTGCTTTTCTAGAACAGTGACATGACTGGAATCAAAATCCCTGTTCCAAAAATTCAGGAATAGCCAAAATCAATACCCTTAGCACGCCTCCACAGATTTCTGAGCAGAATCCTCATTCCATGTATTAACTGAGAAGGCTGTGCCAGAAGGAAATGAGAAAAGAGGCTGCTCCAAAGCAGTCTCCAGATTTTTAAATCATCTCGAAAACAATAATCGGGCTAGATTATAGGATTTACATCTGATGCCTGAGACAAATTTGCTTTAGTAACTAATTTAATTGTTTGCATTATACATACAATAAACATGCAGTGTGTTGCAACTGTAAGAAAATATAGTTGGTGTTTTGTTTGTTTAAACTGAATTTAATCACAACCTAATTTACTAAGTTAACTTTTGCACCGGTCTGATTGTTGCTAAAGTACAAAGAAGTCATAATTCTTGCAGTAATTGTTTACCTGGCAATAATATGCAGAGTACTATGTATCATGCCATATTTTTGAGTTAACTGTCTTGGGGTTAGCTTTCATTCTGAAGGTCAAAGAATTGTCAGGACAAAAAAGGTTTTGGCCATATTAAAGCCACACTCCTAAGTACACAGCAGTGTTATACTACTATGACATTAACTACACTAAAATGAATCACCAATTTAAACATGGCTGAGGATTTACCAGCACTGTCAGTGTCCTTCTTTTCCTACAAGTTCAGCTTAGCTCATTCCCAGTCCTTCTTCTGATCTGTGTTTGCATATCAAGTAACAAAAGCAAAAGGAAAAAAAACTACCTCTCTGCCTTTTCATAAGAACTCTTGTCTGTGTGCTTGAGGGTCTAGGGAAGGAGAATTTCCTCATCATTCCTAGACTTGCTCTAAACCTTCATGCTGTGTTGAATAAAAAGTAGAACCCATTTTTACTTTCATTTCCAATGTGTTCTGCATTTCTATTTATGGAAGCCATTCAGTGTGTGCAAATACCACCTTCTTTCGAATTCTGCTGTATTTCTCTTCTGGCTCAATAATTAAAACAGATAGTGATTACCATGACTAAATACTGAAAGCTCCGAGTTTTGCATTATTTTTTATTTTCTGCACCTTAAATTGGTCAGTAGTTAGTTCTTTTTGTCATATGGGCTCTGCATTTAACAATGTTTTGGGAGATCATGTCTAATCTCCAGAATAACACTGGTAGTACCTCACTGCACTTCCTGCAAGCATTTAATCCATCTCCATATTAATTAATTTCAACTTTCTCCTTACATGGGACTTAACTGAACGGATTTTTTACTTTCCATTATTTTTAACACTAATCCTCTATTAAATTGGAACTCCTTCTGGCCATTTTGACATTCATACAAAACAGAGTTATTGTAACTCAACCTCCTTGAAAATTATTCTACCTTGTCTGGAATATGCACACGAGGATGTTGAATGACCTTGAGCGCTCACTGGCAAATGACCTTGAACATTCTTTCCAAATCCTATACTTTGATTTTGTAAAAACATTACTTAAGAGATTTAAATGTGTTAATTTAACTGTATTGTACTATCCAGCCTATTTATTTTTATTTTTTTATTATTTTTAAGGATCTTTGATATTAATTAAACAACAATATTGCTTGACACAATTTTTCTTTGCTACATAAACATGTATTATTGAATTACCCCTGTACGTCTGATTACTAAATTATCTCAATAATGACCTACTCTTGTCTTGCAACTATGGAATAAAAACATCCTTTGAAGTTTTCTGTGTTCTTAGTAATAGGCTAAAAATGCCACAATGGAATCCTATTCTTATTGAAGACGTTGGCTTCCACATTACTCATTACTTCTTTTACTAATTCATTACTAATTACTGCAGTGCCCAAGAGACCTGGTTGTAGACAAGAATGTTCAGCACTCTATGAATATTAAACAAATAAAAGTTTATTCTTTCAGATAAAAATGGGAACATTGTTAAAACTAATGATATATATATAACATAATATATTACATGTTATTATATGTAATATATAATATACAATGCATAATAATGATATATAATAATAGATTATATATATTATATGTTATATATAATTCAATAATGTATTTATTTTCACTCATTTGACTTTCATTTCATGAAGTTTTATTCATCTGTATACTTTAGAAGTTGTAGGTTTAAATTATTTAATTGTTTCTTTTCAACTGCTTTAATGAACATTGCTTTATTTTAAAGTGTTGTTCTGTTGTTCTACTTCAGCCAGCCCATCTACTGCCCTAAATAGAATAGCAATGGAATAGTAATCTCATGAACACCCTTTACCAATAGTTCCATGTGTTACATTTGTTTATGAATTAGGATGGCTGGAAAAAAATTCATTAATCCAATCCTAGTACAGCTCTTGATAATATGGCTTGTTTTCTTTTCTTTCTGCTATAATTAACATGAAAATTATCTACTGAACAGGACTTGAATTACTGTCCTCCCCGTGATTTCTGATTTGTAGAGACATCAGATCACAGGTGTCTCCAAGGTTACCCCACCAGTGTCTCTCAGGCTTTCCCCTCCTCCTGTAGGTTCCTCAGCCCCTACAAAACCCTGTCCTAGGGAGTACAAACCTGGGAAGAGACTGCAGCACCCAGTAATCATCACTTTAAACGCTAAAATGCTGGATTTTGTGCATTTTTTTTTTCTCACCCACCCTGTAATAACAGATGAAGAAAAAGGAAATCACAGAGGTTACAGGATACAAGGCTTGAGAGAGAGTTTCAAGATACCATTCCCTGTCCTCTAGTCCCAAACAGTTCTGAGAGAAAACTGAAAGGGACATTTATTTCTAATTCTCAGAGCTGGGAAGGAAGGGGAGCCTTCAGATAGTGGCAAACTATTTTACACTACATATGCTTAGCTTACAGCTAAAGAGCAGTGCTGACACATGGATTTAAAAAAAAAAATAATAATTCTACAAAGCAATGTAAATAAGGCAAAGGGAAAAAAAACAGGGAAAAACCCCCATAATCAAGTAGTTTAAAACACTAAATGAAATAAAGAAAACTGAGATTTTATGTCAGAAGGGAACATTCCAATACATATTTGGTTGTTTAATATTCCTACTGCTTGAGTTGATCCTGTGGTGTTTTGCATCTCACAGGCACGTGCTGTTGCTCCTTTGACACAGCGAGTTGTTGACCATATGCTTGACAGAATGGGGTACCACTCACGAGAAATCTCATCTCCTGATAAAACTATTGTTGACAGGTTTAAAAGCCGTTGTTTTTCCTCCAGAGAGGGGCTGTGTGTACAAGTAGCTGCGCTGAGGGTTGTGTGTTTATTGTCTTGCAGTCACGTTCAGATCCAGCCCACTCGGTTTGCAGAGAGATTTGTTCTGACTGTCACCCGCTGGATTCTCAGAGCCAAGTTTGCAGATTCTATCACTGGTGTAAAGCCAATAAATCTGGCAACCAAAATTTGTTGTAAGGAAGGCCAGCTGAAGTCCAAAAGTCTCTTTGGCCATTATTTGAACTTGAGATTCTGAAAGCAAAATGTGGCTCATAATTCTTCAGATAATTAATAATTCTTTGGTGAGAGCAGAAACCCACTTGCTCTCTGCTGCCTGTATTTCCTCCACAGCATTAGCAGACGTGGAAAGTAATTCAAAAAATATTTCCAGAAAATTTAGTAGATCATGCTCAGGAGGGAAAGCAGAAATGAGAGGTGTGGGAGAGGATTATGCATCACGTGTGAGTAATAACACTTCTTCCAAGTGAAGGGAAAAGCAGTTATGTAATGGAAAGGAAAGTGAAAACAATCAAACCTGAAGCAAATATTCTCGTGAAGTGCTTTCCATTTCTCTTTTTACTTGAAGATTTGGGAACTGGGAGAAGTAATTAGGAAACTACAGGAGGGTCTGTGTCAAAATTCAATAAGAACATTTTCTTATGAAGTACTGGGTTTGGCCATAATCTCAGAGAAGCTCATCCCAAGGACGTTGGTGCCTTCCTCATACATTGCAGATTATTAATGACTAAAGCTTTGGGGAGTTCATCTGGGTCTCTAAATCACAGCACATTGACCCATCAACACAAGGAAGTACACTGCAAACGGGCAGCAATTTGCCTTTTCCTCAAAAGACTTTATTTATTAAAAAGAATTACTACAATCATTGCCTTATGAAGCTCCTGAGCTCATTCTATAACCCATGAATGGAAGCAGGCCCAACACAGCCACGTAAGGTGGGGAGTGAGGGCTGTTCTTCTTGCTCAGATATTTGGCAAAAAGCATTTTGACAACATGGACTGGCATAGCTTCCTCACAGAGACCCAAATCAGGGTAATGAGAATCCACTACAACTCCAAATCTTTCTGTCACAACCATGTTCTCTCCACATCTGACTGATGCAAGTCCCTCAGAATTTCACCCACTGCACAGGTTTAGGCCTGTCCTTTCAGAGAAAACTCCTCTTTCAGCATTGTATTCAGTGAAGCTCAATTCCAGACCTAACTCCTTCCCTGCATTTGCTGCAGCAGCTCTTAGATAACATGTAAGAAACAAAAGGCATGTTGTTGTACCAGGATTTTTAAGAAGTTATTCGTTGCTATACTTAAGTTTGGATCTGTGAAGAAACACATGCAGCGTATTTTGAGAATGTGCTATGCCAGGTTACCCCAAGTCACAGTGTGTTTAAACAACCACTTTATTCTACCATCTGGTATATGATAGGTTTCTGATAAATACGTGCCTGTGCTTTCACTGTGGGATGCACACAAGAAAAGAGGCTGTATTTTTCCAAGATGTTTGTCTCACTCTCAGACAAACCACTTTGGCAACGTGCAGGAGCTTTCTGTGCGTGCAGGAGTAATCACAGAATCATAGCATGGTTTGGGTTGGGAGGGACCTTAAAGATCTCCTGGTTCCAACCTGCTGCCATGGGCAGGGACACCTTCCACTAGAACAGTTTGCTCAGAGCTCTGACATGACCTTGAACACTTCCATCCACAACTTTACTGGGCAACATGTTCCCAGGCTTCACCACCCTCCCAGGGAAGAATTTCTTCCTAATAACTAATCTAATCCTACTCTCTCTCAGTGTGAAGCCATTCCTCCTTGTCCTGTAACTCCAGGCCTTCTCGATAGTCTCTCTCCATTTTTCTTATAGGCTCCTTTCAGGTCCTGGAAGGTCACAATTAGGTCACCCTGAAGTCTTCTCCAGGTTAAACAATCCCAATTCTCTCAGCCTTTCTTCATAGGAGAGGTGCTCCATTCCTTTAATCAACCTGGTGACCTTCTCTGGACTTGCTCCAACATGTCAATGTCCTTCCTGTGTGGGGGAACCCTGGAGCCATCCTTCTTAATTTCCCTCTCACCCACCCCCAGGATAGTGCCAGAGCAGTATGAGGTGATTTCAGACTATTGCTGTAAGCCAAAGAAGAGAGTGTACCTCAAACAAATGTAGGCTGGATTTATGGACAGACAAAATCAGGATTTGCCTCAGGCAGCTGACTGCTGAGCACCCACGGTCCCTGTTTTGGGGAAAGAGAGGAGAGAGAAGGTCCAGCATTAGAGCAGCACTTTGTGCTCACCCTCCAAATTTAACCCCTGAAGTCCTCTGTCACTGCTCTCCTGTCTGGCTTCTCACACCCACTTTTGTTTGCCCTTTCTCTGCTGCAGGAGAAGGTATTGCCCCTGCCCTGTCCCCTTCAGTCCCTCTCACACAGCAAAATCTCAGGTGAGCAAAAGCTCCTGAGGCCGCAGCAGGAGCAGGAAGCTACTGTAGAAGGGAGAGAGGACTTCTGGCAGGGATGCACAGGGTAATATGGCCAACAAACTTTGTCATGCATTCCTAAATTTGTACTAAATCTGCTCTTACTCATACCTTTGACAGTGATTCTTTAAGCAAACTAAACCACTCATCTGCAACTCCTGGGGAAGGAGGGAGAAGCTCCAGTACCAGACGGGAAGCAGTCAGAGATGAAGAAGCAGGAGGTTTTCTTACAGAAAATGATAGGCTGAGGGACGAGAGAGAGAGAAATAGTCCTGTAAGCACTGACAGCCCTCCAAAGTCTGCACAAGCTCCCCTAAACCCCACAGATCTCTCCCTGGGTCACAGAAACCCCAGGAACCCTTCCAACTATGCCTCTTTTGTCTGCAAGTCCTGAAGCTGTGTCCCTTTTCCAGACGCCATCATCCCATTCTCCTCAGCCTTTCTCCGTTCTTTGCTGCCATCAGAATTGATCATCTTATCCCCAAGGATGTCCTGGTTCAGCTTTGCCAACACCCCTGAGAAACCTTGACCTGCCTCCAAGCTTTTCTTACTTTCCACAGATTATGGCAGTGTTGCTGCAGTAACATGCTGCTCAGTGCAGCCTGCAGAGCCTGCCCACAAACCTGGTCAATCCTCAGATTTTTAAACTGTGAGAAGGTGGAGCTCTGAGGTCAGCTGTGCAATCCCACATCCAAGCTCACTTGCTTGGGGACAGCAGTCCTGGTATGTTTATATTGAGCACTTCAGAGAATATTTTATTGAAAGTAACTCCATGTCATACAGAATGGATCAGACAGATGGGCTCTGATTCCAAATCTACCACCTTTTGCATTCTTTTTCCTTAAACTTCAGGTTCTAAGAATTTGCCTCCTAAGCCTTGCTCTGTGTTTCAGTCTCAGCTCAGTACATGAAGCTCCCTGAAAACATAACCTCTACACGCTTCATCAGTTTTGGGGTTGACAACCATACTAGATAAAATATTATAGAAACAACCCAACCCCACTGCTCTCTGGTTTGTGGGAATATTGCCATATCCCATCAGGCCGTTGTCGCCTGTTGTCAGACATGTCACCAGCGTTGGCCAGTGTCTGACAAGGCTTTAGAGTGATCTACAGAGTGCAAGTAATAAACAACCTCATGACTAAGATGAAAGTTAATTTGTGTTCCCACTTAATTAGTTCTTAATTTATAACCTGAAGTGCAAGCGTTTAGCTCTCATAAAACTGCGTCCTTTGGAAAACAAGTGAGTGCTTCCATTTTTCATACTCTGCTGCAGTTCTATTCACTGCCACCAGCACGTTGTTTTAATAATATCTTGTAGCAGTAAGTTTTTCTTTTAAAAAGAAAAGCAGTAAGTTGTTTTGGGTTTTTCTTTCAATTTTAGGAATAAATTCTCTACTGTGTGGGTTGTGAGGCACTGGAAGAAGTTGCCTAAAGAAGTGGTGAATGGCCATCCCTGGAAGTGTTCAAGGCCAGGTTGGACAGGGCTTGGAGTAACCTGGTCTAGTGGCAGGTGTCCCTGCCCATGGCAGAGGTGTTGGAATAAGATGATCCTTAAGGTCCCTTCCAACTCCAACAATTCTATGATTCTATAAGCTCCATCAGGGATTTTTTTTGTGTGTGGAATAATATAAGGGAAAACAATCTGATGGAAGTTTTTGAAGTCGTTATTTACGTAGTGCTCCATATACCAAAAAACAAAGTAAACAGAGGAGACCAATCCATCACCTCACACTTTCTCTTACAGGCCTGCCATTCCTCCTGTTATCCATCCAAGGGATGAGCTACTTTTACCTTCTCTTTCAAGAAACTTTTTGCGTACTGCTAATCATTTTCACTGCTGCTTCTCGATCTTTCCTTGTGCTTCCTCCTTGCTTAGGTGAGACAAGTAAAACTGAGCAGTGGTTGAGGTTAGCACACTGTACCCTTCATTATTATTCTCTGAGCACTGCTGTCTGACCTTGGGAGAGTGTTGTGTTGTTCAGGTTTGTACTTCTGTCGTTTCCTTAAGTAGTTACAGTTATTTGTGAACACAAAACCAGCGAGTTCTTCTCCTTGGCGCGCTCTGCCTCGCTTTGCTGAAGGGAACATCTTGAACTCTTCACATACGTTGACTCATTGTGACGGATGAAGTAGGATGTGACATCCCACTTACAGCTCCCCAGCATAAACATTTGAAACATAATAAGAGCTCCCATCTGCCTTGTTCCTTTGCTCCCCCAAAACTGAAAGCAAAATGAAGAACCAGAGTCACAGAACCACAGAATCACATAACATGTCAAACTGGAAGGGACCCACAAGGATCATTGAGTCCAACTCCTGGCCCTGCACTGGACCATCCTCAAGAGTCACACCCTGTGCCTGAGAGTATTGTCCAAATGCTTCTTGAGTTCTGGCAGCCTTGGTGCTGTGACCACTTTTCTGAGGAGCCTGTTCAGTGCCCAACCATACTCTGGGTGAAGAACCTTTTCCTGATATCCAACCTAAACCTCCTCTGACACAACTTCAGGTTATTCCCTGGGATCCTGTCCCAGGTCCCCACAGAGCAGAGGTCAGTGCCTACCCCTCCTCTGCCCCTCACAAGGAAGTTGTAATTGCAGTGAGGTCTCCCCTCAGTCTCCTCTTTTCCAGCTGAACACACCGAGTACCCTCAGCTGTTCCTCATCCGGCTTCCCCTCAAGGCCCTTTGCCATCTTCATTGCCCTCCTTTGGACACTCTCTAATGGCTCAATATCTTTCTCATATTGTGGTGCCCCAAACTGCCCCAATATTGCAGGTGAGGCCACCCCAGGGCAGAGCAGAGAGGGACAATCCCCTCCCTGGCCTGGCCAGTGATGCTTTGCCTGATGCCCCCAGGACAGGGTTGGCCCTCCTGGCTGCCAGGGCACTGCTGACTCATGGCCAACTGGCCACCCACCAGGACCTCCAGGTCCCTTTCCTGGCGCTGTTTTCCAGCATCTCATTCCCCAGTCTGTCTGTACATCCAGGGTTGCCCCATCCCAAGGGCAGAATCCGGCACTTCCCCCTGTTGAACTTGTTATGGTTGATGATTGCCTGGCCCTCTGATCTGTCCAGGTCTCTCTGCAGGGCCTCCCTGCCTTCCAGGTAGTCAACAGCTTCTCTGAGTTTTGGGTCATCTTCAGACTTGCTCAGTGTCCCTTCCAGTCCTGAGTCCAAGTGATTTATGAAGATGTTGAAGAGTGCAGGGCCCACGATGGAGCCCTGTGGATCCCCCCTAATGACAGGTCACAGTCTGATATGACCCCATTCACTATTACCCTCTGTGCTCGACCCATGAACCAACTGCTCATCCACCACATGATGTGTTTATCCAGCTGTGGGCTGGACAGTTTGTCCAGAAGGATCCTGGGAGAGACAGTATCCAAAGCTTTACTGACACCCAACATTACTTCAACTGGCTTCCCTTGATCAGCTAGGTGGGTTACCTTGTCATAAAAGGAAATCAAGTTGGATAAGCAGGACTTTCCTCTCATGAAGCTGTGGTGGCTGTGATCAATGACTTCATTGTCTTTCAGGTGTTTTTCAACACCTCCCAGTATAAACTTCTCCATCACTTTACCAGGCCCTGAAGCGAGACTGACAGGCCTGTGGTTTCCAGGGTCCTCCTTATTGCCCTTCTTGAAAACTGGGACAACATTCACCAGCTCCCAGTCAGCCGGGGCCTCCCTCTGGATACCCAGAACCACTGAAAAATCATCGAGAGACGTTTTGTGATGCTCTTTGAGGATTCTGGGATGAATCCCACATCAGGCCCCATAGACTTGTAGGGATCCAGCTGGAGCAGCAAATTCCACACAAGTTCAGGGTCGACTGGGAGTTGATCATTCTCTCAGTCATGGTCCTCTAGCTCAGGGCACTGAGACTCCCTTGGTTCACATCTTCATTCAGAGAATGATTATATTAGAAAGCAAGGACATCCACATCTTTAAGCATTATTAATTATGAAGTTATGTTATTATTATTCCAAACAAAAGCAAAATTCTTACATATACGTGGAGGGGCCTTGTTTGTGGTATAATTTTCAGTCTGCCTGAAGACATTTTGTCCACAAGTTGGCTTAGGTTCTGCACCCCATGCTGGTATCTGACAGTGCAAACTGAAATTTATCTCAAGGGAAAAGTTGGGGTGTGCTATTTCTTACTTCAGCGTGGCTGCAGCAGGAATATAATAATCTTTGGGATGGAATCCATTTCTTGACCTGATTTTCTCTGTAATTAAGGAACAGCACAACAGTTAACTGAAAGTCTCGATAGGACTTCAATGTCTATGAACATTTTCATAGATATCCCACTGTAACAGAATAAACTGTATTTTTTCCATTTCCTGTAGCTACTTCCAGACAGTGAATGCCACCCAGGGCTTTAGTTACCAGGAATGGAAAAGTAATTCATGCCCAAAGCAACAGCGGGGGAAAAAAAAGGTCTATAAAAATGAACTTGAAAAAATACCATTTTATGGTGCTACATTTTAGGAAAAAACCTTCCAAAACCCAGCAGAGATTTAAGCCATATAATTCCGAAGTACTTCGAGTGCTTTGATAGAAAAGATGTAAAACATTATTTAAAATCAAATTCAACCTCTGTATATTTCTACAGGAATTTCACCTATTCTATTTCATTTAATTACTACTATTTGATAGGTCAGGGGCATATCTAAGTTATCAACTAGAAACTTTAGATAGTCTTACTTAAAAAAAATTACTGAAATAATCTATATATTAAATATTTTCAAAATTTTAAAAATTATGAAAATATTTTTTTAAAGTTACTTCATGTGAATGTGTTTTTCTCAACTTTTATGTTGGTGGATTTATGTAGACATACTAAATACTAAATAATACACTGAAATAAACTAGACACTTTTTTTCCAGTGGGAAACTTACCCTCAAAGAGCAATTAGATATATATTTTGGACACTGGATATATCTACATAAAGCCATCAACATAGAATCATGAAGAAATAGAAATTGAGAAAAACTCATTCACATGAACAGGGCAACATTTTGTCTCCATCTAATCACATCAGAGGGTATATTAAAAGAGCTGTATTTCACCAGACCAAGAGCCCATGTGGCATGAAAGGTCTCCCACTCATAGTGGTGGATGCCCCAGGAAAGGACATGGAATAGTCTTCCCCTGGTGCACCTGTTCTTTTTGTCCCAACAAAACACACAAGTCCTCAGCCACAGCTGCACCTGAACTTCTTATTCCATAGCTCTTGACAAAGGTGTGTCCAGGAATTTGCCAAATCCTGCTTTGATCCACTCGTGATCTTCAAGACCAATTATAGTTTAACATCCACAGTGTCCTGTGGAAATGAACTCTACAAAATCAGTAAAATGGTGAATGAAAAGCTACTTTTTGTTTGTGTTTGTGTGTGTCTGTGTGGTCCAGCCAAGGTCAACTCACCACAGTCTTAACTGTGCTACCTAATCATCTTGCAGGGTGTCTCTAGTTTTGGTATTATAAGAAATACCAAAACTTATTCCCTATTCACACTGTTCACAGCATTCATGTCCTGTTTCCCTTGTTAGTGCTGATTTCTTTTCCAAGATAAAGCATAAGACTTTATTCTCACTCCCTAGGCAAGCTATTCTATGTCCTTGGCCATCTTTCCTTCCCTTCTCCATACTTTTTTTATTCAGTGAGATTCTTTCTGAGATACCATGACCAGAATTGCAAAATGTTCAGGATATAAATACACAAAGGAGTTTTGTACAGACACAAGGTTTTTCTTTCCAGTTTGCATTTATTTCTCTTTTGTCCTGATCCAACTTGCTTTTTGAACCCTACAGACAATGAGGTGATGCGTTCAGAGGATTAGTCACAATGACTTCACTAAGGAACACCTAATTTAGAGCTGGCCTACTAATTTAGAGTCTGTCATGTTTCTACACTTAAAATTATTAATACATTGGTTGCAATCCCACCCTCTCCACCACTTAAAGCAATAGACTACCATTTTAATCAGATTTATTACTAACCTTCCATTTACTATCTACTGGATTACCAGATCGTAGATACAACAGTATACTGGGACAGTACTTTTAACAGCACCTGTGGCCCAAATATCCAGTGGCTACATTACATAACACGGGAAATTCAGTTTACTAACAGTTTACTGTGTAATTTTCTCATTAGGTTCTTAATTCTGTTCCTCGTAGATGTTTCAGCTTAGATTCAGGTCAATTATTGTTCAATAACAAAATTTTCAGAATAGACAATATTGTGGATTCCCAGATATTTTCTCTCTAGATGTTCTTTTCCACCCACTTAAGACCCATTTATTTGTTCACTTGCTGCATCACATATGGAAGGTTATAATTGAAGTTTGAACTTGCATTTCTTTGTGAAAAGGTATGAAATGGCACGCACATGTAACACACATGAGATTAATCCTTATTTTAATAAACAGATGCATTACTTTGTGTCAAATGGAAATCTCTTGTATAAATAGCCTGTTGTGACAGACTGTTGCATAATTCATTAAAAATATATTCATTTATGCATTTAGATATTTATGGAAACCTTTTTTTAATTAATCCTTTCAATACATTCACCAAACCCCATAAAAGGTTCTTTTACCCACTGGGGTCTTATTGAGACTAGAAATTTACACCTGCTGAATGAATCCCTTTTAAAAGCACAATAAATCAAACAGGTTATAGGAAGATGCTTGAGGAGTAACCAGTAACATTGCTTTTCCAGAAGAAATTCTTTACTGGGAGGGTGATGAAGCACTGGAACAGGTTGCCCAGAGAAGTGGTAGATGCCCCATCCCTGGAAATGTTCAAGGCCAAGTTGGATGGAGCTCTGAACAACCTGGTCTAGTGGAAGGTGTCCCTGCCTGTGGCAGAGGGGTTGGAATAAGATGATCTTTATGGTCCTTTCCAACCCAAGCCATTCTATGATTCTGCTTGTACAATTTTTCTGGCAAAAACTCTATCCTGGAAATGGGAGGTGGGTTTGAAGTTGCAGTTTAGTCTTGGTAATGTGATGCTGGAGAGCATCAGGATCACATCAAGTCCAAATACGAAGAGGAGACTTTCAGGATGGGGGAAGGGACTGCTTTCTATTTGATCTACATAAACAACATTAAAAAAGTGTGACTTTTTTCAAGAGACAAGGGTTCCACAATCCAAAGTCATAAGTAATTCACTCGAGAAAAGCCCTTGGCTTATTAAAAGAGAGATGCAAACACTGAAAGAACCAGAGTATTGTGTCTGCCATGCCGCATCCCTGCCTACCAACGCTGACGGATCCCTATGGTTTTGGCTGAGCTGCTCAAGAGCAGCTTGCTGGAGATGCTTTGCATGGAAAATTGTGCCAGTAAGCAACATAAAACTGGGTGCTAGCCCAGCAGCTCCCCTTGCAATGTCCAGAAACACCTCAACAGCGGAGCACATCAACTTCCCGTGTGTGCGCTGGGAAAGTGGCTTTAAGGGAGAGCTTCTGGGATGGGTGAAACCTCGCTGATGGGAGGCTGACAGGGGTAAGGGAGGAAGGCAGGGTGGTCAAGAGACACCGTTGCTATGGCAACACTGCCTGGGAAAGACAAAAGGGGAAACCTGCGATTAAAAGGGAACGGCTGAAACAGGGAGGAAAATGGGGCTTCCAACTCGAAGGCGGCCCGGCGCCGGTGTGTGCTGTGACAGTCTGACACACACCCATCACCTCAAATGACTGCAGCTGCCACTCACCCTGTCAAGCCATGATTTCACTCAGCCATACGGCCAAATTCCTTGTGCTCCTGGGCAGTCGTGGACTGAAAATGAGTTTGGGGTGTTTGAATAATGTCTTCAAATAACTTTTTGAGGACGTGCTGTCCAACACAGCTTGAATGTGTAAATAGACCCAAACAGACCTCAGAAGCTGTTTGCGAGCCCTCAGCACCAAAGTAACTTTCAGTGGAAAAAAAAAATTAAATAATAATAAAAAAATATATATCCATTGCACCTGCATGAGTCAAACTTAAGAGTCACTGTACACACCGTTTCTTACATGCTTATAGTAAAAGCAGTTGCAGGTTGAGTAACCCTGACTTAACATGGCACAACAGCAATTGCCAGGATGTTATTTGTGAATCTGTCTGGGCAGAAGAACACCCTTAAAACCACCCACTTGACTTAATAGAACCCCAGAAGATACAGGACTCTGCAAATTACTTCAGCAAAGCTGAGTCATGTCTACAGAAACTCAAAACCAACATTAATCTGTTGCCCAGACTAGATAGTAAAAGAAGAATTTATGGCAGAAACTGACCTAAATTACAGCAATTTGCAGGCCAAGGTTCCCCTGTCAAATGACCATATAAAAGTACAACAAGCCACTAAGCCTGTGCATTTTCTAGGGCAGTTTTTACTGGCTATATACTGCTTCTAGCCAGAAGAGAAACCCAATTTCCTCACATAGAAAAAAAAAAAAACCCAATGCAATCAGTTCTCAAGACACCACAGATTAGTGCAGGCTCCTATATTATTTCTTTCTACTAAAATTGCAAATAAAGGCATCTAAAAGAAAGAGAAAAAGAGGAGAAAGAAGAGTTTTATTTATATATATATATATATACAATCACATGTACTTCACATGACTGTTTACCATCCAACATTTTTATGATATGATTTTTATGACACATTTCCACAACATTGTTGAAAAGAATGGCAAATAACAGCAGCCCCCCTTTCATAGTATGGAATTGATACACAGCGAGATTAAATGAATCACTGAAAATCACTCAGGAAATCTGCACTGGAGCGAAAACCTGCATTTCTCCTGTTCTTGTTCTGCACCTGAGGAAAAGGTTATTGTTCCCTCAGGCACTGGGACTCTGCAGCATTGCAATAAACATTGGGAAAATAAGGCTGCAGTGAGCACTGAATGCTGCACAAAGAAAAGGTTGATTTTTTTTTTTGTAGATTTTGTTTTATGTTTGTCCCAGTGCTCTTTCAGAAAGTAAAATAAGTTATTCAGGCCCTGCTTTTTCATAATCTCAAGGGTACTCGGTGTGCGGATAAGCCATCGATTTTTGTTCTCAGTCTGTTACAGTCACATACATGCAGTAAAAGTAATTTCCTCGGGACTAATATCATTTGTTCTCCAGGGTTTTTCCTTATGAAAACTGAATTTTGAACAATCCTTATGTAACCTTTGCTATTAAGGTTACAAGAGATTGAGATCCATTTGTGAGATGAATAAGGCATAACATTTTGCTTCTGCAAACTTTCCTGACAAAGCTCTTTGTGTAAGGGAAAGGATGAAGCTCTTTCTATGTGATAAAATTTCCAATTGAAACCAACAGATCTGTTAAATTACTTTCCCTACCTGGTCTGTGCACCTATTGCACTAAAATCTCTCTTTAATCTCATTTTAACTTTCACTCTAAAATTATTAAAATTCAGATTTTAGGAGAATGTGGCTTTTCCCCTCTTAGAGCAGTATGAGATGTTTCATTGCCATATTTATTCTAAATCAGAAAAAAAAATTATCTTAAATGTAAAATAGTTGTTATACTGGAGTTTGGTAAAGGAGTATATTTTCTTAATTTTAGCTTTAGAAAACTGGACTGAAAGTTTACTTCAGTCATTCAAAAATCACAGAATCATTTAGGTTTTCACAGAATCATTTAGGTTTTAGAAGACCTCTGAGATCGAGTCCAACCTTTGACTGATCAGCACCCAGTCAACTAGACCATGGCACTAAGTGCCACATCCACTCATTTCTTGAACAAAAATATATATGTGGACCGTGGGCATTTTTCCACCTCAACTGAAGTGATGTCCAATTAAAAGCATTTTTGAGGGGTAACTTCTCCCAGCAAGTAACTCCATCCTAAAAAAAACCACATCCCACTGGTTGTGTTCCTGAGGAAGAGCTGGTAGGGACAGAGTGCTGTTCTCAGATTTAATGAAGAAAGCCCACCCAACCCTGGGCTAAAAGAAAGCAGCTTTCCACCACAAACCAGCCACACATTTTGAATCATATTTTAATACATCAGAGAGAAAAATCTTGGGCAGGACATCTGACCCGGCGGGATATTGATCTTCCCGTTGTCACCGTCCCGTTGTCGCTGGGCAGAGGTTTTCCTCACGAAGGCACCACGGTCATTACAGTGTGCAGCACCACTGTGATGTGACTACAAGGCACAGAAATCAGCTGCCTGCCAACTGCTGAGTGCTGGACATTCCTGGGCAGCTGGGCAGCTGCAGAGCATTGCTGTCGTCAGCTGAAGTGAACTTCTGAGCACCAAGGCCTGGGGCGGAATGCAAGGGGGAGTAGAGGGCAGCTGATGGGTAGGAGCTGGTGGAAGTGGTGCTGTGCAGCCATGGGATGGTGGATGTCTTTATTTAGGCTTCTTTTTTTTGAATAAAAGTAAGTTTTCCTCCCAAAGTTCCCCTTGCGTTCCCCTTGAAAAAGAGATAAAAGCACAGTCCCGGCGTTTTCCTCTTGTTCATGTTGGACATGTTTTTTTCTGCTTAGAAATGATATTTAAGATCTCTTAAAGTGGTGCAATCACAAATAAATATTGTTATTGCTTGAAATGGGACTAAAAACCACCCAAAAATTCCCCTCTCTCTCCAGAAGTGTGAAAATATCCCTGAGAACCCCCATCTGCCCCCATCACTTCATGGAGCATCTCATTACACCCGGGAGGACAGCTCTGAAAGTGGTGTTGTGGCAACAATTGCCTTGATGCAGTTCCTAACCAAAGCTGGGATCAGTAGTCGGATCTGTGGGTCTCATCCCTGAATCAGGTGCCCCAGTGACCAGGTTGACCTCTGTGAGTTCCATGTTCCATTCAGCACTCCCCGTGTTCCCTTAAACCATCCCATGGTACTGATGCATCCCACAGTCACTTCCAAAGACAGACTGGAAATAAGGTTTGTTATGTTAGTTTGTGCCTATGAAGGATTTAGGATAGAGAAAGACAGCTCTACCACCCTGCTTTGTGTAACTTTTCAATGCCAAGCTTGATATTCACCTCCTCTTCACCTGCGTGATTCCTATTCTCATGGAAAGTAGGGGGAAACAGGAGACATTGCTGTACCTATTTGTGGGTTCTACTGTGGGAGAAACAGAATCAGTGTGTGACCAGGACATATCCACTGAATAATTTTTAACCACTTTGTAGGAGAATGAATGTCCTATCCAAACTGCTTGCATCCAGCAGGACCAAGAACATCAGAAGAGAAAGTACAGTACATCGTGAAACAGTTCCTTTTCCACAGGGAGCAAAGCACATTCCCAAATTCTATTGGTAACAATAAACCTCTGAAATAATACAGTACATCTCTCTCCAGTGAACGGCATCATTCTATATTCTTCAGAGCTGGGTGGAATAAAACTGCACAGAACAAAGGTTTCAAGTTTTCCTTTTTGATGCTCTCAGACCCCAGCAAAAAAAAATAATTAATTTCTCCACCTCCACAAAGGATTTTGGCAGTTTTGCCATCGGTGGAACACAATAATTGCCATTAAAAGAGAGCCAATTTTCACTGAGAAACTAATATGCAAGAAACCAGGCAGCACACAGGAGAACACCTTCTCTTCTTCATTTCAGATCAGCATGGGGACAGAAAGCTGATTTGTTTTACTTTTTAAAGCAATGTGGACCACAAATCTCTCCTCTTAGTCCTTGAAAGGGATGTGAGTCCCTGAGGATGTGAACTGTTATGTGCAGTATGAATTACAGTCCAGGTCCAGTTGTTTTACAGCTGGGTTAGAAAGCTTTGGAGCTCCCTAATCTGGGAATTGTCTCTTTTTGGCACACATGGGATGATGAATCATTCTCCGTGGCTGTGATGGTTTGGGTCTGACAACATATATCCACCTCAGGCCCTACATCTATCAGTATATATGGTTAAAGCTTCCCCTCTCCCTCCAATGCTGCTTGGGTGGGACAGCTGTGCAACACATGCTAGATGCAGGCTGGTAATGCATCATTAGAGCTAAAGAAGATTTTCCATTCAAGACCACCCCAATTTCAGCAGCTTTAGATGTTACTGAACTGTAATGACCAGCCTACAGCCTCCATTAAGAGGTTTCAGCTGCGGTTTTGGGCATTTCTCAGCAAAATACAACTGACCATCTAGGAAAAAAACCCCATAACTATGTACTTTGTAAATTCTAAGTACTCTTGTAGTAAAATCCAGTAACCTGAAACATGATGGTGAGGCAGAGGAAGGTTGACCTGCTCTACCCCCAGTGACATGTTGTGGGGTTGAGTTTGGCTAAGGCTTAACCCCAAGAGAAAAATGAAAATTCCAATTCACTAATGCAGACTGACATGTTCCATATTCCATTTGGGCAACCACCACACGTGGGCTGAGCCTGATCCATCTCTTTACAGGTTTCTGGTGCTACACAGAATAAATTCTTGCATTGCCACTGAACAAATGTCATTCTGGGAATGGAGGTGCTGAATGAGATTTCCTCCTAGAAGTACTAGCCCTCCTACTGAGATACCAGAAATAGGAGCAGAAGACAAGGGGAATATCTATTTTGTTCTCAAATTTTCACTTGTCTGGAGCCTCAAAGCTTTGAGGAAAGAAAACATGCCAAATTCAATGACAGGGGATGAGGCATAATAATGAGGAATAAAGAAATAGGCAGAAAAAGGAACAGCAGGAAGCTGTGAGGCAGGCAGGACTGGGGAAGGAGAGGAAAAAGGTGGAGAGATGCTCTTTAGGACGAGCCCCAAGGATCATTTGAGCAACCTGGTCAAGTAGAAGCTGTCCCTGCTCATGGCAGGGGATTGTATCCCAATGATCTTGAAGGTCCCAACCCAAACTAATCTATGATGGCCACCATGGCAGATATGTCTCCAGGCTTTCCTTGCACCAGCTCCATGTAGCTGCTTGAAGACTGTACTGTTGATTTATAACCCAATCCTACAGCTGACTCACTTGCCTGGGGAAGGGCAGAAAGAGGACTGAGGAGGGGAAATATTGTTTTGTGAGGTTATTTTGTGTTTCAAACTCTAAGTATTGTTCAGAAATACAGGTAGGAAACCCCACCAAAACCAGGCCAGTCACAAAGAATTTCACCCCCTTCCAAAGACTCTGCCTCTTACATGTGCTCAAGGGCACAGCCTATGGAATAATTAGTGTGCAGTCATGTAATTAAAGATTATATCATTCCACATACAGAGGGGAACCTTATTTAAACCACATACCACTAAATCTTAGTTCTGGCATTCCCTAAGGTTTGTGGGCTTGACATAAGAGCCTTATCATTTTATAACATTTTGGAGATGTGGTTCTCTTATAAATATATGTATGTGTATAAACCGATTTTTTTCTTATATATATGCATTTTTTTTAGTATATATATATATATATGTGGGCCCTGTGACAGCCACCAGAAAAATTAAAAGCTGTAAGAAGCAGTTCTGCTCCTGTGACAACTGTGCTTCCATCAGTGGTGCCTCCTTGCAAGGGGACCTGCCTCTGTCCTGGATTTGCAGTCAAATATTAGGATTCTCTGTGCAACACATCTCATGCTTGCTCAGCAAACCCCTCTATTTTTTCTCTGGGAAGCTGCTCATTGGTACTCCATCACTCTGACATTTTTCCGCCAGGATAATGATGGAGCAAACAAGCACAGGAGCTGACTCAGGAGGAAGGTGTAACACTGCAAACTGGCTGAGCACAGAAGCTACTGTTTCTTTGTTTATCTATTTATTTTTAAAATCCACACAATAGAACAACACCTTTTTTTTTTTTTTGCATTATAAGCATCCACTTTTTCCAGGGTTACAAACTACCTCAACGCTGACCAAAGGATAGTGTCAAATCCAACAGAGTCACTGAAATGATGGCAACAGAAGATGGCAAAAAATAAGGTTATTTAAAGGTATGTAAGATGGGAACTAGCAGTTGGTGAGGGATCAGAGATGCCTGAAGTATCTAGATAAGGATAAAAAGGTTATGTGGAATTTGAGAAAGGCTTCCCTACATATTTGCAGGAAAATTCCTGAGACAGTAAACAATTAAAAATAAAAGCAAACTATCTAAAGAGGGATCCCATAAAGGTGAATACAGCTTTATGTTTTATTTTTATACCCTAGGTAAATTTGTTAATATATTTCATACTGCAAAGTGACACAGCTTTATGTATGTTCATTTTTATCTTCTCACTCTGATGTATAACATCTATCAGAACTTGAATACAAGCTTGCTGTCCCATTTTAGGAATGGAAGTAAAGTCATAGTGTTCACCAAGTCATCATACTTCAGATTTTGCCCAGGGTCACGTTCTCCCCTCTCTGCCTCAGAGAGCTTTGCCAGCTTCCAAGAAAACTCATTACTTTTACTTGGCAACTGATATTTCTTTCATCACATTGATAGTTTTACTTTCTTTTCAACAAGGAGACTGGTGTGATTTATATTATATGACTGCAAATAGTAAATTAGCTTCGCATTAAGATCTAGCCTGGTTTATGGCATTGTGTTGTACTTTGTACATATGGCCCTTGATTTTGATAATTTTCTCGTAGCTACCATACTATTTCTTAGCCACTGTCTAAGAAATCTAAAAAAGTACCTTTTAATAACCTCCACTACACCAATGCAGCCTTAGCAGCTTAGTGGTACAGAGAAAATGAAAGGAAACATAATTATAATGCTACTGCTAATGGAACTCTACAGGGCAAAATTTTCAGAAGCACTTCCACACTTTAATTCAAGTTCATTTTTGTATAAATAAAGTTTTAAGTGCTCCCCAAAGAGAGAGAAAAAAAAAATGAATCATTTGAATCCACAGCTTGTCAAATAAGTCACTCAGTTTGGATGTGGAACAGCAATCCAAGCCATTTCTCCAGCAAACTTAATCACATCTAGAATTATAGAATCACAGAATGGTTTGGCTTGGAAAGGGCCTTAAAGATCATCCAGTCCCATCCCCTGCTATGAGCAGGGACACCTTCCATTAGACCAGGTTGCTCAGAGCTCCATCCAGCTTGGCCTTGGACACTTCTAGGGATCCAAGGGCATCCACAGCTTCTCTGGGCAACCTGTGCCAGGGGACCAAAGTAAACTGTGACTCTAAATGCCCTAAAACAACAGAAAGATTTATACTTATAGCTGACCTAAACTGGAATCTGGCCAGGTCTCTGTGTCAGCAGGCATTGCAGAGTCTTGCATAACTTCCCAGAGACACAGAGAAATGTAAGAGGGAAGGGAACTTAGGAGGTGCCTTGTCCAACTTCCACCCCCAGCAGGCAGGTCCAACATCGATATCAGATCAGGTAGTTCAGGATCTGGTCCAACTGAGTGTCAAACCTTATACATGTCACACTGTAGGTAGTCAGGAGTGTTCAAACTAATACATTACTCCACTGTCCTGAATTCTGCTGCCTCTGGTGCCAGCTTCCAGCACAAGTATTATGGTGGGAAGGCTCCGTTTTGGCACAGGAGGAAACAGCTTGTACTGGACTTGAAATCTGGGCCGCAGTATTTGCCTCCATTGACTAAAATGTCACGTCATAAGAGCTTTTTCCAAGGACTGTACCAGCAAGGGAATGATGATTTGAGGCAAAAATAAATAAATAAATAAAAATCCAAGAGTTGCTCACGCAGTGCTGATTAAAACATATCGGCAAAGCTAAGCTCAGCTGAAGTCAAAAGCAAAGCTCCTGTTAACTGCAACTAATCACTAGAAGACCCTTTCATCCCAATTCTACTCCTACTGACATAAAAGGCAAAATTCTTGCTGTCTTGGGTGACCCAGAATCGAACCTTTCAAAAGCAACTTGGGTGGAGGGGGGGGTGGGGAGTTCTGTTCTTTCACGTCTCTCGGCGTATTTCTAATTTCACATTGGAGCAGCCTTTTATGGCCAAAATATAAATCCCTGAAAAATAAGGTTTTTTTATGGAATTGCTGACAGAGTGTTAAGTAGAGTGCCACAAACAGCACTGCTGTAATGATTAGTTGAACAGGCTGATTACGCTGGGCTTCTGTGCTCTCAGCAATGGCAAAAACTCATTTGATTTTCAATACGGCAACCCCCTTGAATCAATATTTTGTGTTATGTATTCCATTTGAAGTACTTGTATAAAGAGTACAGTATTATTTTACCTTAATATTTTATTTTTAGAGCCCATGTAGCATAATTAGGCACATTTTATGTAGGTTTGGCACAGAGCTGAACAATAGATAGGATTTACCTGTTTGCTTTACAGTGGGATGTGCAGTCAGATCTGTGTATGTGTGTGTTGGCACGTGAAAATGCACATCTCTGACTGCACTGCCTGATGCTTAGCTAAGATATATGACCTATGATTTTGTGTGCCCTTTCCTTCTGGGTGCCTACCCAGAGACACCTTTAAGAGGAATAATTTTCAGGATGCGCTGAGTGTTGTCCTTACGGACATGCAGCCACAGAGATACTGAAGCTCAGGAGTAATTTTTTAAAGGTTAGGTCATATCATAGATCTCTCATTTTGCATCTCCCTGTGCAGTAACTGGTCTGCATGGAAGACAGAAATACAAAGCTGAAATGTGCCTAATCTCTTCAAATTTAAAGAAGCTCCTTTTAATCAGCAACATTATAGTCCATGCAGCCCTAGCTGTATAATGTCACCCAGATAGCACAAAAATAGCAATCACCATGGCAGTGGAGGAGTCCTGGGGGTTCTCTCAAGCACAAAGTAACTCTGCTTCCTTCTTAAATGATTTCCTTATTTCAGCTCAGGTAAACTGGCCCTGAATCAACATATGAGCACTTGCCCCCAAAAACGAGCCTTGCCAGAAAGAAGTCCCTGTTGCACCCTGTCACCTGAACTTTCCATTGCCTGGAAGGCGACCTCATGCAGGAGTGGCATTTGGTGACCTGGGGGATCTTCAGCCTGGGGCCAGGAAGCAACTGAAAGGTCTGGGCAAGCACAGTGAGACCAGTGCTGGAAAAGTCCCCAAGCTAAGTGCAGACACGACTCCAGGGCAGCTAATTAAGGTTGCCTGTAAGTCATATGAGGAGCAGATGAGGGAGCTAGGGGTGAAAAGGAGACTCAGGAGAGACCCTCTTCCTCTCTACCTGAAAGGAGGTTGTAGCCAGGTGGGGATCGACCTCTTCTCCCAGGTAACAAGTGACAGGATAAGAGGAAATGGCCTCAAGATGCACCAGGGGAGGTTCAGGTTGGATGCCAGGAATAATTGTTTCCTGGAAAGGGTGGTCAGTCTTTAGAAGGAGCTGCCCAGGGAGGTGGTGGAGTCCCCATCCCTGGAGGTGCCCAAGGAAGGACTGGACATGGCATTCAGTGCTCTGGGCTGGGGGACAAGGTGGGCATCGGGCACAGGGTGGACTCCATGGGCTGGGAGAGCTTTTCCAACCTAAAAGTCCTGTGATTCTGGGACCTGAAAGGCTCCAACAGATTCAGAAGCCCTTATCTGTCACCACTGTTTGTCTGAGATTTACACAAGTGTGAGGTATCTGAGTATGTCCAGTCTGTCCAGGCAGGAGAGGAAGCCTTTCATTTGTTTTTTTTTTTCGGTTGGTTAGTTGATTGGTTGGGTTTTTTTGGTAGGTTTTTTTGTTTATTTTCCTTTTCAAATCACTGATGGTATTATTGGCACCATGTAGAGCAGTCAGGGCAGCTGAGTTCACTGCTGTCTTATGGATTTTGGTGAAAGCATTAAGCTCCAGGACAGTGAACTGGTTTTCAAGGAGAAGCATTTCTGTGGAAGTCACACAGTGGCTCACTAATATATACGAATTTTTATTTTGAGGAAACAGCATTAAATTTATGAATATCACCCCAGAGTGCAGTATCTAAATACCTTATTTGCAAGAAACTCTTTAGCTGAATAAAACCCTGAATTCAGTGGGAGTTTTGCCACTGACTTCAATAGGGGAGGATTTTACTGGTTTTATCTCCTGGGAAGGAGAAAAAAGGAAAATCCAAGAACATAAGCCAGCTAAATAGTGATTACCTAATAACATTAAGTAAGAAAAAAAAAAACAAACCCACCACTTGGCAAAAATCAAACAAAATTTCTGCATTACCAAAGGGACTGAAAACTGCTAAAGCAAATTCTCATGCCTGCTCATTTATACCAGGATCAGCTTACAGTTTTCTCCAGGCAGCGATTAAACAAACTGCAGTTTTCCTCCATTTTCTTTGGCTGTTGATAAACAAGTGACAGTATAAATGAGTATAGAAAAATGCAGAGCAGTGAAAATAATAATAAAGAATACATCTTACCACCAAAGGCCTAGATTTAGGATCACACTGAAGCATGGGCCTAGAGACATCTTGATTTCCTTGGCTTCACCACGTGTTTAAAACACATGCTGAAGTGAGGTTCCTGGTTAGAAAAGGTTTCCTAAATTAGGACAAAAGCATTTTGAAAATATCCCTTTCAATAGTAACAGCTGGTTTCAGGCTTCTCAAGGCAAACTCGGTTCTGGGGTTTCTTGGTAGTTCTTTCGTTGCTTTGAGACATGATGGGAAAGAAAGATAAGTACATCTGAAATGTTGCTGAGTGACAATCTGAAAGTGCTAAAGGACCACCGAGATCTCTGATCTGCGATAAAATATGAAATCATAAGTCCAGCTGGAGATATCTGAATAGGGACAAACAGATTGAAAATTTGAAATACAACAGACATGTTTTCTAAGTGCTGTACCTAGAGACAGGCTATCCTGTTGCAGAAGTTCCCATTCCTGAGTCACAAAAAACAGTATGGCAAGAACTTGCAGAAAACTTCAAGGAGAAGCCCAATTTTCCCAGGTGCATTTCAAGATAAGAATAAGGGAACTTGTGACATGGTTGCTTCATGTGAGCAAGAAGATACAGGACAACCTCTGGCTGCTGGACTTGAAGAAACCCGCAGGGTACTTGTTCTGAGAGGGACCTACAGGCAACCCTTGGGAATTCACTGAGGAATTTACTGTGTTGTAATCATAGAAATAAATTTTTTTCTATGCTTCTCATAGGCTATCCTTAATGGTTTGCCTTTCCCTTAGTCTTTTTGTGTGCAACAAGATGTTGGAGCTGGCACCCAGCTCTACCTCAAGGTCCTGGTGTATCCACCATGTCAAAAACTACTACAAAGTTATATTTTTTTATTATTATTATTCATTAGGCAGTGGCCCCATTGGGGATGAATTTTACAGTCCCATGAGCATTGGGTTTTGACTTTTTCAGGTGTCAGGTAATTCAGAATTTTGTTTTACACCTGGAAACCCCCTCAGGCAGGTGCAGCTCTCCCACCTCTGGAAGATAAGACCTTCACTTTTTAAAAAGTTGTCCCAAAAGAAGGAACCAATAGGAGGCTCAACACCCTTGCAGAAGGTTAGGGTTTGTGATGGGATGGCACAGCCTGGCCCAGAAGCTGCAAGACGTGGGAATAAAGGGGCTGAGCTTTCTGTGAAGCCTCTGGTCACAGGCCAGAGTAAGCCCCAGGCTTGGAAGGGAGTTGTTCTAGGTGTCTCTTTGTCTGACATGGGGGGAAAAAACAGAAAACCTCCCTGCGTTCTGTTCATGGTGCATATTTGAGCTGAATGTTATTCTATTCATTTACAGAAATTGCATTCCTAGGGAAAGCTTCACCTCTCTCTTGTACCATCATTTGTGCAATTATACTCATATTGGCCAATCCTAAATTACAGTTGCTGGCCCATGAGTTGAAAATTAGTGATATTTTGACCTAGTGTTCAAAGTCAAGAATAGGGTCATTATTTTAAAATTAAGGTCAACAAGAGCATCTTCATCACTTGGCTCAAGGGGCTGTTGAGAGTCAACAGGCTCTCAGCTGCAAAATAAACAAAGAAAAGGGATCCAATCTATCCCCTGTGTAATAACAATTTATCTAATGGCATCACCACAGGATACAATCCTCCCAATGACAAGATGAACTAAACTATTTTTGTGTTGCTGTTTTCCAAGAAAAGGAAAGTACATTAATACTGAATATAACTGAAATTACCCACTCATTCCAATGACACAGTGGTCTGCTGCTGATTTAAACATACCACATCATTTTCAACACAAAAAAAAGGCAATTTTTTTATTTTCAGGGCAAGAATAATTATTTCAAACCTTTGCAAGGACAGAAGTGGGATATAGTAGAGAACAATCTCTGTTCTGTGGTGTTGTTATGTAATTAAAAGTTCCTCTCTATGAACAAAAAGAAGCACCAAGGAAGGAGAGGAGCTGTATGAACCCAAATAACCTTGCCAGAGACAACAGAGCTCCCTGACCTGACCTGGCCTGAGCTACCACAGGTCATCATCAGCCCCAGTTACCATCAGCCCCATGGTCTCAGGGGTGACACCCATGAAGGAGTTAGAAGGGTCTAGGACCTATTATGTGATGCAGGGGAAGAGCATCCTGTTCTTACACAAGACTTATTAGGGGGAGATAGGGAAGAAACCAAAGCAAAGACTTCAGGATGATGTGGATGTCAAGTCAAGGGACATTTGAGCTCCCAGGCCCTGTGGGAAGACGAGTTCTGTGGGCTTAACTCACTTTCCTGTTCTTCACAGGGGATTTGGAGTGTCTCCCACAGGCCAGAGTGGTAAAACCTCAATTGAAAATCACTGATCCTGACACTGCTTGGTGTAAACACTCTGCAAAGGAAGTTCAGTGGGTGATTTTCCTTGATTTGAATGCATTCACTGCTTTCAGGTCACTTGTAAATATTACCTGAGGGGGACATAGGAAGATATGAATAGACATGCTGGGTGTGGGGTTGTCTAGAGCAGTAACCTGGTTTAAGTGTCACCAATGCTGAAGCCTAGAGGATACAAAAAAGACAAAGCACGTGCAATGAAAGCATACAGGGAGCATTTTCTATATCAGGGCCAGGTTGGATGGGGCTCTGAGCAATCTGGTCTAGTGGAAGGTGTCCCTGCCCATGGCAGAGGGGTCGGAACAAGGTGATTTCAAGGTCCCCTTCTAATCCAAACCATTCCATGATTCTGGTGCAGCCTCTGATCTTCAACAAGCTGAAATTTTGGAAGTAACATGGTCTTCCCCCCATCAGTGACCAGTGCCAGGGTCATCTCCAAGCCCAGCTCCCTGGTCCTCACACCCTCACTGCTCCCTGACATTCCCATCTGTGAGTTTCCCCCATGCTCCCCATGGCAAGAAACTTTCCTGGTACGGAAAGAAAACTAAGATTCTTATATGACTTTGAGAAAAAAACACCAGTTCTCAAGGCTTTAGATAAAACCTTAAGAGATAGCAGCAACCTAGCAGAGAAATCATTTGGTTCCATAGATTATGCAGTGGGTAATTCTCAGAAATGTTACGGCAGTAAATCAATAGTAAACTTTGAGAGATATATTCTCAACTCATTATGTAGTGCTTTAGTTCCTAAGTTTGTATTAATATGAAGGACAGCTACCCAGGTCAAGTCCCATGCAGTGAGTTGAAGAAAAATTGACAAAATGTGCATTTTTCTCCTAGTTACAAATAAAGATTATTCAAAAGCCCTTATAGATGTTCTAAATGAATACAGAACAGTGAAAATTTTGTAATCTCTCCAGTTCTGTACTCACATGATTGTCAGAGCCGAGACAGGAAAATAAGATGAAATGTTGTGAATTGATCAATATGGGACTGGTAATTAGAAACCCAACGTGCCCTTGCTATGACACCCCCAGAAATGGGCACAGCAGGGCATAACCAAACTGCCTTGGCTCTGGGAGTTGGATCAAAGAGGTGACTCCAGAGAAACTGCACTACAGGTTACCTTGTGGATTCATCAGCTTCAAGGCCATGACTCTCTCTGCCTCATTCCCAGAGGTTCAAGACACCAGTCCCAGCTCTGTCACTGTCCAGCCACTGGGTGGTAAGAGAGTGATGGTGGAAAAGGTACATCTGATCTCTCCCTGAAAAGTTTGGGTCCAATGGGAAAAATAAGATTTTATTATGATTATGATTTATGCCAGAGAAAGCACTGTTTATAAAAAAGAGAAAAAAAAAAGCAGAAAGTAGGGAAAACCTCCATTCCTACTAAACACAACCTGCCACTCTTGTGGAGAGAAAAACATGAATCCAAAAAGAAAGGCAAACCACGACACAATGCAGCATTTCAGGAATATTCTGAACACTGGCAGAGAAGATGTGTGAGTAGCTTAAATGGAAAGTTAAAAATAACAAGTCGCATGCTGAGACCTGGATTGCCGAGGATCAGACTCCTCCTCGCATTGTGTTCTGTGCTGAATTTGTCAAGGCTTAGGCAAAGGCTGACTTGTTGGGGCCACACCATTGCAGAGCCAAGCAAAAGGGAGTGCAGAGGGGTGTTTAAACTGCTCCATCACCTCAGATTCATAGAATCATTCAGGTTGGAAAAAATCTTCAAGATCATGGATCCACCCTGTGCCCCATCCCCACCTTGTCCCCCAGCCCAGAGCTCTGAGTGCCACGACCAGGCCTTCCTTGGTCACCTCCAGGGATGGGGACTCCAAACCTCCCTGGGCAGCCCCTGCCAAGGCCTGACCACCCTTTCCAGGAAGAAATTCTTCCTGATTCCCAACCCGAATTTCCCCTGGCACAGCTTATTGGCTATGCCTGCTCGTCCTGTCACTACTGGCCTGGGAGAAGAGGCTGACCCCCAGCTGGCTCCACCTTCCTTTGGGGAGTTGTAGAGAGCAATGTCTCCCCTGAGCCTCCTTTTCTCCAGGCTAAATAATCCCAGCTCCCTCAGCCATTCCTCATATGATTTACTTTCCAGACCCTTTCCCACCTCCATTGTTCTCTGGACACACTCCAGCACCTCGATGTCTTTCTCACCTCACCCAGCCCAACCTCCTGCTCAGCCCCTGCAGGGAAAATCTGCCTCACCCACCAGCCCAACCAGCCAACCAAGTAAACACTAAAAAACCCCGTGTGCCTCTAACTTACACAGAGTTAATTTGCTTCTGAAGTCACTGTGCTTTGGCACAGCTCCTTTGCTCGCAAGGAATATACAAACCCTCAGAGAAGAGCAGAGCCTCAGCCGTGCTGGAGTAGAGGATATTTGCTCACAAAATCACATTAACATCCATGGAACTGGAGCACTTAATTCCCCATACACTGCTTTGAAAATGCAGCCTTAAAGCAGCCTTCGGTGGAGGATGGGGGTGGGGAAGGAAAGGCTTAGCCCGAGGAAAGCTTAAATTAAACTTCTCCTAAAGCTTCCTAACTTTAACATGACTGCAGGCCTTCCCTATCTCCTATAGCTCACAGCAGTTCCAATGATCACAGAGTCCTTGTCCTTAAAACAGGGAGAAATCCTCCTCTTGCCACCCTGGGAGGAAGCAGAGGAGGTTCCTGGTGGGATGAGCTGATGTGTGTTTACCCAGAGGGGTTAGCAGCCTTGAGCCTGCAGAAAACTTTCCAGTTTTTCTTTATGCATTTTTAATCAATTCTAAGCTACTTACAAATATGTGCAATTACTTTCTGCACTTCGCTTTGTAATAAGATTTAATGACTGCTCTGTAATCCTCTTGGTGAGCACTGATAATCAAACACTATGATTTAAATTTTAGATTTAACAGAGCAGTTTTCTACGAAATGGAGAGAAGTATATTTTTAATCTTTTATCTTTTACTGGAAGTTGGGAATTTTTCAGCTTTCCTATACACAGTCATAAAATAAAAGACAGGATTGGGCATTTTAATATCTTTTTCAAGTGGGTGCCAGAACATCCCAGACCTTGCTTATCTTGTTGGAATTTTCTTTTTCTGTGAAAATGTTTTATCTCCTACAAATTTATGGTCCTATTTTTGGCATTCTTGGGCACCTATTAAAGTTGATGAGTTATAAAATTATGTATACATACCATACAGAGAGATCCCAGATGGGAAATAACTGTTTCTGTATATTGGCACACCTATGAAAAGACTGGCTTTTCTCATGAAACTCTTTGGCTGTTTTTAAAGTGAATTTAGTGCTCGTGGAAAGAACAAGCCGATGCGATGGCAGTGACTCAAGCTGTGAATCCACCAAGCCAACAGAGCTTTCTCTTCTCATTAGAAAATGCAGGATGCCTAAAAAAAGACAAAAAGCTCCAGGGTCACAGACTGAGCAGTGACCGGGCTGTGGGGTCAGAAGAGACCTCGGGGAAGGAGTAGCATTACTGAAAACAACCATCAAAGCCCTGGTGAATGATGCCAGGCTGCCCAGAGGCCACACAAAAGCTAAAGGCAGCCTCTGGGGTGATTTTTCAGCCATCAGCTCCTGGCTCTGGCCCCCATTGTCACTCCATCGAGCTGGTAATGCAGGACTGATGGCAGCAGAGAATTGCACTCATTTCTTGCCCCAGACAGCCCCAGTCCAGGCAGCAGGTAAAGCAGTTCCTCTGCAGCACCTGCCAGTTGAGCTTTCCTCCCTCAGCCAGCACACTTTCCAAGGCCATCTCCAGTGGCAAGAGCCATGGTGGGGCAGCAGGAGGAGCCACACCCAGTCAGGTATTAGTCGTGTCTTGCTGAGTTCCAGTAGGATCATCTTGACTGTGACAGGGCTTGGGAAGGTCAGCTCGAGGCTCTTTCCCCAACATCTCTGTCCTTCCTGCAGGGCTCAGCTTGACTCATTGTTCTGAGGTGAGAAACAGGGCCTTTTCTTCAGAAATCTTTGCCAAAATGAGTTATTTGTATTATTCTGCTTCTGTAAAAGGCAGAGAAAGTATATCCCAAACATGAGAAGGCATCACCACCAGCTGTTAGTTGAAGCTACCCTTTTTCCTGCTCTCCATGCAAGAAAAGAATGATCTTCTTGTGCAACAGGAACCTTTAATGTTCACAACTCTTTGTGAACCACCATCAATGCACCAGACCTGACTCCAATTTTATCCTGCTGCAGCTGCAGACAGTTTTCCAGGTTTAGATGCAGGAATTCCCAACTCCCTCTGCTCTAGCACCTCTGCCATTATCCTGAGCCAGAAAGGCAAACTACTGGCTGTCTTGTGCCTGCAGGTGACTCCTAATCTGAGCCAGGACAGCAGTGAAGGGAAGGGCCAAACAGGGCAATGGAAGATCTTCAGTAGAAACTTTATGAACAGTGAAGGTTTAGGAGAAAGCTTAGAGGGATTTAATATTTGACTGAGTGATGGTTGAATGAACCTTAAAAGGTGATAGTTGTGCACCATTCAGAGATATTTCTGTGTGCACCAGTGAGTTCTCTGGAAGGTTTTTAAGAGTACAAGGATCTGAGAAACCTGTTTTTTCTGTGTGATGTGAGTCTGCCAAAGGAAACAATGCAGAGTATCCTTAACCCCAACCTTGCAACCAAAAACATGCAGAGAAAGCAAATGTCTCAAACCTCCCAGGGACGCAGGTTACTGCCATTTCAGTTTTGATACACTATGTCACAGACAGGCCTTGCCATGTTCAGGAAAAAGCTGACAGTCATCCCAGGTTTTCTGCCAAATCAGGAACAAACACTGTCTTAACCCAAATCTGCTTAAAGTAGGGGGAAAAGAAATAGAATAAATGCAACAAATCTGTTCCCTCAAGGGCTTTCTTTAAGCTTGTGGACCTGAAATCAATCCTGTGCTCCCAGCAGCAAAGTTCCACAGCTGTACAGCCACCCAGGATTGAGGAAGGACTTTATCATATTCTGGTCTCTCCCATTTCCTCCATCTCCATTTCCAAATTCTAACCAGCTCCATAATCTACAGAACTAAGCTATGAATCTTAAAAACAAAACAAACAAAAAAACCCACAAAAAACACCAACCAAACAAAAAAAACAACTGACCCCACTATTATAAAGAGTTCCAAGAAGGAATGAAAAGTTCATCTCGTGCTTCCTCACGCTGGATCAACTCGGTCTCTATAATTCTGATTGGCATCAATTTGACCTTTCATATCTTGGTGTTCCTTCCCTGCAAAGGTGATGATTTTCCCTTTCCTCAGCTTTTCATTACTCAGCATATAATGCCTCAGAGCCAGAGCTGTTCTCCCACTGGATGTTCATGGAGAGAACACTGCCCTGGCAGGGCCCTGATCTAACCCTCTGGGTGCCACAGGAATAACAACAGGGAATATTTCAGCTAAAGCAGTTTGCACTGTTTTGGTTACTCGTGATGGTTATAAAATTAACATTTGCCAGTATCAGCAAATGACAGAAACTTTTGGTCCTTATTGTGAAAGGTTTTTACATCACCTGATTGTAGGGCTGAATTTTGATGTCCGTGCCCGTGGACACAGGGTGGGGGGCCAAGATTAGGCCAGTCAGGGCCACTCAGGTCTTTTATCACCCTCAGGACCCTGATGTCTACCCTTAAAAGAAGCTGCCAATTCATAGAGGAACAGAATCTTGTCCAAATATATATATATATATATATATATATATATATATATATATATATATATATATATATATGGACCATATGTATTATTATATATTATACCCCATCTCCTCAGATGTGTTCTTGTAACACAAAGGCTTTTAAATCAGTCATACCCCCATTTTATCTACATTATTTCTGGCATTAGAACAAAATAGCAGAAAACAGTATAAACTGGGAAAATGTGAATGTGAACGTGCATTGTCCTTCAGATGGGATATGCTCATTATCAAGTGAAACACATTGTAGGGATATCTGATTTCAATTTTTTCAGTGAGTGCAGCTGTTTAGAAAGCTACTTTATCTGTAATTTGAGGAAAAGAAGAGACACAGCAGGCTTCCAATATTTGAGTTAGCTTTGAACTACTTTACTCAGTGTACCTCCCTTTAATTTAAAGGTAAATGCTAAGAAATGGAAGAATAATATTACAAAATTCAGCAGACAGTTTGATTGGTTCTGCTGTTTGAATTTTGCAGATACACAAGCAGAGGAAACTGAGGCCTGACACATTTGCTTGTTCCTTCAGAAAGAGCATAAAGATTGGGCATGTTTGCTCCAACTGAAGATGTGGGATGCTCACTCGGACTGTATTTGATTAGTTCTGAAGTGCATTTGATAAATATGAAAGTTAAATTTACAAGAATAGGTTAACATGGAAATTTTGGTACACTAGTAAGTGCTGGTAGAAATTTTGGGGAAAAAAAATCTGTATACTCTGCAAGAATTTTACTGTAGCACATTAAACAAGGTGATTAAAAGTGCCTTAAAATAGGGAAAGGTGAATCGGGTAAAATAAGGTATAAACAAGGCTCATTCAAAACTCCTTGAGTTTTTGAACTCCCAAAAGACATTTATAGAGGCCTTGTAACCCTTCCAGACCAAACTCAAGAGAATGCTAATATTTGCCATCATGAGAACATGGAACAAACCAGCTGATGATGTTCATTTCATTCAAGATCCCCTCCAGCCCAAACTATTCTATGGTTTAATATATGTATATGTACACAGTCATATATATTAACCTCTTAAAAAATGAAAACACAACAGTGGTTAATAAGGTGGGATAGAGAGTATAAGAATTTGATTTATTGTTTGCATCCCAGTTTGCTGAATTCCTATATCCCTCTGAAATACATGTTCTTAGTATATATTCAGGTAAATGCTTTAAAATATTGTCACTCAGTGAATGAAAGCTGTTTCAAAAAATTAAAGGGGCATTTTAATGAGAAAATTGAGATCCTTGCTGTATACCCTGAGAAAGTTAAGACAAGAACTAAAGCAAGGTAAGTTTAAGAACTAAAGAAAGTTAAGACAAGAACTAAAGCCTGAGACACGTGAATGGGGAAGAGAATGATGGAGCCTTTTTGTGTTTGCAGAAGGAAGCAGTAAATGGAACCCAAAGCCACTGGATACCTAATAGGAAAATAGTGGAATTGTGATCTATTAGGGGAACTAGAAATTTCCAGTGGGTAGGTTCATTCCCAGAATGAAGTTCTCTATAAAAACAATCACCAGCTTGAATTTTCAGTGTTCAATACACAGAGTAGCTGTTTTGCAGTCTGCTGTGCAAAAAGTGAAAGCTGATGATCCATACCACCACTGAACTGCAAATAAGGGGATTGTTAGAAAGACGGAAAATGCTGTCATTTAAAATAATATCTACAGCCTAAGTTGTTTCTTTTTTTTTTTCCCCATCAAAATTGTAAGGAATTAAAAATTACACCACCACCCCACCCCCCCCCGAGGGGCTGGGTAATGGACAGAAATGTTCACCCAGAAAAAAAAAAAATAGAAAATGCTCTGGGGTTTTTAATATTTCAAACTTTTGTATTTCACAGCAATCTTAAAAATACCAGCCATTTCAATTAACTGTAGTGATTATATCATTGAATGAATGCCTCCATTTAAATATGCTTAGACTTGAAAGTAATGGGAGGAGTTCTACGAATTAAGTGTGGAAAATCCAAGTATTTCAAAACAAGATATGAACAATGTCAAAAATTAAGGAGTAAGAGAGATATAATCAAGAGTTAGTAAGAAAGAACTTGTAGTCAAATGAGAAAAAAAAAAAAGAGCAAACTTATTCCTTTGGATTTTTAAGGATCCCATGTACTATTGACTTGGAAGAACAGAATATGGGTGGTGTGGCAATAAGGATATCAACTTCACTATCATCAAAAAAGAGTCAGACTTGATGATTCTTGTGGGGCCCTTCCAACTCAGAATATTCTGTGATTCTGTGAAAATGCAGTCGTGGTGCTAATTAAGGCTCTTGAATACTATTTCATGAACACCTCTATCCTCAAGACCTGCTGATTTTAGGAAGAAGAACTATTGCACCAGTTTGTCTATGATAATTGGTGGCAACCTTAGGAAAAGTGTTGGTGTCTGCATCTAAAAATGAAACGTATTTTGAAATTTGCAGTCAACTTCTTAGACACAACCACAGAACTACATTAATCTTTTTGAAGCACTTTCAGATTGGTCTGATTTGAAATTTCAGTCTAGACAATCTACTGAAATAGCAAAGGGCAGATGCTCCACAATGAGAAAACTGAGGTTGTGCTCCACTTACAAATCACATTTGGAACAAAATATGCCTTTTTATATTTTTTGTATAAATGTCCTATAAAATCAATCGTACTGACTCTGTTCTAAGTTTCACTTAAGAAATCTTCACAGGTTCCTTCATCTTCACTTTTGCAACCTTTGTTTCCCTAGAAATAAGATTTCAGGAAATCATGCCAGATATGAGTTTAATAATATAATATATTATATTTAATATATTATCTACATAGTCTTTGTGGTACCTCCTGAATCAGACAAATCAATTTTGTCGTGGGCCAGATCACCTGGTTCTTACCGGTGAAGAAATCCTTTGGTTTCCCCAGCATTGATTCCTAAATGGAAACTGTAGGCTCAAGGCCCGATGCAGCAGCATTTCTGAAAGGGCAAACTCTGACTTTCTTTCTCTCAGCTTGCATTTCTTCCTCCAGCAGCATGAGGCCACCTCTCAAATGGGGCACGAGGACAACTTCCCCGGGAGCAGGGACAGCGGCTTGAAAGGCACTACATGAGCGCCGTGTTTCCAAATAGACACCTACATCTATTCCTGCTCCACAATAGGCACCAGCAGGGTTTTGCCAGGCTGTTTGTCACCACATGGGTCTGCAGCCCTCTTGGAACTCCTGACATTATCAGAAATGGATCAAGAGGCAGCGCTGTTAAAAATAAAATCCCTGTTTTCTTCTCTGTGGAATCGTGACATTGCTGCCCAGCATTTCACATTCTCTGTGTAGAATAACCCATATAAGACAAGAACACATATTACTCGGCCCCCATCTATTATTTTAACAATATTTTAAGTACTGTAGTTTCATACACATCATCTTTGGCATTTATTCTTTCATTTCTATTCACTCAGAAGACTGAGCCATAGTCAAAAATATATTTCTGTGTTCTGGTGTCTCTTTTTTCATAAAACCTTTATACAGGTCTTTGTACAGAGGCCACTGTGCAGAATTTGAACCTCAGAGTACAGTTTTATAGACATATAGGACTTTTATTCCAGATAACAACAAAGCCAGAATGGATTGTTTACATGAGAACTGTGTACTAGGAAATGAGGATACAGAGAAAGAGCTGAGGATGGGAAGGGGTTTGGACAGAAAATGAGATTTTTAAACTAGGATGAAGATTTCTAGATGGGTGTTTTGAGCAACACCTTGACTGGAGGAGGGGTGGGAAGGTAGATTTCCATTAGCAGAGGAAGTGGAGGGGAGTGGAGGGGATCCCTCACCCCTGCTGGCTAAAGAAAGAAAAGGAGGAACCAAAGGCAGGGAAGTGTAGAGAACAGTAACAGAAAAAGTTACAGAGCCTGTGGTAAGTCGACACTTTAAATATTTAATGAAAGCAACCTGACTGATCTGTTTATTCATATGGCATGCTTTCTATAATTTCAGTATTCTCAGAGGAATCAGCAGAAATATGGAAACCATCAGAAATGACAGACAGCTGACCCAGAAAAAAAAACAACTAACTATTTTCAGCTTTATTATACAACACACTTCATCCAAAACAAAGGCTTCATTAGAAAAGCTGCTCGTGATCTTTTCATAGAATCACAAGAAGACACACACCCCAAACCTTTTTGAAAGAGCTGCTATGGACTGTGTTCAGCTGTCAAAAGTGCTTTAGGTTTTCTGACTGCAGAGGGCATTTCAGTCCAATGTAGGAGGGACCACAGGCACCAGACACTCCTCTCTCAGACATGTCATTAGATATTTTACCAGTGCTTTAGTGGAGAGATCTGATCAATAGAGTGTATTACCCACAGAACAATGGAAAAGCCATGTTTTGCTCACTAACAGATGAATTTCCCAGGAACTATTGATAGCACAAACATCAGAGCTGGGTAGCCCATCTGCTCCCCCACCCCTACAGTGTGCAGGGATAACACATCCCAGGAACCCTGTGCTCCCCAGAGCACAGGAGACACCAGCTCAGAGTGCCAAACTCTCAGGCACAGAAATACCTTCAACAGTCTGGTCCAGGGGAGAGTGGTTTTCTGAGGGATGCAGCAGATGTGGAACTCTTCCTCTTCCACCTCCCTGCCAACCCATCCATGGGAGGGCTGTGTGGGCAGGGGAGAAATCATAGAGTCACAGAATGGTTTGGGTTGGAAGGGACCTTAAAGATCATCCAGTTTCAAACCCCTGCCATGGGCAGAGGCACCCACTAGACCAGGTTTCTTTAAGCCCTATCCAACCTTGCCATGAACACTTCCAGGGATGAGGCATTCACAACTTCTCTGGGCAACCTGTTCTAGTGCCTCACCACCCTCACAGTAAAGAATTTCTTCTTAACATCTAATCTAAAACCACTCTCTTCCAGTTTCAAGCCATTCTACGATTCATTCCCTCCTTCCCTGTCACTACAGTTCCCAACGAAGAGTCCCTCTCTGCTTCCTTGTAGGCCCCTTATAAGTTGGGGATGGGATAACCCTGTGCATTGGTACCAGCCAAGGAGCAACTGGCTCAGCAGCAGCTGAGCTTTATTTGCTGTGTTGGACACCAGGCTGAGTGTTAAACACCAGATGTCCCTTACAAGCAACGCTGCTACAATTCTGTGGTTCATCTTCTAAGGGCCAAGATAAATCAAAAATTGAAACTGCACAACGTGGTAGTTGTCTGGCCAAAGCAAGGCATGTTGCAGAGACATGGTGGCTCTGTGTTTTGGGGACACTTGCAGGGAGTGGACTCCATTAAGGGAAGAAGGCTTTTTGAAGGAGAAACTGGCTGGACAACAGGCTAGGGCAGGTCCCTGTCACAGAGCAATGTGTCCCATGAGGAAGAATCAGCACTAGAACATTTGCAACTAGTAAATTGTCTCACAGCATTCCTGATAGAACATGCAACACTGGTATTAGCTAGAGATGAGGAGCTGGCTGAGGAAGCAGTGAAAACATGCCAAGATCTCTCTTGAGGAGGACAGACTTCTGGGAGACTTCTGGAAATCTGTGAAGAGCAGTGATGTCAAACTGAAAAGATAGGGAAAGACTCAGGAAGATTTTGAATCTAGTGAAGCCAAAGGACTTTACTCACTAGAAAAACCAGTTTAGCAGAGTAGCACAGCCAATTCCACAGGCTGAATGTCAACAAACAAGGACTTGCTCGTAAGGGAACAAGACTTCTGCAAGCCTCACAATGGTATGGCTTGTTGGAGGAGAATGTAAATGATTGTGAAGAGGTGGGTCTCAGGAAAAGAGAGTGCATTGAAATCTCATGTAAACGGCTTGGGAATCGAGGACCTGGAAAAGAGCACAAAACCCACTGTTTGTTGAGTTCCAGGGCTTTATGTGAACTGCTTAATTTCTGGTGGTCTTGTAACAACAGTATTAACAATAATAAATTGTACCAGGAAATTAGTTTGGAACCGAATTTTGGGAAAAGAACGTCTTTCCTTGCTAGTCTGAGCATAAGTTCAGCCTGGAAAAGAAAAGGCTGCAGGGTGACCTAATTGTGGCCTTCCAGTACCTGAAGGGAGCCTACAAGAAAGATGGAGAGAGACGATTTACAAGGGCCTGGAGTGACAGGACAAGGGAGAATGGCTTCAAAGTGAAAGGCAGTAGGTTTAGATGAGATATTAGGAAAAAGTCCTTTACTGTGAGGGTGGTGAGGCCCTGGAACAGGTTGCCCAGAAAAGCTGTGGGTGGCCCATCCCTGTTTTTCTGCCAAATAAAGACCAGGTTGGATGGGCCTCTGAGCAACCTGGTCTAGTGGAAAGTGTTCCTGCCCATGGCAGGGAGGTTGGAACTGGATGATCTTCGGAGTCCCTTCCAACCCAAACCATTCTGTGATTCTGTGGTGAAGAAGATGTGCTTAATTACTGGTTTGGCAGGCAGGAAGAGAAAATGAAACAGAAAAGTGTATGACCATCACTGTAACTTTTTGTGGTCCTCTGGTTCTCCTGTATTTCTCTGCAGGTCTTCTGGGTGCATTTATTCTCTTCTGAAAGAAGAAAATGTTCAAAAAGTGAAAATGTTTCCTGTTTAATTCTGACCTCTTCTCTCTTCCCACCCTGCCAAGGAGGTGACAAATGTCACTTGAAAGGTGTGGATATTGTAACAAAGGTGCAGGGAGATAATGTATATGCATCATGATGTATATGCACAGGCACAACCTTCTCTTCTGAGCCAGTCTATTCAAGAGCACCCGTGGGTGTGCAAGCACACTGCAGGAAAAAACTTAAAAGAACAACAGGGGCTTTCATATTCATTTGCAGCAGGTCAGGGAGGTGATCCTGCCCCTCCACTCAGCCCTGTGAGGCACATCTGGAGTGCTGTGTCCAATTCTGGGCTCCTCAGGAGAGGAGGGACATGGAGCTCCTGGAGCTGGTCCAGTAGAGGCTACAAAGATGCTGAAGGGATGGAGCATCTCTGGGAGCAGGAAAGGCTGAGGGAGCTGGGGCTGTTCAGCCTCCAGAGCAGACACTGAGAGGGGACCTCCCCCAGGTCTGTAGGGGCTGCAGGGAGGGGGCAGAGGATGGACCAGGCTCTGCTCGGGGGGGCCCAGCAATGGGACAAGAGGAACGGGCAGGAACTGATGCCCAGGAAGTTCCACCTGGACATGAGGAAGAACTTCTTCGCTGTGGGTTGATCACACAATGGAACAGATTGCCCAGAGAAGGTGTGAAGTCTCCCTCACTGGAGATATTCCAGAACCATCTGGACACAATCCTGTACCATGTGCTCTGGGATGACCTTGCTGGAGCAGGGAGGTTGGACCAGATGAGCCACTGTGGTCCCTTCCAACCTGACCAGTTCCTATGATTCTGTGATTCTGTGACTCTAAAACTTCAGAGAAGGACATGTCCCATGTAACAGAGTAACAGGAGAAAGAACTGAATGATTTAGAGACCATCATTCTGTCAAGATGTTCTGGTGATGAACAAGGACAGTGAAACATATGTTGTTTGAGTAGTCACACAAACCTCAGGGAAAACATATGATACAAGTCATGTCTTTCAGTGTTCATAAAACACAGCAGCTACTCAGATATGTGCCATAAGGACATGTTTTCCCAGGCTTAAATGGGTGACTTTAATGCCAGGTACCACCACCTTCTCAGCTCTTCATGTTCTCTTTTGTAGATAAATGTGCTCTTCTGTTTCTCTTTTTCTAGTGACACTCCAGCAGTGCCTCTTCATTTGTCCTCTCTGATTTTCTTCCTAGACAAAAATCCAGAGAAAAAGGACTACTGGCATCCACCAGGACGTGTGCAGACTCCAGCATCATAAAACAAGCACATCTTTCCCTACCTCTGCAATCCAAAACATGCTCTGGCACTAAGTTTATCTTTCAAGGACCTTCTTGGAGAAAGCCCATTGTGTATGTACTTTGCAGGGTCAGCCAGCGAAGCCCCCTTCACTGTAGGTGTCAAGACAAAAGATGAACATTGTGATACCTTCCCTGCCCTCAGTTTCCTCAATAATCTTGAGGATGGCTTGGGGTGCAGTCAGGGTCATCTAGGGCTGCTCCTCCCTTGCCTGACTTGTCCAGATCAGAGAGTCACCTCCTCCTTTAACCAGCTTTTTCTGACCTTGTGCAGTGTTTCTGCTGTGGAAAGTCACCCTGTTGGTCTCCTCTCACTGGTTTTAAACATTAGAACCACCCTAATTCCCCTGGTCTTCTTGCTGAGAAAGTCCAACCAAGACAGAGATGTTTGGAGAAGTGGTTTCAAATAGAAAGGAGCTTTATGTGTTATATGGAGTTGTTTAGAATCACAGAATCATAGAAATGTTAAGGTTGGAAAATACTTCTAAGATCATCAAGTCCAACCATCAGCTGAGCACCACCACCACCACTACCACTAAATCCTGTCCTCAAGTGCCATATCCACAGGTTCTTTGAACAATTCCAGGGATGGTGACTTCACCACTTCCCTGTGCAGCTTGTTCCAAAGCCTGACAACCCCTTCCATGAAGAAATTTCCTCTAATATCCAGTCTGAACCTCCCCTGGCGCAACTTGAGGCCATTTCATCCTGTCACAACACTTGTTTCCTGGGAGAAAAGAGGCACAACCTCCTGTCAGGTAGTTGTAGAAAACAAGGTCTCCCCTGAGCCTACTTTTTCTCCAGGCTAAACACCCCCAGCTCCCTCAGCTGCTCCTCATCAAACTTGTGCTCCAGCCCCTTCCCCAGTTCTGTGGCCCTTCTCTGGACACGCTCCAGCACCTCAATATCTTTGCTGTGGGGAGAGACCCAAAACTGAACACAGGATTCCAAGTGCAGTCTCACCAGTGACAAGTACAGGGGAAAAAGGTTTGGGAGTGGTATAGATGCAAAACTAGTCCTCACTCCATAATAAACAGAGGATAAAGACACTGTTTTTCTGTGTAGTTACAATTTTTTTTCAAACTTTCAGTATTTGAGTATCATCAAGGTAGGGAGGATGTTATGGCTTATGCCAGGCTTTTCACATCAATTCTTATATTTTAACCTTTAAAAACGAGGAAGGAGAAAAGAGCTGACATAATGGTGGGTCTGTTTGCTCTGACCATTTCATCCAGAACAGTTCCAGTCTCTTGCAGAAAGCAGTCAGGGGGTTGATCTTGCACTGCAAACCTGTAGAAACTTAACTGACATGGCACAGCTTGAAGGAATGTTTTGTGAGCTCCTCATTGCAGCAGTCTTTGGCATAAGTGATGGATGGATGTGATAACTACCACTACTTCTTTTTACTTGCATGTCATTAATGTATTGCCTCTTAATGTTAATACACACAGTAAACTTTACAATGTAAATCTTCAGCATCATAAAGGCTCTTTTCATGTGAGTGGGTACTGCAGGTACCTATAAATTTAGGTGGAAGAAGCTGCAAGACAACAGCATGCCAAAAAGAGAAGGTAGAGACTGAAAGCTTCCAGAGAACTGATAAGCCCAGGAGAACTAATGATCCTCTTGAACCTTCAAGAGTTATTAAACACAGAACCAAGAGTTTGCTACATTTGTTAAAGGTCACTTGCACACAGGGGCCACCAGGACATCAGTACAACCCTCTGCTTCTGAGCAAATGGCCTCAAAGCTGCTGCTCCAACTGGGAGCTGTATGATCCATGACCGTGCAAGTGAACTGTGAGAGTGAATGTGCCATGTGAATAGTTATTTGCCATTAATAATAACAGCTTGTTTTGATCACCAATAACAGCTTAATGAATAATAAGCATTCTAAGAAATATTGTCTGTGATCCTTGTCTCCCACAGCTCACTTCCCTACCAGGGAAAAGGGAATTTACAGCACGAGAATGGTGGACATTTCATTTCAGCAGCCGAATGACTCCACATAAACAACGATAAGGGAGAAAAAAGAAATAAGGCTTTTTTTGTTGTTGCCCTGAAACCTGTTGACAGAACTCAAGAGCTTTGTACAAGGACAGTATGATAGTTGGAAGCCATTTGAAGAGGAAGGGAGTGGAAAGGAAAGGGGAAGAAGTGGGAAGACTGCACTTCCTAAATAAAGACAGATGGTGCCTGTGGTTTCTTTTGTAGGTGTGTTCTTGCTTCCTTGGGTGCATTTGCAATTGAACACATTTTGGTCACCATCTGACGTGTTTATAAAAAACTGCTTGCTGGATTGGTGAACACACTGATTTATGCTGGTTTTCTTAAAGACTCCAGAACTACTGGGTAAAAAAAAAAAAAAAAAATTGAAAAATTGCTTGTTTCTGCAACTTCACTTTCTGAGACTTAATAAATAAATACCTCTCCAACATCCCCACAATCCCACCCTGTTGTCTCCCATATAGCACTGTGTTGTGTTCCCATTTATAGCTCAATACATTCTCTTATTCCACACAGGAAAGCCCAGAACATGGAAAGGCTGCCTGGCACCACAGCTTATCCCATCTGTAGCAGCTGGAAAACACAGAGGTCTGCAGAAGTGAGCATTAACAAGTAACAAGACAGAATGAGAGACACAACTACGGTTATTTCTTGAAAGACAAGATGCATCAAGATGTTCTTTACAGCGGCAAAATGATCAAAAACACATGACAGCTTCTGCTTACAAGTATTCCTGTCATGTCACCCTTCCCTTTGTACCAAGTGCCTTCATTCCCTAGAAATAGTTGTGTCTGATAAAGATTAAAAGAGAGGATTTAAGGCTCAGAGTGTGTGTGCATACCATCCTGTCCTGTTCCTGTCTGATCATCCAAAGAGAAATCTCCCAGGCTGCAATATTTGCAAGGCTTGCTTTGTGCTGCATTGTGTTCTCCAACCCTCTTTTTCCTTGGATTTAGTTCACTTCTCTAATATGGGAGGACAGAATACTTCATCCTCCCCTTTAAACTTCCAGTTTTGATTCATCAGCTGTTTCATCAGGCTGACAGGTGGTCTCAATTCCTTCAAAACAAACATCCAGAAAATTAATTTTCTCTCTTTCTCTACCCATTCCTGCATAACACTGAAAAAGCATATGGAAGATAGCAAAGCTATACATGTTCACATTTCTGCTCATGCCCCAAGGGAGGTTGTGGCAAGGTGGGGATCGGCCTCCTCTCCCAGTGTCAGGCCTCAGGATGTACCAGGGGAAGGTCCAGGTGGGACATCAGGAGGAATTTCTTCACTGAAAGGGTTGTTGAGCACTGGAAGGGGCTGCCCAGGGAGGTGGTGGAGTCCCCATCCCTGGAGGTGTCCAAGGAAGGCCTGGACTTGTCACCCAGTGCTCTGGGCTGGGGGACAAGGTGGGGATGGGGCACAGGGTGGACTTGATGGTCTAGGAAGTCTTTTCCAAACACCACCTTGTCTACTGGACCACAGCATTAATTACGACATCCAGTCATTAGAAATTCATACACGAATGGAATGGATTCTCTCAGCTTTTCCCCTCCACATCCAGATGATTGACCCAGACAATGCCCTGACAAGGCATCCAATTACTGCCCCTACTGTAGACTTTGCTGTATTTACTATTTTATCCCCACTCCTGTCCTCAAATACATTTACTTTATTTATAAGACTATAATCAAGGCTTTCCTTAAATTGTGCAGGCCCAGAAAACTAGAGTAGAAATCTGAAGAAAGACTGCAAAGTACCATCCAGAGAAAAATAATCAGATAATGGCAGTAGAGGGATTTTTTTAGAATTAAACATGAAAAGAAATAAACTAATGCAGTATCCACTGCACTATCTATACTGCAATTAATTTAATTTATTTTATCCTGCTTTGTATCATCATGTTCTGCATGCTGCAGAGTTTTGTTCTGAAAATGCAGAATTGCAGATTCAAAGTAGGAAGTGAAGGGGAGAAAATCAGAGCTTTCAGCATCAAAGATCATCACAGTGGAGGCCCTCGGGAAAGTCCAAGGAAATTATTTAGGATTAATACACAACTGTATTAACTGGAGGTTTCTGCTAAATTGATTAGCAGTGAAATTAGCTACATTAGCCTTTCCCAACTTTAGGCTTCAAATTGACCCAAAAGATTAATTTGGGCAATTCATACATCCCACTGCTGTTGCTGCTGTCTGATCACTGCCTACAGGAGCTGTCACCACACCGGGCGGACACTGCTCATGTCATTGTTTTTAAAAAGCTCTCTGTGCAGCTACAGGGGGTAGAAATACTGGGCTTGTTTCAGCCACGCAAACCTAGAGAAAATAGATGGCAAAAACCTCCTCTTGCTCCTGTCGTGGGTGGCTGTTTCTGGCAGCGGGGGGGGTGTTTGATGACTGCACGGGAGGCACTCGCTGCCCACAGCTGTGATTTCCTGCCCTGCCATCCACTTCAGAGTGACTCAGTGGGGACTGTGTGCTGCTGAATGCACCCCCTGAATGATGAACTCATCCCTTTTTCCCCTCTCCCAGAAAGGACCTTTGTGCAGTGTAAAATGCACCCCAGCTGCACAGCCAGCCAGGGAGCCAGTGCTAACATTTCCAGTTGCACGTGCTCTTCCTCGATACAGTGCTGTCCACCCACGTGGAGCTCAGGTCCTCCAGGCAGTTCATTCCAAGGTTATACTGCTGATGAACAGGACTAACTATTTTTATTTATGATATTAAATACACCCTAACAAAACTGGAGACCATTAGAGGTTTCCTCACTGAACGGAGCAAATAAAATGCATGAACTGACACGGATCGATATGAGTTTATCGCATCAAACACTAATTCAAAGACACAAAGCTTCATGCAGGCACATCATGCATAGGTAGGAGAGAGTTGCCTTGCTTTCCAGAGATCCTCAGTGGCCTGATAGTTAAAAAAGAAATAACTCCTGGTAGTTCCCTTGGGCTGACAGCCACTGAGAGTCACAGAATCACAGGATGGGTCAGGCTGGAAGGGAGCACAGTGGGTCATCTGGTCCAACCTCCCCACTTGAGCAGGGTCATCCCAGAGCACGTGGCACAGGTTTGTGTCCAGACAGTTCTGGAACATCTCCAGTGAGGGAGATTCCGCACCCTGAGGTGCCTTCATGAATGATCAGGTTGGGAGGTCCCTGTGACCCTCACTAGAACAGCAACAACAATTAATTTTAAATATCGACTCGCTCTACCTGTGCTGAGCAGCACCTGCTGCTGTGGCTGAGGAAAGCAAACATGCCTTTGTTTTTTGCATTCAACAGGACATATAAATACATAAATACCCCCAGGTGTTTATGGGGGCAATGCTGGTACTTCCTTGCTGTGACTCTGTTCTCCAGTTTACACATCCATGCCCTAATCCAGGATAATCAGAACTGTGAGTGTTCCCTGTCTCTCTGGATCACAATGCCAATACTGTTCATGTCTTATGAAATGTTCACTACAAAATGTTCACTGTCTTTTGAAGAACCCTGTCTTTCTTTGGAAAAAAAAGAAAACTCAGATAACTCCTCAGCTCAGGTATTCCCCACAGCAGCACTTTGCTCACACCGCTAAATCAAAGAGTATTATAATGCAAAGTAGCTCTGTGTTGCATATCAGCTTCACAAGAAACATCGCATGAACCTGGAGCTCAGGCCAGCAATCATGAAGTTTGGATATCAAAGGTGTTTTACAATATTGTTCAAACATAATAAATACCTCAGGCAAGTTTTTCAAATCTGTCAACTGACTGAAAAATGATGTCCCATCAGAGGCTGCTGAACATGTTTCCCCCATCATCCTTACATGTTAGGAACAGTAATTGCTCCTCAAACTTGGAGCCACAGGAAATGCAGCAACAAATCATATCTACATCCATCCCTAACTTCCACATACAGAGTAACATCATCCATTCCCATCCCACCCTGACAGTTTTAATGATGCTCTCCAGAAAATTGTGGGAAATAGAAAGCAATCCCTATCTCTCACACAGGACACAGTCCCAAAAAACCTCCAGTAGCAACACAGCAAGGAGATTAATAAAGCTGTATTAAAAGGAAAATTGTGACAAAATCTTAGCTATGCCACTGTTTCACATAGATATGTGTCCAGTTCAGCTGGAATAATCTTAAAGAGAATTAGAACGCATTACAGTTGTAGAAAATAAGTCATTAAGACTGTAGGAGATCAAAAACTGGCAGTGACAGATGAAGTCCAGGTGGAGAAAGGCGTTTGCCTCCATCTCCCCTCTTGTCAGGCATCAGCACAGCTCCTCTCAGCATCGCTCAGCACCTGCAGCAGTTTGTCTCCTGATGTCAGGCTGAACTGTCTGGATGGCTGTCCTTGGGCTTGGTGGTGCTACCTGTTGGCTACCTTTGAAGTGGGGAATGGAGGGAGCCACCAATACCTGCCACATGAATTGCCAGCCCTGTCCCTAAGTTGCTGGGCTGAGCTCTCTTGCAAGCACAATGTCTGCAGAGGAACAGATAGGGGAGAAGACTATAATCTGTTATCATGAATTTTAATGCAGTGCTTTATATTTATACCCAAGCTATAGTCCATAAAACTGAAATGAATTTCTAATGCTGTAAGTATTATTTGCTATTTTCCATTCTGGTTGCCATTTCGTTCAGATTTTCTTTAATAATGCATTTTATAGGCCTGTACCTCTGCAGCTCCCCTCTGCCAGCTCAACTCCTCTGCTAACAGTAGCAATGCTTCACAAAGCCCCGTGATTTGAAGTGACCTTGGGACTACCTTTTTCCCTGTTCTCCCCAGGCTGGTAAAAATCACAGCATTAACTGGAAGTAGCCCTGAATTCCCTGGCTTTTGTTAGCTTATCTCGGATTCTCCCGACATGCATTTTTACCGTTTAATTTCTTTTGTATTTGGCCACCTCTCTAAACTTGGAAGGGGAGCAGAGCACCCCTCCCCAAACAGCAGCCAGGAGCATCACCAGCCACCTGCACACTGAAGGGAAGCATCTCACCACTGAATCTCCCAATCATCACAACCACAACCATCCCCTCATCAGCACTGTTGTCACGTCCCTCCAGTCTCTGCCACGGTGCATAGACGAGGCTGCTAAAGGTTGCAAAGAGGGGCAAGTTGCTTAAAAGCACCCTGCTGCTGACTCCCTGCCTCATGACTGACATGCTGAGGATGCCACGTGTCAGGTGCCATTTCCTTGCCTGCCTCCCCAGGCAGGTTCCCTTCCAGCTCATGGAATAAACCCTCTTGCAAATTAGGAGCAACAAGCCCTCCCTGCTGCTGTCTCGTCCTCTTTCCGGGTCTTGCCACTTCAGTTAAACCCTGGAATTGTTCTTCCTGTTATTGCCTGGCATCCCTCCCTCTAGGGGCACTGCTCTTCCCCATCCTGTCCCTCCATCTCCTCTTTCTTGGCTTTACAGCAGCAGAACTGTTTGCTAATGAGGGAAAACTCCCAGCTCCCGATGCCTCACCCTGCCGACATTCCCGAGTGTGAGGCCATGCTCACGCCGTACACTTGCAAGGAGTGGGAAGCCCTTTTGGCCAGGTGGGCCTTGCAGCTGTTTCTCCAGCTAAACTAATAGAATTTAACCTGCTCCCTTTGCAGCTGGATGCTGACTTAACTATTCCAAGCAGCATATGGACAAATGCTTGTTCAGGTTTGTATCACATACCCAGGAAAACCAACCTTTTCTCCCTCAAGAGAAACACACCTTGTTTGGCCTGTTTTATCATAAAGGCATGAAGAAGAAGACACCAAAAAAAATTAACCAAATATGGTTTGATGAGGTAAAAATTGCTGTCAATCATCCCAGCTTGGATGGGGCTCTGAGCAAGCTGGTCCAGTGGAAGGTTCCCTGCCCATGGCAGGGGGTTGGAACTAAATGATCTTTAAGGTCCCTTCCAACCCAAACCACTCTAGGATTCTATGATTCTATGAAATTAAGGAAGGCCCCTGTCTGTTCAGTGGTGACTCAGCAAGCAGCATAACCTTCCTGGTTTGACCTCCCACGTTACAGAGCCCATATAAGCAGTTTTAAAGCTAAACAAACACTAAACAAACATACAGAGAACCTTATGAAATATTTCTAAAGCTGGTCTCAGGGCTTTGAAAGCATCAGTTTTAAGGCACGATTTACTGTCTGCTATCACAACAAAACAAATACCACAGATTAAAGCAAAATATGTCTGTGAATCTACAAAATATGGAAATAATGCACATGGAAAATGGAAATCTTCCTAACCATCTGGAGCCTAAGTGTTTGCCATCAATATTGGATCCAGTAGCACTGTAGCTAGTTAGCATTTTGTCACTGATTTCACTAAGGCCAGGAATCATGGATAACCACAAGTGTTTGGAAATGGAAGCTCAGTATTAGGTAAGCAGAAGAACTCACTTCCAGCAATTATGAAGTCAGAGGTGTGCAGCTACCTGGTTGATTTTATTTCTTTGCATGCTAGACAGTAGGAAAAGGAGACTAAAAAAATATTATTTCCTTTGCTGTTCCTGTTTAATCACTTTGGATAATTCTGAAACTTCTACCCAAAAATTATAATCATGTGTTGTGTAAGATACATGTCTAAGCAAGACAGAATCAGAAGCTGAAAGTTTGAAACTCACCACTGAAAAAATATTATTTTGTGTCCTTTCACACAAAAATCTGAATTTCATGCAAAACTCCCTGTAAAATATTTTCATTATACACCGTGCAGGCAGCACAGGCAAGTAGATTGTTCCCTTATCCTGCTCTGCCAGTGGGAACGACCCACATTTAGCAAAGATCATGAGAGTTACCAGAGTAATTAGTGTAGGCCTAAATCTCATAGACTGCAAGTTTTTTTTCTGGAAGGTAGGTGGCTTTTCTTCAGAGTTCCTCCAAAGCCATCCAGAGATTGTCCAAACATCTCAAAGCTTTCCTCCTTCACATTCCCTTAACTATCAGACCAGAAGCTGATCTTCTAAGGCTGCAAGGATGGCAACTGCACGCTCTGATTAGCATGGGGAAATAAAGCAGCCGAAAAATCTAAACCAGCCCATGCCTGCACTTTGCAAGAGAGTTTCTTACCAGGTGGGAAGGTGGCAGCATGGAATCTGGATATGTTCTCAGGACAATCTAATTCTGACACTAAAACTCCAGCAGCGAAAGGGAGTATAGATCATTTATTCACTACCCCCACAGATGCCTGTTCTAGGGGCTGCATCACATCTGTCAGCTGTTGTCTGGTGTTTTGGATACCCTGGAGAGTCTCAAATGGCATCACCTGCCTGTGCTTCAGTGACACCACCTCTGCTTTGCTCCATGACCAGATGTGACCACAAGGAGAATGCAGGAAGTTCTTTTCTCCAGCCCCTTTTGCAACTTCTCAACCGAAAGGAAATCTACACCACAAAATCATAGAAAAACAGAATGGTTTGGTTTGGAAGAGACCTCAGAGATCATCTCATTCCAACCTCCCTGCCACGGGCAGGGACACCTTCCACTAGACCAGGTTGCTCCAAGCCCCATCCGACGTGGCCTTGGACACTTCCAGGGGTGGGGCATCCACAGCTTCTCTGGGCAACCTGTGCCAGGGCCTCACCACTCTCTTAGTGAAGAATGAGAGGCATTCTCTTACTTTTGAAGATTGTCTACTGGCCAAAAAACCCACAACACTAAATTAAATACTACCATGGAGTTTCCACTCTCATTAAGAGCAGCCTAAGTGTTTACAATGGAGGAATATTATAGTGATATGAAGACAGGTGAGTGCTCAAATACAACCACATAGGCTTTTCCATGTCTGTGCATCACACTGTTTTTTTCAAGTGGTAGATGTCCCACTGGCTCCAAAAATACACGGTGGCATGGAGGGGACAGAGGGTTGCACAGATGCCTCAGGGAACATTTCCATGGTGGAGCTCAGTAGCCAGGGAGACTAAAAAGGTATGGGAGAAGAGCCTATGGGAGGGGAGTCAAACACAGCAGGGAAAATGTGAGAGGAGGCTGAGAGGAGGGATGTTAGGGCGTGTAGTGAGCGTGAAGGTGATGAAGAAAGACACCACATCCATGCAGCCCCTCTGCAAGCAGCTGCAGGCAGGCAGATCCAGTGCTCCTGCTGCAGTCCATAAGCTCCACACAAATCCTGGGGTCCTCCCCCCTCCTGCAGTGCTCAGGGGATGGGAACACCTTCCCCTGCAAGAGGGGAGCCAGGGAGGGGTGAGGAAAAAGAAGGATGGAGAGAGAGACACAGGTGGGGTTACACTAGGACAGGGCATTTGAAATGGACACGAGAGGTAGAAAACACATTCCTGGCAGGAATCCTGAGGTGGAGGAATACAGTCTGTGTTTGGGGAGGAGAGAGAGACAATATTGCATCACATTGTAATGACTTGGAGGGAGGGAAAGATCATGGGAGCTACGTCATGCAGGGGAGAATCCAAACATGGGGTGAGCAGCAAAGCCACACAGAAGGAGAGGAAGGGTCAGATATCAGATGTGGGGGTGAGGAGAGAGGAACAGCATGAATTCTTGTACAGAGTTGTAATAATCAAAACATTGGCAGGGCCTTAACTAGGCAGCCCTGCTGGGTGCCCAGATAATACAGCTGATTTTAATTGCTGATGTGTGCATTTTATGTCATTTGCCTGATGCACAGCCCTTTTATGACCGTTGCGTTTGACCACAAATCAACAGTCAGTCATAAAGCATCAGGCAAATGACCTCCTCCCCAAACGGGCTGTGTTATCTCTATTGATATTCAATATTTAGATTTTTAATGGAGATGGATAAGCATAAGGATGGGAGCAAGGTGGGGCACAGAGAAGCGGGTTTGAAATTAAACAGGTTGACAAAACATAAAGGCAGGAGGCAAGAGACAGATGAATAGTCAGGGAGGTGCCTGCCACCAGGGTAGGCAAATATCATCTGGAGTCAGGCTGCCTGGGAGAGGCTGACGAATGACAAAACTGCCAGGCAGCAGAGAAATATGAGTATGAGACAGGAAAAGAAGGACCAAAGAGACTGAAAAGAAAAATAATTTCATACAAAAATCCCGTTATTCCACCTTCCCCCTTCCCCTAGCCCACCACTCTGCTCCTTCCCACCTCTCCCCGTTTCCAAGGAGCGTGGTATAAAAGGTTTGATTTCGGGACTAGCAGGCTACATGTTGTCAGATGTGGCATTGTTAGCTGGAGGTCTACAGGAGGATGCATATTGCTTCTCTCCCACCTGCTGTTCATTTCATAAACTGCAATCAGCACACAGTCAGTCAACACCTCTCTTGTTTATTATGTGGTACAGCGGGAGATTTCGTTAGACCTTTAAAGCACTGGACCAAATGCCACACATCCCAAGTTGTGCCAATGGGTGAGACAGGAGTCTGTGCAGCACCTGTGCCCTGGTTGTCCACAGACCTCACAGACTGATTTCTTCCTCATTCCTGTCCCTTTTAAATGCATTACTTTGAATTCTTTCACATTGCCATGAATTTCTCTTCCCATACTCATTCTTGATTCATTCTTGATTATGCTCAGCCAGGAAGCTGTTTTAGAGACCAAAACTAGCATCCATTTCTGTCAAACAGGAACAAATGATTATTGCACTGTCAGATATTTATCATACCTACAGTATGACACAGGAAGTGGATATTGGCTCTTGAGCCCCGGGGTCCCCAGAACAGGAAGGATGTCGATCTGCTGGAATGGGTCCAGAGAAGTTCACCAAGCTGATCAGAGGGATGGAGCAGCTCTGCTGTGAGGAAAGACTGAGAGAACTGGGATTGTTCAACCTGGAAAAGAGAGGGCTTTGGGGTGACCTAATTGTGGCCTTCCAGGACCTGAAGGGAGCTGACAAGTTGGATGGAGTTCCAATCCCCCTGCCACAGGCAGGGACACCTTCTACTAGACCTCGTTTCTCAGAGCTCCATCCAACCTGGCCTTGAGCACTTCCAAGGATGGGGCATCCACAATTTCTCTGGGCAACCTGTTTCAGTACTTCACCACCCTCACAGTAAAGAATTTCTTCCCAATATCCCATCTAACCCTATTCTCTTTCAGTTTGAAGCCATTCCCCCTTGTCCTGTCACTCCAGACCCTTGAAAATAGCCTCTCTTCGTCTTCCCCATAGGCTCCCTCCAGGTATGACAATGCTCTCCAAAAGCCCCAAGGAAGAAAACATAGGTTACAGAGCTGCACTGGGCCTGCAAAGCTGCCTGAAGGTGTGGCAGCCTCTGCTGAAAGGTTCAACATGCCATGTCAGTGTACAGGACATGCAGAAATATTGGCCCCTCTTTGAAGAAAAGGATACTACTGATCAGAAATTCCAGACACACAGGGGAATTCCTTATTACTCTCCCTATATATGATTCCAGTCATGGGACAAAGACTGTGTCTGAAACCTCAGTCTTCATGAGCGGACAAGGCCAGTGTAATCTTTTGCCCATTTTAGAGATGGGATCATTTGCCAGTTGAATATTTCACTCTCTGCAGATGTGAAATGATGACTTCAGCTGCAAGGTGGCAGATTCAGGTCTCCACCAATGACTCATGCTGTCTTTCCACATAAGCATATGAAGTTTATGTGCTTGTCAGTGACATCTATAAGTGACCACAGCCCCCAAAGTCAGAAATAAGATCTAAGAAATATCCTTCAAATATTTGTAGCTAGCAAACAGTATATGACCCCCTAGCAACATCTGTCTTCCAGTCCTTTTCTCATGGGTAATAGATAGAAGAAAAAGCAGTTGCTGCTCCCTGACATTCATGGGGCTCATGTGGTTGAGACCTGAACTGGGAATCTAATGACTCTTGGTACAAAGGACTCAGTGAGGTTTCGTGTGATTTGATTTCAGTCTTCCAGGGTTCTTTTTCAAGGAATTACATTCAAAAAGTTGCATTGCTCAACCTAGCAGAATTTCAAAACAAAACAAAACAAAACAAAACAAATGTAACAAATAAATTATTTTTTTTTTTTTTAAAGTCAAACAAAAGGGAATTGTGAATCTATAAATCTAGTTCCTTATTCATGCACAGCTTTTATTATGCAATCACATACTCTGATCTATAAGCCTTCTCCGAGTGGGATAAGACTAAGCACACACTACTGTGAAAGCAGGTTGCAAGATCTGCCTTTAGTCAGACTTTTTCAGCCTTGGTACTCCTTTGATGTAAAATATTAAGTGCCCACTAGACTGTGGGCAGGTTTGGGGTTTGCTGACAAAGACCATGCCTGTATCCCACAGTATCCTCCATTCTCTTATCCACTGCAAAGGGTGGCAAAGCACTAACCTGCTCTGTCTTGGGGGAAACAAGAATGAGTGAATATTACATGTCTTGGTTAGCATGAAGTGGCTCATCAGGATCTGGGTCAAACCAGCTGGTCAGTGCCTTAGCAAAGACAACACAATATTGCTGACCCAAATACAGGTTTGCATGACAGGAGCTCCAACAGTGTGGAACAGGGATAGCACATGTAAGGGGTGGGTCTGGACTGATAGAAACATGGAAACAGTAGAATGGAGGTGGAGAAGAAAGTGCCATTCACATTTTTTTTGCATGAGAAAGTCGTCAATTCAGGCAGGAAGATGGACATTATCAGGATGTTCATCTCAGGTCATGGGTCTCCATTCCCTTTACCACCGAGGTGCAAAATTGAGAGAGAGGAAGAGGAAAGTCTGTGTGCCAGATAAAAAGGCACCTGGAGCCAGACCTGAAGCAGACAGCCAACCATTACTGGTACAGACCATGAACAGACCATAACAGACCATACCCCTGCCTCAGGAGAAAGAGCTGCTATAGAACCTCTGCTACAGAACATTCTCAGCTTCCAACAAGTCTGAACATCTACAGGTCTTTGTGGTCCTGAAAAAGAAACCCATGTTGCTTCTGGAAAGGATCAGATTTGGCCTCATTCTGATTTGTGAGTAAATAGGACAATAAAATGTATCAAATCATGCAAAAAGCAGATCCAGAACGTGAACCTGTTTACATCAAAAATGATACTTTCATTTTCTCTTATTTAGAGGGCCTTACAGAAGAGGAGGAAAAGGTTATTTAGAGGATCCTTCTTTCTGTTGGCAAAGCTTCCCAGAAAAAACTCAGAGATGGAGATAACAGCTGAGTGAAACACCTGAAGAGTGTGTCTGAAGTGCTAAAAACTAATTTGTAGCACCCAGGAGTTTGCAACCTGGTCACCCTGTGACAGCTTGCACTCTCCAAGAGCTTGTGCACAAAAATGCCCCCCCTCCCCGAGCCAAGCCTGCGTTGAAGGTCACCTCTGAGGAACAGCAAAGTTACCCGGGCAGGTGCCCATGGAGCAGCTCTTCTCAGAAAAAATAATACAGTGAAAAGGGGTCACTCTGCTCTCCAACTGAGCTCAGAAACTGTGAGTCAGGAATCGACCTGAAAGGTTTGAATCCTGGTCTGCAGCAAAAAAATCCCTTTCACAGACAAGGATGCTGAGCCTGTGCAGGGAATACACATGGATGACCGGTAAGGATCTGAGGTGAGAATGTGAAATCTTCTCCGTGACAGTGAGGACAAATCAAGTCAAAGTCAAAAAGCTGGTTGCTTAACTCTTTTCATGTCAAGTTTTTCAGGGGAAAAAAAAAAAAAGGCCCCAAACAGAGCCATATCTGCCTGGGCAGGGGAAGTTCAGAAGGGAAAATCAAGGCTCCTCAATTTGACATTTTCTCCCATTTTATCTCTGCTCCATGGAGCTGGACTCTGAAGACCTCAGCCTCTTGGCTGCGAAACCTGAAAATAATTTGGACATGGATATTTTGTAGAACGATGCTCTTCAATACAAAAACCTTTCCCCTCCATCTTCATTCATCCTGGCTCAGGAGACAGCTTTCATTTTTTTAAAACAAAAAAAGCTCCCACGAAATAGTGCCAGTTCCCTTGTGAAGGCCAGCCTTTGCCTTCATCACTGCAGTGCCTACATCCCCACCAGAAACGGAGACACCTGGGGTGATCAAAACCAAAAGAAGCATGAGTTCACATCAAAGCTCTCCTTCCCAGAGGAATGTCCCAGACAACTCCACAAAGCCTCCCGGAGCCCGACGCTGAGCTGAGCACACATCCCACGTCCCGGTCTGATGAGGCTGACAACGACCAGCTTCAGGGACAACCTCAGATCTGCACACTTGAGCAGCTACTGAAGCAGCTGTGGGGACCACAGCCAGCCCCCTGCTGTCTCAGCCTCTCTGAACCAGCTGTTCAAACCCCCTTGCCCAAGAGCACACCTCCAGGAGCGGGTCCCTGTGAGGCACAGAATGTACTCACGTGAGCTGCACCCCCAAGAATTAGCACCAGACACAAGATGATCTGTGGCAGGACCCAGACTTGAGAGGGCTGAACGTGTGAGCAGTCTGGGAGTCAAACAGATGAGGACCGAGCAGCAATCGGTCAGAGGTGTGCTGCTGCCACAATCCAAGCTGGATAACGAGGCCATTTCTTGCTGTGAAATGGTACTTACTGCATTTAGGAGGAGGGTCTGACAGTGAAGAGGGAGATGCCATCTACAGCTCCCTGGCTTTTTAATATTACATGTGCATGGCTGGAACTAGTAAGTCTTCACTGACACTAGCCCCAAGGTGCAGACGGCTCCGAGAACAGGCTAAAATAAGGAAGCAGATGTATGTTGTCATTACCTTTAGGAGTGAGTTACTACTGCTGTTTGCTATTTGCATAACAAGCAAGTGCCAGAAGCCCCAGCCAGCACCTACATCTGACTTTACTGGCTAATCTATGCCTGTAATATTGTATGGTGTTCATGAAATAAACAAAATACAGTTGTAGTTACACTCTGCAGCAATTCTGGAGTTGTTTTTCTTGAGTGCACTCACAAGGGCTGCTATTCAGTTGAGGTCCTCTGCAGCAATCATTTTTGCAAACTCATAGTGCCTTCCAGGAAAAATCCCAGAGCAATTTTCTATTTTTGAGAGCTGGAGAAATCTGCAGAGGGTGAGATGCTGAGGGCTGCTAGTCCAGAATCCAGAAATGCCATCAATAGAAAGGAGATTGCAACTTGAGAATGACAGATATTTTCATGTCTTCCTCTGCTGACAGCTCTAGATTCCACCCTAAATACAAAAAAAATGGGGACTTCTGATCAGGGCCAGAGGTCCTCAGGGTAGGAGGCAAAGATAGAAATGTCCAGGGATGTGAGCTGGGGAGGATTAAAGTTCAAATAAAAATCTTTCAGAGACTTTATCAAAGCTGGAATAACAGTAAAGAAAATTCATGGCAGATGGTTAATATTCTGCTATGTAGTATAATGTTACCCACTGAAAAGAAGTAAATCAGAACTGAACATATATTGGTTGTAGCCCTTGTAGGACTCTTAGAGAAGAAGTAGTGTTTTAGTCTTATAAAGATTTTACATATGCAAACAGTTTGGAGAGAACACATGGATACACATAAGGATGTGTGTGTCCTTTGGACTGGGGAGAAGAATGAGCAATGGAAATTGCATTCTTGATCTTCCTTTCATTTCCAATAGAAAACCCTTCTTTTCTGGTCTGTATCCTTTACACCAACCAAAAATTCAGAACTGTGCCCAATTACTCTGAGAACCACAGCATCTTTCTCCAGAGGCCTATGTTGTGAGGGCACATATGTATGATATTTTTTCTCTCACTGCCCTCAAAACCAGCAAATTTATCATCAGGAACTTGCTTTATCCTTCACGAGTGTATTTCAAAAAAAACCATGTAGATATGAACCTTCCTTTTTTAAAGCAAGCTTCCTACAAAGGCTTCTCATTCCTAGAGAACCACATCTGTCTGGCTTTCTGCTGTCAAAAGGCTGAGACAACTATTGCTGGTAGCAGGGTGTTACATAAAGTACAGCAGTGATGTGCTAGACATCAGCACAACTGTTGCAACAACAAGGAAAAATAAAATATATGTTAGGATGGGAATCTTTCTGCAGCCTCCCACTACAGCTTTGCTGTTCCCAGGTGTAAAACTGGCTTATAGGGAGAAGACTTGATATTTATGTCTCGATGTGTCTACCAACGACAGTGCTGATTACACTGTTAATATTTGAATTTCTGATAATAGGAAGGTGGGCAAGATTTAAGGGGTTTGTATAATTGTAAGAAGATATCGCTTAAATTTCCATATTAACTGCAAGAATCAGCATAAATGTGCTCTCAGGCGTCCTACAGCAATAGAAATCCAAATTCAGCCAGGATTTTTGCTTTTCTAACGTGTAGCTCCTCATGGAAATTCTAATTCACTCTATGATGAATTCCTATTAAAAAGAGGTTAACCAAAACCAGGAAAAATAGCTTCATTTTAGGCACTAGCCAAACGCAGTAATTCTCCCTTTCCTCCCATGCCTCCAGACTGCATGTCTCCAAACAATACCTACTCTCAGAACTGAAAACGCAGCAGAAATATTCTTGAGTTGTCAGAATATCGTTCCAAAGAAGTCCTTTCCAGATTGGAAATGGTGGTACATTCCACTTACAGTTGTGAGACAAGTTAATTAGACAGATACAATAAACTACATAGCAATTTCGAAGTAACTCCACTGGAAATTATGGTAATTGCGCAGTCATTGAAGTAAAAAGGTCCTAAATAGAAAAACACAGCTCAAACGTCTTCGTATATGTAGCTGCTTTAACTTCAGCTTCCTTTTTTTCCCCCTCTAAGTTCAGAATACTGAGTACCCACCTTCCCTGTGTGCGTGTTTCTCGGCAATTCATGGCTCATTTTGAAGAATTGTATCATTTTGTGAGGCTCTCTGAAAGCAGTCGGGTGCCTACGGGCTTTGCTGGACTGGAGCTCTAGCACTGACAGATTGCATGACTGAGCCCTCGGCCATTTCACCTCCTCTATATGATACCACTCCATTAAACCTCAGTTCTGGCTGGAGGACAGCAGCAAAAGGGAAAAAAAAAAAAAAAAAAAAGAATATTGGAGGCACAGATCATGTGCAAGGTGCTTTCCTGCTCAGAATGCCATGCCAAGTTTACAGTATGCTTTTCTTTATGTCTTGGGACAAAAAAAAAAAAAAAAGCTGAGTTTCTGGACCTGTCTTTATTTATGCAAATATAATGCCTATTAACTTCACCAGAGCAAACCCCAGTGTAAATGACATGAGAAGGAAGTTCCAGAGCTTTGTATCTGATGAAACATGTCTGTATGCTTGAAAATAAATGAAAGCATATACAGAAATACCCAGAAGCCATTTTTGAATGTGAAAACCAGCCCTTGCTGCAGAGGGGGAAAGCAGATCACAGGTATCCAGAGCACAGGCACACCACCTCTCCTACTCAGGATTGAAAGGGATTCCCCAAGGAACAGCAGTGGAAGAGAGCAGTCAGTGACTGCCAGTTGTCCCAGCCCATGGCCAAGACCATCCTCCACAGGAAACAACAAGGTGAGGTCAAAATGCCCAGTGGAAAATTGTAGGACTGTCCCTCCATGATGATCTCCATGAGAGAGAAGCAAAACACTTCCCAAATTCCCCCTGAGGAAAGCAGGTGGAGACTGCCACAGCCCTTGAAGACAATGGAAAAGCTTCAGGAAGGAGTGGCATGCAGTGTCCCAGATATGCCATGCAAGGAGAGGACAGTTTGGCTCCTCACATGCAGTCAGGTACAAGATGGAAGAAAAAAAAAAAACCAACGAAATCCTTCAAATTCTCAAACATGTATTCATGCATTTCTCCCCCCCCCCCAGAGATTTCATTGTGTGACTCATGAAACGTGTCATTTTAAAACCTTAGAGGATAAGTTGTCAGAATATATTGTGCTTTAAAGCCTTTCTTTGGTCTCTCATTTAAATCTTTGAAAGACTTTGTAAGTTATTTTTTTCGCGTTCACTTTGGTTTTAATATTGCAGAGATGAATGTGCCTTCTCTCTTGCGAGTTAAGCACTTAAAATATTCCAGAAAAATGAAATGTGAGGCATGAATTGCGAAAATGACAATCCTTATGGCCCTCTATATGCAGAGGAGCTCCAAGTCTTGCAGACCCTTCAGACTTGCACCTCCTCCTTTGGTGGTTACATCTTAACACCACGCTGATAATAAAAGGTAAATGAGTTCCCGCAGCAGAGTATCAAGGATGTGAACGTGGATGCAGCTCTTAACCATTATGGGCAATTAGAGGGCTTCGAAAGTGTGTTGCCTGACTTTCTGTTGCTTGGTAACTGTGCACCTAATTCTTTCTCTAAGAGGTCACAGAAATGTCAGAAAATCCATTTTGTTGGGGGGAGGGGGGCGAGAGACAAATGCCCCCATCAGAACAGCAGCCTATAGATTCGTTAAAAGAACTTCATGTCTTCCATTAGCAGATGCAAAATAGTATTAGTAGTATTGTTGTTATTTGCCTAGAACTACAAAACTGCGATTTCTGAGCATCACCAAGCATATGACAGGCTTGCTGTGCCAAAGAGCTCAGGAACTGCAAACACACTGACGCAGAGCCTGGTGGAGTCAATGGAAAAACACACTGAAACAGTGATGGTACTATCAAAGTTTTAAGGAATTTCTGAGATTGGAAGCTTTGCAAACGTTGCCTGGCACTGAAAAAAAAAATATGGACTTAGAAGGAAGCTAATGAGACAGAAGATAAAATTCTCTTCTCTGAAAAGATCCGAGTTGCAGTTTCTGCAGCCCCTGAAGTGCTGGATGACTTTCACAAAGGGAGAACAAATTAAGTGACGTCTGTGAGGGAAAACCTTGGCTATTTTTACCTGCATTTTAAGGGACAGGACTTTGGAAGTGTATCTCATCTTCAGCAAATTTCCAGGTCTTTCTACTTTGAGACAGCTCTAGTAATACACACTCCTTGTTACATACTATTGCCCACAAATGGATACTGTCAAAAGAAAACTACTTCCCTCCAGCTTGAGCAGTGTGTTCAAGTTTGCAAAATGCAGTTTAGATTAAATGAATGCCCCTGAGATTAAGTGAATGCATTTCAGGAGGGACACAATATGCAGGTGTCCAGCACTGACCATCAATCACTTTCTTGCAGAGCTGGAGCTTTCCTGCAGTTGTCACTGTAATCGCTCTGCAAGAATTTGCAATCATTTTCTAAAAGCATGTTTAGGAGGAAAGAAGGGCAGACAGTACATTCTGTGCTTCGGAAACCGGGTCTATTTCATCATAAAAATAAAAATAAAGCACATTTCCATGTTGAAACGGTATGTTTGTGAAACACCACAACTATCTGGCCCTTAGACCCCTCCACAGGACAATCTTGTGGCTGTGGGCAGCACAGAAAGCCCAAACTCCGGGTCCCAGCCTACCTTTGGCCACAAACTCACTGCACAGTACTAAATAAATAAAACTCAAGCCACCACCTAGCGAGGGGGAAAATTCATTGATGGAAAACTAGAGCTTCATTTTTAATGTGTTTTGAGAAAACGATAAACCTGATTTTTCCTTATGATCTTCCACGAAAAAGATTTCTTCAACTTGGAATTATCAGAAATATGCAAGCACCTACGTATCCATTTCTGACAGTAAATGATTCTGTGATATAAATCACTATCACTAAAACAACAAATCATTAATCACAAAAAGAAATAGGTCTTTAAAATAAGGGAGAAAAGATGCAATCAAGCTACAATAATGTCTGTTATTCTTTAAGTATATAGGTGTTTTTCTGTCACAGTTTTTTCTTCATAATTTTGAGGTGAAATCATATTGTTTGGATGCTCTCATTTGTTTATGTACTGGGGACAGTCAATGTGAATGAAGAACTCACATAAATAAAGATTTCGTGCACATCCAAAACAAAGGAGTAGCACAGGCTGCTCTAAGAAACATATATTGGCAAAATCCAGCAAATCTTTGTGAAGATGCTTGTACCATTATTCTGGTCCATAGACTAACATGGGTTTTGAAGCACTTTAATGCATAATTAAATTCTACTGTTCTAAGTATGTTTCTTCTGACACAATTTTCCAGAGACACCACAGAGGATGAAAACATGTATTATGCAACCCCTTAAAAATTGTAAGCTTACAGGAAAAACTCCTGAAAAATTTTTGAGGCAATCAAAATCCTGTGAAATTGCGGCGAGTTGGAGGTTCTTGGGAAAAATAGATCCCAGAAAGAACAAAGGAGTTGAACAGTGAGTAACCAAAGAAACATGAAAACAGTAATGGTGCAATAAAAGAATATTTTTTTTTCAGTATTGACTGTGGATACAAATTTAACACTGACCAAAAATGAGCTATGGCAGCCACATGGAGAACCGTGCAAGTAATTAATGTGTTGACTCTTAACCCCCCCACACCTCCTCCTGTGGATGGTTTAAATGCTCTGCAAAGCATGTGACTGTAATGCAATGATGCTAAATGGCCACTGGCATTTAGGCAGCACAAAACCTGCAGACAAACACACACAGCCACACACCCACTCGTTTTCTGTAAATAATCTGTCACCTTCAAGTTCCAGGACTGCATTTTGCTGCTCCACATATCATCTTCCTGGAACCAGAAAACTGATTCAAGCAAAAATTGCTCCACAGGCAGAATTCTGCCCACCTGGCCAGGGCCTCAAGATCGTGTTTTCAAAGGGTCTGGTGTTTACCTGGGGTGGAGGAAACAGAGCATTCAGCTGATATGGAACAGCTTTCCTGATATGCCCCTCACTGAAGTGGTCTGGCACACATCTGAATTCCCTGTACACTGTTCTTTTTCCATTTCAGCCACCTGAAGCTTTTCAAGTTTCGTGCTACAGGCTGGGGGAAGAGTGGATGGAAAGCAGCCCAGTGGGAAAGGGCCTTGGGTGCTGGAGACAGCAGATGAACGTGACCCAGAGTGTGCCCAGGTGGCCAAGAAGGCCACGGGCCTATATCAAAAATAATGTGGCCAGAAGGACCAGGGAAGTGATTGTCCTTCTGTACTTGGCACTGGTGAGGCCTCACCTTAAATCCTGGGTTCAGTTTTGGTTCCCTCACGACAAGAAAGACATTGAGGGGCTGGAGTATGTCCAGAGAAGGGCAACAGAGTTGGGGAAGGGTCTGGAGAGTAAATCATATGAGGAGGGGCTGAGGGAGCTGAGGGTGTTCAGCCTGGAGAAAAGGAGGCTCAAGGGGGACCTTGCTCTCTACAACTGCCTGAAAGGAGGTTGTAGCCAGCTGAGGGCTCTGCTCCCAGACAACCAGCAACAGGACAAGAGGACATGGCCTCAAGCTGCACTAGGGGAGGTTCAGGTTGGATATCAGGAAGAGTTTCCTCACTGAAAGGATGGTTAAACACTGGAAGGGGCTGCCCAGGGAGGTGGCAGAGTCCCCATCCCTGGAAGTGTTCAGGAAATGACTGGATGTAGGACTTTATGCCATGATCCAGTTGACAAGGTGCAGATCGTTTAAAGGTTGGACTCAGTGATCTCTGAGGTCTTTTCCAACGTGAATGACTCAATGATCCTGTGATTCTGTAAGTGGACTGCTCAAGGGCAAGCAGCTCAAGGAGGTGGTTGTGCAGGTCCCCAGTCCATGCCTGGAGAAGGAGGGAAGGGACAGAAACCACAGACTCAGAGAGGGTGGGCACATGGGAGGGCTGACAGAGCTGGCAGGAATGGCTGCAGGTCACACCAAAGCCAAAGGGACTCTTTGCAATTGCTTTCAGCAAGCTTTGACTCTGGGCCCAGGTCTCTTCTATCTTAATTTGCTTTTTTTCAGGATTAAAGATTAGGAGAGGGTATAAAATGCAGTTGGACTGGAAAGGGGAAGCATTACTTGTGACCACCTTTCAACACCCAATGTTGTGCACTCGCTCATCCACATCACTGTTACTAATTTCACATCAGAAGCAATTCTGAGGTTGTTTAGGGTATAACTGTGTTTATATTTCAGTTTAAACAAGTCAGTAGTTCTTCTTGAATTGTCTCTATCAGCTAGGAGAACCTGCTGTTTGAGCAAAACACCTTTTAAGATGTTTGGCAGACCATCTTACCATGCCATAATGTTAAGGGATGAATTTAATATATGTGACATTTTGAAATTGAGTCTCACATATGTCTCTCAGTAAATCCTTCTGAGTCCCAAAGTCTATTCCTAGGAAAATCAGAATCCTCTCGAGGTGGCATGGAAGTTAATTTTCTTCTGGAAAAAAGGAGAAGAAGAAGAAGAAGAAGAAAAAGAAGAAGAAGAAGAAGAAGAAGAAGAAGAAGAAGAAAAAGAAGAAGAAGAAGAAGAAGAAAAAGAAGAAGAAGAAGAAAAAGAAGAAGAAGAAGAAGAAGAAGAAGAAGAAGAAGAAGAAAAAGAAGAAAAAGGAGAAGAAGAAATTACTTTATATTTTACCAATGTTTGCAGTTTTATCCTAAAGAAAATTAGACAAAATAAAATTTTCAGTATATTAGTTTTTTTTAAAAAAAAAAAGGCAAAAAAAACCCACCCCCCAAAAAAACCCTCACAAAACACAAAACCAAACCAAACCAACAAAACCAAACAAATATAATTTTTGACTTTTAATAAAGATTAGAAGGATGTACTTGGAAAAGTACAGAAGCCAACAGCACAAATATAAAAACTGTATTAGTTTAGAATAGGTATGTGTGGACACATCTCTTTAGGCATTGTATTCCTACCAGCAGTAAAATGAGTTTCCCCTCTTGAGCACAAAATGAGCGAAACATTTTACACTGAAATACAACAACTGTTTTGTCAGTCTCATGAAACTTTGTGCTCACATTTTTCAAGGGCTTCCAGGGGATAGAAAGTTCTGAGAGACATGACTTTCTTACTCAGCAGCTGCAGCAACACACCCCCCACCTCACGTGGTTCCAGTGTGACCCTTCCCTCTCCCACTGTTTGCTCCTGCAAGATCATCTCTTGCTCCACAGAGAAGCATAAAATATTTTGGATTGGAAGAGACCTTGAAGATCATCTAGTTCCAAACAAACATGAGCAGGGAACCTTCCACTAGACCAGGTTACTCAGAGCCCCATCCAGCCCAGCCATCAGCACCCTGCTTTTCCTTCCATGCTCTTTTTAAAGGTCAAAGTGTGGAATCAGCTCTTAGGTACACATTTGTGTACATTTGTCCTTTGCAAAGGACACTGGGCACATTGCTTTGCAGTAAGGAAGAGCACAAGATGCAATATTTTACTAGGAGAGAATCGGGGAGTCCTTCAGAACATGCCCTACCACAGGGGCTACACAAGGTCTGAGTGAACACACTCCCAGATCCAAACAAAAGGACTGTGGCAATTCCAGGCAGAAATCAAATGAAGCCTTGAGTAAGGATAGAGGGAGAAGAAGATACACCATGAGTATGAGATTTCTCTAGTGTGTTATTCTTTTTAAGTAGAAACATGTGGTGGAAGATTAAGCAGCATCTTTTTAATCTCCGACTGTCCAGCTCCCCCTGCTGTAATTACATATTGGACACAAATGGCAACAGATGTTCAGTGTCTAAGCTAAGAATTATATACTTATTCAATATCCCAGTGATTCAAAACACTGATTGGGAGGGTAGAATTTAAATTTACATGGAGTGACAAATGAAAGAGTTCCTAGACATGGGTGAGGCACAGAGAATATTAATGTAAACTTGAAGATGCCCCCTTAATGGAAGGAGACAGACAGATTGAATATTAGATAGAATGTTTTTAATTACAGCAGTTTCTCCATGAATTATTTTAACCCATCCTCATCCCTATAAATCTGAGCTTCCAATTTTTATTTTTCACATGATCTAATCTCTGCAGCCCTGTGTATACAGCCAGATAGAAGGTCCTTCCTAATCATTTCATCATATATCAAGTGGGCAGCCTAATTTCCCCATATTAAACCTAATAAGAACAGATCTATCAGCATGTATTTTATCTTGTTTTCCTTGAGATACTCACTTGTCCATAATCCAACTACATGAAAGCTTTTTGCCTGATTTGCTGAGAATTTTAAACAAATATTTGTTACTTCCTTTCACCAGATTTTCTTTTCCTTCAAATATCACAGTACTAGGAATGAAGATGCTTTAAACTGGAGAGATGCCTTATCCAACACAGAATCATCTTCCCTAAAATTTAAGGGTATCATTATCAGAGAGAGAAAGCAGTTCTAGAGGAATTCAGGCGTATGAACTTCCAGAGATTGTATCTCACTCCAATCAGCCTCCAATTTCCTAAATCACCAGACTTGCTCCATTTTCTCCCAAACATACAACTACTTCCACCCACATTTTGGTACCATATGAAAGCCCACAATCTGAGTCCTCCCAGTGCAATGGCTCAGGCAGGAGTGCAGATTTGAATGTTCTCAGCACTCAGAGGTGCAGATGCACCCCAACAACATGTGTCTGACTGTGACATAAACCCCTTTGCTCACATGCACATTGCAATTGAGAGCAGCCACTTGCCTACCAAAACATTTTCTGACAGATAACTGGAAACATTTTTAAGTTCATTCGTTCCAGTGAAAATTACTGAAAACGTTGTCTTTTAAAAATGCATTTTATTATATATGACTTAATTTTTCTTGCAAGATCACAGGCTGGGATGCAAACCAATATACTGTTTGCTGCCAGATGGCGTGTTGGAAGGGTATAAACTTGTTTCACACAGAGTGCTATGTGGCATGAGAATGCTGTTCTTACACTCCTAAATAGTCGTGCTTCTTTGAATGGTTCAGATTTACAGTATTCTTTCAGTAAGCTCATAAGCTCTTCCCATTTTAGCTAAAGCCTTGTGAACTTACTAGATAAATACCAGAAAACCTTCAGAGAAATTTTTATGGATAGCTATTCTGGCCCCTGCCCCTTAAATTTACCAGAAGGTCAGCAGGGCAGCTGCTCCAGGCACTGGGCTGATGTGCACGGGGCCACAAAACCCCCACAACTGCCAGGTATTAAAGCAGCTTAGAAAGTGATCCACACACACACTGAAAAACAAAATAACCTCCGTGTGCCTTCAACCTGCACTGAGTCCTCAAGGAGACAGGACACAACCTAAAGTTACCACAACCACCAGCCTGTAGCCTTGGTTGGTCATGAACAAAAGCTGGTAATGCCCTCAACAGCACCAGACTCTCCAGAAAAACCATCTCTGCATTTCACCTATGAGAACTAATAAAATTCTTCAAAACCCTTTGGAAAGTGTGCTGATGGGCACATGTCATGTGTCAGCTGGGTGGTTTACATCCATAGCCGTCCTACAGACAGGCAAAATGGGTTTAATTTCCAACAGCAGCCTCTCTGCAGCAATCCTGCATGGCTACCACGTGCATTTCAATTTTCTACATGTTTGCTTTGGAAAAGGAGGTGGAGAAACCTCTCCCTCTCCCTCTTTCCTTCAGCAAAGCACAGTCTGCACCCGCTGCTAAAAATTGTATCGGTATCAATCTCCTCAGCATCACAAACACACCCACATGCGTCTGAGTCCTGAAACGCTTATTTTGCAAAGAATGTGCCAAAAGATTTACTTACTCTTTAGAAACTGTTTAATGATGTTGTGGGGATCAAAGGAGCAAGCATTTTCATGACAAAAGGAATTTGTACTCCAGGCTCTACAGCACAGACAGTGATTAGTGAGTCACACCTAAGAAGTGTCTTGCTTTTCTCTTTTAAAGAGCTGTTGTAGCATTTACCTAAACATTACGGTGCTGAATCAGTAGTTTCACAAGTCTGTCTTCCCAGTGATTGCCTGAACTGCTCACCTTTACCTGGTAATATCCCGGTGATAGTTCCTCGCCTGAAAAATGTGTTCAAGCTCAGTTACTTGGCTGTTAGCAGCCAGGCAGACATTAAGTATGCATCCAGGATTTCCTGGAGGGCTTGGAAAGCAACCACTGTATGTGAAGGAGGTTTAAAAATATCAGTTCTGAATGTATATTTCTTCACAAACAAGAAAAAGATTTAAGAGGTGTCTCATTGTGGAGCTCAGCTAACCCAATAAACATTTGAATTCAATTACTTAATCTTTAAAAAAACAAAAGCAAAACCAAAAAAAACCAACCAAACGGAAAAAAGCTCTACCAAAAACCTACCCAGAACTGAAATGCCCACTGTCACTGTGATGCAATCCCCATCCTCTTCTTGACTTCTTCAAATTCAAGCTCCATTTCTCTCTCCTCCCACAGTACAGCCACTGTCTTGCTGCCTTCCTTACTAAACAATCCTCAATAGTGGGGGATGATGATGATGAGCCTTCCTCTGCTCTCTCTGCTCTCCCTTTCCCTGGAGAGTGTCCCTGCAGCTTTGACAGATTCATGACACCCAAATGGTTCACCCCATGGTGGTACTGGCTTGCTGTTGGAAATTTGGAGAGTGTAAGGGAGAAGAACAGGATTTTCTTTTTTAAATTGGCTGGAATAAATGGTTGTTTTGCGGATGTTGTGGATGCAATTTGACACCTGGAAAGTTTTAAGGGAGTTGGGCTTTTTTTTTCGTACCATATTCTCCCTTCCTACTCACTCAACAAGGAGAGCTTTCGGTGTTGAAAATGGAAAGATTTGCAGAGAAGAGTTGCCCTTGATTTGAGTCCTACGAAAAACCTGCAACTTCTTGAAAGAAATTAAAACCAGCATGAGAACAAGCTGCTTTCTCACAAAAAAAGCATTTTATGAAGAAAAAAAACTTAAACCCTCCAGAATTTATCTAAGCTGGGATCACTTCTTATTTTCGATCTGCTAACACTTCTATTCCCCTTTTACAGATCTGCCACCAAACATTCATTCTTTCATTAGCAATTCTCTTTGCTCCTTTCAAGGGGTTCACTAGCAGTCTCCCCACATTTTTGTTGGTTTTGCTCAGTGTGTCCTGGCTGGGGGGATACTCAGGTGCCAGATTTGACACTGCAGTGGCAGAGGCCCCAGTGGGTGACGTTCGTGTGGCTGAATTCCCTCGTGCATGAACACCCCTGACACAACATTAGTCTTACAAAAAAGCAGCTGAGCAGAAGACTTCTCCGCCTTCTTTCGGTGCTTGTTTTTCTTATAATCCCTGCTCTGTGGAGTTGGAAAACACATTTCTCCCCCAGGCATCACCCCAGCCCTGCCGCTGTCCTCGGTCCTGCCGCTGAGCCCAGATGGCGTCAGTGTAGGTGTCACTGCTCACCTGAGCACCAGCGGCGTGGCAGAGCTCAGGGTGTGCTTCTGCTGCCAGAAACTGCTATTTTAAGAACAGGCACTGTTAATAGGTACTCTGAGGAATGCTTGGGGTCCCAGATTGCAGGAAAAAAAAAAAAAAAACACCACCCTTTGAAAGAAAACATTCCTGGAGTGAGAGCATTATGCATGATTCATGGGCAGCACGGCACCTGAAATATTCCTGTGATGCATGATGCATTTCCCTCAAAGAGCAGTGTTAGGATTTCAAGAGAACATGCCAATGTACCCACAGTATTTCTGCACAGCTCCTTGAATAGATACTGCTAAATGCATCTGAAGGAAAAAATTTTAAAGCTGTGCTGAACTCCTGTGTCGAATACGGCCAAAAACTTGACATTTTTTCCTTGCCTGGTTGCTTAGTGCTAGAAGGGAAGGAAACATATGCAGTTTTTCTGCCATATTAATGAGTTAATATCCTGACAAAATATATCCAACTTGGAATCCTTAGCCAAATAATCATTTCCTCAAAGTTAGGAATATTCAGATGAAAACTCCAGACTTGAGCAGAGCAGAGAGAAAAGTCTGAAATACCATCAGTTGGGTTAGCTTGGAAGTCTGGCACAGGAAGCAGACTGCTCTGCTGGGAATTGATGCTTGGCTTTTGGGGAAAACAAATCAGTTCTTCAGTTCTAAAGGTGCACAAACCTAAGGCAAGGATGGCTTTGAGGATCCCACATGCCTAGAGAGATGCCTTCCCCTCAGCTGAAGAACAGGGAGATTCTTCTGAAATGGCATCAAGGTGTGTGACAGAGCCAGCTTGCTGTGGATATTCCCTGATTCCAAACAAGGATTTTGGAACCAGAAAATAAAATTCATGTTCCTGGTTTCATGTCTAAGCTTCTAAGTAGAAAGAGAGGAGTGAAGCACCTGCAAATCTGATTTATGCCAAAGGCAGCTGCAGGAATTCTGCATCTTTGGAGCTTCAAGCCATTTTACACAGCCAGCTTTTAAAAGACTGATGCATTTAATACCTCAGATGTGATACCTTTTATTATCTTGACTAATATTTGAGAGCTGCAACTTCCTCTCTGCTGAGGCAAATTGCGCAGACCTCACATGGTTCATCACCTCTAACTTGTCAACATCCCTTTGTTCAGGCGTTGACATCCAAGCAGATGGTATTCCCGAGGTGATCCCGCTAATAATCAGAAGTCCTGCCCCCCTCCTCCTCCTTTCATTGCTATTTAGCTCTGCCTCTGCACTGGAGCTCATGCTTGATTGATTACCTGCTACTGCCTCTGCCTCCTCTCCAGATCTGCTGCCTTGGGAATGCACTGCCCCGTCCTACAAGTGAGAAGTCCTTTCTTTGTCCCTGGATGTGTGCCCTGGCATGTCACATTAGTAAAATGCATGTTGTTCAGATGAACCCACCTCCTCAGGAGATCAAAGCAAGGCTGTATCAGTAACCAGTTCTCTTTTCTGTTTATTTATGTCTGTGACATCACCTGTGATTTATTGTGATTAGTTCTGAAGATACTAAACAGCACCCAACCGAGAACAGATTCCTGGAGAAACCTTATGCTAACACCCTCATTACCTGCATCATTCCCATGGCCCATGAGCAAGGACAATTTAACCCACCCTACTGCCTTTGTGGTTTTTCTTTTATCAAAAGGGCACACAAGAGCCATTCAGATACCTCTCAGAAATCAGAATAAATCATGTCAACAGAATACTTTTTCTACCTGGAGGGAGTGTTGGATGACAGCACTACACAACCACATTTTAGTTTTTGCCCCACTCAAGGTAAAGCAAAAGCTTATCCAGGAGTCTTCCTGGAGGCAAGATCAAGCGAGCCAGTTTAAAGTTTCTTGGGTTAAACCTATTAAAGTTTCCAAAAATTAGCACATCATTACCTTCTTCCAGCACTGTGCAACTTCCTTGCTAGAATTCTACAGCAAATGTTTCCAAAAGTCTCAACCAGTTCTTGTTTTGCCAAACAAAGCAAAAAAACTTCACATGCATCATATTTATCAGCTGTCTTCCATCTCTTTTCATGAGTTTGTCTTTTTTTTTTCTTTTTTCTTTTCCACATGAGCAGGCTATGGAAAGTTGTCCTCTTTTAATCCCTTCTCCACACCAATATTTCTTTCCTTCTCTGGCTCTTCCTCCAGTCTGCACTCTTTCCACTCCAAGTTTTACTTACCCAAGTGCCTTGGAGTGGGGTTGGGGTTTTTATCCCTCTGATAATTCTTTTAGAGGAGGGAACTGCCATATTTGATGAGATCCAAAGCCCTCCTGTTTCAGCCTCTGGGTTCTGACACAGGCCAGTATCAACTATTCCAGAGGCAGATATTGCCCAGTCTGCTGCCCAGGTAGTCTCTTTCTGATTTCTGATGCTTAAGGGTTGTTTTAAACTTCATCCTTTCTCCTTTCTTCTTTTCCAGAATCATATTTTTAAAGCAACACAACTAGAGGCAGGATAATGAGAGTAAAATCCAATCACCTGTTTTTTCACGGGGATCAACTGTGAATCTTCTGAGCCAAGACTTTGGCAGAGAAAGAGGCAGTTTCCATAATGGAACTGTGAATCAAAACACACAGCAAGGGATTATTATTGAGCTACCATCCTATAAACTGAGAATGTATTTTTGAACTATTGCTTTTAGTACATATTATTCCACATTCACTATGCTTAAGCACACTGCACTCCTTGGTTACAAGAGTAATTCATTATTGCTGTGTGAAATTTCAGTGGTTACTGCAATACTTAAGCTATGCAACTTTAAAATTTATCAATATGTTATACTAGATGCATACAATCAAAATGCATAGAATGTCTTACATAGATAATGCAACTTGCAGAATGAATATCACATATGAATGATACACAGCAATGACATAATTAATGCTGACCTAAGATGTGGCACCAGGTTAATTGTTCTTAATGCAGTAGAAAAAAAAAATCACACATTGAGTGAACGGAAGAGAAAAATGCAAGTGAATTTCTGAGTACTTTTTTCATGCAGGAAGGGAACACAGCACCTCAGACCTCAAGAAATTACAAGGAAGGAGAAGAATAGGTCACACAGTTGAAATGGTGCCACTGTGCCATGGCCATGGGCTGCTCTCCTTGATAGAGGGCTGTTGGAAACGCCAGAGGTACTGGGGCATCCAGCATCAACAGCAGTTTTCAGCTTGCCCTGGTTAGCCTGGGTGTTTTCCATCATGCCTCAAGTCTTGGAGGCAAGGAGGAAAAGCTGAGAGAAATTGGGATTGATCAGTCTGGAGAAGAGAAGGATTTGGGGTGACCTAATTGTGGCCTTCCAGGACCTCAAGAAAGATGGAGAGAGACTAATTACAAGGGCCTGGAGTGACAGGACAAGGAGAAATGGCTTCACACTGGCAGAGAGTAGATACTGGGAAGAAATTGTTCCCTGTGAGGGTGGTGAGGTCCTGGCACAGGTTGCCCAGAGAAGCTGTGGCTGCCCCATCCCTGGAAGTGTTCAAGGCCAGGTTGGACAGGGCTTGGAGCAACCTGGTCAAGTGGAAGGTGTCCCTGCCCATGGCAGGGGGGTGGAACAAGATGATCTTTGAGGTCCCCTCCTTAGCAAACCATTCTATGATTCTGTAACACTACTTTATCTTACTTGTTTTTTCAAAATGATTTCCAGCCTCAAAGTTTGCACAGAAACACCAAACAAATGTGCTGTGAATAACTCAGAAGCTAGAAGGCAAATGTGAAAGATTTCTAACTTATTTTCCCAAGTCTTATGCATTACTCTTCGATGCCTATTTTAGCCTGACTCATCTTGACTAAAAGCTTGGCAATAGCAAAGGTTGACAGTAACTCTAAACAACACTTGGGTGAGAAACTAGAAGGCTGGCAGAGGTAACAGGGTTTGCTGATAAAAAATAAATCTCCCAGTTTATCTGCAAAGTCAGGTACCCAGTAGCTTCACTACTTGAACCCCAGGCATGCTGGGTAGTGTGGCACGACCCAGAGGAGCACAGGACAAGGAGAAGAAGCTTCTCCCTGCTACAGCTCCTGGGAGCACACCAGGGAAACCTGCAGTTCAGCACACAAGAAATGACTGGAGTTATAATCTATTATTTGCTCTGGCCCCAGTTTAGGAAAGCTGTTAAGTGCCTGTCCAGGATAAGAAGCAAAACTGAAATTAAATTTTTCAGTGGCCTGTGTGCTACGTTTTACAGGGAGCAATTTTTAAAGAACAGAAAAGGGATTTGGAATTATGTTTTCCTCTTGGTTATTAGAGTCTAATCTGAAGCATTTCGCTTAAGGCACCATCCCTAATATTTGTCTAAATGGTCATTTGTGATATTAATGTGTTTTCAGGTTTTGCACCTTATTCTAAGGGCTCTTCATGTGCTTGTTACAGCATGAAAAATATCTGAATACCGGTCCTGGAAGTTTTCTGAGCACAAGGGTGCTTTTGTTTGTGAGCAGCTGACGAAGTTACCCACAGGTAAGATAAACAATAGGAGAAACCACATATATAATAACATATCTCTTTAAATAAAAACATAAATGTCTGTAATTTCTAAGACAAATGCATGTTTAATATCTTCCTAACATCTTCCTGCTATACCCCCAGAAATTAACTTACCTTCTATGACACAGTTTATCTGCCCAAGCAGGTCAGGGCAAAGCCTCAGCATTCCCCAAATTCAGGCTCATGCAGTGTCGAGCTCCCAGAATCAGAGCTTGGTGAAAATATCCCCAGTGATCAGTGATCCCAGAAGTCTGAAAAGCCTTAGGGTTGATGCTAATTCTCATTGGCCTTTAAAGAATGTTAGAAGCATGTGCCCAGCACCAGAGAGTGAGGCAGGACTGTGAGCAGCCTGGACTTAGTTTGGCCCGAGTCACTCAAGAAACCACTGTCAGAAGTCTGAGTCATTCCAGAAGATTTTAGGCAATTATTTCTATTCTCACAGAATCATTTAGGTTCAAGGGACCTCTTGAGATCACCTGGTCCAACCTCCCTGTTGAAGCAGGGTCAGCTAGACAAGATTGCCCAGGACTGTGCCCAGTCAGATTTTTAGTATTTCGAAGGAGAATTCACAGCTTCTCTGGGCTGTGCCAGTGTTTGCTGACTCTCACAGGAAAAAGTGGGTTTATTTTGCTCAGATGGAACTTCCTGTGTTTTCATTTGTGCCCATTGCCTCTTGTCCTGACACTGGGCACCACTGAGCAGAGCCTGGCTCCATGTTCTGCATCCCTCTGTACTGGGCACTGGTGAGGACACACCTCGAGTGCTGTGTCCAGTTTTGGGCCCCTCAGTTCAGGAGGGACATTGAGGTGGTGGAGCATGTCCAGAGGAGGTCAACGGAGCTGGGGAAGGGTCTAAGGAGTAGCTGAGGGAGCTGGGGGGATCAGCCTGGAGAAATGGAAGCTCAGGGGGGACTTTCTCACTCTCTCCAACTCCCTGAAAGGAGAACGTTGCCGGTTGGTGGTCGGGCTCTGCTCCCAGGCAACCAGTGACAGGATGAGAAAAAATGGCCTCAAGCTGTGCCAGGGGAGGTTCAGGTTGGATGTCAGAAAGAATTTCTTCCTGGAAAGGGTGGTCAGGCATTGGAAGGGGCTGCCCAGGGAGGTGGTGGAGTCCCCATCCCTGGAGGTGTCCAAGGAAGGACTGGCCGTGGCACTCAGTGCTCTGGGCCGGGGGACAAGGTGGTGTCTGTCTCCAGCAGATCATCCTCAGGCATGACCAGTATGAGTCCTGTGACTGTTAAACAGTGGGTTTTATGCATGGCAAGAAAAAAGACCTGAAACCTTTGCTCCCACAGTGGACCAGGACTCTCACACCCAGTGACCCACTCTCCTTGGGTTCCCTGAGCATTTCCATTCCCCACAATGTTCCAACATTTTGAAGGGGGAGATGTCCAGCTGCTCTAGTAGGGGCAGGAGACCCCACACATGGGCCAGTAGACATTCAGTACCAATGCACCAGAAATTAAACCACCCCAAGAGATCTGCCCCAGCAGCAAAAATTTTATAAAGAAAAATAAGGACTGAAATTGTGTGTGAAGCAGGGAGATCAACTGGCTTTTTTCTTTTATTTTTTTTTTCCTGCCTTGTGGATTTGTTTTAGTTTTGCATTTGTAATTACTTAAATGCAGTGTTCTTCACAACAGACATAATTCACAGGCCTTTAATGCTGTGCCTTTCAAAACAAACATGAGTCACAGCCCCTAGGTAAACTTCCCGGGCTGGCAGTGAATATCATTATTGTGTGATAGAGTGCAGCAAGCTGTTTGCCAGATTACTCAGTCTCCTAAAGCTAGCAAAATGCATTGCCATTTATTTATTATGCTCATGATAATTACAATTATCATCACTGCAGTGCCAATCTGTTTGCTGCAGAATGAAGGCCTCTTCATGATGTCTCCAAGGATTCAATGTTAGGCCTGAGTAGTTAGCCAAATTATGAGGCCTTGCAGGATTTTTTTTTTTCCCTTCAAAACAAGGACTTAGTAAGAGGTATCAAGCAGCACACTCCTGCTCATTTAACAACAAAGTGCAGGAACACAAGGAAACCAGTTCTACAAACCCCTCCTGCTGTACAAAGTGCTGTTTTGGTCATTGCTTTGGGCACTGTCTTCCAAGACAACATCCAAGCACAGGTTCCAGTTCAATGTCATGTACAATGAACATGAAAATTAATAAATATTACCATTTCCCAACAAATATGTCTTTTCCTGTATGTATAAGGACCCACAGAAGTTAAATAATGTCGGAGTATGTGTACAAAGTAAACAGGAACCTGCCTTTATTTCTAGCCTGTTCCTCAGTACGTCTTGGCACTAAGAAGGAGGAGTCAGAACACGCTGAGACATTAGGCCAGAGAGAGTAGCAAAACCCAGATTGTGAGCAGAGGGGGTGGAAACACAGAGTGTAGGCAGGTGAGAAATGTGAGATCATTTATCCAACCCTGCAGCAGTCTAAAAGAATACTCAGCTTCATATGGTGCTTTAAATCTCCAAAATCCCCAATGAACATTAGTCAAACTAATGAAATTAGTCATCTAAGGTCATATTCTTTTTGTTTTAATTTTAAAGGAATTTTTGTTAGAGGATTTTGATGAGTTGAATTGATGTAAAGCTCTACAAATGAGTTCTCTTAACTTGCCTTGCTCTTCCCTTCACATGTCTCCTGACAGAAAATCTGCAGGTTATCTGAACGTTGGTTCCTTGAAGGCTTTTGACATGATCAAAAGGTGTGTTTCCTGGTAACACATGTTCCAATGTTGGGTGACATTTCTTAAACAAGATAGGACCAGATCTTTGGGATTTGCTTTAGCTAATTGGGTTTAGAGAGCTGTCTTGTCACTGCACCTTCACTTTACTGATGTGGAAATAGGTTCAGTACAAATGCACTAATCTCTTTCATTTTCATACACCATGAGATGCTGAATTGCAGCACTTAATATAAAGCACTTTGCTCACCCCAGTGGGAGGTGCAGATGATCGTCACTCGTGTGCGATCATCTCACCACACCGAGCCTTGGCAGCTCAAACAGGGATCTAAAACCAAAACACAAGCTGAAGTCAGCTCTTGGATTGGTTTAGTGTTGTTAGTAGTCACAGAATCATAGAATCATAGAATATCCTGAGTTGGAAGGGATGCATCAGGATCATTGAGCCCAACTTCTGGCCCTGCACCCCCCAACAATCCCACCAGGTGCCCGAGAGCATTGTCCGAACACTCCTTGAGCTCTGGCAGCCTTTGGGCTGTGACCACTGCCCTGTGGAGCCTGTTCCAGCACCCAACCACCCTCTGGGGGAAGAACACATTCGTAAATCCAGCCTAAAACTCCCCTGACACAACTCCATGCCATTTCCTCAGTTCCTGTCCCTGATCACCAGAGAGACCAGTGCCTGTTAATTATGAGCCACTGCATAGTAAGATATATGGAATGAGTAACACATTTGGCACCTCTTTGGACTACCAGGGATCTATCTCTGCAGAACAGCTGACTAAACCATAGGTCATCCTACTTTTAATCACACCAAGGAACTTTTTGGATAGGCATTTGTTATGATTTTGCAGTGAGGGGAGAAAAGCGAGCCCTGAACATTCACCTTGTCAAATCTCCCAAAATGATGAATGATAAAGGTTCTCAGTGAGTGACCCTTATTGCACAGCAGCAATTTAGGCAAAAATTATCAGGAGCTGAAACTGTTTACCCTTCATTTTGCTACCATGCATAATAGAGCAATTAAGATATATGGTGAGCTGCTCATTGATGTCAGATATAAGACAGAGGAACACAATAGATGGGAACTAAATCAGGTCACCAAGGACAATATAAAAGAAAAACATGAGCACATAAGGATAAAGGAGAAAGAAATAAGCAGGAGACTCAGGGTAACAAGAGTCATTCCATAAATACATTAATAGTAATAAAGGGACTGAGAAAATCTTTGTTCACTATAAACAAGGGAAGTGTTACTCAGCTATTTAACAGGCAGGGAAAGTGACTGCCAGGTGATGCCAAAAACACCATAGTGGTCAATGCCCCTTTTGCATCAAGTCTCCCCTAGAAAACTGTACCCTTTAAACTACTCTGTTACTAATAGTAGAAAAAGGACATAGCAGAAGAGAGAACCAAGGGTCCTTCCCTTATGGAGGGAAGATGGCAGTAATTGGTTTGGCAAGATGGACTTCATCCAAGGATTTCTACAGAAGTGTCACAAGCAACCTCAAAAGCACCAGCAGTCACCTCCCAGGACAAGGGGAGGGCAGGTGAGGGGGCAGTAGAAGATTGGAATGATGCAAAACACTGCACATCATTAAAAAGGGACAGAAAAAACAGGGAACCAATGACTGGTCTTTGTAACTGTCACCCTTGTGAACGTTCTGGAGCAAAGGAACACACTCACAAGCTTTTAGTCACAAGGGGAAAAAAGGTTTTTACTTCAAGTGAGTTTAATTTCTAACTTTGAAAGGATAAGGAGTCTTTTTAATATGGGAGAGGCAGAAAAGAAAGATGAAGAGAGACTACTTGCAAGAGCCTGGAGCGACAGGATGAAGGGGGATGACTTCAAAATGACAGAGAGAAGGTTTAGATTAGATGTTAGGAAAAAATTCTTTTACTATGAGAGTGGTGAGGCACTGGAACAGTTTGCCCAGAGAAGCTGTGGCTGCCCCATCCCTGGAAGTGTCCAAGGCCAGGTTGGACGGGGCTTGGAGCAACCTGGTCTAGTAGAAGGTGTCTCTGCCCATGGCAGGGGGTTGGAACCAGATGATCTTTAAGGTCCCTTCCAGCCCAAACCATTCTGTGATTCTATGAGTCTATGTCCTCTGTTTTGACTTTGGTAAGTCTGTTTATATGGTCTGACATAACATTTACACAAGCAAGTTGCAAAACCCAGTCTAGGAGGAGCTGTCTACATACTTATACCCTAGTTCAGTCCTCTTCAGTGTTTTCATTCATAGTTACCACCATGGAATAAGGCTAAATGTGACTAGAGGCACACGGGAATAGAATGCAAAATTGTACTTGTGAACTAGAAAAATAGGGGAAAAAATAAAGTTAAAAAAATGCAATTGCAATACCCTACACTCAACAGACTGTGCAAATATTGGATGTGGAGAAACAGGTTAGGTAACAGCTCTGCAAATAAGGGTGTAGGTGTTACAGTCAATGACAAACTGAGCATGAGTCAGCAGCATCACATTGTTGTGAAAATGGCAAGTGTCATACTGAGATACAGAAACAAAAATAAGGTTTCTGAGACATGAATCAATCCTTCTGTTCTGCCCAGCACTGGCAAGAACACAGCTGGGCTGGGGCAAAGCACTCCAGGAAAGTGTGGACTACAAGAAAAGAGTCCAGAAGGGAGGAAAAACTGAAAGAACTGGGATGTTCAGCTGAAAGTAAAGAAGAAAGCATACAAGGTAGCCATCTTCTAATAGAAAGTTGTCATAAAAAGAGGGAGGGAATAATCTGTTCTTTGTGGAAATATAAGCTAGGAGAGGTTTAATTTGCAGCAAGAAAGATTAAACATTAGGAAAAACATTTTTCTGGAAAGCCTAGTGAAGCAGTGCAGTGGGTTTCCTGCTGAGGCTGCATCTCCATCACTAGAGGTCTAGTGGTATGTTAGAGAAACATATCAGAAATCATATAGGTCTGCTTCATACTATTTAGAGGAGTGGATTAGACGTTTGGAGGTCCCTCTGTGTCTATAACCTGTGTGATTTATAAGCTGACCACAGCAAACAAACCCAAATCTTAATGAGTGAACTTTCTCCTGCAGTCACACACATCACTCCTTACCTCACAATCAATGGGCTTTCTGAACAGAAACATATTCTACAATCCATTTTACAGCCCCTTCCTCTAAATAAGCAACACTGATAACTTTTAATTATGAGGCTTTTTAAAGTGACTTCTCCTTCTAATGTTGGCAAAATTCTATCTTGTGTTTAAATTGTCTTGTTTCAAGAAAATGCATACATAGCCCTCTCTCAAACAGTAAATAATCCTCTGTTTAAAATGCACTCCAAGCAGATGCAATACTTTACTAGTACTTTCTGTTCTTTTCAGGAACACTACGAGGTTTAAAACTTACTACTAAGTAACTTTAATAGCAAAAACCCAATTGAGAAGATGCTGTATTCTTTCATTCCAAACATGGATTTATCTGTAAGCAACCTGTACCAACCAAACCAGAAAAGGAATCTACTTTACATCATGTGCAGGTTCTCTCACAGTGCTGACTCTCCTGTTCCTGCGGGAAAACCATGAACTGAATTCTGCTCCAGCCAACATTTATAACACAACTGCTATAACCAATACTTGCTTAGTGCCTTCCACCAGAGATCCTCGAATAACAGATCAAAAACTGATGCTATTCTCCTCTAACCAACGGGAAAGTATCAGCAGCCCTGCCTTCATCAAAGATTAAAGTGATTTCTCAAGGTCAAACAGCAAATCAGTGCCCGAGTCAGGAATTTTGCCCTTTAGCCCCTACAATTTTTCTGAGTCTGGCTCTTACATTGTCGGTTTGAGTTGCCATGTTTTTCTACATAATGCAGATCCCAAATGTCCAGTTTTAGACCAAGTTCCCTTTTGTGCCTAACTTTGGAATCACAACAAGCACCCTCATAGCTATTTTTTTCCAGAATAAACCATACAGCGTTAACCATTGATGCTTTATTGTCATTGATTTAGTAGCTGTCAGAGAGTTACAGGAGGAGATAGATTGCTGTTATTTTAGCCTATAAAAGGTCTTATGACTCTGTCAGCAAACACTTTGGTTCCTTAAAATAAATAAGTAATCTGAAAGAAAATACATGATCTGGACAAATCTTTTAGGAAAAAAACACAAACAAACAACAACAACAACACTTTTTTCTTTCTTCTTTTATATATTTTTTTTAATTTTGTGTTTTAACTGCTGCATTGACTATTTCTTTCTGGATAACAGAGCTGTGTAAAGTTTTCAGTGCTTTATAGGAACATGGAGTGCAAGTAAGGACATTCTTCACACCCCACTGGGAATACTTGTACTGGGCATCACTGGCAGGATTTGGGAAGCAGAGGACTGCAGGGGTGACCTGTGTGGGAGGAGGCCATGAACTGCCCTGGGCTGATCACAGCCACGGCCAGACAGCTCTGAAACATGAAAACAACCCATACCTCAAACATTTCAACCAGCCAGAGGACTCCAGCACTTGGCTCCTCTGCTCAGACATATTTAAGAAATGGGGGCAAGCACTGAGGGCAGGAGGCACAGGAGACAAAGAAGACAAAGGCATCTTCTCAGGATGCCCAAGAAAATCCGTGAGGAGAAAGTAAAGAGAGAGATTTGGAGGAACAGAGGGAGCACATGGAAGATGCTCCTGAGGACAGGGCTGGAGACACACTCCTGGAAGGAGACACTCTCTGGCAGAAGAAGTTTCCCCTCTAAGGGACTGTAGCCCACAGGTGATCCCCACTGAGGCAGGGACACCCTGGAGAGGCCCTGGCTATGGATGAGCTGTGCTGGAGCAGTGGTCACCCAAAGGGACTCTGGCTGTGGGTGACTCACTGCAGTGAGGACACAGAAAAGGGTCTGAGGATGTGGGTGATCCAAACCAGGGTAAGGACAGCACTTGGGAACTGATGATGTCAGCTTGTAGGCATTCCAGAGCAGTGGCACCCCCAAAGGAATGGTGGCTCTTGGAGGATCCCAGGCCGGAGCAGGGAGAAGGAAGGAGCAGTAGAGGAAAAGAACCAAAGCAAGTATTAGCAGAAAGAAACCACTGCACACTGAGCCAACCTCCTGTGCTGCCTGTCACCTGCCCAAAGGAGTCAGTGGAGACTCACTGCAGCACACAGGGACAAGGGATGTGGAGAGTGGGAAGAAGGGAGGAGAAGTGCTGGACTGAACTTTATCCTGGGGAAGGAGAGGAAAAGTGTTTCCTTAAGTGTTTGTTTTTTTTTTTTTTTTAATTATTTGTCTTTCCATCTTTTCTCAATGTCTGAGTCAGTAGTTAGTGGCTTACATTAACTGACAATAAATTAAGTGAAATTCCTTGAGCAGAGATGTTTTGCCTGTGATACTTTGTCTTTTCTCAGTATTCTGAACAATTTTTCCAGATACAATCATGTAAACAAATCTGCTTGATGTTCCCTGCTTTTTAAATCAGGTTTTAAACTCAGCCCTGCTACAGAACAGACCAGTTTTGAGCTGTGAATCCAAATTGGCCACTGATGTCAGAAGGACACTTGAGAAAAAATTCCCCCATTCAGAGCAACAGCAAGAAATCCCATTGTGTTGCAACTAGTTTTTCCAACTGTGTTCAAAATGACAACGTGCACATCCCTGTTCCTGTACCCTCAATGACTAAGAAAAGTCAGGAGCACCAGGAATGTCTGCACAAGACAGACACACACAGAGCAGAAGAGTGTTATCAGTGATTTCATGAGGCATCAACAACATTTAGCCAAAAACTAAGGACTTGGCCAACTGACTTCAATTATCTAATTTGTGGGGCTATGTTTCATATATGTTTTAGATTGATTTAATTAGTGTTAATTAACATATCTTTGTGTATTATGAGAGACAGCAGATACCCATAAAGATTTTTATATTGAGCCGTATGGCAGCCAGCAATACACCAGCCAAAAAATATAATGAGGCACATAAAAAACTCTGCTGCACAACACTCCTTGGTAATTTTGAAAAATGAATGTCAGAGTTTGCACAATACAAGAGATACCATCCAGTTCTTGCCTTACCCAGTCTGGCTATGGAAGCTGGATCAAGCTGTGGTTGGGATTATGGAAGATCCAGACTCCAAGGCTGATCTGAAGGGAATCAGTTCACACCTCTGGATTTTCTTCTTCCCCACAAAGATGAGTAGATGGAAGTGTTTCCTTTAAGGTTAGGTAGGCTCCACATGAAAGATATGTCCTGAACATTTCCATAGGATCAGGAGATAGCCAGTTGTCTCCTTTGATCTTTTATGTGGAGCCTCAAAGGTTTTCCATCATTTGCTGTTTGCCAGTTGTTTAAAATGCTGGCCTTGAGACCCTGCCTGGTTCTGTCTAACCCCACCAAGACAAATGGAGCTTGTTGTGCAGGAGGTGAAAAATCTCCACCTCTAACCACGACCTGTCACAGGGAAGAGCCTAAAGCAGGAAGCTGTGGGAAAAGCCAGAGGCTGGGGCACAGACAGCCACATAATCCCAGATACCATGAGAAACAGGCAAGGAGAGCAGTAATGTTCCCTTGAGTCCCACAGAAAATGTCCACCCACTAATCCCAGGCACAGTCACAACTGGAAGGGAACCTTCTCCCACGCAGGAAAAAACAGGCCTGCTGTTTTTAGCAGCACCTTCCTTTAATTGCATTGCTGTCACCCATGCAGGCAGAACTCAGGAGGCTTCAGTGACTCAGTTTGCCAAGAACAAGACAAGGTGGCCAAAAAACAAACAAAAATCAAAGAAACAAACAAAGAAACAATCGATTCCACAAGAAGACTTCCTATTTCCTTCTCCCAGCATTCAAAGCAGCACAGTTCCCACATGGAATGAATGTCTTTCACGGAGCTCTACCTTCATTTTCAGATTAAGGCCAATTTCAGAGATGAGGCAGGGCAAAGCGATGTTGGAATAAAACAGGAAAAACTGGAAAATGTGAGCATTGCAAGGACAGAATGTTCCAATTCCAATTAACTGCCATTACAGCTCTGAAGCCATAAATTCAGAAGTGTGCTGGATAGATGAAACAGCAGGTTGTTGGGTTTTTTCCTCACATTTTGGCCACAGGAATTTATAATGAAAAACAGTAAAACCAGAAACCCCTTGATGCTCATAAACAAATGCAATCTCCTTCCTGCCACTTGCCCTAATTGCTGAACATCCCAATGCTCCAGACTCTGCCCTGAGTTCCAGATCAGAACCTCAACCTTGGCATGATTTTGGCATCCTGAATGAGTGCCAGCGCCATCAGAATGGCTGTTCCTTATAGACTCCATTATCCCGGACCTGAAGAGCCGAATGTGCTTTACAAGACTGCCATGACTAATAAACTCTGGTAGAAAAGCTTTGCAGAGCTGGAATTTTTCTTCCTGTGCTGGAGCCTCTTTTTATCTATATCATAGTGACACCCGGTGGCCATGAGTATGAATGGACCTACACGACAGGGCTCGGGCTGCTGCTTTATTGCAGTGTCAGACAAAAATGCATCCTGGAGAGTGAACATGTGAGCAGAAAGTGCAAATTATTTATAACTAGACTTCTTTTTAACATTTTAAGGAATTTTATTTGTATCTTCCTGAGACAAATTTATACAGGATTTCCTATCTTTTCTTTTTTAATGATGAAATAGGCACAGCTAAAAATTAAATGCACACAGGATGTGTGGTTATTACTGAAATATAATTTTTTTGTGATGCTTACTACGCATTTTTATGATGAATCGATGTACAAAAACACACATTTTTCCACACAGAGGCAGATTTCCCGTCTTTGCAAAATCAAAGAGTGGAAATCGACTTAAAAAAACCCGAATAGTCCCACCTTGTATGTTTGCTCCAATGTGTAACCAGAACTAAATTGCTTTTCTTTCATATATTATGCAAAATATAACCACAAAAATTGTTGAATACTTTATTTACTGTGAGGGTGGTGAGGCCCTGGCACAGGTTGCCCAGAGAAGCTGTGGCTGCCCCATCCCTGGAAGTGCCCAAGACCAGGTTGGACGGGACTTGGAGCAACCTGGGCTAGTGGAAGGTGACCCTGCCCATGGCAGGGGGTGGAACTGGATGATCTTTAAGGTCCCTTCCAACCCAAACCATTCTATGTTTCTCTTCTGAAAGAGAAAACATTCCAGTTACAAGGACAAGATTACCAAATGAGTGTCTGAGCTCTTTATCAGCTGCACTGGTTATCTAATTTACATGACTTTGGACATTGTTGTTCAATTAGAAAGATAATTAGCAGCCAGAAAGATCAGAACTTGGAGAAATCATCATTCCCAGAGAGAAGGGAACTGTCTGCATTTACAGAGCAAACTCATACGTAACTGAATGTAATTGAAGTCAAGATCAGAGATACGACCTTCTCAAAGAACATGATCACAGCAACTACTGTGCACAGCCAGTTCTTCTATTTAAGGTGTCTGACAGCAGGATTCCCATTTTAGTATCACAAACACTTCACCATCTCAGTTGAATTGACCAGTGCAGACCACGACAACTATACCAGGTTACTCCCTTGACCTGGCACTGGGTCACACCCCTGCTGGTCTGGGGGTTTTATGAGTGAGAAATTTAGTGGTCCACCCTTCCTGTCCTCTGCTACAATTTCATTTTCACAAGCTTTTGTATCAACACATCGACACCTCGCTGGGCTTAAACAAAATCTTTCTTCACAAGTCTCAGCACGGAACAAAGTGCCATCCAGAATATATTCCATCTAGTTCAGATATGAAATCCTGCCCCATACACATAACATTGCCTTCATCAAAGCAAAGTACTGTTGCAGGTAGTTTCATTATTTGAATGAGAGGCTGAGGTGGGAGACTCAACACATCAGCATGCAGGGACCCTCTGTCTCCTACATAATTTTTCACTGAGAATGCTTTAAAATGCCAAGTTCTTCATAACCTTCATCATCAATCATTTCACTGACTACAACAGCTATCTTTCACTTTGCTCTCAGATCTGATTCACTCGTTAATACAAGTGTCTGTAAACTATGCCTGGCTGGTAACCCCTTGAAATGTCATCAGCACGCTTGGCACAAGCCTGGAGAAACTGCCAAACTGAGGGGCTGTCTCCCATAGATCACAGAGTCACCCCTGCCTAAGTTCAAGCCCAGTTCTAAGCAGCTTTCAGCTGCCCTAGCTCTACAATTTATGACTGACCTCTCAAAGCAGACCCTCTTGCTTTGAACGTGTTGTGATCTATGCAAGTGGTTAATTATTTATAAATTTCTTTCTGTGGTCAAGAACACTGTCGCATATTTTGCAAAGCAAAGTTTCTCAGTGTTCCAAGCTGTCCTTTTTCAAAAAGTTGATAAAATTATTCAAAGCTGAAGTTAGAGATAACACTAATTATTTATTCCTTAATGGTAATGACTCTGTGAGTTATGTCTAATGTTATGTCTCATGAGGACGTGGCCAATTGTGTATTTTAAATACGCTAAACGTATTTTAGCTTCAATCCAGGCATTGCAGTCTAACCCCCCAGAAAACAAAATTTCTTACTTATTTTCCTAATTTGTACTCAAATAGAAACTAACGCTACCAAACTTTTCCCCCCGTGTTTGCAGATAAAACATTCTGCTGAGCTTTTAGACATCCCAAAGTCCTTTCTGCTAAGAAAGCTTAGAGGTTAGGCCAGTACATGCACAGTGAAATATTATTTATAAAGTAATTCTGGTGTGTTTCTGTGTAAATTGTTGGGATGTAAAAGGACTAGAGTTGAATATATATTCTGTCATCTCCAACTAGATTTACAAGAGCTCAGTAGTTTGCAGACAAGGAAACCAGGGTACTTCTCTACAGTGTTACTCTCAAGAAGTTGCTCGGACTTGTTTTAAATGACTTAATACTGCTACATCCCTTGAAGTCTTGCAGTGAAAGGCTTCCCTGTTATCTGTCCTTAACCTCCCTCTTCATTTCATACTGTTATACCTAATTAACACAATAATTCTCTTCCCAGCCTGATATTTGTGCTGCTTAAAAAAAAAAAAACAAACAAAAACATGCTACAAGTGGTTTTAGACAAGACAGATAACAACAAAAAGCAATGTTTCTCTGATAAGAGGAGAAAAATTGTTACATAAAATTTCAGTTCCCATGACTTTAGAGATGAGATAAAAACCACAAGAGAAAAATCAAGGCTGAATAAAGAATCTGTGCAAGGCTCACAGCACAGAGAGGAGACTCCAGCTATCAAGCTCTTTGGAATTCTGCCTTGCAGCCCAGACAGGAAATAGATATTAATCTCATGCCTTGTGCCCTCTGCTTTTGCCCTGGGGACTTTTTCTTCAGCACCTGGAACCCTAGAAATGTTCAGATTAGACGGGATTTCTGGTCCACGCGATTCCTCAGGGCATGGCCAACTTCACAGTGAGATCAGGTGGCTCCATCTAAAAAAGTTTTGAAAAATTCCGAGGATGCAGATATCACAACCACCCCCAAGCACATGTTCCAGTAATTACCCATCCTCCTGTGTGGGATATTCCTTCCTGATTCCAGTATTTCCCTCTTCGACAGAGGATCACGCGTGAGATGAGCGATAAGTATGCATGTAATTTATAAATCAAACAGCTACACAGTGCTCCAAGTAGGACATTTGTAGTCCAAAATACCCTGTTTGGTCAGTGGCCAACTTCAAGTTACTTCTATTCTACTGCCTCTCTCCATGACAGTCTGGCATAATTTGGGACATCCCACATAAACAAACCAGAAATCAGCCCATAGTTCTCCCCAGACTTCTTTTGGAGTCCCTCAACAGTCAAAAAGTGGCAATTTATTCAAAGCCTCCCTGATCCCAGGATCATTCACCCAGTCAAATAATTTCCAGACAGCTTTTGTGGAGAGAGGATAAGAAAAGAAGTTTTGTCTCTTATGAAGAGTGGCAGTCACTTTTAATGCTTTGATTCCCCTTCCCAGTTGTTTGCAGTTCCAAGCATTTCCCTAGATTACAACCCCTAGCTGACATAAATATTTTAAGAAAACCAGAAACTTAGAACACTTTGCCATCCCAAATATTCAGTGCATTTATCACCAGAATAATAAATATTAAGCAGAGAGGCAGCATTGACTCTTGGCCTAAGGCTGGCACAGCCAAGTGATGTTTAAGAAACTCTCTTTGAATTCTGAAGCACTCTTATGCTCTTTTCTGTTCATGTACCCCTGCTTTGAAGTTCATAAACATTCCAGTGAATAGCTTTTTGATTCATGTGAATGCTTGAAAAATACCTATTCTCTGCAAAATGCCTGCACATAATTGAGTTTTTCAATGCAGCAGCACAAATATTTGCTATTCAGTATTCTCCTGCTTAAAAATCTCTCCTTCAGCCCATGAACAACTATGTAGCCACACAACCAGTAATATATCAGAGAGGGCAAATAGTCAAACTAGGTGGTTTGCACATGTAAATTGACAATTGTTCATCTATATTATCCACTGAATAGATTTGCAGAATCCACACACAGTTTATAAACAGTTCATGAACAGCAAAAAGTGTTTTCACAGCAATCAGTATTTTCACTTTCTGGACCATTATTCCTTATCACTTTATGCTTAAACTAAACTACCAGATATTTAAACACAGATATTTTCATGTGCATGGATGACAATGAATAATGAGAGTCTGCTGCATTTCTCACCTGCAGAGAGGAGAGTTTGGCACTGCAAATCATCACAACATTGCCTTGAAGAAAATACCCCAGCACATTATTGCCTCACATAGGACTTGCTGGGCATTTATTAAAGCAGGGAAGTTTTAATTACCAAATAGATTGAAGAGTTTTTAAGCCTTCTCACACTAGTTGCACGTGGACAAAAATAGAAGAGCTGTGACTCAAAGTCCAGCATTTATGACAATACCAAGCTTCAGACATTCTCAAGGAAAAAAATGAAACCCACGGCATGCTCAACAGTTAGTATAGTTCTGTGACTGAAAGCACTTCTTGAGAGCTGAATTCTGCATGTTAAACTTGTGTCCTGAACCATCAGCTCTACTCCCAGCTGTATTTTTAGCACAGACACAAACCTCACCTTTTGATGTCGCGGAAAGGAAGAAATAGCACAAGGCAACATGAGGCTTTGCACAAGGCTCATTTTCCACCAGGAAAAGCTGACACAATGGCCTTTTGTTGGCATTTCTCACAATCCCTGCTGAAGGAAGGCCATTGAGATGATGCTGACACGTGGGACACCACAGGGAGTATGTGGCTTGTAGATCCACCCTCCTTCTCCTTTACACAGCTACAAAGGGCCAAGGGATCTAAGAGGTAACTAAATCTTCTCCAAAACTGCTCTAGCTTAAGCCAGGCACTGTGTGGGTGCTTGCCAGGCTCTGAGCTCAAAAGGCTCATGGTCCAGTGCACTTCCACAGCCACCCTCAGTTCCTACTCTAGGAGGAAACGAGCCCTTCATCTCTGTTGCCTCCAGCAGTTCACTACTACACAAAGCACTTGTGGTTTGACTGTTTGTTATGAATTCACTGCCTTTCATTCTTGTAAGGAAACTTCTCATTCTTTGAAGTGAGAAAGAGCTTCAGGAAAAAAAAAAAAGGCTTGCTTCTTGTTTCATAATCTTTTAATCTGGACTCTTTACCAAGTTATACAAGCACTGTGGTTAAGGTTCTCGTGCAGGGGCGTGACCTCATCCTGCAGTTCTGGTCCACTTTCATCAAATTCTTCTGATCTCTCAGATAATTTGGTTATCTCTTGTTTTAAATGATAGAAGAGAGGGACTCTAGTAGGAACTGTAGCGATAGGACAAGCAGTAATGGGTTCAAACTTAAATAGGGTTTTCAAACTTAGTTTTCAAACTTAGGCTAGATATTAGGAAGAGATTCTTTACTGTGAGGGTGGTGAGGCCCTGCCCAGAGAAGCTGTGGATCTCCCATCCCTGGAAGTGCTCAAGGTCAGGTTAGATGGGGCTTGGAGCAACCTGGTGTAGTGAAAGGTTTCCTCCCCATGGCAGGAGGGTTGGAACTGGATGATCTTTAAGGTCCCTTCCAACCCAAACCATTCCATGACTCTATGATTCTAAGACTGGCCTGGTCAGCTTTTGTTTGGTTCATCACTTATTTGTAGGTGTAAAACAAGGGAGGATTTCAGTCTCACATGGTTCTGTTGCCTTCGCCCTTGTGGGAATACAAATACCCTCAAATGTCCTGAGTATGATGATAAGTCTTCTTCCACTACGTCACTTTTTTCAAGCCCCCCAAAGCACTCCAAGGGTTACATCACATTACATCTTAACAAATGACAGGTACCAGCTGAGCCATGGCCATTACATCAGCATTACTGTGTTCTGAAACCACATAAATCCCCAAGGAAAGGATTTAACACTGTTGCACATTCTTTTGCGTTAGATGGAGTTGTAGAGCACAATTGTTTCACCAAAAGGCTTCCTGAGACGTTTTCAGTGACATTTTCAGGCAGAACACGCTGCACCGCAGCCAAGGCAGTTTTGAGAACGACAAGCAAGGCCAATTTGGTGCAATGAAAGGTATTATTTTTTAAATCACCATCAGCAGTTTGCACTGACAACCCCCTGAGAACACCCCAACAGCACAAGTGCAGACTGCGTGTACCTCAGTGCAGGCACAGAGATGGGCAGTGCACAAAGTGGCAACGTATTCAGTGCTTATTTTTTTCCTCAGTCTTCAAATGCAAGTCTTGTTCAGTTCCTCTGTGCTTACCACAGAGTTTGGGAAGGACGGCAGCAGACAGCAGGAGAGAGCAACTGGTGTCAAATTATACAGAAAAGCTCATCTAGACCTGCAGAATTTCCCAGAGTGCTGAAACCATTTAGGCAAAATAGTGACAAGCAGGGAAGGTGACCTGATACCAGGAAAAGGGGAGCAGTTGCTGGACAGCAGAGCCTGAATCCAGAGGAATCCTGTAGAACGGGAGGATCAGGCCAAAAGAAACCTCCCGGCATTCAGCAAAGAGAAGCCCGAAGATTTTTGGTTCAGAGGGAACAACTCCATGAATCAGGACAGACTGGGAAGCAACTGAAAAGGGCTCCAAAGGATTTGGGGTGATGGTGGACACTGGGCTGGATAAGAGCCAGCACCGTAAGTCGCTCCGTGCATGCAGCGAACTCCAGGCCACACCTGGAGGGCCAGGACAACACATCCAAGGAAAATGCTCTCCCAGTGTGGTCAGCACAGGTGAGACCACACCTGGAACAGACTGTGGACAGCTGTGGGAACCCACTTCAACAGGGATCTGGCACAAGAGGGACTGGCAGAGGGTTACCAAGCAGGTCAGGGTCCACAAACACAGGACCCACGATGAGGAGCTGAGAGGAGCTGGGCTTTGGTTTTGCAGACAAGAGGCTGAGGGCAGATCCCACAGCAGCTCATGACAACAGGAACACAGAAAGATGACACAGCCAGACCTTTCTCTGCACAAGAGCAATGCCCACGAGTTACATTTTGTGAGGTTGAGGCTGGACAATAGGAAATATTTCCTCCATGGGAGAGTGTGGCCCAGCACTGGAGCACAGTGCCCAGGGAGAGCATGGATTCTCCATCCTCAGAGGTTTACAGGGCTTGGCTGGGTAGAGCCACAGCAGACCAAGTGTCAGGAATATAATCACTGCATGTAGAAACGTGATCTCTGTAACCTCCAGAAGTCCCTTCCAAACAGATTTTTCCATGATTCTACGATATTGAAGTGATTGTGTCTCTGTGTATGCAGAGACATTTGTTCAGGTGTATTTCAGGGGAGCAAAATTCCAGGGGAGAGGAGGAGAGAAAAAACCCCTCACTGTCTCCAAGTTTAGACAGTAACAGGCACAAAGTCCTCAGGATCATAGTTTGGACTGAAATGCCTAAAATCCACATAAGGATCTCATGGTTTTTGAATATGTCTGTGCGAGAAAACAATGAGGAAAATACGAATCCACTGCTGACATGACAGTGTCACACTGTGACTTTTACCATAAAGGTGTGCAAGCACTTCAAAAACAAACATTCCCTGGCTCCTGAAGAAAGGTGGGAAGCATGTGAAAATCTCTTCCTTCCACCCCTTAACCCCAAATTAGACCATATAGTTGGACTACCTGCCAATTCCCATAATTTACTGCTAATATAGCCCAGCTGTGAGGTTGCATGAATGCTTTTTCACTGCATGGAAGAAACTATACTTCAGAGGTTTTTCCTCTGGAGAACAATTCCTTCCAGAGCTATTTTGGGAGCGCAGACAGTACAACACCCTGCAGGAGACACAAAAAGGTCCTCATGTTGAGTCCAGCTTCAGACCAGTTTCATCAATCTCCATCCATCTCATAGTTTTGGATCTGTCTATAACAGTTTCAGATCTTTTTATATCTTTCAGGGGACCACTGAACAGATGTTCCCCAGCCCAACAAATCTGGCTGGTTCAGCACAGCAGCACCTACACAAGCTGGCTGAGGCCCAAAAGCAGTACAGCTGTGTTGTGCAGGGTGACATTTCGGCTAAAGAATTCCCCTACATTGTCTGAACCATCCCTGCACCTAAGTAGACCTCTGAGGTGCCAAGGAAACAGCAGTAAATCGACTGTCAGAGCCCCTGAGCTGGGTCCACTGCTTTAATAACATATTGGAAGTGGCCACAGGCTGGTCTCACCTTCCAGGACAGGGAGCATCACGACACCCTAATGATAAACCTCCTGTCCACTCCTTATTATTTGACTCCCTCCCCTCATAAAAAGCCCAGGGCAGCTCTATACAACAACTAGGATACCTCAGGCTTCCCTTACACTAAGTATAACCTTTCCTTTTTTTTTTAGAAACACTTTCTCCTCTCTCTTCCTATGCTGGTTCCTATAAGCCAGACAGGAAATCAATTGGCTGATCCAAATCTCTGCAGCTGTGCATCACTGGACTGCACAGGGGAGACTGCCACCCTTCCAGGCCTTTAAAGAGCCTGGGAGCTTTTTTGCACATCTCCAAGCTTCACACCTCTGAAACAGAAGCATAAGCCCAGTCCAGACTTAGCTACAGTTTAAGAGCATTTTAAGGGACCTTTATCCTCCCAGGCATGCCTCCACATGAAACAGTTTCTCAGAACTCTCTCCCGGTTTCCTCAGTTTGTACATGATGGGGCCTTTCCCCTCAGTAATTGTATCACATAAATCCAGCCTCTTCAGTGATTTTCCCACGGAAAATATTCCTCTCCCCCACTGCCCATCCTATTACAAAGGCCTACTGAAGGAATTGATCTTTCCATATCTCCCCACCTCTGGTAGGAAGGAGAAGTACTTGTGTTCTGATTGTGATGGCAAATGACAAATCACCTGTCCCCCAAATCAAGAAGATGGATTTAAAAATCACAGTATGATTTTTAAAAAAACATTAAAAGACTTCAAACAACAACCACATTCTGGTTTATGAATCTTTCAGACACAGTCACATCAAATGTCCTTTCCCATAGAGATGCCAGGAATAGATAATGGGCTTTTTTCAGTGAAAGAGGAGACTTGCACCAAAAGTATCTGTCTGCAGGAGCTGAGTATTATATCAAATACAGAGAGACTTGGGATGAAATCAGGGCCCTAAACAACACAGTGAATCACCCAACCAGAAGTATTTTTCTTTGGCTTTCACAGTTGGGTTCTGCCTCCAGGCTCACAGCCACCCATGAAGCACAATTTTGTAGCCTTTTTCTTTCTCCTTGTGCCTCATCCAGCACGTCTGAAACCTGTGACCAAGTGGATTTGGCACATGGGACGAAAACCCATAGGATAAAAAAAAGCCAAGAAACTGTCTGCAGCCCAAGGTGTTACATTGAGCTGGGCCTTGAACCCTCTCCAAAGTTTTCCTTTCCCTTCCACAGTTGGATTGCCCAATGCAGTATTTTTTTTTAGGCTCCGAAGAAGATGTCTGTGAGTTCTCACATCTTTGATTCCCTTCAAAAGAAGTCTTCTTATGTTTTTGTCTTTCTGGAAAATAGAGTCTTAAAATTACGTTAGTTTTGAGCAGAAACAGAATAATGATGAAGTTGGAAATAAAATATCCATACCCCTTGTAGAAGTTTCCAATATGACACTTGGAGGAGGATTATATAAAGACACAAAGAACAATAAAAACATAAAAACATCAGGCAAGCTCAATATCTTCCAGGGTAATATAGCCTCGTAAAGAAAACAAGCAATGCTGATCCATGAGAGACAGTATGCTTGGGATTAAGTAGAAAAACACAGAAAGTCCTTTTAGGAAGGGATTTAATTTGTGGAAACAAACAAGAAGTGAAAGGAGTTAATAAAAAAAATATCCAAAGGACAAAATGAGAAAAGTGTGATGTAGAAACAGCAAGGAACAAGAAAAGGATACTAAACCAAAAAAATGTGAATTGGCAGGTGGAGAGGGAGCTGAGAAAAATACACAGAAAAGCCATAATAAGCATAAGGTGAGAATATCAGACTACAATAGTTAGTCTTCAGAAAAGATGGGGATCATGAGGAACAGAAAAAAAAGTGGAAAATCAGTCTGATTTGCACCAGCTTTGGGAGAGTGCAGAGGGTGGGGAGGGAAATGAACACACTGGCATAGATAATATGGCTGATGTGGAGGCACAAAACAAAGACACATGGAAGGGCTTATCCACTGAACCAAAATTAAGAATTGCCATGAACTGTGCTTAAAAATAAACATGCCTGTTTTGATAGTGTGGGCGAGATGGGTCCAGAGCAAAACAGCACCACTGTTTTTTAAAGAGGTATTTTCTTGGCAATAACAACAAAAATGACACAAACGTTGCTAGCGAGAGGAGAAAGATGAATGGTGAGAATCAGAGGGGAAGAAAAGAATTTCTGTTTTTTGTTATCTTTAAAGAAGTTGTGTGTCTCCAAGAGAGAGATAAGGGAGGTAGAAAAAGAATTATTGATGAGCATGTGAGCTGACAAGAAAGAAGGAGCATACCTGGGTGCTGTGAGCATACCAATATCACTGGCCAGGAGCAAAAGAGCTGCTGATGGGGTAAATATAAAGATAACACAGACAACAAAACAATACCCTGGACACAGTGCTGAAAGAAGTGCCTCAAAACTCCTAAGAACTTCAGCAGTCAGGCTGGAAGAAAGGTGAACTGAAAGCCCAGTACCATGATAATGAAGAAGAAGGAAACAAACTGGTGGGTCAAACACAGTCCTGGTGATATGATTGCTGAGCAAAGCAAGGATGTTTGGCAGCAGAGTGACACAGAGCAAGAGTATTGAAGGGCAAAGTGCCACAAAGCTGTTCATCCCTTAATGCTTGAGGATTATCATTAGGGGCACATTTCTTTCCTGCAGCATTTCTTTCTAACTTGGCGCACTCCTAACTGGGTAAATTCCACTAACTTGTGTCTGGGGTTCTCTTCCCAGAAGGGAAAAAGCACTAACATAGCAGGGTGAAGGAACAAAGTCTGACGGGCAGAGAAGTAGAGCACCACCAGTTTTGTCTGCTACAACAGCTACAGCAGCACGGCCCACTCAAGCAAATTGGTATCTTGACCTTATATATTTCAGCTACAGCACAAGCAGCTCTAGGGAAGACTTGGAAAGCAAGAGAATGGAAGTACTCAGTGACTACAGCCAAAATATGTTACAGGGCAAGGATGAGAACAAGATGTAAAGATTCCACCAGTCTGTTGTCCGCGGGATAGAAAGATGCCTTAGAAAGCAATGATATTGCCTGAAAAAAAATGTGGATGCCAGCTTAAATGGTAGGAAACCACTTTTTAAGCTTACAAAGAAATATATGGAGAAAGAGGAATCACAGAATCACTTAGGTTGGAAAAAGACCTCCAAGACTGTCAAGTTCAACCTTTGACTGATCCCCACCTTGTCACCCAGACCACAGCTTTGAGTGCCATGTCCAGTTGTTCCTAAAACACCTCCAGGGATGGGGAATCCACCACCTCCCTGAGCAGCCCCTTCCAGTGCCTGACAACCCTTTCAGTGAAGAAATTCTTCCTTATGTCCAATCTGAACCTTCCCTGGTGCATCTTGAGGCCATTTCCTCTTATCCTGTCACTGGTTGACTGGCAGAAGAGGCTGACACCCCATCTGGCTACAACCTCCTGTCAGGGAGTTGCAGAGACCAAGAAGATCTCCCCTGAGCCTCCTTTTCTCCAGGCTGAGCCCCTCCAGCTCCGTCAGCTGGTCCTGGTGCTCCAGACCCTTCCCCAGCTCCGTTCCCTTCCCTGGACACTCTCCAGCTCCTCAATGTCTTTCTTGCAGTGAGGGGCCCAGAACTGGGCACAGCCCTCGAGGTGGGGCCTCACCAGTGCTTAACATTCACCACCCACACTGACCTAAGAAACATCATCCTGAAAATCACTTTCACAGTCCCTCCAGACAGCAAACCTGACAGCCCAAGCCCAGGCATGGCCAGGGGAACCTCCTCATTGCACAGAAAACCATTCAGGCCCTATGAAGAAGAGTGTTTTAAATAGGATTTTATATTTGGAACTGCGAGGGACTACTGAGCAATTACACCGGAGTTTTTCACAACAGGAACACCAAAAAGAGATATTATAACATTCCAAGAACAAGAAGTCAGTGACATTTTAGGAAAAGCAGAGTGTTGGAGGTTGTATCTCTCTCCCTAATTATAAAGACATGCTCTATAATACTCAATCTCTCTCTCATATCTGTGTGAGGACTTTGGGATCACCTGAGTAACAGGACTCCTCTTTCAGACACTGCCCTGCAGTACTCACAGCACCACACAGACCTGGCAACACTGATCAGCAAGGGGCAGGTAAGGGGGAAATGGTCTCCATCCATTCTTCCTCCCCAGCTCTCCTACACAGAGGAAGCACTGGCAAGATTTTCCAGCAGCAACTGGGAGTCAGAGGGTGTACCCAGCAGTGTACAAGGGCACTGCAGTACCTCATGAATATGAAGAGCAAGTTGCACACCCTCAGAACCATGATGAGCCTGGCATGTGCACATCATCCATCACCACAACAGTGCCGAGAGCATTCATTGCTGTACAGCCACAGAAATGGCTTCAGACTGAGAGACAGTAGGTTTAGATTAGGTATTAGGAGGAAATTCTTTGCTGTGAGGGTGTTGAGGCACTGGAAGAGATTGCCCAGAGAAGCTGTGGATTCCCTGTCCCTGGAAGTGTTCAAGGCCAGGGTGGATGGGGTTATGTGCAACCTGGTCTAGTGGAAGGTGTCCCTGCACCATGTGATGGTGCTGCAATGTACCAGTTTGGTCTACACTTTTTAGGGCAGTTATCCTGCAATTCTTTCAGAAGAAGAATAATGCAGGATGAAATGTAACTTTCATCTAGTTTTCCTTTACCCTTATATGGAGCTTTTAACTGGGAAGACAAAGGAGTAGGGAGGGAGAAGATATGTCAGATTGTCCCTCACATGGACCTACAGCAAAAAACAGAGAGAATGTTCTTCAAAACAGGTGATGGGATTCTTCAGCCAGCAAAGAACCCCTTCTGCACATGCCTCACTCTTGGAAAAACTGGCATTGTAAGTTTAAAACTCTGCTTTTGGCTTGCGTGAGCTGCATTTCCTCAGCAGATTATCCCTGATCTCACTGCCCTTGGCAGCATTAGAGGGGTCACATTTTTACACAGCTGAACTACTTGAACAATTTCTTCAAAGTATGAAATAAAAACATTCTTTCCTTCAAAGCAGACACGAACGCTTTCTTCTTTATTCTGTTTGTTCAGTTTTTCTTTTAAAGTCAATAAACACTTTATGCCTTGTATTCATTGCAAGAAAAACAAATTCTACTCCATTACTTGTATCTACATTCTGTTTACAGCATCAGCTGCTGATAAGGAAGCATTTCACATGTGTCTTAAATTCCCTTCTAAGATTTAAGTGCAACCCCTAAATGATTTTCTCCCCAGCAAAAGTTCTAATTGCATCTGGCAGGAATGGAGTGGGGAGTGACATCTCTGATTATCTTCTGCCAAGCCTCAAAGAGCTGCTGTGTCCTCTTTCCCAGCTCCCAGGAGAGAACCAGTGCAGTAAACACCATCTTCTTAGGTACTACATGTAGCAGCAGCAGACACATTTGCAAAGGTCACCTGGCAGAAGGCATTCCTGCCAACTTTCCTTCAAATCCAAAGGGTTATTATGAACTATTCAAAGCAGAGCCTGCTTGTACGAGGTGGAGTGAACCCAAACTGCACGTTACAGCTCCCTTTTGCTATAAGTGGATCAGATTTACCTGAGTGTTAATTGAGTACAGGGGATGGATAAGGGTATTGCTAATATAAGGTAACCAAAAACTCATTCAGTGCTTCTACATGGTACTTCAGCCTACATGAGACCCCAGAAAGGTGAAACAGCAATTCTTGAATGCTTTTTCTCTTTGAAATATGTATTCTCATACAAGTCTAATAAAGGAGATTACCTTCAAAGTTGAGTCAGCTTCTATTTCTTATTTTTTTTATTTCCTAAATAAACTAATAGGATTATCAGTACTCTATCCTGATATTCATATTCAAAAGCAATAGCATCTAAACCCTTGCCATGGGGACCAGAGTAGAAGGTGAATCCCTGAAGGGGTTTTTTTGTGTGTGTTTCTTCAGAAGGTATTAAAATGCAGTCAATAAACTCCTCCAGCAGCGACTAAGAAGGAAAAGGCCTCTGAGAATCCAGAAGGTCTAGCTGCTCTCAAAATAAGACAGAACGGATTCCTGTATGGAAAATCTTAATTAGTTAACAAACCACTTCATCCCAGGCATATTGGATTCAGGCACTCGCATCCTCATTTGGTAGGAAGTGCTTTAAATCCACCACCAGCTCTTCTGCTCTGTGTCAGCCTGTTCCTGTCACTCCAACACACCCTTTTTTCTCCTCCAGGTCACATCACTGTGCAGGTCCATTTCTCTTTGTGCTGTCACAGCTCTTCTGTCCAGCCCTGTGCATGCCAGGCCACGTCCTGCTCCACTTCAGCTGCCTTCCTTCCTGCACTCTCCTGAGAGCCTCTTGTCACTGCTGTGATCTCTGTCCCTGTATTCAGCACAAGAGCAGGAATTCCAAGGAAAAGTCTTATCAAGCCCCACACCAGGACCAAACAGCTCTCCAGCCTGAAGGTGAATACCAACAATGAGATGGAATAATTTCCCCTGGGCCCTGGGAAGAAATTAGCTGCTAGTTGAGTTGCTACTGAGCACATGTAAACTGATTTTTATAGGAAAATAACTGTGACTTTCCTCACATTTGTTTCTATTATATATACATCATATACATATATTATATATATATACACACCTCTCATTATATATACCTCACATATACCTCATAGACAGGCAAATTTCCTTTGAGTCTTTTTTTTTTCTAGTACCTGGACATTCCAGATCTGCTTCTCACAATTAAATACCTCAAATTGACTGTTTGTTTGTTTGTTTTTTAACTGCATCACAACGTGCTTTTCTCCAGTGCATTCCTCAGAAAGGCCAGGAACAAACTTGCAGAAAATAGGATGAGTCTCTGGCATACCTTTAGCCCAAAAGACTTCACCCTCTAAGTTCAGAAATTACAAGCTTCTCTGATTTGAGGTTCTGGGCATCACCCATCAGAAGTCACAAAACCAGCTCCAAGTAATATATTTCTGATGCCCAGCATAAGAAATAGTATAAACTATTAAAGAAGGAAAGACAAATTGAGGTAAAATTCCTAGATCTTGCCCTTCTAAGCAGCATATCAATCTATCTTACTTCATTGGGCTCTATTACAAATGAGGGAAGAATCACCTCAAGTTTTTTAAGCTCTGTTTGCAGACTTCTGCCTCTTTTGGCTGCCTGCCTGGGAGAGGCTGCATCTCCCTGACACATCGTTTCCCAAAACCAAAGAATTCCAAAAGGCAGGCACAATTATTCTCATTGTTGGATTCTTGAAACAAACGTCAGGAGACATAAATTATGAGAAGGCCTGTAAGTCTGTATCTGATGAGGAATAATGAACAGAGAAGACAGAGAAAAATTGAAGTGCAAAGGCATGTAAAGTTTTACACGTGAATAACATAACCAAACTTTCTAAGATCACAAATTTTTTTTTTTTTAGAAAGGGATCTGAGTGTTTTGCCTTAGGATGTATTTTTTTCTGGACCATTTCATCTACTGTCATTACCAGGTGAGTGTAGGATTAACAGCCCTTTTACTAATTGACTTACTTAACCTTAAAGCACCAAGTACCTAAACCAATTTTTCAGCTCTATCTTGCAGAAAGTCCAACATTCACAGCTGAAAACAGTTCATTATCACTTTTTTAAAGTATGTGTGAGCTTTAAGTAGCATTTTGGGCTTATCATTAGCACACTCAAAAGGCTAAATATACCCTGGTACATCATGAACCAGCATTACAGTTGCCACTGCAGTTCATTCTGTAAAACACAATTCCATTTCATCTTCCTCCAGCCCAATAAAGCATTTCAGAGATCTCCAGAGGCCCAGAAGGATAACAACAAGACCTCATTTTACAAAGCTGAGAGATGCTTTGTAAACCTCTCTTAGATGCACCACTTTTTCCCCATGGCTTAGATGCCAAGAATATTTCAGTGCTTGTGGTCGACTTTGCTGGTAACATCTTCATTTTTCATGCACATATTTGTCTTCACACGCATGAACAGAAAAACTTCGACCTTTCTAAGAATTTTAGAAAAACAGAGCTCAAGTTTTGGGGGTTTTTTGTCTTTTTTTTTTTTTTTTTTTTAATTAGAAAGAAATGGGATACAAAGTTGGTTATTTAGATTAAGGTCACTGGGACCAATGTAACATTTTTTTTCCAGTGTTTCTCTCTTACTATTTCAGAAAAACAAACAAACAAATACTCACCAAAACAACAACAAAACCAAACAAACCAACCAAACAAACAAACAAAAGGCAAAATTTATAAACAAAATACCATTTCAACACTAAAAAGTAAAAAAAAAATAAAAAATAAAGAGCTCAATGTCAGACTGAAAATAATCTTTTATCAAAATGGAAAACGGGTTTTTAAAAAAAATCTGTAATTAATCCTACTAATTACATGTACCTAGGTTGTCGCTCTAAATTCTCCTTCATCCAAGTATCACTCAGACCCTTGGAAGTCAGTGGTTCGTGCTCAGCCTTCAGCATTTCAGATTTTATTTACTGCAGCAGCATATCTAAACTAGAATCCAGAAATTTGCTGGTCCAGGAGGAGAGACAAGGAAGGAAGGAATTAAGCTCTCTGTCCAGCTGGCAGTCACTGAGTTGAGGACCCCAAGTTAAGGAAACTGCAGATGTTTATAGATTGTGTCAAAATTTACCTGCTGCATCCAGTCTTCAGAGGCTCTGTCAGGGTCAGCAGCAGGGTGATAAAGAAAGGTGGACCAAAAAAACCCAGCAAGTTAAAAAGACAGGCTGCAGGAACTAATTTTGTCATGTGTGAGCTCCTTTATTTCTTGAACTTTCCAGGCTGGAGTGGTTATACAGACGATCACAAAGGAAATGAAGACAGCCAGCAACTTCCCAGATGAAGGCTGGCTGTCCAGACAATGTGGTCCATCAATAAATTCCTCAGTCTCTCCAAAAATGGGCAAAAATATGGACCCACAGCTCTATTAAATGACAAACTTATTTTAAAAACATTCCTTATTGCAGTGTTTAAGTGGAGTGCAGGCAGGAGCACACCTATAATTGCCTTGTTGAACATCTGGATCACAGGTAGATCAGAACAAAACCCATTCAAGGCATTTACCTCCCCAAAAAGACTAGTGCCCAGACTTCCAGAAGGACTCCCTATCCCATGTCCTCCACTTCTGTTTAGACCTCACATGGAGGTCTAAGCACTTCTGAAAAGTCTTAACCAAGCTGACTAGTTTCCTGAACATCAGATAACAAGCTATTCCTACTATTAACAATAAATTAATAGTCTTCCAGTTCTGGGCAAGTGGATTGTAGCCCCATATATTTATATCTGAGTAATCTCAGCATTACGTGCCAGCTCTCAGTGTGTTGTTTTTAAAGCACTGTTGTAGTTCACTGCCTCTTTAATTTTTCATAGTTTATAAATTTATAACCATTGCTGTTTGTGGTGTAGGAAAGTCTGGAATCAGAAGGTCGATATTGGATCATTTTAAGGTCTAACCCACAAATTATTTCTTCCATTGTGCCGGCTAAAGAACAGAGCTGGGGAAGCCTGCAGAACTTGCTGAGGAGAAATAACACTTTTCTGAGAGTGGCCAATGCATTTATCAAGAACTCTGCAGGCTGCCTCAGATGTGAGGCAGAGATGCCCAAACAGTGAGTTATACCCGATCCCCCACTAGCAAGATTCAAACAGAAGGTGATAAACAGTCAGGACAAACACAATACCAAACATACTGATGACACTGTAGCATCAGGATGTCCATGACCTTTCCCTTGACCTCTGCTCTGTACTGCCCTTTGAGCCTGTGGGGCCTGAGCAAACCTTACCTTGAGCCACTCGGACCTGCAGCTGCGTTTCTGCCTCCCCTTCCTTTGCTCCTACTCCTTTCCACGAAGGAGGGATGGTGGCTTCTGCACAGCCCCTCTGCTCCAGCACCGAGACAAGCAGAAAACAAGCTGGTTGTTGCATCTCTTCCCTTTGACTGGTGACACACCACTTTGTCAGAAAAAAAAAGTGATCCTAGGAGTATGGTATGGCTTGGGTTAGAAGGGACCTTAAAGGTCATCCAGCTCCAACCCCTCTGCCACGGGAAGGGGGATCCAACCCAGATCAAGTTGCTCAAAGCCCTGTCCAACATGGCCTTGAAAACCTCCAGTGATGGGGCACCCACAGCTTCTCTGGTCAACCTGTCCAGTACCTCACAGCCTGTTGCCCCCCTCACAGCCAAGAATTTCTTCCTAACATCTAATCTAAATCTACTCTCTTTCAGTCAGAAGCCATTCCCCCTTATCCTGTCGCTACATGCCCAGAAAAAAGTCTCTTTCCATCTTCCTTGGAAGGCCACAATTAGGTCACTATGAAGCCTTCTCTTATCCAGGCTGAACAATCCCAGATCTCCCAGCCTTTCCTCCCAGCAGAGCTGTTCCATCCCTCTGATCATCTTGGTGCCTCTTCTGGACTCTCTAACAGCTCCATGTCCTTCCTGTGCTGGGACCCCAGGGCTGGAGCCAGCTCTGCAGGAGGGATCTCACCTTAGGGGGCAGAGGTGCAGAATCCCCCTGCTTGTGATGCAGCCCAGACATGGCTGGTTTGGGGGCTGCCAGAGAACATGGCCAGGCCTTGTCCAGACTCTCATTCACCAACACCCCCCCAAGACCATCTTGGCAAGGCTGCTCTGAATCTCTTCATCCCTCAGCCTGGATTAAATACCAGGGGTTGCTCTGATCCAGGTGAAGGACCTTGCACTTGCACAAGGTAGGATAAAGGAGAGGGTGTTGTATATGCGGACTTGAAGACCTATGAGAGAAAGAAAACATATTGGGGTGTGGAGATTTCTATAGGAGAAAGGGCCCCATGCTCCAAATGGAGATAAACACATCCCATGATATCTTGCTGGGGTGGAGGACTTTGCTCCATAGAAAAATTTGGAAAATAGGGACCTCAGCACCCAACGAGGTGACAGCCTCCACCACAAATCACTGCCTTGAGAGGACTTCTGAAATCAGCTCAGCCAGGCTCCCCCAGTGATCTCATGCCTTCAACAGAAACTAAGGATAATGTTGTGCTTGTTTTTTAATGGAACTTTGACTAAAGACAGCTGGCTCTTCAACATCTTACACATTCAACTGCAGCCAAAGAGATTTATCATCATTCAGAAAACTCATTGCACAGCGATCAAAGAAGACACCCCTACCCACAGATTCTCTACCCAAAATAAAGAGAGGAGGGTGATAAATATTTCCACTTACACCCCCAACCAACAGAGTCTTCAGCCACAAAATTCGTTTTGCATGAGCTCTATACAGGGTACATACGTTTGGTCCTTAAAAAAGTCCCAGAACTGTCCATGCCCTCACTTTGGCACAGGACACAGTACAGTGCCCTGGCAGTGCCACTGGAATAGCTCTCTTTGGTGGCATATTTCTTGTTCCGTGGGGCAGCTGTTTTGTTGGTGGCCTTCAAAGGCAAACTGCCTTGGCAGACACGGAACAGAGCCAAACCTTGTGGCCTCTGCTTGCCCCTTGATTGTTTACTCTTCTGTCATTTACCAGCAACATTTCACTGGACTGGGCCCAAAATATGAAAAAGCTGATTGCAAGACAACCAGAGACAGAGAAGACCTTTTCCCAGTCAGGTCCAGCAAGAACAAAATCTCCCCTCTCCCAGAGCTACCAAATTCTATGAATTAACAGCTTGGACGCTGCAGGTCCAGCTGGGCTTCATTCAGTACCAGTGTGCAATTAGCAGTAAAGAGCAATCAGTCTGCTTAAAACTGATTAAAGTATTGATTATGCTAACAGAGGGAACACAGAGAGTAGACAAAGCAATCTTAGAACAGAAGTCTTTGTGTCCATCTGCCCTTATCATTGTGTAACAACAGCACAGGTCAGCCTGACTCCTTCAGAAGCACAGCAGAGAATCGCTTTGATCTGAGCAATCCCCTAATAGCTTCCTCTTTGGGAAGGAGAGGATCTCTTTTTAGCCACACAGAGTTCCTATGCTCGGATCAGCTCCAGCACTTCCTCTGCATCTTCAGACGCCTTCTCCGTTCCTGCTTGTTTTCTCAACAGTCCTGATTTAACATCTCCACACAGCAACTGCCCTTCTGACTGAGTTCAGATACCTTGTCCATAGCACAGAGCAGCTGCATTTTTATGATGCTCTGTATTCTGTAAATACTGGTGGAAAGTTGTGTTATAGAGACAAGCATTAATTCACTGTCAAGTGGCTCAAGGTTTAAAGCACGACGGTACCATCGACTCAATTAATGCAGAGTTGGATCAAAGTCAAGCTATATCTGAAAATTTTTATGTGGACAACTGACCTTATCCAAAAAAAAAAAAAGACCTATTCACGGGGGCTGATATTTAAAGTTTTTTATTATTTACTCAAAGAACACATATTTGGAATCACAAAAAAAAAAAACAGAGGAAAAAAAGATTCACCAAATATTGCAGAATACAAGGTGTACAGACACTTGAACTTGTGTCTATTTCTGGCACTCCATTTCTTTTCTGTATGTGGTACATAAAACTGAAATGTGCATATTGACTGTGGCATTCGTTGCATACAGATGACTTCCTCTCCGAGGAACATTTTGGATATAGTTACATTTGGCTCTCTGGGAGGACTTTTTGATATCTTCTTTCCCAAGCAGCTGTTCACATTGCTCCTTTAAGGCTCATTCCTGCCATCATTCAGAAATGCAGTGGAACTTCCCACCTGTAACAAGCCTTATCAGATATTTAAGTAAATAAAGCAGCAGAGGAGACAAGGCAGAAACCTCACAACAAGCTGTTGCATGAGAGCACAAGCCCTGCTGTGATGGGAGGACAGAAAGGTCACACACACAGCATCTCACATGCAGCAGATGCACAGTTATTACAAGACTTCTCCAGGTCTGTGGAAAACAGGACAAGAAGAACTTTTACCAAACAGCATGAAAAAAAGACAAGTTTTCTCTGAAACACTTAAAGGCTATGCTATATCTCCTATGTTCCAAAAACTATGCACTTCTTTGACTGGAGCTGCTTTAGCCAGAAGTGTGGTAACGTATCTTAGCAACAGCAGCAAGGGGGAAGACTTACTGTACTGTAAAAGAATTAAAACAAAATGCATATAGCTGCTGACTGTTATAAATACATCCCTACCACTCTGAGGGGGTGTTCCATTATACTCCTGATTACTTTTCACGTTCCCTGTTCCAAAGGGGCGGGGGCATTTCTCCAGTTTTCAGCTCACCCATGAAGAGCCCCCAGCATTTTAATTCCCCTTCAGCTACAGCTCCGACTAGACAGGTCCTACAGTGTAACCTGTCACCATCCCAGCTACATTAGGAAAAGCCATTACTGTAGCACCCCGGAGATAACCTCTTTGTGTGAGCTGTACTGCCACTCCCTCAGGTGTTCAGCTGCCATCAGCCCGCAGCAGCTTTTCCCTGCTGTGTCGGGAGCAGGTGAGACCAGACATACCAGGACTGCAATATTTCACATTCCTACTTGTCAGGCAAACAGAAAGCTTTGTGCAGCAGGGGAACTTCGCACAATTTCACCTTTTACTAAGGTGTGTAGTTTCCCCACAAGTACAATAACCTCTTTGAGAGCAAGCTTCATCTATGCCCTCTCCTCCAGTCCCCAGCCAGGCCAAGGTCCTTGCAGGCTTCCCACCTCCCCTGCAGCACTTTCCTCCCTGTGGAGAGTTCCAGCAGCCAGGACAGGGGCCACATCCCCCTCCTGCCCGGGGGGAAAGCATCCAACTGCACAAGAAGACAAGAAGCACTGATCTGATGTAAGGGAGAACCTACAAAGTGAGTGCAAGAGCTCCAGATTTTAAATGACAGAGCCAGAGCACTGCAAACATCAGTGAAAAAATGTGAAAACACCTTTTTTTTTTTTCTTTCTTCAGCAAGTGAAGGTGGGCTCCCATTTTCTTTTTAAGGATTATTCTCTGCAAGCAACTCTGACAATGGCTACGATTAACAGGCTCACCTGAGTATCCTCCCAGCAAATAGTTTGCTCAGCCTTCCTGGGAATGAACACTACTGCTGTCTGCCTTCTAGTGAAACTTCATTTAATAGCCGTGAAACACCTGGAAATCTTGTGGATGATTACTCCAGCTCAAGGAAGGGAGGGAGCTCTTTCTGTTTACTATGGCAGGGGAGGGATCTTAGTCCACGCAGCTTAGCTCAGATTTAGACACAAGGAGTGACCAGGTGGTTGCCTAGGACAGCAAATTGATCAGCGGACAGGGAGAGCACACACGGCTAAGGCTGAGTAATTTTCAACTTTAACTACTACACAGGATGGGGGGAAGGGTCAGAAACAGCCACAAAGTGGCTCTGCTGAGACTTGCCCGGTGTTACATTTCAAGGCTTTTGGACTATCTGCTCCATCCAGCGATCTATCTGGCGCTGTCATTACTCCAGAGATGTAGAGACTAATTCCATCCTAAGTGTTCCCATCCTTCAAAAGGCCGCACTTGACTGCCGTTATTAACTCCGTGCATGATGAAGACATTCAAAAAGCCTCGCAGGCTTTCTCCCAAGCAGACGCCTTGCCCGCCTCGCTCCTGCCAGCGCAGCAGACGAATTTCCACACGCACGTCCATCCACTCGCCCGCTCCTCGCACACGGACACCCGTGCGGGAGACACACCCGCATCCCCGGGTGACCCCGCATTCCCACCTCCGCCTCCTCCTGCCCGAGCACAGCCTCTGCTCCCGCGGGGTGGCGAGGGGAGCCCTGGCAGGTTGCCGGAGCCCCGGCGGGGATCCCCGCTCCGCCGCTCTCCCTTTAGGGCTTTCGGAAACTTTTCTCCCTTCCGTGCCGTCACGCTCCGATAGCGGGGCTGTGGGCTGGGCTGAGCTGAGCTGGATTAGGCTGAGCCGAGCCCTGCCGGGAAGTTTCTCCCGAGGGCGCTGGGTCGGAGCAAGTTTCCCGCACGGTCCCCGGGCAGCCGGAGCGCTCGGAGCTTTGGGGACCGTGCGGGAGGAACGCGAGGTGGAGCTCGCTTCGGGGGAGGGGGAGATGGAGCCGGGGCGTGGGTAAGCCGCTCCCTTCTCCTTCCTCCTCCTCCTCCTCCTCCTCCTCCTTCCCCCTCGGCTGCTCCCGTCTGGCAGCCAGGCGGCCGCTGCCTCCGGCCGGAGCCGCCGCACTTGGGAAGCGGCCCCCGCGCTGCCGCCGGGATGGGGACGCCGCTGGCGGCTCCCGGATTCCTGCTCCTCCTGGCCGGCACCACGGGGCTCTGCCGGGCTCTCTTCTCGCTGCCGCTCCGCGTGTCCCGTCCCGCCGCCCCCGGCGGGTCCCCGCCCGCCCCGGTGGTGCTGCGGCCGGGGGGCAGCGCCCCGCAGCAGGACCCCGCCGGGGGCGCGGACGGCTTGGCCCTGGCCTCGGATCCCGGGGGCACCCTCAACTTTTTGGCCATGGTGGAGAACCTCCAGGGCGACTCCGGCCGCGGCTACTACCTGGAGATGCTGATCGGGACCCCGCCGCAGGCGGTAGGAGCGGGATGGGGGATGCGGGCTTGGGAGAAGAGTGGGAGGGGGGCAAACTTCTCCTGGGTGGGAGCGAATCTGTGGCCCACCCCCCCCGCCCGGCCCAAACGCAACTTTCTCCCGGTGCTCAGTGCTGGCGCCTCCTTCCTTCTCCCTTTCCCTCCCCCCCCTTCCCGAGAGATGGTGCCGGTGCTCGGCGCGGGGGAGCGGCGGCAGCAGACGGGAGTTTCCACGGGCCGGGAAGGAGGGATGGAAGGAGAAAGGCGCATCCCCCGCGCCCTCCCGAGCCCCGGCTGCCCAGCCCCGGCTGTCCTGTCCTGTCCTGCCCCGACCCGGTGACCGCTCGGGAAATCCCGCGGACCTGGTCCCCGGTTCTAGGCTGTGTCACGGCGTTTGAATCCGCAGCGAGTTGCTCTGCCAGTTCGAAATGACCGTGTTTTTGGAGACAGAGGGTGCTTTTTTTATTCATTGCTTTTTTTAAGCTGCTTTGCATCGTGATTGGGCGCTTTGGTGGATCTTCCCGGTGCTCCCGGGAGAATCGCTCGAAATCTTCCTGCTAAACTAAGTGATGGCTGGGCAAAACCAGCCCCTTCTGTCGAGAATCCATGTGTTACTCATTAACAGCGCAAAGAACGATTGTGTTCTGAATATTGTTTTCGAATAGACCGATTTGCCCTGAATCTCCCCCGTCTGCATCCACCAGCGTGGCTGAAGTGTTGTTGGTTTTTTTTTTGTTTGGTTTTTTTTTGGGGGGTTTTTTTTTGTTTGTTTTGTTTTTTTTTTTGTTTTTTTTTTTTTGGTTTTTTTTGTTTTTTTTTTTTGCCATGTAGTTGCTCTTTCATCTGTGTCATGAGATCCCAGGAGGAGCGGTGCTGGGCTGCTGGTGGGGATGACTAGTCAGCTGAGTGGGGATTAATTTCCTGAGAGTCCTCGGGGCTTTCCCTCAGAACTTCGTGTTTGCTTCAGGAGTTTAGGTCCTTCTGTTCCCAGTGTACACAAAAAAAAAAAAAGAAAAAATTCCTCATTCTTCTACTTAACTCCTCTACGTGATAAAAAGCCAATGAATGCCAAAATGCCCAGCCAACAGGAAGTGTTCAGCTGTCGTTACATTTCTGGATGTCTGTGAACTCTTTCTTTTTTACACTTCTAATGTGAGAGGACTGGCCACATCATCACTCTCATCGAAGTGTACCACACTAGGATCAATACATGTATTGAGAAAGGCTGGCGTGATCAATAAATGGAGTTTTTAAAAAAAGCAAAACCTAACTAGGTATGGGGTATCAAGGTGTGGCCCCACAGCCACAGAGGCCACAAAATAATTTTTCCTCTGTGTTGAACGCTGCATATTTGACCAGTTCTGTTCCTGTGGCGTTGTGAGTGCTTCGTTACTCCAGGGAACATTCAAACATTCAATATTGGTTTCTGCCAGGATCAAGATACCAGAGTTGATTGGGCTAATAATCCAATTCAGTGTGTCTTAAATGAAAAAAAATAATTTCAGGTAGAAAAAGTGCCTATCAAGCATATCATCTCCTTATGTGTCTTAGGGGGATTCTGCAATTGGAAGAAATGGAGAAGGAAAAATGTGACACGCTTTTAATAATATGACTGGAGGTCTAAGAGGGAGAAATGTGCTGCCCTCAGTACACCCAGAGGCTTCACTTACGCTTAACAGCTCCTATTACTTGTATTACAGGTGATGTAAGGTTTCAGCTAAACTTGCCTCTGATTTCTTTTTCCACCTGGAAAAAAAAAAAAAAAGCTTTGAATGTGATTGCAAAGCTTTTACTGTTTTGAACTAGTTCTGAGTTCTTGCAGAGTTAATTATTTAAAAGACTGCTACTGGTGTTTAGCACATGTGAAGTTTTATTCACAAGTAGGCCCACTGAGGTTGTAAGTAAGGTTATAAATGCAATTGTGCTTCCAAAATCAGATCTTGGTGTGTAGTGACTCAGTAGAGTGCAGTTAAAATTTATTCTCTACTTTTGATGAGGCAGAATTTGTTATCTCGTTCCCCGCCTGAAACTGGAAGGCTTAAAGATCACAAATGTACTTGTTGTTTTTTCCGCTTTGCAATGAATAGTATAAAGCTACAAAGCTGCTACTGGTGCTACTTGAATCCTTCACATGCTGATGCTAAAAGCAAGTGTCTGGATACTGCCAAGCGTTGGGATTGTGTTAAGCTCCTTGTGCAAGTAGTTTCCGGAGTTGGAGTGGGCTGTGCACGATCATGTAGAAAAGGAGAGATGTCTCTTACTGATTTAAACGCTCCTCCCAACCTGACTTTGCTTCACGTCAGAAGCTGCAGCGTAAAGTGATGCTTGGACACATTCCAGTGCCTGAAGGGAGCCTACAAGAAGGATGGAGAGGGACTTTTTTTGACAAGACCGTGGAGTGACAGGACGAGGGGGAATGGCTTCAAACTGAAAGAGAGTAGGTTTAGGTTAGATATTAGGAAGAAGTTCTGTGCTGTGAGGGTGGTGAGGCCCTGGCATAGGTTGTCCAGAGAAGCTGTGGCTGCCCCATCCCTGGAAGTGTTCAAGGCCAGGTTGGAGGGGGCTTGGAGCAACCTGGGCTAGTGGAAGGCGTCCCTGCCCATGGTAGAGGGTTGGAACTGGATGTTCTTTAAGATCCCTTCTGACCCAGGCCATTCTATGATTCCTTTATGCTTGCACCCCTCCAACATGTGGGGAATTCCCAGGCTAACTCCCTTCCTCACCCAGGCCTGCCTAGCACTGCCGAGCCCACGCAGCAGGTAATGCTCTCCTGACATTTTGCCAAGGAGGAAGAAGGATACTGGCAGAGGGGAGCAGCAGAGCAGCACAGCTCCGCTTCCGCGCTGTCGGAGCAGGAGGGTGGATGGCAGAGCTGCCCTGGGTGGCCTTGAAGAGAGGGGATGAGTAAATCCACACAGGGCAGTAGTGGACCACGACCATCTAGCAGGCTGTGAGAAGAGGCACCAGACTTAAATGTCATGGTTACAATAGTGTTGGCACCTGGTAACTTTGCAAGTGTGTGCGTCAAGCGTCGGGAGGTGCCGTGCCAGGACGGGGAATGAACATTTGTGAACGACTTCAGCACTACTGAGCTTGCTTCACCGCTCAGCTGCATTTTTAGAAATTTTCCCTTTTTTTTTTAATTTCTGTTCTTGGAAGGAAGCTACTATGACAGAATTTCGTTTTTCGGGTCATTTAAGGCACGCTTTTTCGGCTTTGGTTCCAATTCTGATTTGTCATATAGCAGATAAACACAGCACAGAACTGCGATTCACAATGGCAGCTCTGAAACACTTGTTCCGACGGTACAAAAATAGAGCAGCTGTGTGAAGTCAAATTTATTTTATTTCCAAGACAGGAAACTTCAGTGCAGTCAATCCAGTTTTGCAAAGTGTTTGCAGCCAAAGTGTTTCTGATCATTTACAGTTTTACAATACAGTATCCTTCCTAATCGTATCAGATCTCCACACTAGCTACCAGGTGGTGTCAAATGTCATTACTCCCACTAATTCCTATTCATTCACATGTAGACCTATTTAAGAATTATGTGAAAGGTGAAAAAGGTGTATTGTATTGAAGAATATGATGTATTTGTCCCTTATTTCATGGATGTATTACTATATGTCCTACTTCTGATGGATTATGTGCTTTATACCTGTCTGTATAGGTGCACTTCTTCCAATTCCAGATTTAAATAAGAGGTGCCAAGAGCCCAGTATGAATTGTGTGCACTGTTCTTAGTTATTTCTTTAAATAATCTGATGGAATTCCTTTGCTCTATCTTTTATTATTTTGCCTCCCCTGAGATTATAAGCACTGTGAAAAACTGAATCAAAGATCATTTAGGGTTTTTTGCTATCTTCACTGTAGTTCTCTTCATATTCATTTTGTTTCTCCTACGAGCCTTTGACCAAAAGAATAGTCAAACCCTTAAAAAAACCCCATGTTCTTCACAGCTTTCTTGAAGTCCATCTGGACTGCATTAAATGTTTGCAAGGAAAGTACCATTGCCTCATCTTGCCTCTTGTGCTAGTCCTCATGGTGTGAGGTGGTAGTCCTGCTGATCCCACTGCATTTCCAAAATGTGTTTTTATTGAGACCAGGTGAATGTTATTCCTGCAGCTTCACTGTGAAGAGAGGCCGGGCTTGTGCCTCCTGAGAGCTGAGATCACATAGCTCTGGTCTGATGAGCGGGTATTGAAACCACAGCAGGATCCGAGTTGTGCTCTGAATGCCACAGCTCCCTTTTTTTCAGTGTCAGTTTTTTCATTCTGTACATGAAGAGGGTTTATCTGCTGGTCTTCCTAATGGCAGTTTGTTCTGTGCAGGGGGTGAGCAAAAACCTGTTCTGTAAACTTGCTCTGAAGTTTTAAGGTCAGAGTGGGTGCTGGGTCTGACAGCCTTCACTGTGAAACACAAACTCCACTTCCCATATAATTGGTGGGAGGTTATCTTTGCTTCAGATTCTTCCAGCTATTAAAGGAAAGAAGGGTAAGGAAGGATACGTATTAAGTACCTCAAGTGTGTCATGGACTCTTGGAATTTATGGCTTCGTGTTTTGAAGGTGATGAACTCACGCATTAGCAAGTTCTCAACTTGCAGCCATTCCTCCTTAATTGGTGATGGCCTTTATTCCCTGAGTGTTGGAAGGAATGAAGATTGTGAGGGAAGATTCAACTGCTCTTGTAATTTCCCTGCTTCACTAGTCACGCTGTAGTAGGTGATAAGAGCCTGATTTCTGGAGCTGGGCTATTCCCCGAGAAGCTAAGCTCTGCTTTCTTAATTTTGCTGAAAAGGGGTTACTGTCTTTCTAGATACAAGAAGTTTGAAAAATGTGATCTCTCTCCGTTCAAATATCAGAAGGCAAGTTCCATCTCAAGCCTCTTTTTCTGTCTTTTTGTTTTGCTTTAGTTTTTTTAATAATTACTTGAGTCTTTTGTGTTTATTTTTGAATTCTTTATGAAAGCTGAAGAAAGGAGGGGTTGAGAAGCAAAGATGAGTGCTGTGGTGCATTGGAGTATTTTGAGGTGGCAGGGTCAAAATCCCTCCATGTCCACCTAATGGAAGTACTATTGAAGTGCAAAATATTCCTGTTGTTAAACAGTGAGTAAATTTTGGTCGTTGTTATTGGACGCTTACAAAATAAAAATGAAAAGGACCTGGCAGTCCTTTTCAGGACTAATACAGTGAATGTCTGTGGCTTGGTGGGGTGTGATGTATTTTTGACCAAAGACAAAGCAAATAAACATACCAGGTTTGGGTTGACAGAAAAGTCCCTGCCTTTACAAATTAGCATTCCAGCACCTCCTACCACCCAGAATTAGCTCTGGTAAAAGGGACTGCGTGGGAGTAGAGCCTGTACTATAGAAATAACCCAAAACATGAGTAATAATTGCAATGCAGCTGCCCTGAGCAGGATATAGCACTGTGAGTGTTTTATAGCAAGGCTTTGTCCTTCTGTGTGTGTAAGTGAGCTGTGATATCCATGCACAGGGTGACACTAAATGGAAGAGGCTCATTGTGGTTGTTCCTCAGGATGTAGAGCCTCACTAACTGCTCCTTTAAAGGTGCTTTCCCCTCTTCAGAGAAATAGTGGACACTTTACTTTCCAGGGTTGCTGGTTGTAGCAATTGTGCATTCAGACCCTGGTGGGTCAGGGCAGGGGAGCTGTTGTGAGGAGCAAGAGTGGTGGCAAGAGGTGGTGTCAGGCTCACATTTTTTACCTCTCCTTGGATTTCATTCCCCATCAAGGCAAAAGCATCAGTCAAATTTGGAAAGAGAAAAGTAGAGGGTGAGCAAATAACTGTTTTGCCTGATTAAAGAGTAACTGAGTTGGGATTTGGAGTAGAAATTAGATGAAAATGAAACAGTGGACAAAAGAAAGCCCATGTGCAATTTCCATGTGTTTGGATGATTTGGATTATTAAGGAAGGAATATTTTTTCTTTTTGTTGTTTTTCTTTTTCCCCCCTTTTTTTCCCCCCTCTAACCAGAGGACTGTGAGCTCTAGGGATAGTGTCTGGCAAGACAGATTTAAAAACTCCTACACTTTGCAGAGGTCTTCATTTTCTTGAAGGGCACTTACGACTTTGAGTATGCAAGGACACCTTAGCTATTAAATTGCCTCCACATATTATTATCTTTGAAATTTTCTCACTTACTGTGGGTGAAACAAGTCTGACCTGAAATGTTATCTGCTCGTGGTCAGGTATAACTCCATCTGAAGAAGGAAGCTGGTAAAATGGCATACCCTTGCACGTGGGCCAGCATGAGTGGGACAGGCCTCTCTCCCCTTTCTTACTGCCTGTAAAATACAGATGTAATTGCACAAACACTTGTGTAAATAAGTGGAGGAACTTGTTGCTTCTATTTCAGCGCAGATTAGGACTTGAAGTCAAATCTTCAAAGTAAAGGAGGCAGCTCTCAGCTGCCTCAGAAAAGGAAGTGTTTTTTCCTGCCACTGGTGAGCCTGTCCTGCATCTTGCTGCTTTTCAGCCTGGGTTTACTCTATGTATCTGAGCTCATGAAGCAAAAGCAGATACCACACTGCTGTTCAAATCAAAAGTTTTACGTTTGAGTTTGTATCCATTAGTTCATAGTCCTTCAGAGCACTTCAAGTAGCCCAGGACTAGAACAGATTTATATTTGCAATTTTTTGCACATGAACTCCTCCCTTTGTTTTAAAAGAACAAGTTGGCTGCCTGTCTGTCTCCTCTGCCCCTGCCTCCATCACAGCCACCCACGTGACTGGCATTAAAGAACAGAGGGAGTAGGAACCAGCTTACTTGGGTTGGTAACAGTCTACTTGAGACAAAGACCTCAGCATGAGCACTCCACTGTGCTTTTCCTGGCAAATTCAACACACAGCAAAGCTCCTCTACCAACTGGCAGCACCTGAGGTAGCTTGAGCACGTCTCCATCAACTCCCTGTTTTTGGTTTTGCCACGGCAGCGTGCTCTGCGCAGCAAAGGGTGCAGCAGCCTAGAACCACCCGAGAGCCTCACCAAGGAGTCTGGTAAACTTCTCCCCCTTGGGATGAAAGTTTGGCCACTGAACCTGCTGGTGCCCACACGCCCAGCCCTTTGAACAGGCTTCCTCCAGGCTTGGCTCTCCGCTGGGCTTTGGGCCGTGCTCATCCCAGAGCAGCCGCGTAGCAAACTCATCTCTTGAGCCTTCAGAAGGCCTTGGGCCAGAGGCAGTGTTTGCTCCATCTTTTGCCAAAAGTTGATAAAATAATACCTTTCTTCCCCTCTTCTCTCTTTTCCCTCAGTACTTCCCTCATTCTTCATTTTGCTGGTCTCTCCTAATGCTCTCGCTGCCTTTTTATGGCCGAGAGTATTTTATGGGGAGGGCAGCAGGGGACAGATGTTCTAGAGCAGTTTTGTTTTTCTAAGAATCCTCCTCAAACAGATGAAACCTGTGGGGTATGGTGAGGACGCAATTTGAGGAAAATAAGCTAGATGGGGAAAAAAGATTTTATTCGAGTGAAAATTACAATTCATTTAATACAATTAATGTGTCATAATTAGGCCCTTTTGAAGGGAATCTGTTAAGACAGTAATTGCACTCTGCAATCTTTTTTCTCCTCACTGCTGCTTACTAATAATTTGATATTCTGAAAAATAAATTACTTGTAGATTTTGTCCTATTTGCGCAGCCTGTGAGTACTAAAATTAGTTGATTTTATTTGGCTTTATGGTTGGCTTATTTTTGTACCTATTTACTAGCAAAAACTGCTGTTAAGCTAGATTGTGTGTGTTTAGGGAAGATGTCTGTGTCACACAGTAGTCTGCTCTCATTTTAAAAGAGGAAAGGTATTAATGCTGCAGTAACACTTGGTAAGCTTCTTCTCCCTATACACAAATGAGTCTGTTCTTAGGGATCCAAAACTCCAAAACCAGCATTTTTGTTTTAAAGAAAAAGAGATGACAACTCGAGAACTGAGAGTCACCTTTCCACCTGAGGGAGGGATTAAAGGCCAGGTCCTGCCACTTGACAGTGAAAAAAATAATTGGATGTTTTTGGCAGCCACCTCTCAGATAATTACTTGATATTTGTTAGGGATCTGGTTTGAGAGTGGCCCGTAGAAGAGCATCTCAGAGCCCGCTGTGACACTGCAGCTGGTGCTCAGGCTCATGTCAAGGCCAGATGTGAGAATTTTCTAACCCACCCAGGCTCTTTCTGCTTCCTACTTTCCTGCCATAGGAAGCTTCATACCAGAGAAGATCAGGCATTTGGGGCTTCTGTGGAAATAAAAGCCTTACCTGCTGTGTCATCATATGGAAGGCTGGGTTCTGCATGTGCCCCCTTGGGAATTTTGTTGTGGTGTTAAGGAAGAAGTAAATTTGGAAGGTTGCCTTTGGCAGCAATAGCTTTGGCATAGAAAATAAAATACTGGGGTGTCCGTTTCAACTGCAGGCTTTGGATCCATTTTTGAAGTTGCGGCTTCGTGAAATCCGAAGGCAGGTTTTGAGGGTTTTTTCCTCTCATTTTTTCTCTACCTAAATAGAAACTTTCCTTCCAAAATTCCATTAAGATACCTGCTGATACAGAAACCTTGGCTGTCAGTGTTTGCAGCCTGAGAAATTAACAGTTGTAGTGTCTTTTCAAGGCCAGGCTGGAGGGGGCTCTGACCAACCTGGTCTAGTGGAAGGTGTCCCTGCCCGTGGCAGGGGGGTTGGAATAAGATGATCTTTAAGGTCCCTTCCAACCCAGGCCATTCCATGATTGAAGAGAGAACACTCTGTATCAATTTGGAAGGTCTTCAGGGCAGTATTACCCTGCTGCTAAAGCGTGGTGTGGAAAGACTTGTGCTTTTATTCACTGTGCTGCCTAATACACATCTGCTGTGGGTAAGAGTGAAATGTGAGGCGTGTCAGAAAATGATTCATCAATCCTACTGCTACTTTTCTGTGACTAAAGAGATTTTTATTTAATTCATTCATTTTTCTTCTCAGTGACTCTTGGGTTGCAAATAAGACAAAGGAGTTCAAAGGTGGTCACACTTCCCAAAAGTCTGAGAAGCTCTGTAGCAAGATAACATCTGATGCAGTCACAGTGCGTCAGTGTAACTGTCACAGAATAATCTTCTCATTACTTCTCGGGATGGAAAGTCCTTCAGGGAATAACACAAACATTTCACATGATCCAAAGTGCCATATTTTTGCATTTGAACTGCTGAGATAAATAATGGGGGGAGGGAGGGGTGGGAAAAGCTCGAAAAATTTCTCAGGAGCTGTAGTAAGGAATGCTGGTGCCTGTTACAGGCTCCTGCTAAAGTTAACTTTCATTTGCACTCTGATGAGCCTTGAGGTTAACTCTGTATTGGCAAGTGACCAAATCCTAGTGATACTGCCTGCAGGTTTTTGGTCAGGTTTGGAAGCTTTCTCAATGGCAGCCTTGCACAACGTCTGATGTTGCTAGTGGGTGAAATTCCACAATTCCAGTGCCCTGAGCACCAACAGCTCCAACGTGGCTGCACTTGCTGCCTTCCCTGTAGTGTGTAAAATGAACCTGAGGTACTAGACAGTCACAGACAGGTTTGGGTTGGAAGGGACCTTAAAAATCATCTAGTTCCAACTCCCATCACGTATCTGCCATCTCACAGTGGGTTATAACCCTTGGCCAAAGTAGAAGTAGCTTAGTCCTACACACAGGTTGATGTCTGGAGGAATGGATAGTAGGAATGTGTCTTCCTTGTGTTGTTGTGATGCGTCCTGGCAGACTTCATCAACCTGAGAGCATAACAAAGTCTTTTAACTTCCTGCCCTACAAACTCAGCCCGGTATCTGGAAATAAAGCTGTGTTCCTGCATGCTTCTATGTTCTCCTGCGTAATCAAGATTTTTATAGTGGAACTTGTTTAACAATTGTATTGATGTATGAGCCACGGGCAAAGCTGGTTCATTTCCCAGAGCTTCTGCCTCTACAGCATTAGCCAAGGTAAAGACTAAAGTACGAATGTTTGAGGAGAGAGAGGAATAAACGAGTCCAATAGCAGGGGGAGGAACAGTGCTGCTTTTAGAAAAGAGAACTAAAAAATCATATCTTACTTCACTTGAGAGTCAAAACTGCCTTTTAAATGGTCCTGCCAAAATTTTAAGTAGAAATGTCAGAATAAATATGAATAAAAAATGTGATTCTTATTTTTAATAAATCAGGCTCATCATTTTGACAGTGCTTAATAGCTTGTTTTCTTTTTTTCCCCAATCAAATAGTCCTTCCTGCTATTAATGGAATGTAATGCTGCTTTCTGTTTGTGCCTTTGAACTCCCTTGTATAATTCCAGGGAACACCCATGATGACAATCAAATTCTGCTTGGTAATATCCTAAATAGGTCAGGTGCAATGGGGAGCAAAAGCCTTCTGTCTGTTGTATTCCCTTTATTAATTACCAGGGAAATAAAACCACCGCGGTTGCGTCACCTTGTTTGTGCTCTGAGACCTGGGGCTGCCTGTGAACATTCCTGCCGCCTCCAAAGATGCCACGGAGCAGTGGGAAGCTGCCTGGCCCTTCACCTCTTCCCCAGAGGTATGGCACAGCTTTTCTAGCAGGGAGTGCAATCAGAATAACCAAATTCCAGTCCTTGTGGTTGATGTAGCCGAATTTCTTTCGGTTTTTATCCTGATCTCTTCCCACCCTCCCTTCGCCGGCACCAGCAGATCCAGTTGTGTCCCTTTACCATCCGTGTAGCAGCAGCCCAGTAGGTGTGTGAAAGTGTGGGATTGTGGCTGTTTTCTTGGCATAAAGGGAGGAACAGAGGTGGGAGCTGCTATGGACAGGTGAAGAACAGGTAGTTCAAGGGAGTTAGGGGATGGGGGTCAGTCTTTTCAGCTCTCCAGGCTGACACATCCCAGCTCTCACGTGTTAAATAAAATCTGGCAGTGCTGCAAATCCAGTCCTGAAGAACAAGTTATGGCATTTTTATTGCAGAGGTCATGCCTTGAAGTACAGGGAGTTCTCAGCTGGCTTTCCAAGGTGTGTGCTAATTTATTTGCCTCTCCGTGATCTCGGCTAATGCAGAGATCTCAGCCTGTGAATGTGGGATTGGTGGTAGTTTCTTGGCCTCCAGGAGTAAGAGGCTGCTTTCACAGCCATGAACTTCACTTAAGCAGCAAGGTGGGAGCTCCCATGTAATCATCCATTGAATTCCGTGTTTTGGGAAGGTTGGTTGTCTCACTGTTGCAGTGTACGGGTAAAGAAAACCCGGGGAAAAAAGATGCTTATCCACTTTGGTTTTGCTACCATGTTTTAGGGGAAAATATCTGAGAGCATTCAGTGTCCTTCTTGAAGAAAAGCACTAAAAAAACATAAGGAGGACTCCCTGAAGCTGGAAGGATGTTATAATGAGTGGTGGCCCCACTGTGTGGGGTAGAGCTAGTTCTGGGGAGAACAGATAGACTTGATGAGTCAGGAGTGTCCTGCCTTCACCTCTCCTCCTCACAGCTCCCCAGGCTTTGAAAAACCTTTGCTAACAAACACACGTCTCCAAAACCAACATCTTGACAGAGGAGGGGAAAAAAAACCTGAAAAGAGTTGTGTCACTGCAAGAGCGAGTTGATGGGGGGAGGAGAGGTGAGAGAGCAGACCTGGTGTGCAGCCTTGAAATTCTGCTCTGTCTCACTGCTGTCCTGCAAGCTTCGTTTTCTTCCTACTTGCCTTTGAGATGCAGCCTTTTTCCAAAGTTACTTGCTGCCTTCAAATCATAGAATCATAGAATGGCCTGGGTTGGAAGTGACCTTAAAGATTATCCCATTCCAACCCCCTGCCATGGGCAGGGATACCTTCCACTAGCCCAGGTTGCTCCAAGCCCCATCCAGCCTGGCCTTGAACACTTCCAGGGATGGGACATCCACAACTTCTCTGGGCAACCTGTGCCAGGGCCTCACCACCCTCACAGGCAACAATTTTTTTCTAATATCTAATCTAAACTTTCTCTCTGTCAGTTTGAAGCCATTCCCCCTTGTCCTGACACTGCACACTCTCGTAAATGGTCTCTCTCTCAAAAAAAAATATATATTAAAAAAAAGCTTCTTAAAATTGAAGGAGCAGCTTTGGCACTTGGTTTCACATCTCCAGTGCAATTTGAAAGCCAGGGTCTTACTTAAATTGGAGACTGAAGTTCAGATTTTTGACGTGAAGGGGACTCTTTAATGGAGACAGAAATAAAGGAGTGAGACTGAACCTCTCCTGGAAGGTTTCTGCCTGCTACTGAAGGATAAGGATGCTGTGGTGTCTCTGACAAAAAGGGAGATGACCAAAAAAATAACAGTGCTCATGGGGCTAGAGATCCCTCCTTGCCTAATCTCAAGAACATTAGGAATGGGCTTCATAAACAATATTGAAGTTTGAAATGTGGCCCTTGATTAATTTTGTTATTTCCAAATGGCAGAATAAACATGGGCACTGAGTCAGGTGTAGAAGCTTGTACAGGGTAAGGAAGGTTTAAATACCAGTCAGTTCAAGCCTCCTTGGGTTTAGTTAGTCTGGCTTGGCTCTCTGCAAATGCATAAAACTGTTTTGGTCTAACTGCAGTTGGAGGGTTGTTGATTTAGTTTCAAAACAAACTTTTTTTTGTGGTGTAGGACTTCTGAAGGTAGGTAGAGAAGAGCTAAAAATGCCTTTTTTTTTTTTTTTTCCCAGACAGCAGTTTCTCTGAGTCTAATGAACAATAGAGGAAAAGAAAAGAATGACCTGACAGAATAAATTGGAAGCTAATTTTGCAGAGCAAAAGCCTTGGAAAATTGAAATTCTGAACTTTATGCAGCTTCTAACTGTAATCATTCACTGAGTATAATATATTAATGCAGGCTTACTGATTTCATTTCCTTAGGAAAAAAAAAGGCAAAACAATAAAGCAAAAAGCCCTCCTTGATACTGTATTCTGAAAGGCAGTTTATTAGCATGGTGAGTCCCTTTCTCCTTTATTTTTGCCCCTACAAAAAAAAAAAAAAAAAAACCCTCTAAAATTCTTTGACGTGATTATACTTTTTTAGAAGGATCATGCCCTAAGTAGTGCTGGTAAACAGAATAGCCATAGCAGACATTTAGCCTCAGACACTTGAGGTGGATGGTTTGTTGTTTTTTCAGTGAGCTGATTGTCTTTTTTTATTTTCTTGCAGAGAAAGTTTCGCTTCAGGTCAACTGAAATAATTTGACAGTGGTTTTCTCGGGAACGAAGCAAGACAGGCTGTGGTGGAGCACAAGGGTACAAGTGCACAGAGGCTTGCTGAGGGAGGGAGCTGTCTGGAAAGACTGAAACCCTTTTTTGCTTCCTGGTGGTGTTCATGCCCCTGGATTGTGAAATACAAGTGTGCAGCCCTTCTATCACCTCCGCCACTGTCCTATTTACCATGGAGCTGGAAGCTCTCCTTCTCCTCTAGTCTTCCTGCAGTGCCCATTAGCCGTCTGATGTGACTGGCCACTGCTCCAAAGAGCTCAAAATCCTGCCAGACAGTGTCCAGCAGGTCTGCTTTGCAGTGGTAACACTCTGTGGTTTCCAAGTGAGAAAGGGGGTTTAAGCTGAGAAGGTGACTATGAAATCAGTGATGCCGTTCACGAGCGTTGTCTCCAAAAGTGAGGCTCTTTTTAGCTATTGAATTATTGAATTAATAGCTGTCTCTCCAACACCTCTGGCCACTGTGTTCTCTAGGGAGGGCGGGGTGAGCTCTGAATGAGGTGTTTACTAATTTAGGACACAGCCCAGAGCTTAGAGGTAGCCTATCTCTAAACCCAGGCTGCGTGGGCACTGGGATTCCTCATGAGTCTTGCAGTTAGAGTTGCTCCCAGTGGCATTCGGCTCACAGTCTCCCTGTCTCGTCAGTGCTGTACTGTAATTAGCAGAAAATTGATGAATTTAATTCCTTTACACCTAGTAACAGGTGGAAACAGGCTTTGGGGTTTAACAAGAGCTTTGTGTGCACTTAACTGCGAATAGCTGATGTCTCCTGCATTCATTCTTGAATTTCAGAGTGTGTTTGGGGGGGTTTTTTAATCCTCCATTTATCCAGGCACTCATTAATCTTTCCATTCAAGTCTGTAGTATAAGTATAGCAAATATATAGAATTTCCTCGCTCAAATTCATGAGCCCTTGAGCAACAACTAACAGTCCACTCGTGGTTAACGTGCATTGCTGGCTGCCCTGGGAAAGGCTGATGAAGGTACCTGTTGGCTTGCATGCAACCCCTTCTTCCTGAAAGATTTGGCTCTCAGGGTGTCTCTGTGGCAATCCTGTGTCTGTTAAAAGACTATCAGTGTTTTCCTCAGGCTTCTCAAACCAGTTCAAGCCTGTCAATGGTTATTTACAGGTGAGGTTTTGCTAGACCTCTAGCTTATTGTTGTTACTGAACTTTAACTAGTCTAGATTTTCCTTAAAACTCGGTGCCTAGAGCAGGGCATGATTTCAGCTGTAGCTGGTTTATGTGAGCTAGGGGATTGCTTCACACACACCTAGTTTTCTGTTTGCTATAGGTTGTGATATGGTAGAGGGACTTGTGTCTGGGGGGGGGAATAAAAAAGAGGAAGAAAAGTTAATCTTTTCTGAAAAGGTAATGGGACAAAATTGCTACGATTCACACAGCTCTAAGATAAGCAAGTAATAGCTCATGTTCAACAGCAAAGCATGTTCATATAGCATGAATAGGATGGATGTGTTGTATGATAAATCTGGACACAGCAAATAAATTTCAGCCTGAAAAATAAGATAGCACATGAGACGGCATGTGCAGAAAGAATGCTAATGTTTAGGGAACCGAAGGCGTTGGCAGAAAGGAGAGCGTGAAAATGAAGAATAGGTATTTTGGTTTGTTCCCAGGATTGATTGGCTGACTATTTTTTTTTGTCTTTAAACCATAATAGCCTTCCCTTATTGTCAAAATGATAATATATATAAAGCACTTCCTGTAATATTTCTCCTCAAAATGACTATTCATCAGTCCCAGAGTCAGATGCTCATATTTCAACTCACAATTTAGTTTAGCAAGTTTATACTTCTGAGCAATCTGTCATTTTAGCATTTGTGTTTTTTATACAAATCTCCACTACAGAAGCATGCAGTGCTCTTAAGCACGGATAGATTGGCTAATCCAGATAGTACTTTGTAATCTTCTGGCCAAGAAAGAGATTATTGCTTTTCAGAGAGAAAGAAAAGTGTTCCTCCCAGTCTGGCAGTGCAGATCATGAAGGGATTGAGGGTGAAAGACTCTTGGTCTTCTGCTGGGCCCAGTGAGAATGTCCAGGAATAGCTGAGTGTTTTAGGTGGTTGAGGGAGGGAGTGAATATGAAGGTACTGTAGATATGGGGTCAAATTCCAGGTCCTGACAGCAGCTGGATGAGGGGAATGACAGCAAGAGCCAAACTCTCTGGTGAGCTCATTCTGCTGCTGCTGCCCTGCAGTCTCCACTTGCCACTTGTTTTCCTTCTAAATCCCCAATCTACAAACACACCAGTTTCTGTGAAAAGCTTCTGCTGTTGTGAGGGCAGGAATTACCCTTGTGATAAACTTGACCTTCTGGTTTGCCCACGTTTTCATGCTGCAATAAGTCACCTTCCTTTGCCTCTCCAGTGCGACGTTGCAGCGAAACATGGGCACCACCTGCTGAACAAACATCATCAGAAAATAATCAATCTCCATTCATTTTTCCTTCTCACAATGCCTCTCTTATCTTGGCTGTGTGGTTAAACCCTTCTTATGACTGTGGGAGGGGGTTTTTTTTGGAGGTAGGAGCAGATAGGTCTGTTTTCTCTGATGAGGTGACCTCACTCAGGGCAACACTGGAAATACTTCTCCTCCCAGACTTGGCGTAACATGTGGGCCTGCACTCTCCCTCCTCCTCCTCAAAGGCAGAGTGTGACTCCATCAAAGTGCAGAGAGTCATTTGGCTTTGGGTGAGGTGTTCCTCCACCACCACCAGTGGCTGTGCAGTTCTCAGCCAGAGAGCTGGGTTGTGTTCTGGATTCCTCTACTCGGCACTGGTGAGGCCAAACCTGGAGTTCTGTCTCCAGCTCTGGGCTCCCCAGTACAAGACAGAAAGCAAAGAAAGGGCCATGAAGACATTTAAGGGACTGGAGCACCTCTTGCATGAGGAAAGGCTGGGAAAGCTGGGACTGTTTGGCCCAGAGAAGAGAAGGCTCAGGAGGATCTCATCACTGTACATAAACATCTAAAGGGAGGGTGTGAAGAGGACAGATCCAGGCTCTTTTCAGAGGTGGCAGTGACAAGACCAGAGGCAGAGGGCACAAACTGCAAAACACAGGAGGTTCCCTCTAAACATATGGAAAAACACGTTTTTACTGTGAGGGTGACCAAGCACTGGCACAGGTTGCCCACAGAGAGGTGGTGGAGTTTCTATCCTTGGAGACTTTCAGAAGCTGTCTGGATGTGGTGGTCCTGGGCATCCTGCTCTGTCTGAGCCTGCTTGAGCATGTGGGGCTGGACCAGGTGACCTCCAGAGGTGTCTTCAGCCTGAGCCATTCTGTGAAGTGCTGCTGGGCTGCTCTGGTCCAGGGCCTGCTTACGAGCAGGGGAAAATGGGAGAGTCCCATCCCTGCCCCTAGTCCAACAAGCTTTGCTTTCTTTTTCTTTTCAGGCTTACCTTTTCAGCAAAATACATGTTATTCTGCAAGCAGAAATGCATCACTGTGGAGGCTTTTTAAGTTTATGTCTGACTTTGCAGACCTCTACATCTAGAAAAGTTCCAAAGATTCTTCTAACTCATCTTTTAAAGTGGTTTTATTTCTGCATCATAAGAAGAGCAGATGAAGAATCTATATTAAAGCCTAGCTTTCTGATTTTTTTTTAATAGAAACTAGGCTGTAAATGTTAATTCCAAGTAACACAGAGGAAAAAATCATGCAGTGCTTAAAAAGCCTCTGTATATTGTAACATTACTAATTTGTAGAAACAAATTGCTGAAATAACCTGACTGACAGTCAGTGCCAATAATAACACATAATAACTATGGGCAAACACAGCATATAGTTTCTACTGTTTTCTTTTCTGTGTGATAGTTGTAAGCAATTCTTGCCAGATGGGCTGATAATGTAATTAGGAATCGTTGTGTTAAATGAGGCGGCATTTAAATTGGCAACTAATTTTCCTATCTATTAACCAGCTTGAAAAAGAAGGGCTGTTACCCAAATGATTTCTAGCTGCTAATCCCTAACAAGAAACACAGTGCTGCTCTGCACCTTTCTTTAAGCACTGTCTAGCAGATTATTTTCTGGAGGGTTTATTATGTGTGGGACAAAATAAGAAAGAGAGTGAGTTAAGAGATGGTACAAGCTCAGGGGTTAGATGGGGTGGACTCCTACTAAGCTAGTACATTGTGTTGTGTGGCAGCAGCTCATGAGCAGGTGATGTGGTACTTCCTATTACTGGTCTCTACATGGGGATAAAAACTTTTTTACTTTGTGATAGTTCACTGTGTGGCAATCTCCATGAAGCAGAGTAGGATTATAAGCCCTGTTTTAAGTGTGTACTCTGGGAGAAATGATGAAAGCACAGCAAGACAAGATTTTGAATGGCAGATGAATGTTACTGGTGTGGAACCATCTCTTTCTTTACCGGGGATGGGAGAGAAGGGAAAAGAAAGGAGTGCCCTTGGGTCAAGTTAAAATCCCAGGGAAGGCATGATGGCTTATCGTTTTCATCATGAAAAGAGATGTCATTATAAAAGAGTAGGTTTAGATTAGATATTAGGAAGAAATTCTTTACTATGAGGGTGGTGAGGCCCTGGCACAGGTTGCCCAGAGAAGCTGTGGCTGCCCCATCCTTGGAAGTGTTCAAGGCCAGGTTGGATGGGGCTTGGAGCAACCTGGGCTAGTGGAAGGTGTCCCTGCCGATGGCAGCGGGGCTGGAATGAGGTTTTGAGCCATTCGATGATTCTATGAATTCTTACAGAGTCAGCTGCTTTGCTCTGCTGGCTTATGCAGTGGAAACTATCAGTTGTCTGTTATTAAGGTTTTGACTGAACCCCAGAGTAAATGTAAGGTTGAATGAGATTGATTATTGTATTTATGACCCTCTCTGTGCAAATCTTACTCCTTTTTTTTTTTTTCCCCCCACCCCCTATGCTTCAGCTGAAGCAGTGATGAAGAGCCAAATATATTTTTGCAATCTGGTTTCTTCATAGAATCATAGAAATGTTAAGGTTGGAAAAAACTTGTAAGATCATCAAGTCCAACCATCAACCCAGCACCACCACCGTGTTCACCACCAAACCACGTCCTCAAGTGCCATATCCACATATGTTTTAAACAATTCCTTGGATGGTGACTCCAGCACTTCCTCAGGCAGTCTGGTCCAACGCTTTTCAACACTTTCCAAGAAAAATTTTTTCCTAATATCCAATCTAAACCTTCCCTGGTGCAACTTAAGGCCATTTCCTCTCGTCCTGTCACTTGTTACCTGGGAAAGGAGATTAAGACCCACCTCGCTACAACCTCCTTTCAAGTAGTTGTAGAAACTGTAGTCTGTCCAGTGGTGAAACTTCATTACTTGACCAAAAAGGATCAGACCCATTAAGCTGGAAAAAAAAAAAACTATGGTGGATTTTTCCATGGGCCAGTCCTTTAATGAAGACTATCAGTGTGGGTTGCCCAAGGAGTCACATCAAAAGCTGCAGTGGGACAGGGTTGCATGCAAGCCCTAGGATTCCACACCTGGAAAAGTCTGTGTATGCTAAAACATGCAGAGAGCTGCTTCGAAGAAATGCATTTTGCCCTTGTAGCCTGTGGGATTTGCTTTGTATATTTTTTCTGAAAGTTACCAAAAACTCCCAACCTCAAAGTAAAGCAGGGAAGCGAAACTTCTGTGCAGTTGAGCAGGGTGTGTATCAGAACAGGGGCGAGGTTTGTCTGCCGAGGGATGCGAGCTGCCTCTGTGCGACAAAAATTGAAATATTGCTACATTTTATCAATTTTCCCTGAAAATGTGAAGGAAATCACTTTCTGAATGCATGGTGGATAACTGCAAATTGCAGTTAAATGATGCATAGGTAATGCCTAGGCTGGCGTTGATGTCGTCACATTGACATCACCTGCTGTATCAGATAGGGCAGGTGCCTGAACGCAGACAGCCAAAGCTTGGCTGAATGAAATAAAGATGACACGTGAATAGACAATTACTTTTTGTTTTCTGATATCAAAACACAACACTCAGCAATGGAAGGCTTAAAAATATTAAAGATGTAGTGGCAAGTTAAATTGTTGAAGTGGGATAAGCATACGGAAGGTGCTATTTGATGTTGGAGCTGAATCAAGCACTGGCAAGTTTGAGGGATCCTTGAAGTACTGGCAGTGTGTTTGATTTCCAGCTGAAAAAAATCATTACAAGTGGGTGGTTTTTTTTAGTGTTCCTACCCCTTCAGAGTAGAAAAAAATGTAAAATGCGTGACCGAAGAGACTTCTACTTTCAGTGTTTGTGACTTTCAGTAAACAGGTTTGGATTTGTTTCTTTTTATAACCACAACTTAATGGCATATAGATGGAGTGTCAGATGTTGTCTGTAAGTTTGTCATGGCAGAGGTGGATGTTTCTGTCTAGCTTACTCTATAACAGGGATCTTTATGAACCTCCTATTAATAATAACAACACTGTTTCCACATAGGAAATGCATCCAGCAGAATAATCTCCAGGTGCTTTACTAGGTGCAGGTTTTATGTGCCACGGCTGTGGTAAAGGTGACCTTCAGGGGGAAAAAAACAGCCTATTGCATTTGCTCTTAGTGTCTGCTATGTGGGTCTGAAATTGAACTTGGAAGCCACGAAAATAAAATAAAAAAAATAAATAAATAAAAGAAAAACCAAAACAACAAGGCTTTGCTTCTGTGCCTCTGAAAGCAAAAGGAAAGTAGGGTTTCATTGGTTTTAAGGCTGGGCATGTGATCGGTCAGCAGACCTTGTGCAGTTTTGCCTTCATAGCCTTGTTCAGCCACGTCTTGGCCTTTGCAAAACCTGGCTTTGTCTGACAGTCTTTGACAAAACGGGGAGATCACTAAATAATGAGCTCTGAGTGACAGGAAGTGATTCACTCGATGGCTGAAATAAACCCAAGGAAGCTGCTCTGCCTGCCTGTGAGAGCTCCAAGTCACTGTCTCCAGGGCAGCTGGAGAGGGTGATACCACCACTGCTGGTTCTGCCTCAGCATCAGGGTCTTGTATCCCTGTGGGAGAAAGGTAAAGGCACAGAGAGGTTTGGCCACTCTCCAGCTGTCACAGCGGATTGCTCAGGGAATCAGGTGGAGGTGCTGTGGATTTCTGTTTTGTTAGTAAGCTGGGCAGAGAAGGGCAGTGGCTGGGGAGTGAACACACAGTGTGTTTGGCTTCATCTTTTGGGAGAGGGCAGGGCTGCCCTCTGAAGACCACAGAATCATGCAGCAGTTTGGGTTGGAAAGGATCATCTTGTTCCAGCCCTGCAGGGACACCTTCCACTAGACCAGGTTGCTCAGAGCCACATCTAGCTTGGTTTTGAACACTTCCAGGGATGGGGCAGCCACAGCTGCTCTGGGCAACCTGTGCCATTGTCTCACCACCCTCATAAGAAAGAATTTTTTCTAATATCTAATCTAAAGGCACTCTATTTCAGTTTGAAGCCATTCCCCCTTGAGCTGTCACTACAGGACCTTGTAAATAGTGTCCCTCCATCTTTCTTCTCAGCTCCCTTCAGGTACTGGAAGGCTGCAGTTGGGTTACCCTGAAGTTTTCTCTTCTCCAGACTGAACAATCCCAACTCTCCCAGCCTTTCCTCCCAGCAGAGCTGCTCCATCCCTCTGATCATCTTGGTGCCTCCTCTGGACTCACTCCAACAGCTCCATGTCCTTCCTGTGCTATTCCCCAGAACTGGAGGCAGCTCTGCAAGTGGGGTCTCACCAGAGTGGAGCAGAGAAGCAGAATCCCCCCCTCATGTGCTGCCCACACTGCTTGTGATGCAGCCCAGGGCACGGGGGTGTTCTGGGTTACCAGAGCCAGCTCACGTCCAGCCTCTCACACACCAACAGCCCCAAGACCTTCTCAGCAGGGCTGCTGTGGATCTTTGATCGAGATGAGGCAGGATGGGCAGCCCTGGGCCGTGGCTCCTTCAGTGGCCACCTTGTGACTCCCCAGAGCTCGCCTGAAGCTCCCCCAGCAGCACCACGGAATAAAGGAGGCTCCAGTGGTGACAACATGAAAGTGGCTCTTAATGAGATGTGAAGGCACTAAAGGAAATGCAGACCCGAAGGGTAGCCGGGAGAGAAAGAGAACTCAGTAAGTTATACCCACCCCAAAATGAGCTGCTAATCACTGGCACTATTGTGAGGACTACAATAAATCAGTGTCTGCCCCGGCCGCCTGCATCTCATTAAGCACAAACATGCGGATAGGGAATGTCAGGCTCAATAGGGATCTGTCATGTGAGTGCTGCTGTGTCCGAGTGGGCTGGCGCTTGCCTGGTTAGCCAGCTTTGTGTTTTCCCTTTTTTTTTTTTTTTTTTTTCGTGGGAGATATCTATTTTCTTTTGGAAATGTTGACTCGCCCTGTACTGTGGGTAGTAAATCTGCCCTTTTCTTCCAGTGATTTGTGAATTCTGTGGTGATAACATTGTATTTAAGGTGTGGGGGTAAAATATCTTTCATATGTGTCATATTTTGTTGGGGATTTTTTTTTCCCCCAAGTCCTCCTCCCGTGTATGGTGCCATGCATATTCCTGAGGCTGGGGCAACACCTACATGTATTTCTGCAGTTGATGTATAATGCCCATTACTCAAGCATCACAGACTGCCTCAGGAAGCCTAATTAATTTAAGCCCTGCAGCACCCCTTTGAGGCAAATTTTGTCGGTCCTGATGGATGCACACATTGTAGCTGCTCTTTGTTATTTATTTTTAATATGATTTCTATCCCAGAGAAGGTGAGGGGGGGCGAAATGAATAGTTTGTACTTTGTTAGGTAGTTTAACAAATGCTAGGCTTTTGATATCATCGAAACGAAGTATGCAGCAAACTTTGGGGTTTTTTTGCAAGCCATGCCTCAGAGGTTCTTATTTTCTTTTAAAGCCTCAGCTTCTGGAGCCGGGTGAACTTGCAGATGTCCTTTTTGTTTTGAAATGTCTCTGTCTACCTTGTGGGGTTGCAAAATAAATTTTAATGTATTGTCTTTGCTTAATCTAAAATCTGGGCTGCAGTGAGGCACCTGACTGAGGTTTTAGGTTGGTTTCTTTTTAGTCTTAAAATTTCTGCATGATTAGGACTGGGAATACCAATGTGTGAATGAAGTTTAGAAGGGATTCCCACAACTTACTAGTTGGTTTTGTGTTCATGTTTTAATTTCAGAGCTCCTCAGTTCCATACTATATTAAGTAGGTAAAACAAGGGGAACCATCTCCTCCCTCCCACTCCATGAATGAACCAAAGATGTTTTTGAACACTGACTCACACTTTGTTGTCTGTGCTCAGTCTTAGGCTTAATAAAGAAAGATTCAGCGTATCTTCTCCAAATGCTTTATCCTCCTTTGTCTTTACTCTCATTTCTGAGCTCAGCTGTGTTTCTCCACTTCTTTTGTCAACACTAAGCTTGTTTCCCTGATGGTTCTCTCTTACCCTTCCCACATCCCCTTTCCATGCTAGATCTCAAGCTGCCTCACTTTTTGAGGAGTGCTGAGGGCTGACAAAGAGGCTGATTCGAGCTGTCCTTAAATCACGAGCAGCCAAGTCTTCACATCTCACTCCCTCCTGTAGGAAAATTCTTAATTCCTTAATATTTTTCTGGGGAGCAGGTGTTCCCTGCTGCCTAGGGTGTCATTTCACAATTGCTTTAAGCTGATCTGAGACCACACTGTCACCAAAAGGGGCAATCACCCTCTTCTAGTATCTGCTCCAACCACCTCTTTTTAGTAGCTGCCTGATATGGCAGATTGCCTTTTTTTTTTTTTTTTTTTTTTTTGTATCTTAGGTGAGGAATCTGCTCTGATTTGCATCACAGTCTCATGGATATGCCAAGAAGCCCTGGGAAGCACCCAGCCAAGAGCAGGGAAAAAGTGTGACTGTTGCTTTCAGTAGCAGTACAGTCTCTGTCTGACTGACTTAAATTATCATCTAACAACACTACATCTAATGTAGTTTCTTGGTTTCACTGAAAGAAGTGATCCTGCATCTGGCTGCTGTTTCCTTCAGCTTTGTATTAGCACAAGCTGTGGTGAACCAGCCTGGTTACCTGAGCCAAATGGGGAAAGGAGGTACCTCGTTTTGTCCCTGTGGTTTTGTGAGGCAGTTTTAGCCCTAAACCACCCTCCTGATTAACCAACAAGTGGCCCACTCTTAGGCCACCTTTCAATCAGTGTTTTTCACGGTGTTTATAAATCCACCATCCTTCTGTGTAAAGGTGGTGAAGGCTGTGGGAGGTTGTTACTGCTGAGGACAAACTGGGCATCGTTCCCATGTTTTCCAAGCCACGAGGCACCTTCGTGCTTCTCCTTATTTCTGTCCTAGACCTGCACTCAGTCCCTACTTAGAAATCTCATAAGCTCTAAGGCAAACAGTGCTTTGAGCAGTACATAATTCAGCTTGTGTCCCGGATGAGCCAAGTTTTTGAGACGCATGGGTTGGGCCAAAAAAGAAATCTGAGATGATCAGGAATTCATCTGCTGTGCGAATATGGGCTTGGCAAGTTTCCCCCCTTCCAGGAACATGACTATTTTAAAGCACTTCAGCATGATCAGCTGTTTTGAAGGGCCTGCAGCAACATTATCTTTCCCCACAAAAGTGACTCTAAATCTATTTTTCAGGGCAATGTTCATCATGATCTTTTAAACTGAAGGTAGTTTAGACAGAAACAGTAATGGGATTTTTTGTTTGTTTGTTTAATTGGATATGCAAATCACCTCTCCTTTTTTTTTATTTCTTTTTTTTGTTGTTTTGGCAGTTAAATATTCTGGTTGACACTGGGAGCAGTAATTTTGCAGTGGCAGGTGTGCCTGATCCTGATGTCACCTCCTACTTCGATGCTGAGCTGTAAGTACCTCTTCTGTGCTGGGTTGAGGTGTCTTTTAGATTCTAGTTCCTCCACGCAAGAGAGGATGAAAAGGCAGTTTATGGGGCATCCTGTGAGAGTGGGATGTTAGTTGCCTGAATAGGAATTTTGGCCTTGCTTGGTGCAAAGTCCTGCCTGACACCATGAGCAGTCCCAGTGATTTCAGCACAGCTGAGCTCTGAGCACAGCACTGCTTAGAGCTGGAGAAAAAGGAAGAAGACTACAGGGTAAAAATTATCTGCAGAGAATCACACCAATTCCAGTCAATTTCTTCTTTGAATAGTCTTGGAAGGAATTAAAAGTTTAAATATACTTTGCCTTTGTTTGAAAACAAAAATTAATTAAGTTAAATTAATTAAATTAATTATATCTGTTTACTTGACATCACTTCCGAAAGCAAAATTAGTTAGTCAAAACCTAATTTGTTGTTTATTTTGGCTCAAGGGCCTCAATCAGTTAATGATCTAGACAGACCCTGATGAATCTTGTTATTTATAAAATACAATTTTGTTGGGTTTGGTGCTTGTTATGCACTAAATTTACTGTGTTTAGCATAAGCTGACATTAATCACAGCCAAGCACAGCTTTGTCTGTCTGAATCACTCTCCCTCTTTTCTTCCTTCCTTTCTGCCCTTCTCTAGGTTCAATTATTTCAGGTAAACTTCTCCAAAACACAGTGTCTATCTTTAGCTGAAGCATATGGATGAAAATACTTGGAAGGCTGGGAGGCTGGAGAGTATCACCATTCCCATTACCTCATTATGTACTTTAACATGAGGTTTTGCACTTTTTTTCCAATAAGATGAGCTGGAGGGAAATCCATTATTTCCATGCTCCTTACTAGAATAGCCTTACCTCCTGTCATATATCCTGTTAATGGAGATATTTCACATCTCGTTCTGATATGCTACAGGTCTGGAAAGTCAAGAATTTGCACTTAAAAGCTATTTCTGCACTACTGCAGAGTTTTCTGTGCCAGATATCCTCTTCCATATGTAGTCCTAGAGGAAACCTAATTGCAAAGAATTTAAAGCACAAACATTCCTTCCCCCTTTTCTCTTAATTGGTGTTATTGAGACTGGAAGGACAAAGCCTCTCTCATAAGAACCATAAACCGTTAGAAACAGCTACAGTAAAGGTTGTGTGTTGAGAAAGGCTGTGAAATCACTTGAAGGTTACAGTCTCTGATCAGTGTTCTCAGTGTACACTGTGTTTTGAGAACTTTGATATAAAGTTAGTAATGAAACCTTGACATTTAGGCCCTGAAGAGTTAGTTAAGGATGCTTTGCAAAATTATTCAAACTCAAGACATTACAGTCCAGAGCAACTGCAATAAGAGTTTCTGGTTTGTGTTGGATTGATGGAGTACTACAGTGTGCTCAGAATAAAGTGCAACTGTTAGCATGCTTGAACCTGACTACACCATGCTTCTTGCATTTTAAGTATTTTAAATACATTTAAATAAATGTCATCCTGGAGGGATCCTTGCCCCAATGAAATCAGACGTTTCAAAAATGCTGGTTGCAGGAAACCTCTGTGGGTCACCTTGCACATATCCCAAATGAGGTGGGGCTGTCACTAGATCAGATTAGCCATGGCTGAGTCCAGTCAAGCCTTGTAAACCTCTGAGGATGGAGAATCCATGCTCTCCCTGGGCACTGTGCTCCAGTGCTGGGCCACACTCTCCCATGGAGGAAATATTTCCTATTGTCCAGCCTCAACCTCACAAAATGTAACTCGTGGGTGTTGCCCTTGTGCAGAGAAAGGTCTGGCTGTGTCATCTTTCTGTGTTTCAAGTTGTCACGAGCTGCTGTGGGATCTGCCCTCAGCCTCTTGTCTGCAAAACCAAAGCCCAGCTCCTCTCAGCTCCTCATCACGGGTCCTGTGTTTGTGGACCCTGACCTGCCTGGTAACGCTCTGCCAGTCCCTCTTGTGCCAGATCCCTGTTGAAGTGGGTTCCCACGGCTGTCCACAGTCTGTTCCAGGTGTGGTCTCACCTATGCTGACCACACTGGGAGAGCATTTTCCTTGGATATGTTGTCCTGGCCCTCCAAATGTGGCCTGGTCTGGACTTCACTGCATGCACGGAGTGACTTATGGTGTTGGCTCTTATCCAGCCCAGTGTCCACCATCACCCCAAATCCTTTGGAGCCCTTTTCAGTTGCTTCCCAATCTGTCCTGATTTCCTTCTTGTCTTTCAGGTGCTTGAGAACTGATCCCGGGAGGTTGTTCTCTGAGATGTTTTGTGACTTGGGGTGAAGCCCAGTGACCTCTAGTTCCTTGGTCTCTGCTGCTCCTCTCTTTTTGAGATTGACCTTAAGATAACCTTTCCCAGTAGTTGGATTACCTTCCCTGGTTTTGTGGTTTAACCCCAGATGGCAACTAAGCCCCACACAGCCCCTCTGCCATTCCCACACCACTGGGACTGGGGAGAGAATCAGAAATGTAAAAGTGAGAAAACTCATGGGTTGAGAAAGAGGCAGTTTAACAGGTAAAGCAAAAGCCACATGGACAAGCAAAGCAGAACATGAAATCCACTCACCACTTCCCATGGGCAGGCAGGTGTTCAGCCATCCCCAGAGAAGCAGGGCACCCACACACATGACAGTGACTTGGCAAGGCAAACACCATAACCCTGAATGTCTAGCTCCTTCTTCCCCCCTCCTTTTATACTGACCATGACACCATATGGTGTGGAATATCCCTTCGGTTAATTGGGGTCATCTGTCCTGGCTGTGTCCCCTCCCAAATTCTCATGCACACCCAACCTGCTCAATGGTGGGATGGGGTGAGGGGCAGAAAAGGCCTCAACTCTGTGCAAGAGCTGCCCAGCAATAACAAAAACATCTCTATGTGCAACACTGTTTTCAGCACAAACCCAAAACACAGCCCTGTACTGTGAAGAAAGTTAACTGTAGTCCAGCCCAAACCCGCACACCTGGTTGTCATGATTTTGCACAGATGGTACACACCCAAGAGTGACCTTTACCCATGTGTAAATGAGTAAAGTGACCTATGGGCACTTTCCTTCCACGCTAGGTGGAACACTTCAAAATTAGATGAAGAGGTTTCTTCTTGTCTGGTAATCGATCCTGCAGTTTTTCCCTATATTGTCATGGAGTGGCTTCCAAAGTCATAAGATGCAAGTTGAAGAAGATTAGTAATTTGTTAGGTTAATGGGGCTGATTTATAGATGTGTGCTTATTAGAATATTAATGTCGTGTTGGAGAAAGAGAGTGATGGGTCTGGATTTCCTGATGCCACGCTCTTAGTTTAATTTTATTCCGATGATCATAATCTGAAATGGAATGCATGAGTGTTTTTTGACTGAAATTGAGGAGGGTGCATAGGAAAGGCATTATCTTTGTTTCAAAGGACCCAAAGGGTGTGTTTTTCAGAAAGAGCCCTCCTGGAGCAATTTTAGAACTAGCTCGTTAAATGATGTCATGTATCGTATAATCTGTGTTGTATAACTCTGCAGTTTAATTATCTACCTCTTTCTGTACAAATTGAGTAAAGCTGTTATCATGAACTCTTACAACTTGGGCTTTTGAGTGGCTCTGACAAAACTTTGCTGTGAAAAGTTCTGAGTTTGCTGTGATAATCATGCTCTATAAGTCACCACAATGTATAAGGTTTTGCGAAACAGCCCAATTTGTCCTGAACGGAAAAGAAATCACGGTGCTTGTTTCTCATGCTGCTCAAAATAACAAGTAGTTTTGTTGAATACACTACTTATGATAAAAGAGATACTTAAACAGACATATAAAGGGGTTTTTACAGTTGAACCCAACTTATCTGTGATGGCTCTGCAGCAATATGTCAACATGACAAACCCAGGGCTTTCAGTATTCAGCAACAGCATCCAGTTTTATTTCAGTTTGAGAACTACTGCCTCACCATGTGAAGGTTCAGGAGCAAGCTGCTCAAGAGTTGATCTTTTCAAGAGATAGGGAGGTAAGAAAAATAAAGGCAATAAATTGAGGTAATACAATCAGTTATATACCAGCAAGCAAAATAAACTGCCTTGCATTGTGATGCTCTGAGTTTGGTTGTGTACACTGTACAGGTTGTGGTTTGGGGTGAATTATAAGCTTCTTCCAGAAGCCCTGCAAATCAAATGGGACTTCTTGGTTAAAAATCAATAATTTATGTTATGTTTTCACATTTGCTTTGTCCTAAAATTGTTTGGCAAGGTGGGTGTTAAGCAGGGCTTCCTGCATGTAGTGGATTTGCTGTTGCAACGTTGAGCTTCCTTCAGAGGAATCATGACATGAGAAATAACATTTTGGTCATTTCATTTGTTTCCTTATTTGTTTTGTTCAATGCTATATGCTAGTAATGAGGAGTAACTCTGCAAGAGAAAATTAACCACTACTGAGGCTTGAGATCCATTTGAGGTTTGAGGGCCATGTTTCTGTTGGCTGCTCTGGAGGGAAGATAAAAAATGGGAAAGGGAGAGAGAAGGGAGTAGGGTCACTACAGCACCATGGTCTAGGAGACCTTTTCCCTTGCCTCTGGCTAAGTTGCACTCTGTTCTGCTGGAAGAGTTGAATTTCTTCCTTCTTATCACAGCCAAAACAGCTTGTTTGTAATTTTTCTCCCTTTTTGTGCTGTCTGTTTGTTTTAAAACACTCAGCCCATGAATTACAACAAGTCTCTAGTTTTGACCTCTAAAGAAGATATCTTCTTCTAGATCAGTGAGGTGGAAAGGTGAAGAAATCAGAGTGGCTGATTACAGGCAAGAAGATGGAGCAGGAAGTGGTTTTGCAGAACAGAATATAATTTAGTGCCACGAGAATTATGTGAGATCCCTTCCCATGCTAGGTATTTTGCTCCTTGAAGGAAATAATAGGGTCTTGTCTTTAATGTGATATTTGTGAGGTTTACAAATGAGATGAGCATCTTCATATCCATTTCTACAGGTGGGAAAGCCGAGGCACAAAGGGTGAGGAGGTGACTTGTCCTGCCTTTCCACAGGAAAGTTCATGAGCCCATTTTTTCTGTGTCCTGGCCCACAGCTCATCCATCGGGCTGTCACTGCTTATGGAACAAGAGCTGTGTGCTGCTGCTGTTGCCAGTCACACACCTTCTGTATTTGCAGATTTGCTTCACTTTATTCTCCCAGCACTCAGTTTTCTCTCTGATTTCAGATGTTTCCTCTTCTCTTGCCGGGCCAGACACTTTTCTACACGAAGAACCCTGTGTTTTCCCTTTCCTTTCCTGCACCCCCCCCAGCTTATCTTATGTCACTAATTATTCAGACTCTATTTTGATTTATAAAATGTACTGCCAGTATCACAGAGGTGTTCTGACGGCCCTGCCTGAGCAGAGATGTTCCTTTGTGTATCATACAATTGCAGAATTACACAGCAAGTAAAACAGCAGTAGAAATAACCAGACACATGTAGTAACTACCTCTGGAATTCATGCCTTTTGAAATATTATCTCATGTATTTCTGTTGTCTGGGATGTTAACCCTTGAAAGGTTGAGTCTTGGGACTATCAAAACCCACTTTGGGTTAGAGCCTGGCTTCTCTTCCTCCCTTTTCCAGGAAAAGAGTCAGTTGTGTGGTCCACGTGGCCAAATTGTCCCTCAGGATGAGGCATTTGAATGGATGGAACTTGTCTGTGTTGCCATCCAAAGGTTATTCCCCATAATAGGCAAAACCAGACGGATTTTGTGCTGGTGAGCTCGGGTGCAGGGGGGTGTGAAGCCACTTCATGTGGATGTTTCTGTCAGAGCAGATGTTAGATTAAAGCTGGGTTGATAAAAAGATCCACACCTGATAAATCACCTACCCTTTCTCTTGTTCTACACACTTGTAAAAGTGGTGTTATAAAATTATTTTACATCCCCCCCAATTTACTTTTTAAAAAGATGTCAAGAGAAAAGTCTGTTCAGGTGAACTGGGTGTGGTCACCTGTGTCTTCAAAAGGGGAAGCTATATGCCAAGGAATGAGTCCAAGATAAATTGTGAGGGATCTAAAAGTTTTGTAGCTCTTTGGTACGACGTGGGTGGAATATGATTGCCGTATTTAGGGATTACAGGATTTTAAATGGAAAAATCTATTGAGATTTCTTCTAATGTTTGTGTTAAGTCTTCTAAACAGGATTCTGTTCCTTCCTTTGCTTGTCATACTTAACTACTCCTTTGCATTTGCTACTCTGGTCTGGAAAGAATTCCTTCCTTTCCTCCTCCAAGTCAGTGAATCATTTGTTAATAATATCCAAGTTTGCTTGCTTCCTGATAGATAGACCAAACTGCAGATTTAGAAAGCCTCTGTCTTACTGCTGATACTCACAATAACATTCAATTTACCCAAAATGGATCTTTTAAGAATATTAATGAGGTGTTAGTCTACAGCTATTCAGTTAGCTTGGCATTTCAGTTTTTTTATTTGAATTCAGCAACTTTTCATTTCCTAACACCACTTAAGATGTTCTTTCTCCAGTTAGAGCGTTGCTCCTATTGTGATGGACCAGTCTGAGTCAGGGACACGCTGCACCAGGTGACATAATACCTTAGATTTAAAAAAAAAAAAAAAAAAAAAAAGGAGGTTTTTTGAGTTGAGTTATTGATGGCTTCTGGATAAAAACAGGGCCTTGAGATTTTATTATTTCTGCATTTTACAGCTTTTACAGACAGTATGCATATATATTTTGCAGGCTTAATTTTTTTTCTCTGTCTCTGGGCAAAATTGAGATGGAATATATTCTGTCTTGCATCGAGGATGAACAGCTTGTGCATAAGTGTATCTTTTCCTTTTAAAGGTCAAGCACGTACAGATCTGAAGGGATTGAAGTCACAGTTAAGTACAGTCAAGGAAGCTGGACTGGAGTGCTGGGTACAGATGTCATTACTATGCCCAAAGGAATCTATGGCAGCTACACCATCAACATTGCCACCATCCTGGAGTCAGAGAACTTCTTCTTACCCGGGGTTAAATGGCACGGGATTCTTGGCCTTGCCTACGACGCCTTAGCCAAGGTAAATCATCCTTTCCCCAGTGATTGTCTTCCACAGTGACAATAAACAGAAATGTGACAATTAAAATAAAGTGTGCAGATGATCTGTCAGCATTAGACTCCCTCCCTTCCAGCCACTCTTTCCTGGATCTTTTATGGTTGTTCCTGAAAGAATTCATTGGTTTGTGATGGTGCCGCATTCCCATGTGAGGATTTCGGGGTTTTTTTTGGTGATGAAAACTCCGATTTTAGCTCCTCTGGAATGAATAAGCTTTTACAGAGCTTGTAGTACCAGAGTACGGGTCTAAAGTCTTCTGATATGTGTGAAGGTTGTTATTAGGGCACTGATGACAATCCTCAAGACTTGTCCATGGACTGATGAACGTACTTGGCAAAGCCCTTGGCAGTTCATTGTAAGACATTCTCTGTTCATCAAGTAGAAGTTGGGATGGAGGGGATAGATGGATAATTTCATAGCAAATATTAGCCACAGTGTTTCCCTGAACATAGAGCTAAGCACATCACGGTCTTCTGGGGGTGGGAAATTGAGGTAGAAGTTTAAATTAAACCCCAAAATTTATAGGCTAAAGCTTATAGCCTTATAATCTAAAACTGAAAATGTGATTGGAATGCCTCATAGTCATAGTTTTCAATTTACACATCACAAAGTGAGATCTCTCCAGTTAGAACAAATGATTCAATACTGCCTGACAACTCTGCTTTATTCGAGGGTTGTGTGAGCCTTGTATTGATTTCTGCTGTTGACTTGACATGTACTGTCAACAGGAAGGGAAGAGCTGCTCTTCAGACTCTGGTTTGGGCAAATAGTGTACTCAGGGCGTTGATTTTTCCCTTCTTCCAAAGACTTAAGAGTTGTTGACTTCTGGGGCTGCTCTGTCTTTGTGTAGTAAGAGCCCTTGGCCCCTCACGCTTGCCAGGGTCTCTGCCCATCATGAGACCTACGTGCTCAGAAATCTGAATTACAGTGAGGTTGCAATACTCTGAATAACTGCAAAGCAAAGCACGGCATGCAGTGTAGGGAAGAACCTGTTGGCCACAGTCAGTTGAAGTGAACGTGCTTGGACATGAAGTTTCTTCAAAAGAAATAAGAGGAATTAACGGGCCATTGAATAAGAAGTTTATTAGAATTAAAATATTTTGAAAAACTGAAAATCTTGACCTTAAAATTTTGCCTTTTTAACCATGGAAAAGCGTGAAGGGCAAGTTACATTTGTCTGTTCTAATAACCCAAAGCCTTTTCCTACCAGAAAGCATCGGTGAGAGTTTGTGCCTGAAACCACTGTTTGAGTTTGAAAACTGCAATTGAAAATTACTCCTGTGCTTTAGGGATTTGGTGGCAGCCACAGTGACAGTGGTCAAGAGTAAAAATGTTTTTGAAAACAACAGAAACAGAAAAATGACAGATGCTGGGTTTTTAATGACTTATTATATCTAGAACTTTCATCACCTTGTTGTCAGAAATTCAATTTACTCGTGAAAAAGTGGTCTTGTTTGAATGATTTGCTGATTTCTGCAAAGCAGCTTTTTAATGAATCCTGCAATTCTTTTGGTCTTTTTGTTTTGTTTTTCGACACCTTCAAGCCTTCAAGTTCTGTGGAGACGTTCTTTGATTCTCTTGTGAGGCAGGCAAAGATCCCCAACATCTTCTCCTTGCAGATGTGTGGTGCTGGACTCCCTGTTTCTGGAAGTGGTACCAACGGAGGTAGTCTTGTGGGTATCTGTCAATCGGAGAGGGAAGATGTATCTTTGTTAATCTCTCCCCCTCTTTTCTGTGACTATTTTACTTCTGCCAAATTTAATGTTTAAATATATTATGTTTTCTGGGTTTTTTTAAGGAAAAGTTAAGCCCTTAGGCAAAACTGAAGCGTCTTATTTATTTTCATTCTCAATTCTTTTTTTTTTCTCTCTCAAATCTGAGCAAACCTTTCTTCTTTTAACAAAGGAAAACATAAATGTTGTGGTGTTTCCTCAGGGCAGATTCTGCTACCTTTCTCAAACTGAGTAGTCCCTTACTCAGCTGATAAACTTGTTTAATCTCATCAAAATGTTACAGTAATTTTTTTTTTTACATCATGTGAAAAGGGGGAGAGGAATCAAGGGTCTTTTTTTTTCAGTGGTTGTTGTTGACAACATACTAAAGGAAAAAATCTGAAGATGAGATCTTCTGCTTGTTGTTACTCTGGAAAGTCTTTCCATCAGTTTTAGTGGGACCAAGAATTGGCCATTATGTATCTAGAACTGGGAGCTGGAATGACTGTTCCCAAATTATGCTGAAATAAGTATATCAGCACAGGCATTGATCACAAATAGTTATTTTGCAGTGAATTCACATACTGTAAGTGTTATTCATGTAGGTGAAGCCCAAGAGAGAATTCACTTAAGTTAGTTCAGTACAAAGTCTGAGAGTCCACGATGCTCCCAGTCATCCTGAACCTCAGTTTTGATGGAAGCCAATAGTGATATCAGTGACAAGATGGTCAAATTCCATTTTGGATGTGTGTAATAAAAATGAAATGCTCTTGAACAGTATTAAAGCTTTTCTGATCTGATAAAGCAAATTCATCATGTGTAAGTTTAATATTCTGTCCCATTTTTATACATTGCCCGTTTTATACATTGCCCTGAAGATTCTGTTTTGATTTTAAACCGTGGAGCTTTCATAATAAAGTCAGTGTGAGCTTTTAGATAAAGATGCTAGTAATTTGGCCCAGTATGGGAATTCTGTTTGACTGAGGCACAATCTATTTAATGTCTAGATGTTTCATATTGCTTTATTATCGACAATGAACTTGTCACTAAAATCCTTACCAATGATGCTAAATTAAAATTTCGATGCCTTGAGTATCACAATTAAATATTCCCCTTTCTGCATGTACTTGGCCCAAAGCTAAACCTCTGGGATTTTGAAGCATGCTGATTGTTTTCTCCTTTCCCTCAGGTCCTGGGTGGAATTGAACCAAGTCTGTACACGGGGGATATTTGGTACACACCCATCAAAGAGGAGTGGTATTACCAGGTGGAAATTCTCAAACTGGAGGTTGGGGGTCAGAACCTCCAACTGGACTGCAGAGAGGTATTTGCCATTCTGTGTTTCAGTCTATATAAAATGCAAGTTTGGTTGAGAAAAGACCCATCTGATTGATCAGTTTGGGTCTTTGCAAGCAGATGTGTATCACGGTCTCCTCTGATAACTGGTAACTTTGAAAAGAAATGAGTGAGCCGTGTGAAATTCAGGGTGTGCATCAAACATGCTAAAATTGCCTCACAGAGGACTTTAAAACTCATTGATAATATTCCAGTAATTTGGAAACTAAGCTATAATTTTTAAGCCAACAGTCCACTGAGAATCAGGCTGCTGTGGTTTGGGAGGACTCAGCCTCTTGGGTTGTTCCAGCTGTAACAAAGGTGTCTGAACACTGAAGATGGTGCAATGATTCAAGGAGACAAGAGTCTTTAAACAACTACAGCATGTGGTTTTCCTACAGCAAAATCAATTCAAATGGGTTTAAAGCAGTTCTGGTCAAACAAAGAAAAGGGGAGATTTTGGACTGACCCTTGTAGAGCTGTCTGAGTACATAATTCATGATGGCAGTGGCAGCTGTTATCCTGGGATGCTCCATAAAGTTCTCATCCTGTCCCTCCCTTTTTATTTCATATTTTTGTAAACTACTTTTGATCTCTTATGCCTTGCCAGTTATTATTCCTGATGGATATATTTTCTGTTTTTATTAAGAATAATGTTCTGTGTTGTTGCAATTTTTATTCCAAAGCCATTTCTTTTTTTTTTTTGTGAAGGATGTCTGTATATCTGTGTGTTTTATCTGTTTCTCGCTGTTGCTTGTTGCTGTTCATGTTTTGATTTTAGTTCTGTAATTTTCATGCCCCGATTTCGTTAGACATTCTAATTTTATCTTGTAGTTGTGCTCTTAGCTGGAAATCATTTGGATGTTGTGCTGGCTGGGGTTAAACCATGTCAGACATGATAATTCTGAAGGTTTTATAGTTCTTATAAGTTAAGTGAAATTCATGATTAAAATATTACACGTGCATAAATATTATATTTTCATACAAAATATGGAAATCATATTGCCATATAAATTATTTAGAATTAGTCACAGCATCTTTCAACTTAATAAGCAAAACAAGGTCTATTTAAATGCTTTTCTCTGTTGTGCTGCTAGGAAAGCAAAACCTCTGGTCCTCTTAACAGAAATGTTTGCTTTTCTTTCTTGCCTTTGAAAACAGTCAACATGTTTTTGAAGGTGTAGCCCTTGCACTAATGGTTTAATCCGTCCTGTTTCCAGAAAACCACTCACTTAAAAATCCAGCGGTGTGTTACAAAAGTTTCCTGTTATTGTTGCTGTTTTCTGAGCCAGGGTTTGCTTTCACACTGTGTGTGTGTTAGCACAGCACGCTGGTCACCTATGCACAAGGACTGTGCCTCCCTTGAGCGCAGGCAATCACCCCACAAAAAATTTAGAGGAAAAACAGTGAAACGGAGCTGGTGTGATTAAAGTTTGGCTGGTTAGGAGCTTGCAGAGGATGCATGAATCACTGCATGGGACGGTGAACTATGCGCCCTCTCTCCTCTCAGTTGTTTTCTAGGAAATGGAACATTATTTGTAACCTTCACCAGAGGCTGCTCCTTTCCTTGCCAGGGAAAAAAAGTTGTCCCCTTGCTTCAGTGCTGGGAATCTGTCCAGTGTTAGAGCACAGCTGTGTCCCTGAGCCCAGCAGGCTGGGGCTGGGAGAAGTCCTGAGCTGCTGGCAGTGCCCTCTGCTTAGGCTGCCCTGGTAAATATTAACCAGGAAGGCCAAGAAGGCAAGTTGCTGCCAGCACTCTGTACACAGCATGAAAATCCTAGTCCCTAGCTGAGCCATCCCACTACTCCCAGCATTTTCCATGGGTTATGTCAGTGGTTGACCCTCCTAACTGCTTGTTTTCCAAGGATGGCAGTGATCGTGTATTTGTGGTACATGTCTGTTACAATGGACTCCACAAGGCCTTGACATTTCTCTCCACTATCTAGAAGTGTATGATAGAAATATAAAGAAGTTTATGAGTGTATAATAAATGGTTTCCTGTTTGCTTTTCTGTCAGCTCAGCATGGCAGCCTATAGCAGCTCTTCCAAAAAAGAAATAATAAAGAAATAGCTCTCAGACCTACTTTTTTACTTTTTGGTGGGTTTTATTTTTGTCACTTCACTAAAGGGACTCCATGTCCATGTGACTTGATAACATCTAAACCAAAGTATTTTAAATTTACTTGCTGTCTGACTTCTTCCTAAGTAGCTTATGCTGTATATTATCTTGTGTCCTATGATTATGCCATAAACATGTCACTGTTCAGTTATATTAATGCTGCTGCCTAAGCTGGCAACAAAAGTAATTAATACAAACAGCTGTCACTGCTACTTTTTCTTACCCCCCCCCTAGTTTCTAAGGAGTTCAAGGAAAAAGTTCTACTTCTTAAAAAGTTTTTATCTTGTTTACTGTATCTGACACTTGCTGAAATCTCTTAGTCTGAGGGTTAGGGTTTTAATAATAAGAGAAATATTCACTTGGAGGGGGGTTTTGTGCAGATTTTGAGGCAGCAAGACTGAAACTTGAAGTTTCTTTGTGCTTGCTTTTGTCTGTGTTTCAGTGTTTTTCAGCAGCCAAGGGAGAAAGGTGTGGTGTTTGTACTCTTGAGCCAGTACTGACACACAATAAGGCCTAATTTTCTCTGGCTACGCTTGAATTCAATATGCCAGCCACTAAAACAGTGTCTAGACTGTAGTGAGTTGTGTTCATGGTGGCAGAGACCTTGATTGAAGGCTTAGACATGTGTGCTTAGCACCTGTCTGTACTGAACATGAAAGTGCCTTTGCCCCCTCTGAGAGGGGCTGGGCTTTACTTCTTTTTCCAGCGTGTTTTGGCCACTTGCACCAGCTGTGGTGGCACACAGCAATTTCCTGAGTGCTGCAGATAAACTCACTCTTGTGTCTAAGCTGATGGTATCTTGCTTTTGCTCTCAGACTTCATTTGAATTCAAGCTATCAGCTGGAGAGGGCTGCTGACAGGGATGACATGCAGGTCTGGGAAGCCAGCTGCCAAAAACAAAAAAAAGGAAAGGAACAGCTTTGTTATGGTTATGAAACAGTGGAATCTGCATTACAGTAACTACAGTCTCCTTTTTTTTTTTTTTTTTCTCCACTCCCCAGTACAATGCTGATAAAGCAATAGTGGACAGTGGAACCACACTCCTTCGTCTGCCAGAGAAAGTCTTCAGTGCTGTGGTGCAGGCAATAGCTCGAACGTCCCTGGTAAGCTGATGGTGTTAAATCTGCCCAAAATGTGAGATTCCTCTTGAATGATCCCGTGATCTTTGAAAGGAGTGTCATCTTCGCTGCCTGCCTTGCAAGTCATAGGTTTTAAACCTGAGGGGAGCAGAATCTTACCTGGTCCAGTCCTGTTAATAAGTGAGAAATGACTGATGGAAAGGGGAAAGGGAAAGGAAGAGGTGAAAAGGGAAAGGGAGGAGGGAAAAGGGGGGTTCAAGTACAGGCAAAAGTATTTGTATTGAAATGCATCAAAAATAGGGCAGAGACAGGGTATTTTGTTCTGAGCATTTCAGAAACACAGACATAATCCCTGTTGCTCTGATTCAAAGTATTAAGAGTGCAAAAATCAGTCCTTTCATTCAAAACAGAGTGTTTCTAAAGTAGAAGAACCTGCTGCTGCAAGCAATTCCTTTCCAAGTATAATGCTTATTGCTGTCTAGAATAAATGCCATTCATTAGGATTATTCCTATCAATAAAGCTGCTTTTGACCTTCATTATTGAATTATTTATGTTCAAAAGCATCTTTCTTTGGAAATAGAGTGGGCTTTAGAAGTAGGGCATGGGGATGGTTCTCTGCATGTAGAGTAGCTGAAGCAGCATTTTCTGGTTAATAAAAACTATTCATAAATTTTTGTTCAATACAGGGAAGAGAACAACAAGGTTAAAGATGGAGAATAAATCCCAAGTATTTCAGTGTGAACAATTTTGTCATTTTTGTCGTGGATTCACAATCAGACAGTAGCAAATCACAGGAAATACAGTAAACAGCTTCCCAAAAGACAGAGTATTTTCTTGTGTGCTGATAATTCAAGACTGAGGTCCTTTTCCTGATGGAGAGCAGAGATTTGGCATGAAGTGTTCTTCACTGCCTGCAGGTGTCCAATATCTGAAATAAATGTACCAGTTACAAGTTCTTCTCTTTGCAAAACACTGAAGTATTGACATGTACAATTTCAGTCGATGGGGGGGGATTGACAGAAGCCACCCCAGAGCCCCTGTAATGGTACCTTGTGGATGGGGCATCCCATGAAGTGGGTCCCAGTGGCTCACAGTCTGCTGCTGGTCAGGACATGGCATGTGAATAGTGGACTGATCAATAAGGTGTTAGAGGGGAACAGCTCACTCACTCTGCTCAATGGTTTTTGCTCTTCCTATTAAAAATGCATAAACTAACTCTTCTTTTTCAGGGTTTCTTTTTAAATCCCAGGGACCTCCCTGCTGTACCCCTTTTCCTCCACACACCTCAAAATTTACTTTCACAGCTCTAAAAAAAAAAAAAGGGAAGCAGTCTACTAAATAAGAAAGTAGTCATAGGGATGTAAGGATTGGATTCCGGCTGTGTGGGAACAGTGTCAGAAAAATGGGTATTTTCAGCAACTGTACTGCAGCATCACAACTGTACTCTTAGTCCTCTGTGCTTCTGGCAGGATATGTACCACTGAAACATAAAATCATCTGCTTTAGGCAGACAGCCCTCTCTGACCACAGGTGGACCAGGTTAAGTAAGGAGTCCCTGCTCCTGTTTGGTTGTTACGATCTTCCCAGCCAGATGTCCCTTCCCCCTCAGATATTCTGGGATAACTGTGTGTGGCACATTCCTTTATTCAGCTCCGTTAAAAAACAGGGCAGTGAGCTTTGTGCTCTTCGGTGGTACAGGTGTTTTTTTTAAACCAGACTTATTTGGGCTGAAGTCTTTTAGGGAGCAGCTATAGCTGCAGTTTGCTCTTGGTAGGTTTGAAGGGTGGTGGTTTTCATAGATGGGCAGAGATGAGCCACAAAAGGGTGGCACCTTCTACACCTGACTGATCTGAAGTCAGAGCAGTGCCTGCTCACAGCGTTAATACAATGCTGAGTTAATAAGCTGAAGAAAAGAAGGTTCAAGTAAACTTAAAATCTTTATTTTAATAGCCCTTTAGGTATCATACACTCAGATCTCCCCACTGCATTGCTTCAGCATACAGAAGTAAGGCAAAGAAATGCAATGCATTAAGCAGTCTTTATGGGAAATTAAAGCAGGGACTTAAAGCAGAGCACTTTATACACTTGCTCTGCCCAGTCTAGGTGCTGTCTGGCAGTTTTTCTCAGATCACAAGCTCTGCTTTTCAAGACAAAATGGAAAGAGAGGAGAACTGTATTTCTCAGCAGGTCTGGCCTGGGACTAAGCTGTGAGAGGCAGTGTTCTACCCTGTGCTGAGGGATGTACTTAAGCTTGCATTGAGATTTAAGGGTAAAAGCAGCCTGTTTGTGATGGTTAAGTCTCCTTGTTTACATGAGCCCGTGCTTGTTGACCCAAGAAAAAAGATGAGCACTTGAAAGTATGAAGTTTCTGTGCAGCCCTAACCAATATTTCACTGGCAGGTGTGTGGGGAGGGCTGAATACCTGTCACCTGTACAATGCCATATAACTAATGTGTGAGCTGATGTTTACAAAATAATCAATATCACAGATAAATACAAGTGAGGAGAGCAAAGAGGCTGGATTCCATCCTTTTTTTTTTCTCTCACCCAAATGGAAGGCTTTGGCTGTGCAGGCTCAGAACAAGACACTGCCTTGAATGCTGCTTCATGGGGGAATGAAAACCAGCACAAAGCAATGCAGTAAAACAAGGAAGGTCTTTGCTCTGATCTGGCAGCAGGTCAGCTTCAGGGTGCAACAGCATTAGTCAAGATGTTTGTCTTGGCCAAACAAGCTCTGTAGGGGTTTGCTTTTTGCTTTGTTAGTTCCATGGATATATTACAAAGTACTGTTAATCAGCCTTATTTCAAAGGCATGTCAGTTTTTACTGGAACTGAGTGACGGGGCAGCAAAAGAGGCAGAGGGTCATCTTTCTTCCCATTGACTTGATTCCCTTAGATGCCAGGAGATTTTTGGCTTAGCCCTTGGGTTCAAAACCCTGAAGGCTGAGCAAGAAGCTGGAGGTATGTGAGGAAGGGTCGTCGCTTCGTTACATATTCACATGGTTTGTGTTTTGGATTGTGTTTTTTATGAAGTGTCTGCTGCTTCAAAACCTTGGTGTTTGGTCAGAGAGGAGGTGGGGAGACACTGAAAGCCCATTGATGCCTCACACATGTTCATTGGAGCAGTGAAAGTAATGAGACACAAACGGGGAGGAAAGGGGGGGCTGACCTTGATTTTGCCTCTTCCCCCTTCTTCCAAGTCGTGCTGGGCTATGACACACCTCAGTTTGGGTGTTGGGGATTGGGTTTTTGCTTTGACCCTTAAAGAAGCAGCTCAGATTTGCGTTCATGCTTGAATTTCTCCACGGGAATGGAAGAAGTATCAAATAGTGGTAGTGTTCACTTAAAAAAAAAAAATCCATCAAAATGTATGTAATATGTAAGTATCACCTTTTTTTTCTTTTTTCCCCCTTTTTTTTTTTTTTAATAGATACAGGAATTCTCTTCTGGTTTCTGGACTGGTTCCCAACTTGCATGCTGGGATAAAACTGAAAGACCCTGGTCCTTATTTCCCAAACTCTCCATTTACCTGAGGGATGAAAACTCCAGTAGGTCGTTTCGGATCTCTATCCTACCACAGGTCTCAACCTTCTTTGTTTATTCACTATGCATTTATTTTTACTATCATAAACCACATGCTCTTAAAAAATAGGAGCTGTTTTTAGCAGGAATGGAGAACTGGTTTATTGCATACAAGGGAAATCTTTTTTAATCAGGTTTTAAATAGGGAAAATAACAAACTTTTCAAACCTAAAATTGAGAAAGAAAAGCAGTTTCCCTTTCAGTGCAGTCCATGTAGTTGAGAATGATTTTTTCAATTTGTCAGGAAAAACAGGCAAGTTTTTGTTTTGTTTTCATGAGCTTTAGCCACATCAGATGTCAATACAGAATGTCTCTGCTCATTTTGATCTTCTCCTTTTGGGAAGCAAATTGATTTGTTTTTTGTGGCATTTTGAGTTGGAGCACTTCTTCTGAATATGAAAATCTTGGCAGTGACCCTTTGTGAGCTCTTCACCAGTTTCTGTAACTTTGTTGGTTTATCTTTTATTAATATTCCATCCCAGCTTTTAGAATATAATGTGCTACTTTTATTTTTCCTCTCTGGCTTCCCCTTCCACTATGGTTTGCAGTGCAGGCTGGTATCCTCTAACATTACTAATACAGTCTTTTACCTCAGGGGACAGCAGGAGCAAAGGAGAGAATGAACCTATTAAGTACATTTTAACTTGAAATATAGTAAAGCCTTATGATAAGCTTTTTCTGTATTGATCATGTAGCTTGGCAGTCATTCATCTTCCCTGAGGAGACAGGGGGCAAAATGTGACTTGAATTTATAAATCTAGAACCTTGAAGCTGATACTGAATCCTCTCTGAAACAACTCCAATCTGATAATTTTTTAAATAATAAAATGATTCTCTCATTTGAGTTCATATCCCAAGTTCTTTCTCAGCTATCATTCCCTTATGGAAAATACAGGAAAAAGGGGCTCTTGTGAATTTGCTGTTGACCTTCACATAGTGACTGACTGTGTTCAAATTTAAGCTTATAATCCAAGAGCTTTACCTCTCACCTGCATGTGAGCTTCGACCAGTTTTAAATCCTGCACAGAAACCTTTGCCCCTATTAATTCTCTAATTCCAGCGGGCTTTGAGTGCTTGACTATAAAAACCAAGAGGACTGAACTTCTGACTGCTGTGTGGTGTGACTTCTTACACTCTGGATCTTTTGTTTGTTCTAATAGCTCTATATCCAACCCATCCTCGGAATAGGGGAGAATTTGCAGTGCTACCGGTTTGGCATCTCTTCCTCCACAAACGCTCTGGTTATTGGTGCTACAGTCATGGAAGGCTTCTATGTAATATTTGACAGAGCCCAGAGGAGAGTGGGCTTTGCAGTGAGTCCGTGTGCAGGTAAGAGAAATATTGCTGAGGACCTGGTGAGTGAGGAAACCCCTGCTGTCTCAGAGGAACACCTTTGCCACTTACCTGATGGGGAAAAGTGTGGTTACTCATAGAGTGTGAAGAGTGTATTTTTGAGCAATTCCAAGCTATTCACACTTCAAAGAAAGGGGGGAAAAAAAGAAGAAAAAAAAAAAAAAAAAGCTGTGTTACATCAGTCTTCTGGCATGAAGTGAATCAGCCCTCAGCTCTGGGTACCTTCACTGTGTTCTTCCCTCTCACAGAGATGATCTTCCCAAGACATCTGTCTGTGTGTGCAGTTTCCCCAACAGTTATATCAGATGAGTCCCTGTTTTTAAGGCAGCTTCATTTTTGTGTAGTTCCTGCTCTAAATTGTGGATAAATGGATTCTTCAACTAACTTTTGCAGGCTTTACTCTAAATGTAAATCGAGCCTCTTCAGCCTCTTGGAAATTCACAAGGAAAGAGCTGAGGTGAAAATGGGACATATTCACATTTCACATTAAGACTTGTGGTGTTTATGTGGTTCTAAACAAATGGTTTTGTCAGTGGAAGTACAAAGGCATAAGTTTTTTAATTAGTTGCTAAGGAGATGTGAAAGAGCTCATGGCTCTTGGAGATGGTCCCGTGCAGGGCTAAGAGTTGGACTCTGATCCTTGTGGATCCCTTCCAAGTCAGCATATTCTGTGATTCCGTGATAACTTTTGGCTGATTTTACTGTGCTGGTTAACTTTCTCGCTCTTTCATCATTTCTCTTACCAAGAGTAGCTAAAACCAAAGGGTTTGGGGTTTCCTTGCCTTGTTGTTCAGGCGTTGCTTTGGCATCACAAGAACATACAAGTGGGAGAGGAGGGAAAGGACGTGCACCCATATGCAAGTCTCTGTCCCAAACAGGAGTGGCTTATGCCCTGGAAAACCTTGTGTCACCTGAAATTTGCATGAGAAAAGGACTAGGACTGACAGTGCTTCTTTAAGCTCCAGTATTTGTGTTAGAGAGGGTAGAGATAGTAAGGATTTGAGTGCTTAATGCAGCCAGGGAATAGAGGCAAGGAAGAGAAATGCTAGCTGGCCAAGTTGTAGCTGTAGGGCATTTTTAAAACTGCCTTTTTTTGTTTTATTTTATTTTTTTGCAATGTCTCCATTGTGAATGGGTTCAGAATTGTCAGTTTTGAGCTTGCTGTGGAAGAAAATCCAGATATTGATATGGGTTGCTCAATGGAGGTACTGTGCAGGGATGAAAGACACATTTTGAATGCACCTGGCAGGAGAGTGTGACTAGGCAAATACTGCAGGCCAGGCTTTCCTGCCTTTCACTCTTCCTTGTGCTTCCTTGTTGCAGTTTTAGCAAGTGCAGAGCTGCCTCCTGTCCCTGTCACACTGCAGCCATTAGTGGAGCATTCTGACAGGACATATTGACTGAGGTGTGATGGTCAGCAGGGGATAGGAGCCAGCTGGTGGGCACGGGAACTGCTGTGACAGCACTCCTCTGTTGGGAAAAATAATTGGGGAACCATAATAATAAAAACACCTTAGCGTTAACATTGCTACCTG